>NC_134531.1:168161619-168808119 GCF_050624435.1 Tenrec ecaudatus | reverse complement strand
AAGTGTGTACCTAGTCTGATTTGAGGACACCTGCATGGAGCCCCGTAGTGACTTATACATTGGTCTACTAACAGCAAGGTCAGCAGTTCAAAACCACCAGCCACTCCCTGGTAGAAAGAAGAGGCTTCTACTCATATTAACATGTACACTCTTGGGAACCCATAAGAGCAGCTGCACTCCGTCATATAGGGTTGATGTAAATTGCTGTGAGAGCTAAGCAAGAGTCACTGTGTTAGTGGAGACTAACTGGGTGGACTAGAGAAAAAATTCATAGACACTCATGTGTATAAGAAAGAGCTCTGGTAGGACCAGCCCCAATCCCAACTCATGGACACACACACCCCACACATCCACACACACTAAAAGAATGCTCTTCAGAAGACAATACTGAAACTACAGCTCAGGGATCGGGACACATCTGATCAGAGGACACAGGGACAAAGAGTGAAGGAGCAAATCCCCCAAGGATGATATTCCTGCTCAGAGAAGTCCATGCACAGAGAGAACCATAGGACCGACTCCACCACAAGACACAATATTCCTCAATGACCCATAGTGGTGATATGGGAGACAACACTGAAGACAGTGCAGGAATTGTGCCTGATCTGACCCCACAAACTGAAGTGAAACAGTAAGGCCATTAAACAGAGCTGCTAGGGGACCAAAGTAAGGAAGTCCCCAGGGAACACCAAAAATAGACTTTGGGGCCAGGGCGTGGCGTCCTATCAAACTCAACTGGAAAACACTCCTAAAAGTCAACAAACAAACCTGGAACTATTTATAGGCTTTTCTTTTTTTTATCCTTGGTTGTGCTGATGTTTCGTTTTTCTTATTTTCTTTTGTTGTTTTGTTTTGCTCTGTCTTGTTTTTGTGCTTATTGTTGCCTCTGCATGTCTATCTAGATAAGATAGGGGAGAAAAAATATGGAGGAGAAACAAGACCAACAGTTTCTGGGAGACACGGGAGAGGGAAGTGCGGGGACAAAAAAGGGTGGGGTGTCAACAAACTCAGGGACAAGGGAACAACAAATGATCTAAACTCGGTGGTGAAGAGGGCATAGGATGACTGGTGGGTCTTGATCAAGGGTAATGTAGCCAAGAGGAATTACTAAAACCCAAATGAAGCCTGACCATTATAATGGGAAAAGAGGAAAGTAAAAGGAAATAAAAGTAAAAAGGAACTAAGAAGCAAAGGATATTTATAGAGGTCTAAATATAGGCATGTACATATGTAAATATATTTGTATATAACTATAGGGAAATAGACCTATGAACATACATTTATTTGTTGAGTATTAAGGCAGCAGAGGGACATTAGGTCTCCACTCAAGTACTCCCTCAATGCAAGAACACTTTGTTCTAAGAACCTGGCATTCTGTGATGCTCAGCTTCCCACCATGATCACTGAAGACAAAATGGGCTCATAAGAAAAATGTGGTGAAGAAAGCTGATGGTGCACGGATAACAAAAGATATAGCGTCTGGGGTCTTAAAAGCTTGCGATAAACAAGCAGCCATCTGGCGAAGAAGCAACAAAGCCCACATGGAAGTACCGCACCAGCCTGTGTGATCACAAGGTGTCGATGGGATCAGGTATCAGGCATCTAAGACCCAGAACAAAAAATCCTATCAATGTGAAAGAGTGGGAGCATGGAATGGATACCCAAAACCCATCTCTAGACAATTGTGCATCCCCTCACAGAAGGTCACAAAGAAAATATGAGCCAGTCAGGATGCAGAATAGCACCCGTGAAACATATAACTTTCCTCTAGTTCTTTAATGCTTCCTCTGCTGCCCCCACTATCATGACCCCAGTTCTACCTTAAAAATCCAGCTAGACCAGAGCACATACCTGGGTACAGATAAGAGCTGGAAACACAGGGAATTCAGGGTAGATAAACCCCTTGGGATCAATAAGTAGCCATGCCAGGAGGGGAAAAAGAAGATGGAGGGAGAAAGAGGGAACCGATCACAATGATTTATATATAGCCCCCTCCCAGGGGGACAAAAAACAGAGAAGTGGGTGAAGGGATATGGTCAGTGCAAGACATGAAAAAGAATAATAATTTATAAATTATCAAGTTTTCATGATGGAGGGAGTGTGGGAAAGGGGGGAAGTGAGCTGATACCAAGGGCTCAAGTAGAAAGCAAATGTTTTGAGAATGATGATGGCAACATATGCATAAATGTGCTTGACACAGTGGATGGATGGATTGTGTTAAGAGCTGTAAGAACCCCCAGGAAAATTTTTTTTTTAATTTTAAAGAAAGAGCTTTATATAAAGAGTAATTGTATACTGAGAAAACATCCCAGCCCAGTCCAGATCAAGTACATAAGTCTGATGTTACCCCATGTGTCTGATACGAGTCTATAAATTCCTCTTCAGACTCACAAAACACATGCAATGATGTTGAATGCAGGAAGATCACAGGCCAGTGGATGGAAAGCCTTTGAATCCAGTGGTGGAGGAAGCATCTCAGTGCTAGCAGGGGTCTCCAAGTGGGTCCTCCAGCACAAGGTCTCTGGCTCCATTAGCAGAGCGCCATGTGGCTTGTAAAGGAAATGTCTCAGAGGGAGAGTGTATGCCCTGCCTCCAGGGAGGAAGACAGGAATTCCAAGGATCCTCAGGAGAAAGCCTTGCCCACATAGAGGCCTCATTGGCTATCACCTGATTGGCAGGTTAGACTCCACCCTTTTGCAAGTTGACAGGAGGTTATGTAACTGCCACAGTCACTAAAGTTTTCAGTAGCTGAGTTTCTGGAAGCAGATCACCAGGTGCCTCTGGGTTAATGTGAACCTCTGGACAGCCCAAGAAGGGACAGTCTTGCACTTAGGAACTTTCCTGGACATGACTTTGATGGAAATTGGGGTACTAAGTCCTCATAGTCATGAGTCATATTCCAGACCAACATGATCAAAGTACCTTGAAACAATATTGTAAGTGTTTCTATTAAGGAATAGTGTACCTATCTATCCCAATCACGGTCTTCTACTTCTGGAAGCATGCCTACAAAGTGATGAATTCATCCGCTGCCAATCATGATTTTGTGACAGTTTCTTTTGTGTCCTTCTCCTATTTAAGTAGCCTGTGAATCCTTGGACACCACTGTAGCCTCATACTGATGCTCTCCCTCAGGAAAATTATCTCTCCTGTTGTAAAGGGGGTGAAAGAGTTCATAAAAATACTGGAAATATAACTTCACATTTATTTGGAAATCCAAAATATTAACAGCCTTGCAGTAAAAATTCCTTTTACGCTTAATCGGTCGGCAATTGTCAAGATAAGCAAAGTAAGCCAGGGCATCCAGTAGCTGGGTACAAAGCATCTCCCATTTAGATAAGCAACGGAGCATGAGGCCTCAGGGAAAGGTGGTCTGTGAGGGAATGGAAAACCGCATCTTTCAAACTGTCCGCATTGTAGCTAACAGCCCAACTGCTAACCTGTTAAATGTTAACATTGTTCACCTGCATCATGGAAATTTTTCCCCAAGGCAAATTGTATAGACTTTTCTAATAAAAAAACTTTTTCAATCAGTGTTTTCATAACCATACAGAATGTCTCACAGTCTTGTTGGCATTTGGGATTTGGGGGGTTTTGCTTTGTTTTGTTTTTTTAATAAATCATTTTATTGGGGGCTCATATAGCTCTTACAACAGTCCATACATCAATTGTATCAAGCACATTTGTACATGTGTTGCCATCATCATTTTCAAAACATTTTCTTTCTACTTGAGCCCTTGGTATCAGGTCCTTTTTTTCCCCCCTCCTTCCCCACACTCCCACCTTCATGAACCCTTGGTAATTTATAAATTATTATGTTCACATCTTATACCATCCGCTATCTCCTTTCACCCGCAATTCTGTGGTTTGTCCCCCATGGAAGGGGTGGATATACATCGATTATATATACTCCCACCTTGCCCTTACCTTCATGGTATCACTACTCGCATAAAGGTTCCTGAAGGGGTTATCTGTCTTGGATTCTGTGTGCTGAGATCTCATATCTGTACCAGTATACATGCTCTAGTCTAGCCGGAGTTGTAAGGTAGAAATGGGGTTATGATAGTGGAAGGAGGAAGCATTAAAGAACGAGAGGCAAGTTGTGTGCCTCTACTCAGGTCTTCCCTCAACACAAGAACCTTTTGTTCTAAGAACCTGGTATTCTGTGATGCTCACCTTCCTGACATAATTGCAGATGACAAAATGGGTGCATAAGCAAATGTGGTGAAGAGAGTAGCTGGTGCCCAGCTATCAAAAGATATAGCGTCTGGAGTCTTAAAAGCCTGAAGTTGACCAAACAGTCATCTAGCAGGGAAGCAACAAGCCTACATGCAAGAAGCATGTCAGCCTGTGTGATCACAGGGTATTGATGGGATCAGGTATTACCCAAACAATCATATTGATGTGAATGAGGGGAGTTGGAGTGGAAACCTAAAGCCCAACTGTAAACAATTGGACATCCCCTCACAGAAGGGTCACAAGGAATGTGTGAGCCAGCCAGGATGCAGAACAAAGGAACAAATACACTTCTTTGGACTAAAAACTGTAATGCCCTATAGAGATAAGAAGAAGTCTGCCCCCTTACGGCCGAGAAATTGGAAGTTCGCGGACTTTGGATCAAACCTCTTGCTTTTGAGGTTGCCCAGTAATAGGAAAACAGAGCCTCCCATATATTTGACATTTTCATATTTTATTTAGCTCTAAGATATGCCTGAGCTCTGAAGACGTAGTCTGCCATAGTGAAAAGGTGTTATTAAGCTCGGGGTGCTCTCTCTTTTCCTCATTGTTTTCTCTTTTTTCTTTAATCATTTTATTAGGGGCTCATACAACTCTTATCACAATCCATACATACATCATTTGTGTATAGCACATTTGTACATTCGTTGCTCTCATCATTTTCAAAATATTTGCCCTCCACTTAAGCTTTTGTTATTAGCTCCTCATTTTTCCCCTGCCTCTTTCCCAACCCCCCTCATGAAACCTTGATAATTTATAAATTATCATTTTGTCATATCTTGCACTGTTCGACGTCTCACACTTTTCTGTTGTCTGTCCCCCAAGGAGGATATTATATGTAGATCCTTGTAATTGGTTTCCCCTTTCCACCCCACCCTCTCCACCACCCTGGTATCACCACTCTCACCATTGGTCCTGAAGGGATCATCCGCCCTGGATTCCCTGTGTTTCCAGTTCTTATCTGTACCAGTGTACATCCTCTGGTCTAGCCAGGTTTTTAAGGTAGAATTGAGATCATAATGGGGGGGGGGGGGTTGGAAGCATTTAGGAACTAGAGGAAGATTATATGTTTCATCGTTGCGACATTGCACCCTGACTGTCTCGTCTCCTCCCTGCAACCCTTCCATAAGGGGATGTCCAATTGCCTACAGATGGGCTTTGGGTCTCCACTCCACACTCCCCCTCATCCCTCATTCACAATGATAAGATTTTCTGTTCTGATGATGTCTGATACAAAATCCCTTTGACGCCACGTGATCGGACAGGCTGTTGTGCTTCTTCCCTGTGGGCTTTGTTGCTTCTGAGCTAGATGGCCACTTGTTTACCTTCAAGCTTTTAAGACCCTAGATGTTATAACTTTTGATAGCCAGGCATGATCAGCTTACTTCACCACATTTGCTTATCCACCTGCTTTGTCTTCAGCAAGTGTCAGGAAGGTGAGCATCATAGAATACTAGTTAAATAGAACAAAGTATTCTTCCATTGAGGGAGTACTTGAGTGGAGGCCGAATGTCCATCTGCTACCTTAATACTAAATCTATAAGTATATGCACATAGATCTATTTTCTCTCCTCATATATAAATATATTTACATATGTACATACCTTTATTTAGACCTCTATAAATGCCCTTTGCCTCCTAGCTCTTTCCTCTGTTTCCCTTGACTTTCCTCTTGTCCCAACATCATGCTCAGTCTTCATTTGGGTTTCAGTAATTCCTCTTGGTTACATTACCCTTGATCATGCCTTACCAGGCCTCCTACTACCTTTCACCACTGATTTGGATCACTTGTTGTTCCCTTGTCCCTGGGTTTGTTAGCATCACTACCTTTCCCCCCACCTTCCCCTCTCCCATGCCCCACTGGAACTGTTGGTCCCATTGTTTTCTCCTCCAGGTTGTTCATCCAGCCTATCTTATTTAGACAGACTTGTGGAGATAATAACATGCACAAAAACAAGACAGAGTAAAACCAAGCAACAAAATACAACAGAACAACAACAACAAACCAATGACAAAAAAACAACAACACACAACAGGAAAGAAAAGCTTGTAGTTAGTTCAAGGACTGTTTGTTGGCCTTTAGGAGTGTTTCCTAGTCAAGTCTGTTGGGGTGCCAAGCCCTGGTCCCAAAGTTAATTTTTTGGTGTTCCCTGGGCACTTCGTTGCTCTGCCCCCCTTGCTGTTCTATTGCACACCCTTAGTGTTTTGCCTCTGTGTGGTGGGATCAGATCGATCGGAATTCCCACACGGTGTCTCCAGTGTTGTCCTCTGTAGGGCTATAGGTCAGTGAATGATGCCGCGTCTCATAGCAGGGCCAGCCATGTGGTCTTCTCTGTGGATTGGCTGTTCTGAGCAGGAATATCGTCCTCAAGGCTTGGTGGGCCAGGATGTGCTCCACTCTCTCTTCCTGCCCCTTCATTTGCTCCCATGTGCTCTGATCAGACATGTCCCTCTCCCGGAGATGCAGTTTCATTACAGTCATCTGAAATAAATTCTTCTGGGGGTAGGGGCAGTTGTCCACGTAGTTGGGATTGGGGCGGCCCCTCAGACCTCTCCACTGGTTCCTTACTGCATGCCGGCATGTTGCATTCACATCTGGAACAATGGGTTGAAGTCTGGTCATTCTTTCCCTGTGGATATATAAACAATATCCTCCCCTTGGGTGGGTTAGTGCCCTGTGCCCCCGCTACCCTATTTCTTCTATTGCTATGGGTCTGTTAAGATTCTTGACATCCATCGAGGATAGTCTGTGGAGGGATTATTTTTCCAAGAATTGGTTCATGTCTTCCAAGTTGTTGAATTCATTGGAGTACAATTCTTCATAGTACTGTGTAACTATCATTTTGATTTCATTAGGGTCTGTTATAATGACCATTGTTCTTGCTATTGAAATTTGTTCTCTCCTTTCTTTGGTTAGGTTTGCCACAATCTGTCAATTCTATTTATCCTTTCAAAGAACTTACTTTTAGCAGCATTATTTTTTTCCGTAATTTTCATATTTTCCCTCTCCTGAATCTCAGCCCTGATTTTTATTATTTATTTTCTTTTCCTACTAGTAGGATTTTCTTGCTGATTCTTCCCTAGTTGTTGTAAATTTTGTGCCAGCATATCATTCACGAATCTCTCTTCCTTTATCAGGTGTGCATGTATTGCTATGAAACTTCCTCTGATAACTGCCTTTGCTGTGTCCCATAAGTTTTGGTACATCATGTTCTCATTATCATTGATTTCTAGAAATTTCCTAATTTCATCTCTGATCTGTGCAGAATGCACTCCTTTTGCAATGTAGACTTATCCATTCTCTAATTGTTTGCTCTTGTTTTCTTCGTCTTTCTCTTGTTGATTTCTAGTCTTGTGGCACAGTGGTCAGAGAGAAAGGTCTGTATGATATCAATGTGCTTAAATTTATGTCGATTCACCTTATGCCCCAGCATGTGGTCTATCTTTGAATATGTGCCTTGCGGGCTTAGAAAGAATGTGAATTTTTTGTATTTGGATGAAAAGCTCTGTATATATCTATCAGGTCAAATTGTCTAATTGTAGTATTTAGATCACTTGCCTCCTTGTTGAGTTTCTTTCCCTGTGATCTATCTTTCTCAGAGAGTAGTGCATTGAAGTCACCCACTATTATTGTTGAGGCTGTGATTTCTTTTTTCATCTTTCGGAGTGTTTGGTTGACGTATTCAGTGGGGCTCTCATTCAGGGAATATATGTTTACAATGCTTAGTGGTACTTTGTCTATCATTCTCTTGATCATCATACAGTGTCCCTGCTTATCTCTTTTTATGGTTTTCACTTTGAAGTCAATTTTATCCGAAATTAGGATTGCAACCCCTGCTTTTTTGAATTGCTGTTTACTTGGTATGCCTTTCTCCAACCTTTGATTCTCAGCCTATTTTTGTCTGTAGCATTGAGATGTCTCCTGTAGGCAGAAGATTGATGCATTGTGTTTTCTAAGCCAGTCTGCTAGCCTCAGTGTTTTGATGCCTGATTTCAGGCCATCCATCTGTGGACTTTGTGATGTCATCTTATACCTTTTGTGTTGGGTGTTTTCCTATCTTCCTTTCTTATTAGTGTGTTGTTCGTGTGTGTGTGTGTGTGTGTATCATTCCTGATTTTGAGTATCCATCCTTACACCAGACTTCTTTCCATCCTATACCAATGATATCTTGGGGTTTGTTTTCTCTTTGTTGCCCTCTGGGTGAGGTTGTTTTATGTAGTGGTCTCTTACTTATGTTTGGTGAGTGTTGTTCTTCTGCCCATACTTGGTTGGCAAGCATCTTTTGTAGGGTTGGATTTCTTCTAACGTATTCTTTGAGTTTTTCCTTGTCTGGGAAGACTCTCACTTCTCCATCTATCTTAATCAGTAATTTGGCTGTGTAAAGGATTCTTGGGTTTGAGTTGTTGTCCTTCAATTTTTGGAATATGTTGCTCCACTCTCTCCTCTTCTTCATAGTTTCTGCTGATAGGTCCAAGTATATTCTTATTTAGGAACCTTTATTTGTGATTGCTTGTTTTTCCCTAGCTGCCCTCATGATTTTCTCCTTTTCTTCCAAGTTGGATAGTTTAACTATTATGTGCCTTCATGACTTTTTCTTGTGATTTAGTCTACCTGGTGTTCTTTCAGCCTCCAGAATGATTGCCTGGTTTTCATTCATTAAACTGGGGAAGTTTTCTTCCAAGAATTCTCTTACTGTTGTTGCAGATGACTTTGTTGTGTCTTCCTCCGGTAATCCAATAATTCTAATGTTGTTCCTCTTCGTAGCATCAGACATAGCTCTTAGGTTTTCTTCAACATCTCTGATAATCTTATTAGACTTTTGTTCACGTTTGTTAAAGTCTGCTTGGCTGTCCTCCAAGTCACTGGTGCGGTTCTCTGCTTCCTCCCGTCAATTTTTGAGGTCTGTGTGTTTGCTACTGGTTTTTATTATCTCCTACCTAAGCTCTTGTATTTCCCTTTGGTGTATGGACTTTATTTCCTCTATCATTCCATCCTTTTTCTGTATTGTTTCCCTCTTATCCTGTATGACTCCAAACAGCATCCTGAAAATTTCTTTCTGGGGCAGCTCAATATCTGCTTCTTCTATGCATGCCCTTATGTTCAGGACATCTTCTGCCATTGCCTTTTGTTTCTCCTGTTTTTTCATTGAGGTCGTTGGGGCTGATGTTTGTGTTACATTGTTTTAGAGGAGCCATTTTCCAGTGAGTTGAAGAGCACTGGCTCTCTCTGGAAGACTTAAAAAGCTTCTTAGAACTGCCTACAGATAATTTCACTATGGAATTAACCTGCCACTTTATCCTCCTGTGCTTCCCTCTCAGGGGATTACCCCAGAAGGTTGGTGGGTTGCTTGCTTTGGTGTAGAACACTGAAAATGCTGGGCAGAGCTGCCCTGGTCAGGTAGATCACTGCGGAGGTTGGGCAGAGGTTCCTGCAGCAGCTTTGAACATTGATGAGTGGTGGCTAAGATGCTTTAGGCCATGTAAGGCACTAAGGCAGGTGGGAGGTAGTTCCCTCAGACACGTGGGCTCACAGAGGAAAAGTAGAAGCTCCCCTAGACACACAGGCAGGAATTATCCAGTAAGAAGTTGGGCAGAGTACCCCCTGGTGGAGGTTGGCAGAGCTTTTCCTAGCCCTGGGCTAGCTGCACAGGTTTGAGCTCACCTAACTGGGTGGGGACAGGTCTAAATGACCTAGAATAAGGGGACTGGTCTGGAGGTCAGCAGTGGAGTGTGAGAGAACAAGGAAGAGACAAAATAGTAGAAAAAAATTTAAAAGTAAGCCCACTGAGGCTGTGGGGGGATAGAGATAAGAGAAGGAAACAAAAGTAACAATGTAACTGAGCCTCAATCCCTGCCCGTGGAGCTTCAAAGGTTCAATCTCTGCCCTGAGACAGCAGCAAGCTGTGGCTGTGTTGATATTAATCCCCTGTGGTGGCTCCAAATGGTCCCAGCTCTGGCTGAGACAGTGGAGGGGCTAAGGTCAAGTCCTAGCTGGCCCCCACTGTGGAAAGCCAAAAGCGCCCAGACTCTCAAATCCTTGTGGATCTGTGCCTATTTATCTTTATGATGCTCCTCCTGTGATCCAGCAGTGTTGAATTTCCCTCTAAGTAACTCTCCTGGCCTGGTGTCTGCGGAGTCCCTTTGGTATGTGTTCCTCTTCTTCCAGGAAGTGGCTCATTGTTTTCTTAAACAGGATTCTGTCACTTTCATTTTTAAGATGCATAAGGGAATATCCCATGTATTTTATTCTAAAAACTTTTCCATATAGCAATGTCCCTACTATCTCAACAATATTCTAAGTCTGCACTAGTGGCTAGTTTAACAATACTATTATGAGAATTAATAAAAGTCTTGTGAAGGTCACTTGTGTTGTTACTGCCATCGAGTTGGTTCTGACCCATATTGACCTTCTGCACAACAGCACAAAACACTGCACAGTTCTGTGCCATCCTCACAATTTTTCCTATGCCTAAATCCACTGTTGCAGCCACTGTGTCAATCTATCTCATTGAGGGCCTTTCTCTTGTTTGCTGCCCCTCCACTTCACCAAACACTTTATCTTCTCCAGGAACTGGTCTCTCCTGACAATATGTTTAAAGCAATATGTTCTCAACCTTACTAAGGCCACAACTCTTTCATACAGTTCCTCATGTTGTGGCGACCCCCCTCCCAACCATAAAATAATTTTTGTTGCTACTTCATAACTGTAATTTTGCTACTGTTTTGAATTGGGTGACCCTTGTGAAAGGGTTATTTGACCCCTAAAGGGGGGTCTAAAATATGTAAGACAAAGTCTTGCCATCTTGCTTCTAAGGAGAAATCTGGTCAAAGTTCTTCCAAAACAGATCAGTTTGTCTTTTAGAAGTATAATATCCCTCAAAAATCTGACAATGCTACCACTAAAGTGGAACAGGGAGATGTACAAATGAGTACCCTAAAAAAAAACCTGAAAGAAGCTCCCCTGGGAGGAGCTTTTGTAGTAGGTATTTTTCCGCTAGGTGAGTATCCAGCAACTCACTCTGAGTTAGTGCACACAGTGGCATCACCTAGTAGGGTTCTCTCTGGTCACAGTGAATTTATTCATAAAATCAATTTCCTTCAAACTTTATTTTTGGTGAACGTTGATTTAAGAGAACAGCTGCTTGAGAAGAATGCCACAGAAACTGTTGTGATGTTGAGCACAGCTAACAAGGACAGCGCTATGTGTAAAACTGAAGTACACAAGTGGTTTTCTGATTTCAAAAAAGGTGCAATATCAATTGATGACAAACCTCATTCTGTATGTCTGTCAACTTTCCGAATGGATGAAAATGTCAACAAATATATACCCTCGTGCTCAAAGACTGATGATGGGCTATTGAAGAGATGGGGAGGTTATCTGGACTATCTTGGAGCTTGGTTCAGCAAATTTTAACAAAAGGTTTGGGAATGAGATGGGCTACTATGAAATTTGTGCCTTTGGTTCTGACTGACCAGAAAAGAGTATCAACTGGAAACATGTCCTGCTTTGAAAGAACAGCTCAGAAGTGACCCAGACTATTTTTTCCCAAGGTCATTACTGGTGATGAGACAAGGTGCTATTCTTATGACCCCAAAAGCAAACATGAATCAAGCCAGTGGGAGACACCATCATCATCTCACCCCCCAAAAAAACTTGTCAAGTGAAATCGAAGATTGAGATGATGCTCATTTGTTTTTGTTTGTTTGTTTTTGATGTGAGGGGGATATTGCATTTGGAGTTCATTTCACCGGGCCAGTCTGTTAATCAAGCTTTCTATTTAGAGGTTTTGAAAAGATTGCATAAAAATGTGCAACAAAAAACACCTGATTTTTGGAAGATAGGGCACTGGTTTTTCCACCAGGACAATACACTTGTTTATACAACCATCTCAGTGCACCAGTTGTTGGCCAAAAAAAACCACAGCAAGCCTCTCTTGCCCCATGCATCTGACTCACATGACCTCACTCTGAGTAACTTCTTTTAGTTTCACTGAATGAAGAGAGACATGAAAGGACAGTAATTTGACGACATAAATAGGTGCAGGAAAAAAAACAAGGAAGGTGCCATTAGCCATCCAGATGAGTTTGAAAAATATTTCCAAGAATGGAATCGCAGATTTCAAAAATGTATTAAGTGTAATGGGGAGTACTTTAAAGTTGATGTGGTTGTTAACACAGCTTTCCCCCAGATCCTGGATGCTTCCTCCCCTCCAACTACCATGATCCAAATTCTACCTTGTAGGACTGGATAGGTCAGAGGTTGTACACTAGTGCATATGGGAGCTGGAGGAACAGGGAATCCAGGGTGGATGATACCTTCAGAACCAGGGGTGTGAGGGGTGATGCTGGGAGAGTGGAGGGTGAGTGGGTTGGAATGGGGGAACTGAGTACAAGGATCCACATGTGGCATCCTCCCTGAGAGATGGACAGCTGAGAATGGGGACTCCGGATAGGACAAGATATGACAAAATAACAATCTGTGGATTATCAAGGGCTCATGAGGGAGGGGGGAGCTGGGAGGGAGGGGAAACAATAGAGGACCTGATGCAGAGGGCTTAAGTGGAGAGCAAATGCTTTGAGAGTGATTAGGGCAAAGAATGTACGGATGTGCTTTATACAATTGATATATGTATATGTGTGGATTGTGGTAAGAGTTGTATGAGCCCCTAATAAAATGTAAAAAAAGAAGAAAAAAAGATTGGAGACCATAAAGGACAGTTTTCTGTCCTATAGGACTGCTATAAATGGAAATTGACTCAAGAGGTTATTGTGCATGTGTTTAAGTTATCCCTCTACAAACTAAAAAAAAAATTTTATATACATAGCTTTGAAAAAAATTCCAATTTGGGGGGTACCCCCTCATATATATACAGATATAGATAAATGTCTTAGATAAATGAATGGATTTTAAGTTCACACTTAACTGTATACCCTAACCTAAGAAAAATCAATTCTTATGATATGGCACCACTTAATACTAAACCTTCTGAAGAGATACCTGAAGATAAGGGTGTTATAACAAAGTATGGTGAAGAAATTAGCTGTTGCCTGGCTATCAGAAAGAATAACATCTGGGTCTTTAAAGATTGTCTTAAAACAAGCAGTCATCTAAGTAAGGAGTCAGGAAAGCCTACAGAGAAGATGCACATCAGCCTATATTACCCAGGTATATTAGTCTGGGTACTTTAGAGAAACAAATCCACAGAAACTCATGTATAAGAAAGAGTTTTACATAAAGGTTAAGTTCACATCAAGAAAACATTCCAACCCAGTGCTGCCCAAGCCCACAAGTCCAACATTAAACCTTAAGTCCAACAGCAATCCACTAGGTCCTCCTTCATCTCATAAAACACACATGTTGATGCTGACTACAGGAGGAGAGCTGAATCAGTGAATGTCTAAGCATCTCAGCACTGGCAGGGGTCTCCACACAGCTCCTCCAGCACCCAAGGCTGCATCGGGGTAGGTCCATGCAGCTTCTCATGAGGGTTGTTTTATAGGACGTGGGCCTTGCCAGTTGAAGCAAGGAACTGACTAAGGCAGCTGCACCCTGGTCCAACCATCACAAAGCAAGAGACCCAAGAACTAGAAAGGTGAGGCTCACTGAGCCATTTATCCTTCTGTCCTTCAATTAACCCCACATGTGTTTATCGGCCAGGTTGGCACAATAAACTAACTACCTTACCAAGGATTGTAAATAACAAAATCCAAGATCAGAGGATGGAAACATATTAGGGCTTAAATTTTCTGTCCCTGGTTTGCAGATGACAGTGAAAGCCCAAAATCCATTTGCAGAGACCCCACGAAGAATGGGTCTCAGACCTAGGACAAGAAAAGCCTTGCCCTCATATAGAGTACAACACAAAGTGAATTAATTCAGAAATAGGTTAAAATTAAGCATCTTATCATTTGCTTTCCCTTTTAACCCATTCTTAAATTTGTTCTATGTTTTATTATTTTCTGTGCTCTTTTGGATTGAAAAATATATAACAAATTTCATTAAACAAGCTATAACAATATTTTTAAAGGAAAACCTAATTTGCTGTGTAATTTGCACTGAAACATAATAACACTTTATTAAAAGAAATTAAGTATTATAAAAATGTTTATGGCCTCTGCAACTAGAGGGGAGGAAAGACGTGGGAGGATGAGGAAGAATGTGTAGAGTGCATGTTGAGTTAGAGGTGTCTATAAACCATTCATATAGAGATAGCAATTAAAGGAGTTTGCACTTAGATGATTCAGCAGAAGATGATACTTGAGTTTTGAAAGTATTTTTAAAATTATTTTATTGGGGGCTCATAAAACTCTTATCCAATCCATACATTGTGTCAAGCACATTTGTTGCCATCATCAGTCTCAAAACATTTTGTTTCTACTTGAGCCCTTGGTATCAGCTCCTCATTTTTCCCCTCCTTCCCCACCGGCCTCCCTCAACAACCCTTGATAATTTATAAATTATTATTATTTTGTTATATCTTACACTGCCCAACCTATCCCTTCACCCACTTTTCTGTTGTCTGTGCCCCAGGGAGGGGGTTATATGTAAATCTTTGTGATCAGTTCTCCCCTCCTACCTTATCTTACCCTTACCCTCCTGGTATGGCTACTGTCATTATTGGTCCTGAGGGGTATATCTGTCCTGGAGTCCCTGTGTTTCCAGTTCTTTTCTGTACCAGTGTACATGCTCTGGTCTAGCCGGATTTGTAAGCTAGAATTGGGATCATGATAGTGGGGGGAGGAAGAATTTAAGAACTAGAGGAAAGTTGTATGTTTCATTGGTGCTATACTGCACCCTGACTGGCTCATCTCTTTCTCGCAACCCTTCTGTAAGGGGATGTCCAGTTGCCTACAGATGGGTTTGGGGTCTCTACTCTGCACTCCTGCTCATTCACAATAATATAATTTATTGTTCTTTGATGTCTGATATCTGATACCATTGACACATCATGATCACATGGACTGGTGTGCTTCTTCCATGTGGACTTTGTTGCTTCTGAGCTAGATGGTCACTTGTTTATCTTCAAGCATTTAAGACCCCAGATACCATATCTTTTGAAACTGAGCACCATCAGCGTTCTTCCCCACATTTGCTTATGTAGCTGCTTTGTCAGGAAGGTGAGCATTATGGAATGCCAATTTAATAGAAAAAAGTGTTCTTTCATTGAGGGAGCATTTGAGTAGAGGCCCAATTTCCATCTGCTACCTTAATACTAAATCTATAAATAGATGCACATAGATCTATTTCCCCATCATCATATATAAATATACTTACATATATACATGTCTGTATTTAGACTTCTATAAATGCCCTTTGCCTCCTAGTTCTTTTTTGTCTTCCTTTTAAAAATCATTTTATTGGGAGCTCATACAACTCATCACAATCCATACATACATGCATTGTGTCAAGCACATTTGTACATTTGTTGCCATCAACATTCTCAAACCATTTTGTTTCTACTTGAGCCCTTGGTATCAGCTCCTCATTTTTCCCCTCCCTCTCCATCCCCCCTTCTTCATGAACCCCTGATAATTTATAAATTATTATTATTTTGTTATGTCTTACACTGTCCAATGTCTCCCTTCACTCACTTTTCTGTTGTTCAAGCCCCAGAGATCATATCAGGAAGGTGAGCATCATGGAATGCTAGTTTAATAGAACAAAATGTTCTTGCTTTAAGGGAGTACTTGAGTAAGAGGCCCAATGTCTGCTGACCTACCTAGATAAGATAGGTGGGATAAACAATCTGGAGAAGAAAACAACGGGACTAACGGTTCATGAGGCGGTGAGGTGGGGGCATGAGAGAGGGGGAGGTGGGTGAAAGGAAGTGGGTGTTAACAAACTGAGGGAAAGGGGAACAACAAGTGATCCAAAATCAAGGGCGAGGATGATGTAGGAGGCCTGGTAGGGCTTGATCAAGGGCAATGTAACCAAGAGGAATTACTGAAACCCAAGTGAAGGCTAAAGTGGAAAATAGTGGAAAAAGAGGAACTTAAAAAGAAATAGAGGAAAGAACTAGGAGGCAAATGGCATTTATAAAGGTCTAAATACAGGCATGTACATATGTAAATATATTTATATATGATAATGGGGAAATCGATCTATGTGCACATATTTATTTTATAGGTTTAGTATTAAGGTAGCAGGTGGACATTGGGCCTCGACTCAAGTACTCCCTCAATGAAAGTATACTAGTGCTGTTAATTGCCATCAAGCAGCCTCTCACTCATAGCAACCCCACACACAGTCGGACCCACTGCTGCCTGACCATATACCATCTTAACTGTCATGGGTATGCTCCAACATAAGATTAAAGTTGAGTGTTTTGTGTCTTTTGAGTGCCTTATCGTGATTTCTCCATGAGGAAATTACATTTGTCAAACTGATCTGCAGTGGGCCAGATACGGAAGGAAGTAGTTCCTAATCTTGACAATTTTGTAGTCTCATTGAGATAACTATACCCATCATGGTCCTCTTTTTAAGAGGAAGAATGGAAACTAATATTTAATGTGGCTTAATGTATGCTCTGATGGCATTGTTAAGCAAGCATTGAACTGCTATCCAAATGTATAGTCAAGAGTTCAAATCCACCATCTGCTCCGTGGGAAAATGATAATGCTGTCGACTCCAGGAAAGATGTACAGTCTCAGACTACAGATGGTTACGGGGTCGTGTGGGAGAACAGATGAAGTTTTTTGTGCCTTTGTAGAAATTCAGAGAGAGCCAAACATGCTGAAGTCTTGCAACGGGAATGGCGTTCATAATGGGTCTGGCATTAAACACTGTGGCAGTCGGATAAGCAAAACAGATGAACAAAACTCACTGCCATTGAGCCAAGGCCGGCTTATAGCTACCCTATAGGACAGGGTGGAACTGGCCTGTGAATTGCTAAGATTAGAATTCTTTTCTTTTCATTAATTGGGGTTTAATACATATATTATACATTTCCATAGTTCAATCACGTCCAGTAGAATTGTGCAATTGCTCTCACAATCAGTTTCCAAACATTCTTTTCATGTCTACATGGGCTCCTTGACATCATCTCCCTATTATGCACACTCACCACTGGAACCCCTCCCTCTTAACCATTGTTCTACTTGCTGCCCCCACAGATTCATCAATCCTGGGTTTCATATGCCAGAAAACATAAAACTCCACTTCAAGAGGGTGACCTCCAATGATATAACATCTCTGAAATACACCCTTATATGTACAAGCAAAAACTAAATAAAGCATTGTATACCAAAAATACAGAACATTTTAGAAATCAGATCATAGAAGTGTCCACTGACAGAGTTTTAACCATTCAAGTCAGATTTGTGCCTTTGATCTTCTACACTCATCTCCCTGAAGCACTATGTAGTAGCCACTTTTCTCCCATCCATCCCCCAATTGTAGATAGAGGGAGTTCTCTGGAGGCTGATTCCCTATGTGCTCCCACAAATGAAACTGGGCTCCCACTGATCTCCATTGCCTTATGCACATGGGATTTTCACCATTAAGCGTCTGATACTAATTCCTTTCCTGATTTCGGATTGCATGGATTACAATCCTTTGGTGACTGATAATGATGAGCTTCTTCCATGTGGACTCAGTTGACATCTCACTGAGAGGGCTACTGGTTTGGAAACAAGCCTTTAAGACCTCAGATACTAGATAACACTTCTTTTGGGGAGTAGAAAGCCCCATCTTTCTCCCTCAAAGAGGCTGGTAGTTTCAAACTGCTGACATTGCAGTTAGCAGCCCAACATGTAACCACATGCAGGACACCATGATGGAATGTGGCATGAGCACTCTGCCAGTAAGGCTAAGTTATGCTGTCATAACAACCAATTTCAAAAATTTAGTGGTCCTCATTGAAGTTTTATTTCTTAGTCATTTACATGTACATTATAACTGGGCAAACCCCTGGTGCCACAGTGGTTAGAGTAGCAGTTGAAACTCAGTCAGAAGTTCAGAGTGGGAAATCTGCCTCATAAAGACCAAAACCCAGGAAACACTATGGTTGTCCTCTGTCACATAGGGTCACTGTGAGTTGAAAATTGACTCAAGAGCAACTAACAAGAGAGATCTTCTCATCATAATTCTTCTCTTGAGTCAGTACTTTATACAAAATGAGGATACTTCTACAAAATTTATAGTGGTTAATCTTCAATATTTTTCCTACATGGCCAAAAACTCCTTAACTGCTCAACATAACTTCTTCTTCTGTATGCATTTCAATGAGACTGAATTCCTTAATCCAAAACCAATAAATAAATAAAAATAAGGAACCCAAATTCTATTTTGTAGATAGAGTTTATAATTCACTTCAGCTTTCCAAAAGGGCACTTTTGGACTTTCCCACCAGCAACTTAGCATTTTTTAATATGTTCTCATTATTAATATAAATCTGTGTTTCAAGGAGCAAATTTTCAAACTGGCTTTTGAAAGGGTCCCCAGAGAGTTGCTGTGGATGGCTACTGACATAAGAAAACCCAACATTTACCGTGTGAAATGATCATTTGCATATCCACTGTGCCCCTTCCAGAGGCTGTCTGGGGACTGAGTACTTCACCTGCATGCTGGCTGTGTGACAAACAGCAGGGGAGATGTCTTCCTGCGCCCCCTCCCAAGTTTGCCTGTCTGATGTGGGTGGGCGGAAATGACAAGCGAGCACAATCGGTCTGTTTTTGTGTTGGAGGAAATAGATGCAGGCCATCACCTATTAACGTGCTTATTAAATGTGCATTTTTTTCTCATGCAACAACTAAGGACAAATGGAGCTTTCAAATTGTGAACAGAGCTTCAAAGGCATTCAGCACTCGCCAACCAAGTTTTTTGTAGAAAGCCTGAAGGGTCAGTTAGTGATGAATTTGAGGAAGCGAAGGGATGTACTTGAGGGAATTCATGGCTTGTGACTGTGGAAGATGAGAGGAATTAAGAGGGACTTCTCCATATTTAAGAAGGCGGAAACTAGCAAGATCTGCTTAGACCCATAAAGTGTAAAACTTGTGAGGAACAAAATGAATACATGAAGAGCTTAGAACAGTGTTTTCAAACTTTCGACTGCAATCCACAATTTAAAAATTCATCTTGACACACATATATTCAAGCACACACACACACACACACAGGTGACTGAAATGAAACTTTTCTAAACTAACACCCTTACTGTTATATACAGTTCTGTAGAAGGAACCGAATGGTACTGGGGGATAAGTATTGGACTGCTCACTGTAAGATCTGCAGTGCAAATCCACCAGGCACAGCTTGGCAAAGAGATCTGGCTGGCGGCTCCATAAAGAGTTACCGTCTCGGACACCCCGAGGAGCAGCTCTACGCTGTCCTCTGCAGTCACTGTGCTTGGGATCGACACGGTGGTCGATCACTTACTGTTACAATTCTAGTCTCTGACATTCCATTACACTTCTAATGACATCTGTGACCTGTAACATTGACTTTATGACTCACTGATGACGTATGACCTGAAATTAGAAATAAAATCAATTCCGTTAAAGAAGGAAAATTCAGGCACATAATCATCATGGAACTCAAGCTTTAGAGTCTGGATTTTTTTCTCCCTGCTCTATCGCTTATTGTTGTATGATATGGAGAGATGGGTACATTTTATGTCTTTGTTTCTAACCTATAAAATGGAAACAATAATAGTATCTGGTAGATAAGAGGCTCTCAAGCGATAGCTACCATCACCAACATCAAAATGCTGACAGGATGGTGATGCACACCCCATCTCAAAAATGCCACCGGAACAGAAACATGACTCAGGGGGAAAGGCCTTGCACAAGAAAGAGTCTCAGTACTGTATAGGCAGCACTCCATCGACGAACTGCAAATCATTATCCAAGTGAAGGTGTTCTAGACTTGCTGCTTTCACTAGCCACCATTGAGTTGGCTTTGACCGAACAATAGGACAAAGTGTTGCCTGGCCCTCTGTCACCTTCCCAGTCATTGGTGTGATCCAGCTCATTGTTGTCCACTGTGTCATTTGAGTGCCTCCCAACTTAACACTCTACCCGGTCATACTCTGCTGTGGTCCATATGATTTTCATTAGCTAACTTTTAGAAACAGATTTCCAGGCCTTTCATCCTGGTCTAAAAGATCTACTAAAACGTATCCGCCATATGTAACCCTCCTGGTATTTGAAACACCAGGGGTACAGTTCCCAGCTTCACAGCAACAGGCAAGCCACCACCACAGTACAACAAACTGACAGACAGGTGGGAGCCTAGACCAATAGTGGCATTATTTTTCCAAATGCTGAGATAATACCGATTATGTGGCAAGAAAACCTGATAACTATCAATACATTTTATCATGAGCCCCTTCATACATACACACACACACACAATCATGCACACACCCTAAGCCTTGGTGGTATTGTGGGATATGGATTGAGTTTTTAACCACATGGTTGGTAGTTCAAGCCCACGAGCTACTCAGCAGGAAAAAGATGAGGCTGTCTGCTCCTGCAAAGATTGACCATCTCAGAAATCCTATATCGCAGAGTGGAGACCCAAAGCCACGAGAGATCCCCTCACAGAAGGGTCTAGAGGAGGAGATGGGTCAGTCAGGGTGCGACGTAGCACCCATGAAGAATACAGCTTTCCTCCAGTTTCTAAATGCTTCCTCCCCCCAACCCCCCACTACCATATCCGAATTCTACCTTGCAAGTCTGGATAGAGCAGAGGTTGTACACTGGTGCAGATAGGAACTGGAGGCACAGGGAATCAAGTGTGGATGATACCTTCAGGACCAGGGGTTTGAGGGGCGATACTGGGAGGGTAGAGGGAGAGTGGGCTAGAAAGAGGGAACCGATTACAAGGATCTACATGTGACCTTCTCCCTGGGGGATGGACAACAGAAAAGGGGGTGAAGGGAGACACCAGATAGGGCAAGATATGACAAAATAATACTTTATAAGTTATCAAGGGCTCATGAGGGAGGGGGAAGCGGGGAGGAAGGAGAAAAAGGGGGACTTGATGCAAACGGCTTAAGTGGAGAGCAAATGCTTTGAAAATGATGAGGACAAAGAATGTATAGATGTGCTTTATACAATTGATGTATGTATGGATTGTGATAAGAGTTGTATGAGTCCCTAATAAAATGTTTTTAAAAAAAGAAAAAAAATCCTCTATCACGTCACTATGAGTTGAAATCAGCTTGAGGGCAGGGGGTTGCGGGTTTTTGAATTTTGGGTTAGCAGCCTTAAGAACTGTGCCACCAGGTCTCTCTCTCTCTCCGTAACATCTTCTTAAAATACAATCCAAATGCAAAACTCTCTCAATAACATTCCTACTTGAGAATCACAGATTCTCTTCAAAAGATAGAGAAGGTATTTAAAGGCAACAACGCATTGACAAAACTGGCAACTTTCACAAATGTATGAAAGAGGGAGCACCCCCAGGGACAATTAGGTCTTGTGTTAACTTGGCCCAGCCAGGATTCTCCATGGTGTGGCAATAAGCCCTCCCCCATAAGATGCACATCCTAGCCTAATGATTTCTCCTTGTACGTGTGGTACATATTTGATATCTGTAAAAGAGGTGCTCTCTCTCTTCCTGGTGGCCGGCATTGTACATCTGGTCTCTTGTGTGGTGTGCTGGTGGCCCTCCACATTGTCTACTGATCCTAGGAATTGGCCACAGCCTACCATAACATCGGCTCTGCCAGTCCATCACAGCCTCAACCAGCCTCGGAGCCCCAGATTCCCAGTCCCAATAATCATGCAAGTCAGAAAAAACCTCTAGCTTATCTGACCACCAACTGGACTTAACCATTTCCTCAACTGTGTGAGCCATTTTTCTTGATATAAGCTTCTCTCTTGATGTACATACATTAGTTGTAATGGTTTTGCTTCTCTAGAGAACCCAACCTAGCACACCCTCCAATTCTGAATGCAAATGTACAACACACCCTAAAGGTATAAAGTCAAGAACCCTAAACACTTGATGGATATTCATTAAAGTCAAATTTGCTTATGGAATCTAGAGGTGACATCACTGGAGATTGCTTTCTCAGGAGAAGACTGAAATTATTCCAACAAGTTGTTAGGTAAAAGGGAAAGACCAATTGAGAGAAAGCAAAATAAAAATGGATAGAAATACGTAACACCCTATAGTCATGGTTTAAAAACATGTAAGATGAGGAAAACTGGTTTGAAAGCTATTTTTAATTGGGGTTTTAATTATAAAACTACTTTATACTGTTTTAAAAAAAATAAGTGACTGAAAGAGCAAGCAGATTTTATTAGTCGCAGTGCAGTGAACATGTCCAAGACAAGGAAGGCAATGGTCCCACAGGGGTTGCTGTGCAGTGTGCCGCATTCTGAGAGAGACAATGAGCCACTGAGATGCATTCAAAAGAGAACACATTCGGTTGGCAATGGGTCAAGGAAGAATATTATAAAAGAGAAAATCAGACAGGCTTATCCTAGGAGAGGAACCACCAAGAGAAGCATAATACAGAGACACTTGGGGGTTAGGGTCTAAATGATCAAATAAGAAACCTGCAGACCCCAATCCCAACTACATGGACAGATGCCCCTACCCCCAGAAGAACTTATTTCAGAGGACAGCACTGAAACTTCAGCTCAGGGAGAGGGACATGTCTGATCAGAGCACATGGGAGCAAATGAAGGGGGAGGAAGAGAGAGTGGAGCACATCCTGGCCAACCAATCCTTGAGGACAATATTCCCTCTCAGAGAAGCCAATCCACAGAGAAGACCATATAGCCATCCCCACTATGAGACACAACATCCCTCACTGACCACCCACAGCCCTACAGGAAACAACACTGGAGAGAGTGTGCGAATTGCACTCAAACTGATCCCACTACATGGAGGCAGAACAGCAAGGGGAACAAAGCAACGAAGTACCCAGGAAATATCAGAAACAGACTTTGGGGCCAGGGCTTGGCACCCCATCAGACTCAACTGCAAAACACTACTAAAGGCCAACAAACAGTCCTTAAACTAACTAAAAGCTTTTTGTTGTTTTGTGTGGGTTTTTTGTCATTGGCTTTTTGTTGTTGTTTTGTTTTCTTTTGATGCTTGGTTTTGCTCTGTCTTGTTTTTGTGCATGTTATTATCTCCGCAGGCCTGTCTAAATAAGACAGGCTGGATGAGCAATCTGGAGGAGAAAACAACTGGATGAACAGTTCCAGGGGTACATGGGCGAGGGGACAGTTGGGGGAAAGGTAGTGGTATTAACAAACCCAGGGACAAGGGAACAACAAGTGATCCAAATCGGTGGTGGGGAGGATGTAGAAGGTCTGGTAGGGTGTGATCGAGGATAATGTAACCGAGAGGAATTTCTGTAACCCAAATGAAGACTGAGCATGATAGTGCAGCAAGAGGAAAGTAAAAGGAAATAGAGGAAAGAGCTAGGAGGCAAAGGGCATTTATAGAGGTCTAAACAAAGGTATGTACATATGTAAATATATTTATATATGAGGATGGGGAAATAGATTTATGTGCATATATTTATAGGTTCAGTATTAAGGTAGCAGATGGACATTGGGCCTCTACTCAAGTACTCCCTCAATGCAAGAATACTTTGTTTATTAAACTGGAATTCCATTATGCTCACCTTCCCGACAGGATCGCTGAAGACAAAGCAAATGTGGGGAAGAAAGTTGATGGTGCCTAGCTATCAAAAGATACAGCGTCTGGGGTCTTAAAGGCTTGAAGGTAAACAAGCGGCCATCTAGCTCAGAAGCAACAAAGCCCACAGGGAAGAAGCACACCAGCCTGTGTGATCACAAGGTGTCAAAGAGATGAGGTATCAGGCATCAAAGAACAAAATATCATATCATTGTGAATGAGATGGAATGTGGGTGAAGACCCAAAGCCCATCTGTAGGCAACTGGGCATCCCTGTACGGAAGGGTTTCAGAGAGGAAACTAGTCAGTCAGGGTTCAGTGTAGCAATGATGAAACATTCAACCTTCCTCTAGTTCCTAAATGGCTTCTTTCCCCCCACCCTCACTACCCATGATCCCAATTCTACCTTACAAATCTGGCTAGACCAGAGGATGTACACTGGTAAAGATAGGAACTGAAAACACAGGGAATCCAGGGCAGATGATCCCTTCAGGACCAGTGGTGAGAGTGGCGATACCAGGAGGGTCGAGGGAGGGTGGGGTAGAGAGGGGGAACTGGTTATAAGAGCAGAGAGGGAGGGGGAAAATGAGGAGCTGATAAAAAAAATGTAGAAAGCAAATGTTTTGAGAATGATGAGTGTAATGAATATACAAATGTGCTTTATAGAATTGATGTATGTATGGATTGAGATAAGAGTTGTATGAGCCCCCAGTAAAATGATTTTTTTTAAAGAAACCTGCAGAAGTTCAAAGTATCCACAAGTCTCCAACCACCTGTAAAAACCAATTCCAGCAAACCTATTCCTGCCAAGTCCATTCAAATTCATGGTGACTCCATGTGACTCCATGGTTGACTCCAAGTCAAGTGGTCACTCTGCAGGGTTTTCTTGGCTGTAATCTTTATGGGAGTAGATCAGCAGGCCTTTCTTCTGCAGTTCCACTGGGTTTGTTTGAACTGCTAATCTTTGGGTTCATTACAGTGGTGTCATGAGAGTTAGTATCACCCACGTTAGTAACTCGTGGTTCCACCACACTCCCATGGACCTTCTCCATGACCACGTCATGTAGAATCCATAGTAATGTCTGTTATCAACTCCTTCCTATGTGGCAAATTTAGTAATTTGTGATAAGTATGATTGTATACAGCTCAAGTGTAATATTTCATAGATTATATGAACATTGAATCCATTCCAATTCATAGTAGCTTCATAGAACAGAATGGAAACTGGCCCTTTGGGTCTCTGAGACTGTTCATCTTTACAAGAATAGAAAACTTCATGTTTCTCCTTTGGATCACCTAGTGAATTCAAAAGTATTGATCTCTCAGGTAGCAGCCCAACACATAACCAACTACGTCTCCTATACTCCTTATATTATATGACTAGGAATAGCAAAATTGCTTGGTAAATTCTTTCTATATTGAATTATATTATAAATTACATTGTTAATAATCGAATGGAAATCCTCTTTGGTTCTTCTTCCTTTGTTCCTTTAGTTAGTATTCTATTCAGGTTCACAAATACTAATTGGCACACTACTATAGCTAAAGCAGGAAGCCCTGGTGGTGTAGTGGTTCCACACTGGACTGCTAACCTTAAGGTCAGCAGTTCAAAACCACCAGTGACTCTGAGGGAGAAAGATGGGCTTTCTACATGCATAAAGTTTTCACAGGCTCAGAAACTCACAAAGGCAGTTCTACCCTATCTTTCAGGGTCACCATGAGTCAGCATCGGCTCAATAGCAGTGAGTTTGGTTTTATGGTTTTGTAGCTAAAATACCAGAAAACTTGGGGGGCGGGGGGAAATCAGCAATTATAAAAACATGAGCAGTAACATGTGCAATAACATGTGTTTGTTGCACATGCAGACAGACCTCATGATTGAAAGCATCACTGTATTTGGATAATAATGGCAACTCTGACCAGAGAAGCCAAGAAAATAAATTTGCATAGGGTTTTAGATATGTTTTTGTTTTTATATTTATTCATAGCAATATCTTTTAAGTGGTCTAATTATGTCAGTAATTTTGTACCCAAAGCGGTACATTGTTTTGCATAAAATTTGTTGTTTTATATTGTAGGCCTGTAATTCTTAAGAAATTACTCATTTTAATCTCTCTAGTAGACATTCCAGGTGTGATAAACTTTAATACACAGTTAACATTTACCCTGAGCCACACTCAGGATTACCGCCAGGGAGGTTAAATAATATTTCTGCTGAAATATTGCACCACAATTTCATAGATGGTTATTTCTGTGTCGCCTGCTCTGACGCCATCACCCAGTGCAATCTGCAACCCACTCGTGGTGCCAGTAGTTAGTCACTGAGCACAAACCATTGGTGCCACCCCTGTGGGTGGATCGGAGTCGCCCAAGAGCACAGCATACTGACCGTTGTGTATGTCAGGCCCTTACACTCACTGAAGTTTGAAAATCTCAGAGGGTCGCAACACCAAGGACTGTCTGTGGAACTGAAGGGGAGAAGACAGCCTCATATTTCTTCCGTAGAGTGGCTGGGGAATTCAAAGCACTGCTTTTGCCGTGACCGGCTCAGTACGTAGCCCACTCCACCACCAGAACTGCTGGAACAGTGGCAGCAAGGGCGTAAATGACAGCTGGCTTTGCATCTCCAGACCCCACCTTCCTCCTCGCCATTGATGGAATCCTCATTCAGTCTTTCACTACATGGCCAAAAATACGGACACGGCAGCAACATTTCAAAACCCTCTCACTGCCATCAAGTTGATTCTGACTCACGGTGACCCTCAAGGGCAGGTTAGAACTGACCCTGTGAGTTTCCAAGACTGTAATTCCCTACAGGAGTAGAAAGCCTCATGCTTCTCCCACTGAACAGCTGGTGGTTTCAAACTGCTGACCTTGTGGGTGGCAGCTCAATGTGTAGCCCACTGCACCACGCTTGGTATACAACACGTTTCAGTCTAGACCCAAGAAGAGAGAGATCCCCTCTCTTCCACTGTCCAAGTATCAGCACCTAGAGAGACACGATTCGACCACTTGGATCATGTTCCCTTGCTGAAGCAACCTCTGAGGCCAGAGATGAAATGTTGACAATTGATCAGGCAAGGCCCAATACCTGAGGAGAGGCCCATTCCACCCACAAGCTAAAGAATGATTTTTATGAGTGAAGCCATCTGGGTACCCCATGGCAGTGTCTGAATGTCTGCCCCTTGTGACACCCTGGGGACCTGAAGAAGAAAGGCTTGACTTAAGGCCTTGATAATATGATGTTTACCAAGCCAAATTTGGTATGGGTGGAGGAGGAGGCTAAGCGTCCAGATTCTCACTTTGTCTATGTCTTAACGGGCCATTTCCACCAGAGGTCAGGGTAGAGCAGAAAGCAAAAATCACCAAGGGGCTGGCTCTTCAAAGAGTTTCAAATCAGCAGCCACAGAGAGCACTGAGGACAACCAGCAGATTCAAAACTCAGGCCGCAGAAGGGCCTCCCAATGGCAGAAGACAAGACAATCTGGCCGGATGAGGGGGGCAGGGTGGGGGAGTCATTTTTAAACCATTGTAGGATTCTGTAGCTGCACGTTTTCTGCTGAGTGAACACAACTACCACCATCATAGAGCCTGATTTACAGTCATGCATCCTTTTACTGCACTTCATGTTATAGTGGTTCACACATGCTGCAGGGTTTTGTTTGTTTGTGTTTTTCAAATTGAAAGTTGGTGGCAAGCCTGTGCAGACCAGGTCTTTACGGCACCATTTTTTCCTGTGGCATTGACTCACTTCACGCCTCTGCGTCATGATCTGGTGATTTTCACAGTATCTCTCACTTTTTCATCCTACTACTGCATACTTAATAGACCACAGTAGAGGGTAATCGTAACTTTTACACGCACTGGGAAGTCAAAAAATGCGTGTCCCTCACTGGGTTATAATAGCATGATGGTCCGGAGCCAAACCCACGATATTTCCTAGGTATCCCTGCACAGTGTCTCAGTGCAAAATCTAAAGGGCTGGATTCTAGTCAACTCTCTAGACTTGTCTTCCCCCACCTTTCTACCTGCTCACTCTGCATCAACCACCACCCCCACCACCCCACCTTTCTCTTCCTGGAGCAGGCCAAGCTCATGCCGGCCTCAGAGCGCGGGCACTTGCTGGACCCTCTCCCTTGCCGTCCTCTTCAAGAGCTGAGCTGTGGTCTTCTTCTGGTCAGAGGGCTCTCAGCTTCAAAGCCCATACACCATCTGTGCTAGTCTGAGGAGAACAGGAAAAAAAGTCCAAAGACACTCATAGTTTATAAGAAAGAGCAATTGCACATTAAGGAAACACCCCCGCCCAGTCCAGATCAAATCCATAAGTCTGATATTAGCCCATATGTCTGATATCAGTCTATAAATTCCTCTTCAAACTCATGCAACACATGCAATGATGCCGAATACAGGAAGATAGCAGGCCAGTGGGTGGAAAGTCTTGTGAATTCAGTGGTGGTGGAAGCATCTCAATGCTGGCAGGGGTCTCCACGTGGCTCCTTCAGCTCCAGGACTCTAGATCCATCAATGTAGCTCCATGTGGCTTGTCAACAGGAATATGAAGCAGAGCTTGTATGTGTTGTGCCTCCAGGGAGGAAGACAGGCTCTTCAGGAGAAGGCCATGTGCACACAGAGGCCCCATTGGCTGTGACCTGATTGTCGGGCTAGACTCCACCCCTTCGCAAGTGGCAGATTCTGTAACTGCCACACCCTCTAAAGCAGTGTCTCATCCAAGAGCAGCCCCACCCACAACAAGCATGACACAACCAGTTGCTTATTCGCTGCTGCTGAGTGCCTCCTAATGGCAGAATAAACAGCCCTGGTGCCTCAATGGTTAGGTGCTCATTGGTTAACCCAAAAGCTGACCGTTTGAATCCATTATCAGTTAGTAGGACAATGTGCTCCTGTACGCATTACAGCCTAGAAAATCTTAGGGGGCAGTTCTAACTTGGCACATAGTGGCCCTGTGTGCCAGAATCAACTTAACAGCATACAGCCACAGAAGGGTTCAATGCATATTCATTGAGTCAGCAGTTTGAAACCACCAGCAGCTCTGAGGGGAAAAGGTGGCGCTTTCTTCCCCATAAAGAGTTAAATCTGGACCCCCACAGGTGCAGGCCTATGCTGTCTTACGGGGTCACCATGAGTCAGCCGTGATGGGATGTCAGTGAGTGAGAAGCAAATGGGCGCGGTATAGCCTGCTACCATCCCAACAAGAAAGACAACTAGGCACCAGGCACCCCTTGGTGAAAGAATCTCGAAGGACTCTGACCAAAGAAGATCTCATCGACATGTGCTCAAACCACGAGTTCCAGCCAGCACTTTACAGGCCACGCAGAGGAAATCATTAATCTACATGGCAGGAGCACAATCAGCAAAATCCAAGCAATATGAAAGTCAACAGAACAAATGCCCAGCTCCTTCTAAATGGAATTACAAAGGACGAAAATGAGATGGTGGTGTCTTAGACTGGGCTCTCAAAAGGAGCAGAACCTATGAAGAGTATATAAACCTGCAGAATTAGAGAGTAAATTCCTTCAAGGGAATGCCTCCCCAATTATGGTAGATGGCGAGCCCCAGATTAATGGGTCAGTTGACAGGCTGAAGACCTCGACTGACTGGTTTGCAAGGTCACGGGGACAGATGAACCCCAAACCTGCAGGTCGTACAGCAGCCAGAGACATACAAAATCAAGAAGTTAGGCAGTGAAAAGGGTTCAGGGTCAAGAACACAAATGAGCTGCGCCAGGGCATCTATGTGTAGACTGTAGGCAGGCGACACCCTCAAGGAAACTCCCTAACTTTCGGTAGATTACTTACATCAGACGAAAATGAAAAGTGATTTCACAGTGTCTGCCAAGCAATAGTTAACCACAGTGTCTGCCAAGCAATAGTTAACCACAGCCTCGCCAAGTTGGCATGTACCATTAAACATCCCAGAAGGGAGACGGATTTATTTTGTTTGATCAGGACTACTGGGGGAAAAGCGGTTACACATTGGTTGGGCTACTAACTGCCAGGTCAGCAGTTCGAAGCTACCAGCTGCTCCATGAAAGAAAGAAGAGGCTTTCATTCTATTCCCATAAAGAAGTGCAGTCGCAGAAACTCACAGGACAGTGGTACCCGGTCCTTTAGAGTTGTATGAGTTGGCATTGACTTGATGGCAGTGAGTTGGTTTGGTTTGGCTTAAAACATGTAACTAATTGCAATATGTAGGCCTTATTTGGATCATGATTCAAGCATACTGTATAAAAAAATTTTTAAGTATGAAACAAAATGTTAACACTGCTTAGATGATGATAATGAATTGCTTTTGAATGGCATTGTGGCTATGTTTTCTTTTATATGGTGCTCAAACATCTTGGTTGCTATATACCATTCATAAGTAAAAGAAGCAAAGACTCTGGAGAAATGTCTGACTCCAGGGATGAAGTAAAAAATATGTAAAATAAAGCTGTAACATCTCTTTTTGTGTGCCAGAAAGGATAGAAGAGCTCAAAGAATGAAGGAGCCATGCCCCAAAGGCAAGGAAACCCTGATAAACACCTACAGCAAACATCACTCTCAATGGAGAAATGCCAGCATCATTCCAATTCACGAGTAGAGCAAGAGTCCCACTAATATCACTTCTACCTATATCATGAACGTCAACGCTGGTACAATAAAATCACAACAAGAAATTAGAACTCTGAGTCTGAAAAAATAAATCTCTGCTTATTTTAAGGCCCTCTGATAGCGCAGTAGTTAAGCACCGGGATGTTCACAAAAGGTTGGCAGATAAAACCTCCTTTGAGAGAAAGGTATGGCAGTCTGCTTCCATTATAAGCTACAGCCTTGGAAATTCTAGAGGAACGCTCTCAGCGCTAAACCTAGAGGGCTGCAGTGAATCAACCCACTCAAGAGCAGTAAGTATGTATGATTACTTTAAGAGAACACTCAGAAGACATACAGACTAATACAAATGTTAGGAGAGGTTAGACTGACTGTGAGATTAATATTTTGAGATACAATTTTATATACTAGCAAGAATTAGAAATTAAGAATGCATAAGTAAATTCACTTTTTCTGCAGATGCAGATTGTTAATGAGTCATTCTCCAATCCTGATGCCACCTTCTTCTTTGTATCGTTCGGCTTCTCAGATCATTTGCCCTGAAAAGAAACTGAAATAAGTGTGGTGAAAGGACAGATTTCTCGTGTGCAACTTTCCTGATATGAAACCATGCAGAATCCCCGTGTTCTGTTTTTTAAAACTGCCTCTTCATCTATGTACAGGTTCCATAAGAACACAATTAAGTTTTCTGTTCTGGAATTTCCATTCTCCACAGTTATTTTAATTTTTTTAAATCATTTAATTGATGCTCGTACAGATATTATAACAATCCATAATTCAATTAGAAAAAGCATAATTGTATAATTTATGCCACCAACAGTTTCAAAACATTTTCTTTCTTCGTGAATTCTTTGATATCTGTTTCCCTTTCTCCCCTCCCCTAATATATATCCTTTTCTTACACCCTCCAATGTATCCTTTCACCTAAAACTCTGTTATTTGTTCCCCTTGAGTGGAATTACACAGTCATCATTGCTATCAGTTCCCCTTCCCCTCCCACTCTTTCTGTAGCCTCAGGGAATCATTGCTCCCTTTGTTATTTTTAAAGGGTTTATCTATCTTGGATTTCATGCATCAAACAATCCTGATTATATAAATGAACATACTCAGGTCGATCCTCTGTTCTTGAGATGTTCTCAAAATTCAGATGGGATAAACTCAAAGTGGTATTTGGCTCTCATGGACTTATTTTAATTTTCTTCAACATAACTTTGAACTTCCAAATGAACAGTTGATAGTCTGTCTGATTTCTGCACATCCCGTCTAGGGAAGTCCATGTGCATAGCCACCTTTTGCATTGTCCAAAAAGGTGCTTGATAGGAGCAAGTTTTTGGTCTTGCAAAATTTTATTACGTGATCCCCAGCTTGGTTTCTATCACCAAGACCATATTGTTAACTACTGTTCCTCTCTCTTTATTTCAAACTTTTGCATTCCTGTCACCAATACTTATCAAGGCACCTTGATTGTGTGTTTCTAACTGAAGACATTGGGAGAATTCTTCAATTTGTTCATCACGAGCTTTTGTGGTTTGTGGATAAAAATTGGATAATATTTGGATTGATTGGATTCCCTTGAAGGCAGAGAGATGTAATCCTCTCACAGACAGCACAATACTTCAAGATTGATTTGAAATATCCATTTTTGACAATGAATATAGCACCTTTCCCCTTAATTGCGTTATTCCTAGCATAGTAAATAATATTATTGTCTGATTCAAAATGGCCAATACCAGTCAGTCCATTTCAGCCCGTTAATGTCTAGGACACTGATCTTTATGTGTTCCATTTCATTTTAAATACTTCCTATTTTCCTAGATCCATACTTTGAACACTCCAGTTCTGATCATTGGAAGATTTTTCAGCGGTGTTCTCCTAACCTTAATTTGTGCCCATCAGCAAATGAAGATCCAGGTGGCTCCCCTCACACAGGCTTGACCCAACTACTCCCCCTTGGTTGACTCCACTCGGAAAAAGCAGCTCTTCCTCACAAGCACCTCTTCTTCAGTCACATTTGGAGTGCTCGTCGACCTGAGGGCTCACCCTCCAACAATGTTCTGCTGCTTCCATTCACTAGGGTTTCAGTATCCATAATGCTTCAAAGTCATGTACAAGTTTTTCAGCAACTACTTCTTCTGAAGTGGGGAGTCAAGACCTTCGTGGTTTGTCCTTAGTCTGGAAGCTCTGCTGAAACCTGTTCACTTTGGGTGACCCTGCATTGAAATACCAGTGACACAGCTTCCAGCAACACACAAGCCATCACAGTACAACAGACTGACAGACAAGTGGTGGCACGTTGTGTTAGATCACCATTACTGGAAAGGCACAAATACAGATCTCTTCCAGTCTTCTGATGAGGGAGGCTGCCTTCCAAATGTCCAAAAGCACACACAGAGGAGTGTCTGATTCCCATGTTGCAACTGTTCATTGAAATATTCCAATTGTGGGTAACGAATGTACAAATGTGCTTTCTTCAATTGATGTATGTATGGGGTATGATAAGACTTGTATGAGCCCCCAATAAAATGATTTAAAAGAAACATCAAAAAGGGAAATATTTCCATTGCTAATGCATCAGTTCCTGGGGCCTTGTGTTTTGCCAATGCCTTTAGTGCACCTAGGATTGCTCCCAGCCCTAGCATCAGTCATGATCAGATACTGCCTCCTGAGGTGTCTGAATACTGACCTGTTGCTGGTGCAGTAACACTGTCTGTCAGCTTTGTTTTCTTTTGGTGCTTCCTGTATCCTTCAATATTTCCCCATAGAATTCTTCTATATTGAAACTCAAGGCTTAAATTTGTCTTCAGTACTGGCAGCTTGAGAAATGCCAGGCGTCTTCTTCCTTCTGGATTTCTCAGCTCCAGGTTTGGGGACATTTCATTATAATATGTGACTGTCTTCTTAAGTCTCCCTTTAAAATCTGTTTGGCTCTTTGGTTAGCCCATCATGTCTTCCTTTCACTGTAGCGACTATACAGTCATGAGCAAATTCCCGTCTCTTCCTACATCCATGGCACTCTTTCCTTTCTTTCAAGACCTTCTGCTTTCTTCACGCAGAAGAGCAACGACTGTGGCTTTCAGAATGGGTTATACCTCAACATAAAGAAAACAAACATCCTTAGAACTAGACCAATAAGCAATATCATGACAAATGGAGAAGAGATTGAAGTTGTTAACAATTTAACTTTACTTAGATACACAATTAATACCCATGAAATAAAAGTCAACAGATCAAACACATTGCATTGGGAAAATCTGCTGTAAACGATCTATTTACAGTGATAAAGATCAAAAATGTCACTTTGAGAACTAATATGCACCTGACACAAACTACGATATTTTCAATGGTCTCTTATGCATGTGAAAGCTAAATAATGAATAAATAAAACTGAAGAGGAATTGAAACCTTTGAATTATGGTGTTAGCAATGACTATTGAATATGCCATGAACTGCCAAAAGAATAAATAAAGCTATCTTAGAAGAAGTAGAGCCAGAATGCTCCTTAAAAGCTGGTATGTGGAAACTTGTCTTACATACTTTAGATATGTAATATGTAGAGACTATAAACAATTGTGAGGATGGTACAGGATCAGACAATGTTTCATTCTATTGTACATAGAACTCTATGAGTCAAAATCAATCCAACAGCGCCTTATACAATAGATTGGTCTGGTGTAAATGGGTTTCCTGCAGCAAATAAGGGAAAGCTCAAGTCACAATCAGGTCTCAAGTCTCTGCTTGTATTACATACCTAAATGTCCCATCAGTCAAGGTAGATCACATGTGAAGAAACTAGATGGTGCCTGGCTATCAGAAGGAATAGTGGCTGCCGTATTAAAGACTGGTCTTCAAACAAGCAGCTATTTAAGTGAGGTGTAAACTAAGTCCATGTGAAAGAAGCACAGCAGCCTTGTTAGATCCAAGGACTGCAAATTATAAAATCCAAAGAAGATAATAATAGCAGAGCTTAAATTGTAAGCCCTTGGTTTACAGAAGGCTGTGGATGACAGTGGAAGCCCAAATTGCATTTGCATGATCCACATATGAATTAAGCTTCCAATGCATCTTTGGTCACAGTTGATGGATATATATATCCTTGTTATCTCACAGAGAGCATTGTAAAGTCGATTGTGGGAAATATAGTAAGATTACAATCTACTATCTTGTTACTCCGGTTTTTTTGTTTTGTTTTGTGTTAAGTGAAAGGGAAATATACATGGGTTAAACATCTGGTGAATTCCCTCTGACCATGGACCAGGGATGGGAAGAGCCTTGCTCTCCTTGCAGAACACATTGGAAAGTGGATTATTGCAGCTACAGTTAGGTTAAAATTTAGCCCCTTATCATTTGATGACCCTTACGATCCATTTTAAATTTGCTCTAGTCTTTTAAATTTGTATGCTTTCTTTTTGAGTGAGATTGTTATGCTTTCGTTTGTTATTGTTGCTATGTTTGTTGTTTTTAAAATGCCTTGCTGCATGTGAAATCCAGGATAGGTGTGTCTATAGAGACAGTGACTGGACGAATGGTTCCCTGGGGACTCACGGCGGGCGGGTGGCGGGGGGGGGGGGGGAGAGGGGGGGAGATTGGGAAGATACTGACGATGAGTACAAGAATGAAGAGAACCTTTGCAAACCGGTTGTGGTGGCAATCATACAACTCTTCTTGATGCAATCGAACTATTGGACTGTATTACACGTGAATTATATGCCATGAGTTATACGCCAATAAAACTTTTCTTTAAATAAAAAGTAGACCACACGGCCAACCCCGGGTACTGACAGTGGGAAGAGAAGTTCCAGCTCTCACTGGGAAGGATGACAACATCGACGGTTAAAGGAGAGTGCGATAGGAGATGAGAAGAATTTGGAGGCATTTTGCAATCTACCATAAGGCTAATTGTACACACAAATAAAAATGAGAAGGATTTATATTTCAGATAGTCCCTGGCTGTAAACTTTTGAGGAAAATCACTAGCCCTCTGTGCTTTAGTTCTTAAAGGAAGACTACTGAAAGCAAAGTTGCAGAACATCCAGGATTTTACTTTTCACAGAGCTTTCTTGTCAAAATATGAAATACATGGTGAGGCTGCGACGTTTCCACAAACATACTATTTATATCGATGAATGTCAGGAGACTGAGCATCCCTTTGCTCCAACCTTACAGAGATGCACAAGAATTAGGGAAGGAGGCTATTACTTGGGGGTGGGGGCTTAGATAAACTACATAATTTCATAGTTACAGAATGAAAAATATGTGACTATTTTTAATTTAAAAGTTTACAAACAGCACTACATTTTCTAAAACAGAGGCAATGTTTCCAGAACATTGACAAATACCCACCAAATAGTGGTGAGGCTGTGGTTTCCAAGTATAACTTGAGCCTAGTGGAAACCATTTCTGTCCAGAGACAACCCTGTGGTCAAAGTATCCCTCGATCAGCTTAGACTATTTCTCTCCTGGCTGAATACAATCCTTGGCTACTTGGCAACTTGACAAATATTTTACATTCAAAAGGTCAAATCTGAGTGAATCTGCCCAGAGACTCTGGCAAAGAAGGCCTGGCCCCTCACGCCTGGATGCCCAGCCCTGGCATCTGTCCCCTGCCCTGCCATTCTGACAGCTGTGAAGGTAGGCACTCGGGGTCCCATCTTGAGCTGTCAACACAGTGACAGCCGCCCTTTTGCTGAAGGTCAATCTCTAATTCTTGATCCAAAGAGTCCTCTTTCCTTTAGCATATTCATCTTAATAATTGTATCCTCCCCCACTTTATAGTCTTCAAAACACTTGTCCTTTCACATGGCTCTTTGTTTATTCTTCTCACATAGAACGAGAGTGTCAGAGGAGTCAGGAGTTTCCCCTTTTGATGGAAGAGAAAAGGAGGCCCAGAGTGACCAAGAAATTGAAGATGGGAAGGCAGAATAACATTGTGGGTAGGTTGCTACCCATTATCATCCATGTAGCCTTTGACTAATCACGTAGCATCTCTGTGACTCAGTATCCCATCTCTAAAATAAAACCAGTGGTCATTGAGTTCATTCTTATTCCTGACAACACCATGTGCATCAGAGAAGAACTGTACTCCCTAGGGTTTTCAAACCAGTGTTTGGAAGTCGAGTGCCAGGCCTTTCTTCAAAGACACCCCTGGGAGACTCAAACTTCCAATCATTTGTTATCAGCTGACCATGTTAACAGTTTCTACCCCCCAAGAGCTCTGTTTGTAAACATTGTTCATGCTGCTGATTGGTTCTGACTCGCAGCAGCCCTTTGTACAAGAGAGCAAACCCTGGCCAGTTCCGTGCCATCTTCACAGTCATTCCTGTTTGAGCCCATGGTACAGCCGCTGTGTCAATCAATCTTATCAAAGGTCTTCATCTTTTGCACTAACTCTCCACTTTACCAAGCACAATGTCTTTCTCCAGGGACTGATCTCTCCTGACAACACCCAAAGTACCAAAGGTAAAGTCTCACGATCCTCCTCAATTCGAAGGAGCATTCTAGCTGTACTTCTTCCAAGGCAGGTTTGTATGTTCTTTTAGCAGCCATGGTACTTTCTGCTTTTCTTTTCTTTTTTCTTTTCATTTATTTTTAAAATACTTTTATTGGGGGCTCTTACATCTCTTATATCAATCCATACATTCCTCCAATGTGTCAAGCACATGTGCACATGTACCGCCATAATCATTTTCAAAGCATTCTCTTCCTACTTGAGCCCCTGATATCAGCTCCCCATTTCTCCCCACTCCCTTCCCTATCCACCCTCCCTCACAAACCCTTGATAAGTTATAGACTATTTTTCCATATCGTACATCGTCCTCTGTCACCCCTCACCCACTTTTCCGTTATTCTTCTCCAGCACCGTAAATCAAATGCATCAATTCCTCACCAGTCTTCCTTAGTCCAGCTTTCACGTGCATGTGGGGTGATTGACCATACCATGGATTGGGTCAAGCACACTTTAATCTTCAAAGTGACATCCTTGCTCGCCAGCATTTTAAAGAGGTCCTATGCAGCAGGTTTGTCCTTTGCAATATAACCTTTGACTTCTTGACTACTGCCTCCAAGATCATTGATTGCAGATTCAAGAAAAGGGAAATGTTTTTGACAATTTTTCTGATTTTACTTTGATTTATCATGGAAATATGGTCCAATTGTGAAGACTTTTGTTTTCTTTACATTAAATTGTGATCCAAACTTAAGGCTGCAATCCGTGATCTTCATCAGCAAGTGCTTCAAGTCTCCTCACATTCAGCAAGCAAGGTTATGTCTTCTGCATATCTCAAGTTGCTAATATGACTTCTTCCAATCCTGATGTCATGTTCTTCATAAAGTCAAATTTCTCAGGTTATTTTTCAACGTCGAGATTGAATAAATATGGTGAAATGATACAACCCTGACACACACCTTTCTTTCTTTAAAACCACCGTATCCTTGTTTTGTTCAACTTTTCCTGGTTCATGTACAAGTTCAAATGAGCACAACTAAGTGTTTTGGAATTCCCATTCTATTCAAGGCTATTCATGCTTTCTTGGTTTACACAGTTAATTGTCTTTTCACAGTCTATGAACACACGTAAACATGTTTCTAGTCTCCATCTCATGTCATCAATGATATCCCTCATGCCACAACCTCTTCTAAATACAATTTGAAGTTCTGGTAGCTCCCTGTCAATGTACTGATGAATTATTTTTAGCAAAATTTCACTTGTATGTGATATAATGATATTGTTTGACAATTTCTGTATTTTATTGGGTCATTTTTCTTTGAAATGGGCATAAATGTGGATCTCTTCCTGTTGGTTAGCCAGGTAGTTTACTTAAAAATTTCTTGGCACGTGAGTGAGTTCTTCCAGAGCTTCATCAACTTGTTGAAACATTTAAATTGGTATTCCATCGATTCACTCGAGCTGTGTTTTTCACTACTGTCTTCAGTACAACCTGCCCTTCTTCCTGGTTCTTGCTCAGGTGCTACCTTTCAGAATGCAAGAACGTTAATCAGTTCTTTTTGTCACCGTGACTCTGTATTCTTTCTATTATCCCTTTTTTAACTTTAAAAATGTCTATTGGTCCTTCCTCCATATATCTTGCAATTCAATAGTTCAATCATATGAAGAAGAGCTGTATAATCATTATCACAATCAATTTTAGAACTTTCATCTTCCTTGTACTCATTGTTATTTGTATGATTATTTTGAATTGTGGCAAAAATATACACAAGACATTCTCCAATTCAACAACTTCTACATGTATAATTCAGTGCCATTGATTTTACTCTTCGTGTGGTTTAACCATTATTGATATCCTTTTCCAAATTATTTCACCACCATTAGAATAAACTCAATGTCTCCTAAGCAAATATTTTCCTCCTTCACCCCTGGTAACTATAGCTAAAGTTTGGGTTTATTTGTTTGTCTGATTTTTAAACAGTTTTCTTGATATAATATTCACATATCATCCACCTCCATAATTAACTTTTTTTTAAGCTGTATATACATCATCACAATCTCTTCTAATACTCCTTCCTTCCCTTTTCTAACTTTCCATTGGGAAGTTATGTGGGCATTTACATTTCATATAATCAGTTTTGCATTCAGCAACTTAAACTAATTTTCAAACCCTCTAATATCTTGACCCACCTCTCTCCCACACATGATCTCTCTTTCTTCTCTTGGAATACTATCTTCCTCTTCACCCAAGTTAAAAGAGGTCACCCTCTAGCCTATAGCTTTACCTTCACTTTGCCCTCCCCACCACCACCATCACCCCTGACCCTGGCTCCATAACCATCCAAGTCTTGTTTCTTTGGTTATGAAAATCTTTTTCTTATGTTTTCTTTCTAACAGTGGTCTCATGTAACATATGTTCTTTAATGATTGACTAATTCACTCAGCACCATGTTCTCCAGGTCCATCCAGACCCTGAAGTGCTTCAGTTTCATCAATGTTCTTTGGAATTTTCTGTAGTCCTTAGCTACTTTACATCCAAAAGCAAGTTTCAAAGTCTCTTTTGACATCCACCTTGATATCTTATTTCTTTCTTGGTTTTTAATCTCCTAGTGCTTTCTTTCTGTGTGGTATTCTTGTTGTCATCCATGGCTCATCAATTTTCTACAACTAGTGTCCAATGTGTCAGATACTTTGAGCCAGTCCTGAAATTAGGGTGGGATATACTCAAGGTTGCATTTTGGCTCTCACCATCCTGTTTTAATTATTGTTAATTTCAACCTGAACTTACATGTAAGCAATTGATGGCCTATTCCAAAGTCAGCCTCTCATCTCATTTTGGTTGCAAATCCTGAACTCCTTCATCATCTGTTACTACAGACTTCATCTGTGGACTACATGTAAAATATGCATCATAATATTCATATGCCTTAAGATATTCTAACTCATAGATTATAAAATCTTCAGTAATAATACATTTATAAGTATATAGTTTACATATAATAATAACCCAATAAGTCACAGTATTGTTTTCATTAATTGGATTACTATAATTATGCATAGCTAGTTAATGTAAAGGCAAAAACTAGAAATAAAAATCTTAAAGCCACACAATCTTCCTCCATCTGTCAATAAACTCAAAACCAAACTCACTGCCATTGAGTTGATAATCCAACTCATAGTGCCCCTACAGGGAGCGTAGAACTGTTCCTGTGGGTTACTGAGACTATCGCTCTTTACCGAGAGATAAATCCTCATCTTTCTCCCACTGAGAGACTGGTTGGTTTGAACTGCTAAACATGCTGTTAACCACCTGAGGTAGTTAGTTTATTGTGCCAACCTGGCCAATAAACACATATGGGGTTAATTGAAGGGCGGAGGGATAAATGGCTCGGTGAGCCTCGCCTTTCTAGTTCTTAGGTCTCTTGCTTTGTGATAGTCGGACAAGGGTGCAGCTGCCTTAGCCAGTTCCCTGCTTCAACTGGCAAGGCCCACATCCTGCAAGGCATCCCCAAGGAGAAGCCGCATGGACCAGCCCCGATACAGCCCTGGGCGCTGAAGCAGCCATGTGGAGACCGCTGCCAGCACTGAGATGCTTACATGTTCACTGATTTTGCTTTCCTCCTGCAGTCGGCATCATAGTGTGTGTTTTGTGAGATGGAGGAGGACTTTGTGGATTGGTGTCAGACATAAGGGTTAATGTTGGGCTTGTGGGCTTGGGCAGCACTGGGTTGGGATGTTTTCTTAATGTGCACTTAACCTTTATATAACACTCTCTCTTATACATGAGTTTCTGTGGATTTGTTTCTCTAAAGTACCCAGACTAACACACCACCCAACATGTAGCCCACTTTGCTGTAATGGGGCTCCTCTCCATCTTTTAACCAAGAGTAGAAGTTCTGGTTGTTTTCAGAAGTGAGAAGTAAACTGTCTTATGAACTAATCTGGAGGTCTCCATTAGACCCATCACCTTAAAAGTTTTTCCCAGTTGGCCAAAACTTCAGAAAAGAACCAGTTGTCCCTGAACCTTTAGTTAGTTTCAAAAGGGGATTTTATTCACAATTGAATTAGTCTTCAGAAGAATCCAGGAAAATCGTTTTGTCCAGATAAATCAATTCTACAGGCAATTAAAGTTCTAATTTATATCAAAGAGTATTAATTCCTCTTCCAAAGAATCTTTCCTCAAATTTTCTCAGAAATCACAAAATTTTGTTTATTGGATGTTTTATCCAGCTTCATCCATGAGTAAGTATTGGTGCAAATGTTAGTGAGCAGCATAAAGTTTACAAGATTGGCAAAAGGAAGAAGAAAGTAAAAATTAAATGTCAGCTGTCAACTCCTGAAAATCCACTAGATTTTTGCCTACCAGAAAGTAACTGAAACTGTATAACGACAGATTTCAAATACAAGCGAAGTCTTAAAAGTAGATGAATTGACTTCAAATGTAATTGTGAACTGTGACCATATACAGATAACATAAAACAGGAGTGAAAATAAAGACAGACTCCATAGGAAATACACTGACTATGACAGGGAACCGCCGCCTGTCTGTTTGTCCTACTGCGGTGGCGTGTGTGTTTTAGGACTTCTGGAAGCTTTGTCACTGGTATTTCAAATACCAGCAGGGTCACCCAAAATGAGCAGGTTCCAACAGAGCTTCCAGACTAAGAACAGACTATGAAGAAGGAATAAGCTTTCTGCTTCTGAGGAATTTACCACAAAAATGTAATAAGCACAAATGAAACATTGTCAGATATGGGAAATCTCATGAATAGAAGCACTGAATTATCCGACATAGTGACAAAAGATGAGCCCTCAGGTCAGAGGGCACCCAAAATCTGACTGAGGAAGAGCTGCCTTCTCAAAGTAGAGTCAACCATAATGGCACTAAGGGAGCAAAGCCTGTGGGAGTCAATCCCTCGGGACCTTCATTTGCTGATGGGGCATGACCCAAGGTAAGGAGAAACAGATGTAAACCTCCACGAATAATCAGACCTTGGAATGTATGGAATATGAATCTAGGAAAATTGGAAATTATAACAAATGAAATGGAATGAATAAAGACCAACATTCTAAGAATGCATGGGCTAAAATGGACTGGCATTGACCATGTTGCATCAGAAAGAAGGCCAAGGCATTGTTGTATGACATCAAAAATATCATACATGAAGAAAACCAAAGGTTATTAAGAAGATAGGTGAGAAAGAAAGATCAAAGTATATGTCAGCCCTCCAGATTCCTTAGCCCTCAAACCTAAACAGTGGACTGAGTGGCTTAAAGAAAAAAGGAGGAAAGTGAACTGAAATGAATTTGGAGTCTTGTGACCAACAAGTTCACTTCAAACAATAACACACACACACACACAAAGTTGGTAATGGAAAAATCCTATATGTATTTCTTTTTAAATCCTATTTTCACAACACTGAAAGGCCATTCAAAAGTAAGCCTGATGGAAATGGAGCAATAACAAAATATAGTTGCTGCATCTTTTGAAGGACTTAAATAAAGATGGAAAAAAAGTATATGTCAGAAGAGACTCTGAAACTTGCTTTCAATCATAGAGTCGCTAAGGCAAATGGGAGAGATAATGAAGTGAAAGCGTTGAACAGGAAACTTCAAAGAGAAGCTCAAGATGTCAAAGTAAGAGACCCAGAGTTAAAGCTAAGAGATTGAAAATATATAGACCATGGGCATTACTCATTCCTCCAGCTCTGGTCCACTGTTGTGCCAGGGGTCTATTCAGGCCTGTGTCTACCTGGTTCCTGAATCAAGCAGAGATCCCATCTAAACACCATCTAAACTGTCTTGCAGCAGCAGCTCCCTGCTCCAGGTGGCCAGGCAGGAGATCCAGACCAGCACTGTTTCCAGGGATATTGACGCAGCAGCCAAGAGTACTGGTGTTGGGGCAGCCACAGTCAGTGTGGCTGGTTCGGAGCTGGCATTGGGACGGTGTTCGGCAGCTTGATCATCAGCTATGCCAGGAACCCATCTCTCAAGCAGCAACTCTTCTCCTATGCCATCCTGGGGTTTTCCCTGTCTGCGGTTAAGGGGCTCTTCTGTTGGATGGTTGCCTTCCTCATCCTCTTCGCCACGTGAAGCTCTGTGGGGTTCACCAACCTGTCCCTGCGGCTTCAGCTCCAGACCATCCCCTGTGTTGTAGTGTGCTAAGCTTTACCATTAAACACAAAGTTTCTCTCTTTAAAAAAAAAGCCAAAGTAAAATATTGTAAGAAAATATGTAAAGACCTAGAGTTAGAAAACCAAAAAGAATATATTCAGCAGACCATAAGTCAAAAGACTAAAGTAATGGTTCTCAACCTTCCTAATGTCTCGACCCATTAATACAGTTCCTCATGTTGTGGTGCCTGCCCCCCAAACCATTAAATTATTTTTGTTGCTACTTCATGACTGTCATTTTGCTACTGTTATGAATTGTAGTGTAAATATTCGATATTCAAGATATATTTTCCTTGTTCAAATTGAACATAATTAAACATAATTAAACATAATTAAACATAATTAAAGCATAGTGACTAATCAAAAACAATGTGTAATTATATATTGTGAAATATTTATGTGTTTTCTGATGGTCTTAGGTAACTCCTGTGAAAGGGTCCTTTGACAGTTAAAATAAAATCAATGATGAATAAATTGAAATATTATACCAATTTCTTCAGTCTGAAATTAATCAAACATGCAATGAAGATGCACTAATAATTACAAGTGACTGGAAAGTAAAATGTGAAAACAAAAAGGAAGGATTAGTAGTTGGAAAACATGGCCATGATAATACATATGAAACTGGTGATCACAAGATAAAATTTTGCAAGACCAACAGCTTCTTCATTGCAAATACTCTCTTTCAACAAGATTAATGTGAGCTATACACGTAGACTCCACTAGATGGAATACACAAGAGTCAAACTGGGTGCATCTATGGCAAGAGATGACAGAAAAGGTCAGTATCAGCAGCCCATCGAAGTCACGGGCTGACTAGGGAACAGACAGACCATCACTACACTTACGTAAGTTCAGAAAATTAACACAAGCCTATTAGAAGCAAGGTACAACTTTGAGATTTGACACATTGTACACTAAGGATAGGCCTCGTGAACTGTGAGATGACATAAAGAACATCATACGTGCACATACATTCCTGGGCTGAGGTCCAGGTAATATGGCAGAAGTCAGACTAAACCCAGGGATAAGTACGGTAGCCAACTAAAAAGGAGGGGGGAGGGGAGGAAACACATGGGTAGCCATGGGAAAAGGGTACTAACTCACCCAAGGGAAGGGTGTTGTTTATATCTCCACAGGGAAAGAGGGACCAGACTTCCACGGGATGCTCCAAGACAAGAAAACAATGCACTGGCTTGAAGCAAGGAACCAATAGAGAGGCCTGAGGGGCAGCCTCATTCCCAACTAAGTGAACAGCCTTCCCTCCCCGCCAGAAGAATTCATTTCAGAGGGCAGCACTGAAGCTACAGCACAGAGGGAGGGACATGTCTGATCAGAGCACACAGGAGCAAATTAAAGGGGAGGGAAAAAGAATGAAGCACATCCTGGTCCACCAAACCTGAGGACGATATTTCTGCTCAGAGCAGCCAATGCACGGAGAAAACCATAGGGCCAGCCCCACGACCAGACACGACGTCTCTCACTGACCCATAGTGATACGGGGGACAGCACTGGAGACACACTGTGGGAATTGTATCCAATCTGACCCCGCCACACTGAGGTGAAACACTATGGGCATGCAACAGAACAAAATTATTTACAGGGTTTTTTTCGGTGGTGGTGGTGGTTTTTGTTGTTTTGTCGCTTTGTTTTGCTCTGTCTTGTTTTTGAGCATATTATTATCTCTGCAGTTCTATCTAGATAAGATAGATAGGATAAACAATCTGGAGGAGATGCTCACCCTCCCAACACAATCACTGAAGACAAAGTGGGTGCATAAGCAAATGTGAAGAAAGCTGATGGTGCCTGGCTATCAAAAGATATAGTGTCTGGGTCTTAAAGGCTTGAAGATAAACAAGCAGCCATCTAGCTCAGAAGCAACAAAGCCCACATGGGAGAAGCACACCAGCCTGTGTGATCACAAGGTGTCGATAGGATCAGGTATCAGGCAACAAATATACAAATGTGCTTGACACAATGGATAGATGTATGAATTGTGATAAGAGTTGTGCAAGCCCCCAATAAAGTAATTTGTTATAAATTAAAAATGGAATGGCATACATGAAGAAAGCAAGAAGCTCACTAAACTGACAGGAAAGAAAGCAAAGACAAAAGTGGATGTCAGAAAAGACTCGCATGTAAAGCAGCTGAAACTAATTAAAGAAATGATGAAGTAAAATAACTGAACAGAAAATTTCATAAGGCAGCACAAGAAGGCAAAGTAAAGTATTACAATAAAATACGCAAAGACCCGAAGTTAGAAAACCAAAAAGGGTGAGCTTAATGAGCACTTCTCAAGCTGAAAGAACAACAAACAAACAAAAGTCAACCTTTGAATTGCAATGCTGGAGGAGTCTATGGGCAAAATATTGAACAACCCAGGAACCATCGAAAGACAATGGGAGTAGTACATAGAGTCACTATACCAAAAATAACTGGTCCACATTCAACCATCCCAATACGTAGCTTATGATAAAGAGTCGATGGTTTTGAAAACAGAAGTCCAGAGCATCCGTGCCATCTCAGCCTGGAGGTGGCAGCAAGGTCCATTTTCAGTGCGTGGTTTACCCTGCCAAGCACTTCTGCTGGATGCCAGCAAGGGAGGGCGTGTGTTGGGCACTTGGCTGCCGAGCAGGGCAGAGTGGCTTCTGGGGGTACCATCGATCCAGTCAAAGGAAGAGGAGCGCATTGGCCAGTTTATCCTTTCCCAGGCTGCTAAGGCAGTCATGACTGGTCATCTAATGATAAGGAAATTGGTTGCAGAGAAATTGAATATCCCTTAGCACAATATTCGCTTGCCAAGAACTGCATAAACAAAGAAATAAATACTTGCAAAAGACTCATTGAATCCATATCCCAATTTCAACTTTAACATCTCTCATGAAGAAGACTATGCGATACTTGCTTCTGAGCTGCAAGTTGGAATTGATATCATGAAGACTAGCTTTCCAGGTCGTGATTCAATTCCAGAATTCTTTCATATTATGTGAAGGAAAATTTACTAACAACGAGTGGGAAACCATCAGAAGCTTTAAGGATGAATGGACTCATCTGGATACGTTTCCTAGAAATTGGACATTGAAAGGAAGCTTTATAAAAGCCATTGGTGAAACAAAAATGTGTATGAATATTTAACTGGAAAGCCAATGTGCTCAGTAAACGTTCACTCAAATCACAATAGTGTTAAAATAAATAAACACACGCTGAGAAGTAACAGACAATCCCATCACTTAAAAAATAAAAAGCCATTAGTGTTGGATTAGGATTTGAATTACAGTGGCTTGAATTTGATATATCCTCATTAAACTTGGATGCAAACCAAGTTTTTAGAGAAACTCGTTCATCCCTGGATGGGAAGGCAGAAAAAGAATGGGTATTTGAGGAAGGCAAAACAGATGCGCAGCATTTTGTTGCAGTAGCTCTTGGGAAACGCAGCGGGTGTCAACGTCAGGATGTTCCCTCTCAAGATGATGCTGAGCCTACCCACAGGCCATCTCAGGTTCTGACCTTTAACGATTTAATGGCATCTGCTCTTCCTATGACCCTTAGGATCCTCCATTTGGGGACTGTTTTTGCTTCACAGAAGGAATACTAATATGAAATGGTACGAAATCATGATATGACTTCTTAAGTAACAAAGAAAAATAAAAACTTTGTAATCCTTGGTACTCACTGAAAAATGACTACCTTCATATCAAATTTTGTTTTCAAAATAGTTAAAAACAGCAATCACCTTTCCTATTTTTTTCAAAAAAATTGATTTCTAGTTCAGTAATGCTCAACTAAATAGGTTGACCTCTTTATCTCTCCCCTAAATCACATTCATTTGACAAAATAGAAAAGGGTGATAGAATTATAAACATATGCTGGGGGTGGAAGGAAAGGTGAGATAGAAGATGGAAACATTTAGATTTATCTTTCAGAAATAACTGCTTTCAAAACCTTGTTGTATATCCATTCAGAATTTTTTCTTGGCAAATGAAATTTCCAACAGTTATTTCCTTAAAATGGGAGCATGTTTGTTTGGCTGTGAGATTTGTTTTTGTTGTAATTGTGCATCCACTGCTCATTCAAATCAATAAATATAACTCCGGGAAAAAAGTGCAAGATGTATTGAGGGCATCAGTAAAAAAACGAGACTCTGAAAATTGACAAAACACCAAGCAAAATATTTTAACAAACTGAGGTAACACTGGAAGCACTCACCAGTCTACACCAAGAGAGCTACCTGGCCAACTGATTGATGGAAATTCATATTTGTGCCTATTCCAAATAAAGCTGATCCAACAGGATGCAGAAATTATGACTGAATATTATTAATATCACATGCAAGTAAAATTTTTCTGAAAACAATTCAGCAGTTACAGCTGCTCATTGACAGGGAGTTGCCAGAAGTTCAAGCTAGAGTCAGAAGAGGACACAGAACAAGGAATGTTATTGCTGATGTCATATGGATCCTGATTAAAAGCAGAGAATGCCAGAAATATGTTTACTTGTGCTTTATTAACAATGCCAAGACAGTCAGCTGTGTGGATTTTAAAAACCTATGGTTCACTCGCTATGCTCACATGGTGTACTGGGTTATGCATTAAACTGCTAACAACAAGGTCAGCGGTTTGAAACCATCAGTAGCTCAATAAGAGAAGGATGTGGCTTTCTAATCCCCTAAGATCTACAGTGTCAGAAACCCACAAGGACAGTTTTACCCTCTTCTATTGGATCACTAGGAGTCCGAATTGGCTTGATGGCAGTGAGTGAGGCATGTAAACTTATACATAAACCAAAAGGCAGTCATTTTAAGAGAGACATATTGTATGATTCAAAATCAGGAAAAATATGCCTCAGTGCTGTATCCTTTTACCATATTTATTCAATCTGCATGCTGAGCAAATAATCAGAAAAGCTGGACCATGTGAAGAAGAATCCAGCATCAAAATGGGACCAACAGCTGGTGGAAATAACAACGTGTGAGTAACAACCTACAAGCATGAAGGACTTGAGGCACTTGATGAGGAAGATCAAAGCCTATGTCTTCAGTACAGATTACAACTTAATGTAAAGCCTCTTCACTGGACCAATAGACATGGTGACAAATGGAGAACGGACTGAAGTTGTCGAGGATTTCATTTTATTTGGACACACAATCATTGCTCCTGAAAGCAGCAGTCAAGAAATCAAAGGATATATGGCATTGCACAAATCTGCGGCACACGGTCTCTTGAAAGTGCTAAGGAGTAAAGCGTTCATTTTAAGCACCAAGGTGTGGCTGATCCGTGGCACAGAGTATAACAGCTTCAAGTGCTGTCAAAGCTGGACAAGGAGCAATGAAGACAGGAGAAGAATCGGCGTATTTAGATTATGATGTATACTGAAAGTACTATGGAATGCAAAGGGATAAATAAAACTCTTGGAAAAAGAACAGTCAGAATGCCTCTTGGGAAAACGGTGGTACTTCATCTCAGGCTGTCTGGACATTTCCTCAGGAGCGACCAGTCCTTGTTAAAAATATCAAAACGAGAAAGGCCCTCCAGGAAATGGATGGCCCCAGTGGCTGTAACAACTGTGAGGGCGGCACGGGGCTGGGTCACAGGACCACTGCAAATCCGAACAAACGCAAGGACACCTAACCACACCAATGAGGGTGAAAGACAAAGGCATCATGAAGAGAGAGCCACAGACCAGCAGTTCAAAACCACGGGGCGAAATAGACGGCCTTTCCGGGAAACTCACAGGGGCAGTTCTCCCCTGTCCTATAGGCATTGACTCAATGACAGTGAATTTTATATAGAGATAGTGTGGTAGTTACATAATTTCGTGTCAACTTGATAAATAAGTGTACGGCTGGAGTCTAACCTGTCAATCAGGTCACAGCGTGATGATGCTTCCTTGTGGGCATGGCCTTCTCATGAGGATTCTGGGGGCTTCCTCTCTTTCTCCCTGGAGGTAGGCTTCAGTCTCTGCTTCCCTTTCTTGCTGTTGAGACCCTTAGAGAGCTGGAGGAGCCACGTGGAGACCGGCACCAGTGCTGACATGCTTCCAATGCCTTTTCACCGGCCTGTGATCTTCCTGCATTTTTGTGCCATTATATGTGATGCATAATCCTGAAGAAGGATTTATGAACTAGCACTGGATTTATGGATTGATATTGGACTTATGGGATGGGATGTTTTCTTAACATACAATTGTTCTTTGATATAAAGTTCTTTCTTAAACATATATGAGTGTCTCTGGTTTTATTTCTCTCATCAACCCAGCCTAACACACACGCACACACGAGAGAGAGAGAGAGAGAGAGAGAGAGAGAGAGAGAGAGAGAGAGAGAGAGAGATTTAGATACCAAAGAAAGAGAGAAACCCATAATATTTTTGTCTGGCTATAATTCCATTTGGGAATTGGTTGTCTTCGCTATATTGAGATAGAATTATTTTAACGTAAGTCTTAAATCAATCTATTTTAAGATATAGAAGAGTAAACAAGAAATAAAAGAAGCAGAGATGGGGGAAGAGTGATATCTAGCCACATGAAGATCACCAAAGAACAGAAACTCAAGAATACAAGGACCTTCCCCCAGAGCCAATAGAGAAAGCTTTCTCAGACCCAGTACCCTGAATTCAGAGTTCTAGCTTCCTAAACTGTGAGAAAGGTAATTTCCGTTTGCTAAGGGCACCCACTTACGGTATTTCTGTTATACCCACCCTGGAGAACTAAGACACCTTTGCTGTGCTTTGACCAAAGAGCAGTGTGTCATGAATTTCCCCTTGCCATTAAATTAAGCACAAATTTCTTTTGTTTCTAGTTAGCACCTGCCCGAGCCAAATATGATGGTGAAACATTTGCTCTCGAATGCTTCTCCCTTGTCACAGAAATATCGCAACCCGCATGAAAGTGCATTGATGCTTTTCATTAGCTTGTTCAAAGGTATAAACCAAACCTTATTGAAGGGACATGTACGCCATTTGAATTCCAAATGCATTTACAAAGATCAGCTCTATTACGGTGCATAGTAAATTAATGCATAATGAGGAGATATTCCAAACCAATTGTTTCCAAGTTATGATTTTAGATGATCTTCATTTCCCTTTTGAAAATATGCCTCATTACTTTGAGCATAACATGAGAAGTTGTTGGCTTTTCCAGCATCACATTACATCTTCAGTTTTGACGGCTGTGCTCTTGCATGATTTGACACACTCCCCTAGCCACACTGGACTCTGCCCATTTAAGAGAAATCCTTCGGCATCAGGTTCATATATCCCCTACTCTGTGAAACCTTGCTAGGACTCCTAGGTCGAGTGAGCACTCCCTCCTCGGGGTTCCTCCACCCTGCACCAATGCATCCGCGCTTACCCACTGGAGCTCCGCGAGGCTGAGACGGTGTGTTCTAAGCATCCATGTGCATCTCCTGGAGTGAAGCCAAGCCTCAGAGAAAGACTGACATATTAAGTGGAAAGTTATCTGGCATCCCCAAATCCTTCTTTCCTCATATTCTATCATCGGTTCTCTACAACATCTGCTTTGCTCTTTAATCACTAAATACTGGGTTTTTTTTACTGTCCTCAGCCTACATCAAAAAGGGGCCTGGTGGTGGTGAGGAAAGAAACAGTTTCTTCAGAATTTTTTTGCCCTTAGAGAGCAGAACTCCAACTCTCACAAAAATTCCTCTTTTGTATCACTTTGGTCCAAATTCCTAAGAAAGAGATTTGATAGCCAAGTTTGAGTCATTGTGATGCAGTTTGCTCAATTCAGAAGAGATGAGCAGGGATGGGTGGCACAAGACCAAGGAGGGGGAACACTGTAGGGGGGAGGCAGTTATAAAAGAAGGAACAGTAAGTGAGGCCCGAGCAGTCAGCCCAAAAGGTGACTCCTATATTCCTACATTTAACCCACGGCACCGCCAGGGTTCCTTTGCCTTTTTTTAAAATACTTTTAATGGGAGCTCTTACATCTCTTATCACAATCCATACACTCCTCCAATGCATCAAGCACATTTGCACATATGCCACCATCATCATTTTCAAAGCATTATCTTCACACTTGAACCCGATATCAGCTCCCTATTTTCCCCTTCCCTCCCCTGCTCGCCTTCCCTCACGAACTCTTGATGAGTTACAGATTATTTTTTCCATATCTTACATCATCCTCCATCGCTCCTCACCCAGTTCCTTTGTCTTTATGTGTAATGTGTATCAACAGATATGGGGAGACCGAGGAAGAAGTGCTATCTACTCACACTGAAGTGTACATGTCTACCCACAGCAGACAATTGGTTGCTCTTTAGGCATCTATCAATCAGATATTGATAGTCAAGTTATCTTGGTATGCTGTCAAGTTTTCCCCAAGTCTGGTTCATATTAGAATGTCAGCAGAAGTTATGGGAAATGTGGCGATTACGTAATCTCTGGTCAACTAGCAAAAGGGTGGAGTCTAGCCTGTCAATCCGGCCATAGCCAATGAGGCTTCCCTGTAGGTATGGCCTTTGCCTGAGGATTCCAAGAACTCCTGCAATCCTCTCCAGAGACAGTAGACTCACTGTGCTTCATGCTCCTGATAACAAGACACATGGAGCTACACTAGAATCCTGGAGCTGGAGGAGCCACGTGGAGACCCACACCAGCACTGAGATGCTTATACAGCCACTGGATCCACAAGACTTTCCACCCACCGGCCTGTGATCTCCCTGCATTTTGTGTCATCGCATGTGTTGCATGAGTCTGAAGAAGAATTTATAGATTGGTATTGCACATATGAGCTAATGGACTTGATATGGACTGGGCTGGGGTGTTTTCTCAATATATGATTGCTCTTTTATATAAAGCTCTTTCTTATACACACATCTATGAATTTGTTTCTCTAGCCAACCCAGACTAACACAGTATGTCACTTCCAGTATTAGGTTATAAAAGGACTGTGGCTTCCATCTGGGCCATCTCACACCCTGCCGCTATTTCTGTCCCTAACTTTTAGGAGTAGAAGAAACCATGTTGTATTATAAGCAGTCCCACAAAGAGGCCCATGTGGGAAAGAAATGAAGTCTCCTGCCAACCGTGACTCAAGGGAGGGGTGAGTGTAGTAGTCAGAGGCAGGCTTCTTCAGAAACTGCAGCACCCACGGACAGCTGGAGTGCGGCTTGGGAGGCTCTGAAGCCACGACATGCCTAGCCCTCCGAGCCCGCCTGAGATAATGTGTGCTCACTTACTCATTGATTGATGCTTGTTCGTTTGAAACAAAATAATCCCTTTATAATCACTCAGAGCAGTATTTAGATCTGATGAGTTAGGAATCTAGAAGGTTTTTAAGAATGTGATCTCTAATTTTCAAAATCATTATTATTTTCCCTTTTATTTGTAGAATATAACATATACAAAAATAACATAGTTGCACAGCCTACTGCATTAGAATAGTGACAGTATCCCAGTAAACACCCCACCCCTGTCGGCCCCCATATGTAGTTCCTCATTCTCCTCCTCCTCCTTCTCCTCCTGCTCCTCCTCCTCCTCTTCCTCCTTTTCCTCCTCCTCCACCTCTTCCACCTAATCTTCCTTCTAATCCTCATTCTAATCCTCCTTCTCTTCCTCCTTTTCCTCCTCCTCCACCTCTTCCACCTAATCTTCCTTCTAATCCTCATTCTAATCCTCCTTCTCTTCCTCCATCTCCTCCTCCTCCTCCTCCTCCTCCTGCTCCTTCTCCTCCTCTTCCTCCTCCTCCTCCTGCTCCTCCTCCTCCACCTAATCCTCCTTCTAATCCTCTTCCTCCTCCTCCTCCTGCTCCTCCTCCTGCTCCTCCTCCTCCTCCTCCTCCTACCTTTCCACCCACCTTCTCTCCTCCCTTGCCCGTCCCTCCCCGTCGGCCCTTCCCATGGCCTAATCATAGTTTTCAGAGTCTCTTCCTTTTTTCATAAAAATCATTTTTTTCTTCTTCTTTTGTAATATTGACATCAAGAAAAATTTATCTTTATAAGATTGACTAATTTCCAGTTTGGGTCGTGTCTTAGGCGTTTGACAGACTTGCCATTGTTTTTTAAGAATGAATAATATTACCTGTGTGTGTGTGTGTACCAGGGAGCCCTGGTGGCATCGTCGTTACTCATTTGGCTGCTAACTGCAAGGCCAACAGTTCAAAACCACCAGCCACTCTTTGGGAGAAAGATGAGGCTTTCCATAAAGAGCTACAGTCTCAGAAACCCACAAGGGCAGGTCAACTCTGTCCTTACAAGGTCACTATGAGTCAGTAGCAGTTAGTTGGGTGGGGCAGGTTTTGGTATGTGTCAGAGCTGATGTATCCATTCCTCCACAGACAGGGTTTTATGAAAATTATATTTCCAAACTTTTCAATTAGCCCCAGCAATTTTGTTATTGAATCATTCAGCTTTTCTATATGTAGGATTATGTTAGAGAAATTTGCTTCTTTGTTGCCAATTTGGATGTATTTAGTATCTTTTCTTTTTTCCTTTTTCTTCTTTTTTTAAAATAGTATTGCTCGTTTGTTTTTTTCACCAGTTTTATTGCCCCACAAATTTATGTTTTTTATACAATTAAATAGTTCAATTGTTCAATCATATCAAGGGGAATCGTACAATCAGCGCCACAACTCAGTCTAAGGTTTCTAAAACTATATAAGATAAGAGTGGTGATAAGGGAAAACCTGCCTAATTCCTGTTCTGAGAGGAAATACTTTTTATTTCTCTCCATTAAGTGAGATGCTAGCTGTTGATTTTGTTTATGTGACCATTATTACATTGAAGAATTTCCATTTTATTCCTATTTCAGTAACATTTCTTATCAAGAATATAGGTTGAATTTTACCTAATGCTTTTTCTGCATCAAATAAATGCTTATTGTTTTAGCTGCTAGTACCATGTTTCCCCGAAAGTAAGACATCCCCCCAACATAAGACCTACTTACAGTTTTGCCTCTCACTGAAATATAAGGCATCCCCCAAAATAAGACCGCCCCAAACATAAGGCCTTCCTGATAATAAGGCCCCCTGAAGCCACTGTAACTCTGGACTCTGGACCATAGTGGCGGGCACCGCCATGCAGCTCACTGTTGGCCATGGCGCAGCCAGAGCAGATAGGAAGTGCAAGTAAATGTACCATAGATTCTGAGTAAATGTACCATAAATTCTGTACATGGAAATAATGGTAGTAGCAAGACATTCTTGATACTATAGGATTCACAGTTTGTCTAGTTATGCTGGTTTGTGATGACAACTACTACCACACTGCATACAGGTAATAAATTTCCTTTTTTTGTTGTTCAACAATCAATGTGTACCACATTCTTCTTCGTGGAAAAATAAGATATCCCCTGAAAATAAGACCTAGTGCATCTTTGGGAGCAAAAATTAATATAAGACACTGTCTTATTTTCGGGGAAACAGGATACCAAAGGTTGAAGGTCTGAATTCATCTACAGGCACCTAGACAGACAGGTTACCTGCTTTACTTTCCACATCTCCTCCAGGAGCATCTGAAGCACAACTCTCCTCTGACAGACATGAGTCAGAATGGGCTTGACAGCAACTGTTGTTTGGTTTTGTTTAGTCTCCTGAGATAGCGCCTCCTTGTCCCTGACACTGCTCTTACAGCAACAGATGAAGCTCATTTTCCTCCCTTTGAATCCAAGATTGCCCTGTGACAGATTTAAGCAATGAATGTGGCAGAAGTGTCATTCTGGGAACAGGTCTTAAAAGGACTGGCAGCATCCACTTCCTGCCCCTTGGATGCCACTGTGGGCAACCCAGCCTTGTGGAGAGGCGATCTGGAGGAAAACCAGGTGCTGCATTAGACAGCCCCAACTACCAACTACGGTCCCAACCAACAGCCAGTACTGATGAGCTGCCCATGAGTGAGCTGTTTGGAATGTCTCTCCTGAGCACCCCAGATGACTTCAGTCCCTGACAATACCATGTGACGCAAAAGACCCATCCAGTCAGCCCACTGAATTCTGAAAAATAATGAATGGGTGTTGTTAAATCACAAAGTTTAGAGGTGTTTTGTTTCATTGTGGTGAGAGATGAACAACCATATTATCTTAGGCTAAAAAAATTTATTCAGTGGATGCGAGGGGCTTAGGTGGAGAGCAAATGTTTTGAGAATGATGAGGGAAATGAATGTACAAATGTGCTTTACACAATTGATGTATGTATGGACTGTGACAAGAGTTGTATGAACCCCTAAGAAAATGATTTTAAAAAGAAATTTATTCTTTAATGATTACTTACTAAGCACTAGCATTTAAGTGAGCTGTAGATCTGTTCAAGGAAAATTTCCAGGCACAATACTTGTGTCATGTGAAATAGTCCAGCACCTGAGTATCTAGTAGACATTCAGCACAGCTATTAGAAATTTCATTTCTGCTTCTAACACCAACAAGGACTGACACGTAGTAAACCCTACTAAATGCCAGCCACTGTTAGGTGTCTCACCTTCATTCATTTATTAAATCATCACTATGACCATGGGAGCTAAGTATGTAATCTTGTTAGCTCCACACTACTATGTCAGACTCTCCAATAAGCAAAGTCAACACAGGTTTACTTGTGTTTACTTACTAATCTATTGTGGACTAGCTCACTTTTTTTTTAAGCACACCAACGACTCTGCTTCTGGGAATGGTTGGTATTTGTCTCTTTCCCAAACCCATAGCAACTTCAGACAGACTCAAAATCCCAATTCAGCCTGTCAGTTCCAGAGAGGGATGCAGCACAGCTTAAGCGAATTAAGTATGAACTTACTTTGCTATCTTGCTAATCCATAGTGAACAATAGCATCTGTTTCACTACATCCAGGATATGATGGAAATTGTGTGAAATTGTTCAGTGATTAAGCACAAGTAAACCCATGCTCACCTGGCTTAATGGGTGATCCACCTTTGAGTCTACATATGAGATAACTAAAGCAGAGAGTGGCGAAATACTTGTCCGTTGTCTCAGACTGGGTTCTCTAGAGAAGTGAAGCTTGTGTGGTGTGTTAGGCAAGATTGACTAAAGAAACAAATCCACTGACATTTATATATGTATGAGAAAACACTTGCTACAAAGAAGTAATTATATATCAAGAAATCAGTCAAGCCCAGTCTAGTTCAAGTCTATAAGTCCAAAACCAGCCCATAAGTTCCTCTTCAGACTCACACAGCCACATGCAATGATGCAGAATGCAGGAAGATCACAGCTCAGGGGTGCAGAATTGTATGGATGCAAGATCAGTGGAAGCATTGGAAGCATGGCAGGGCTTCGGCATCTCTGAAGGTGGCTAGGAACCAGGAAGATGAAGGGGAAATGGAGTGAGGGGAAGGCCACACTCTCCAGAAAGCAGCATCAGGCTGTGACCTGATTGACAAGCTTGACTCCAACCCTAGCAAAGAATGTATAGTTGACAAAAAGACATCTAATTACCACATATATGAATATATAAAGATAAATTTATAACAAGAAAATGGCTCACACAGTTGTAGAAGTGGGCAAGGGCAAGTCTTGACAGATTCCAAGTATGTCGATCAGATGTCAACCAGGTGGGATGAGAAAGCCAAGTTCAGCAGGAAGCTGATATACTTGTGGCTGCAGAGATGAATAAATCCAAGTTCAACAGGTCAGACGGGAGGCCACTGAAGATTCCCAGACTGACAGGCAATATGGTGGGTTGTTGATTCAAGTCCAAAGAACCAGAAGTCAATGAGCCATATGCAAGATCCAGACCCAGCAAAAAGCAAGCGCGTTTTTCCACAGCATGTCCATTTATTGGAAGTAGGAAACACTCTTGGAAAAAATTTCCCTTCAATTGATAGACAGCTCATAGAAGATTTCGTTATGTAGGTGATAACTCCGTTAAATCTCATGATGTGGCAGTTATATAATCTCCTGTCAACCTGTGAAGGGACGGAGTCTAGCCTGTTAATCAGGCCATTGCCAATGAGGCCTCCATGTGGGTAAGGCCTTCTCTGGAGGATTCTGGGAACTTCTATATTCCTTCCTGGAGTAAGGGGACTTTCTCTCTGCTTAATCTTCATTCTGACAGGACATGGAGAGCTACGCCAGAGCCCTGGACCTGGAGGAGCCATGTGGAGACCCACGCCAGATGCTTCCATTGCCACTGGATCCAAAAGCCTTCCCACCCACTGGCCTATGATCTTCGTGCATTTGGCGTCATTGCATGTGTTTATGTGCTGTGTGAGTCTGAAGAGGAATTTATAGATTGATATCAGAAATATGGACTTGATCTGGAATGGCCTTGGATATTTTCTCAATAGAACTGCTCTTTTATATAAAGTTCTTTCTTATAAACCTATGAGTGTCTCCCTGGATTTTGTTTCTCTAGTCAACCCAGAGTAACACAGCTTACTCATACACACACACACACACACACACACACACACACACACACATACACACAGTCACTGCCACCAGGTTAATTCCAACTCAGAGCCAGTGAAATCTATGCAGTTCACTTCCAGCAACCATTCTTTCAACTGCTGCCTGCATCCTGACCTCACTTCTATGAGGTGACTGCTACTATTTATTACTTCTATTTTAGCAACAAGAAATCAGAGGCTTGAGGAGGATGCCCCTTGTGAAAAACCACCCAATTAATGAAGGGATAAGCCAGAAAAAAATGAATTTCTCAATGCCTTTGTTCTTAAATTCAACCATCTTCTGGTGTTGTTGTTTTTGTGTTGTCGGCTGGCCTTGATCCAGCCCTCAACTCATGGGCACTCCATGCAAAACGTGACCAAGGTCTACACCATGATCAGGTGATAACCGGCCATTCTGATTGAATGGCTGGTCATTGGCTCAGTTTTGGAAATAGATTCCTCCTGGTCTGTTGTAATTTGAAAGCTCCAGCAGAACATAAGCCCCCACTGACAACATGTGATAGCTACACCTGAGGGGCCCAGGTCAGGTTGCCAGCTTGGACCGAGAGAATTCTACCATCAAGCAGCTACCACCGCATTCTGCACCTGCACGCTGGGAAAATGTGCAGATCGTAGAAGGTCTGCTCCCCTCACAGAACATCACTCCTTCTATTGTTGTCATTAGCTTCCATCGGGTCTATTCCAGCTCACCACGGTCCTCTGGACAGGGTCTTACTACCCCACAGGGTTTCCTAGGCCATGATATTTCCAGGAGCAGATCGCCAAGAGCCACCAATGTTGTTGCTAGGTGCCATCAAGTAGGCCCTGTCTCATAGCCACTCCGTGTGCTACACAACAAAGCACCGCCCAGCCCTGCGCCATGCACATGCTGCTGCAACACCTGTAAATCCAGATCACTAAGGATCTTCTGTACTTTTCCCCACTGATGCTCCACTTTCCCAACCAGAACGTGCCTGTCCAGTACTGGTCCCGCCTGATATCCTCAGAGATACTGGGGCAGTTCACACAGGAAAGCTGTCATTGGCAGTAAAGCACATAAACATACACCAGGAGGGCTCCTTTCATATCTTCGAAGCTCTCTCTGATAAGACATTGTAAGTGGAAGAAGGGTTCATGAATCATGGGCCTGTGATATCTTCTCAGCATCTCCTTCATTTTCCCCATCAGCACCCCCCTCCCTGCACTGTACCCCACCCCTCACACACACACACACACACACACACACATGTCATAAGAATTTAGAAACGTTTCCCCTAAGTGTGTTACACTTCTGCAAACATCTAGCCCATTGGCAGGGACTCAGGGGAAAGTCACATTTACGAGAACAGCTGTTGTTCTTAGGCGCCATCAATGGCTCCCTGTGCTCCACAGAAGGAACCCAGGCCTCGTGTCGTGCCGCACTCACAATTGCTCCTATGTGTGAGCTTATTCTTGCAGCCACTGTGTTAATCTGTCTTGTTGAGGGCCTTCCTCATTCTGTTGTCCATCTACTTTACCAAGCACCATGTCTCTTACCAAGGACTCATATCCCTGGATAACAGGGCCAAAGTGTATGAAACAAAGTCTCCACATCCCTGCTTCCAAGGAGAATTCTGCTTTGTACTTCTTCCAAGATAGACTTGCTTTGTTCTTTTGGCAATCCATAGCACTTTCAATAGCCTTCCTTAGCACCATAATTCAAATGCATTGATTCTTCTTCAGTCTTCCTTATTTATTTTTTTATTTCTACAGAGGGAGGAAAACTATCAGCAAATTTCCAGATGTGAAACAAGAAAAGAAAAAAAAGAGTTCCTCTGCAACTCCTCCTATCTCCAAATCAATGTTGTTGCTTTTAATTTAATCTTTTATCCTCAGTTTATATTTTCTTTTTTTAATGCTACTCATCTTCAACATATGAGTAATATATATACATATAATTTATTTTATTGTTGAGACTATACAAATCAGAACTTCCACCAATTCAACAATTTTTCTGTGTACAATTCAGTGACATTAACTAAAATCTTAGGCTTGTGCTACCCTCCTTTCTTGAGTTGTCCTTCCTCCATTAACATAAACTTACAGGCTCGATGTTTCCAACCCTACTTTCAAGTTGCTTTGGTCAATTCCATCCCACATAGGTCAATCTTAAAAGAGTGAACATGGCCTCCATCAAGAAAATATATTGTTCTACCGACATGAAACAGGGAACCAATAGAGAGGTCTGAGGGGCCAGCCCCAATCCCAACTACGTGTACAGCCCCTTCTCCACCTAGAAGAATTCACTGCAGAGGACAGCACTGAAGCTACAGTTCAGGGAGAGGGACACATCTGATCAGAGCACACAGGAGCAAGCGCAGGGGAAGTGAAAGAGAGTGGAGCACATCCTGGCCCACCAAGCCCCGAGGACGATATACCTCCTCCAAGCAGCCAATGCACACAGAGGACAATAAGGCTGGCCCCACCAGGAAACACAACATCCTTCACTGACCCATAGCACTACAGGGACAACAGTGGAGACACCGTGTGGGAATTGTGCCCTATCTGACCCCACCACAATGGAAAAAATGCTAAGGGTGTGCAAGGGAGCAGCAAGGGGAACAAAGCAATGAATTCCCCCGGAAATACCAAAAATAGACTGTGGGGCCAGGGCATGACACCCCATCAAACTCAATTGGACAACACTCCTAAAGGTCAACAAACAGACTTGGAACTATTTATAGGCATTTTTTTTGTCGTTGGTTTTGTTGTTGTTTTCTTTTCTTTTGCTGCTTTGTTTTGCTATGTCTTATTTTTGTGCTTATTATTGTCTCTGCATGTCTATCTAGATAAGATAGGCAAGATAAACTATGTGAAGTCTACATAGAACAAGCACACTAGCCTATGTGATCATGAGGTGTCGATAGGATCAATTATCAGGCATCAAAAACCAAAACAAAAAATCATGTAATTGTGAATGAGGGGGAGTGCAGAGTGGAGACCCCAAATACATCTGTAGGCAACTGGACATCCCCTTTCAGACTGGTCGTGGGGAGGAGATGAGCCAGTCGGTGCTACTAGTATAGTGCTGAGGAAAAATACAACTTTCCTCTCTAGTTCTTCAATGCTCCCCTGCCCCTCCCACCCACTATCATGACCCCAATCTACCTTACAAATCTGGTTAGACCAGAGCATGTACACAGACACATAAGAGCTGGAAACACAGGGAATATAAGACAGATAAACCTCTCAGGACCAATATTGAGAGTAGTGATACCAGGAGGGGAAGGGGAAGGTTGGGGGAGAAAAGGGGAACTGATCTACATATAACCCCCTCCCAGGGTGATGGACAACAGAAAAGTGGGTGAAGGAAGACATTTGTCAGTGTAAGACATGAAAAAATAATAGTATTTTCTAAATTATCAAGGGCTCATGAGGAGGGAGGGGAAAAATGAAGAGCTGATACCAGGGGCTCAAGTAGAAAGCAAATGTTTTGAGAATGATGATGACAACAAATGTACATATGTGCTTCACACATGGATGGATGGATGGATGGATGGATGGATGGATGGATGGATGGATGGATGGATTGTGATATGAGTTGTAAGAGCTCCCAATAAAATGATTTATTAAAAAAGGAAAAAAAAAGTATTGTTCACATCCATGCCTTTCAAACAGTGAGAACACGAAGGAAAGCAAACTTTCCCTTACATAATTTCCTTAGATTCTCCTACCTTTCCCTTAATGGCAAAGGGTATTTTGCATATGCAGCATGCTGATTTGTGGAGAATTTGCTCCAGCTGGCTGATGACAGACTTATACTCTGTGTCTGGTTCTCCTGGTCCAGCAGGGAGGAATGAAAAGCATTAACTTTCCCCGTAGGACCTTTGTTCCAGGGCCCAAAAGGACTGTTGTCTGATGGGTGGGGCGCCACCATATGGACAGCACCACCAAAGCCCTTGCCAGAAGGAGGTCTGTCCTTCCGGAGAGATGGCTCCTTCCAGGTGGAGCCAGAAATGCTCAGCAAAGAACTTAGGCAAAACATGTCTAAAGACAACTAGTTTGCATCCTCTGGTTGAAACCCACACCATGGAGGCTCGACTGTTCCAGGTGGTAATCTGGGGCAAGAATCTTCAGGCCCAGGCTAACAATCCATGCCTTCTCACGCCCGCCCGTGGTCTTGGGCTCTACAGTCAGGGTGGCCAAGGGCAGCCTGAATTCCAAGTGCCGTGGCCTTGGGAGACTTAACAATGGTCAGTCCTCCCACAAGGGGCCAGGCACTATGCTGAGCACTTTGAATTGAGCTCTGGGAAAATGTTGCCATGTTCCTGAGCTGCCATGGGATCAAAAAAGGAGTCTTTCTTTCCTGCCACTCCCAACTCCACCAGAAACACATATACTGTTGTCAGCTGTTGTCTAGTCGGCCCTGACTCCGGCGACCCATGTGCTCGTGCCAATCCATGGCTGGTTATGGATTCGACCATTATGATCCATGGGGTGTTCAACTGGCTGATTTTCTAAAATAGAACATCAGGCCTTTCTTTTTAGTCCAACTTCGTCTGAGAGCTCCACTGAAGCCTGTGCAGAATCATAGCAACACACAAGCCTCCACTGACAGGTGATATCGGCACACAAGGTATATTGGCCCAGAAACAAACCAGTGCCCCCCCCCCATGTCAAACTCCAAACGCACTACCATTGAGTAGGTTCTGACTCATAGGGACCCTACGGGCCAGATAGAGCAGCCTCTGGGTTTCCAAGATTGTAACTCTGAACTTTCTTCTTCGGAGTGGCTGGTGGTTTTGAACTGCTAACCATATGGTTAACAACCCAACAACTTACCACTACACCGCCACGGCTCCTTGAGTCCCACACATAGCAAGTGGCCATTCTATGCCCAAACCACCAGTGCCCCACTATGTGCATAAATCCTCATAAAAATAACATGTCTATTTGGAAAGTGAGGGTATGAACTAGATTTAATAATTTTGGAAAATGGAAAAACATAGCAATGCTTACATTCCACTTCATGAAATCATCCATGCCTTAAAAACATGTTCCTCTACCACACAGGAAAAAGAATAGATCACACTGTATTTTACTTAAATTTCAATTTTTCCGGCATTAACCAGTTCCCCTCTTTTCCCCTCTTATTTCCCTCATATCTTTCCTGTTGTATATTTATTTACATTTGAAGTTGTTCCTCTCTTGCTCATTGTACACACTTACTGGTTTCTCTGTCTCCCTCATTCCAGAGAACGCTTATTTCTATCACAAGGCATGCTCCCTTGCTCAGGTCAATGTTTACAGAAAGCCCCACAGCTTCCCAGCCCAGCACGAGATGCCAAATGCAGCAGAAAGGGAAACAAGGTGGCCACTGTCCCCCAGCAGCTCACCATCTAGCGCAGGGGGTGGAAAACTAAGGTCTCCGGCTGAGTTCTGCCCACAGCCTACTTGGTAAATAGTTTCCTTACAACCCCACTGTGCTTTCACACTACCACCATACAGCTCAGGAGTCGCATCCCAGACCCTCGAAGTCGGAAATGTTTACTAGCTGGCCCTTTTTCAAGCATCTTTCCAACTCGTGCCCCAGCCAGAGAACAGCACAATGTATGACATAATTAACATGCACTTCTTTCAAGAGGAATCCAAGCCGACACAAAATGCTCTGGGAGCACCCTTAAATTTCCAAAGATCCCGTAGACGTGGTTTACAGCAACTATCTTATGTGAGACTCTGAACTGCAAAGAGCAGGCAACTGCTCATGCCAGAGTTAGTCAAAAATCAAGACTTTTGAAATGAAAGTCATATGATGCTGTGGTTATGCAGCCAAGGTGGGCAGTTCAAAACCAGGAGGGGCTCCGCAGGAGGAAGAGGGGGCTTTCCATTCTGGCCAACAGTCCACAGTCTCAGAAACTCAAAGAGCCAGCTCTATCCTGCTCTATCGGGTCGCTCTGAGTCATTGTTGACTCGGTAGCAGTGAATTTGAGAGAGTCTGAAGAAAGGCACAATCAACTCCTCAGAAGCCAGGTGTGGAAGGAAAAGCTGGAGATGGTTGGAAAATCTGGAATGTAGGCCCATCCAGCTAGTGGAATGGGACTCTGAAGGGGCTGGTATCACAGTCACATAAGGCGAGTCTGTGGTGTTGTTCCATAAGGCCTCTGTGAGTTTCCAGTCAAACATCTGGTGGTGGGCCTCGGACTGCTGTTGGTCAGCAGCGCAGACAGCTAGCCGTACAGCGGGACTCAGAACAAGGAAGAGCAAAGGCAACCTGGAATCTGGAAGCTCTTCTGCTCCTGACTCTCCCTGAGCTTCTCCCCTGGGGCCAGTGGTGACTAGCCTTCCCTGGCAGGCTTTTGCTGCTTGATGTTTCATCTGGCGCCTAAGTGGAACTCCTGTCCTATAAGACCTGCCACTCGTTCCTGGGAAGAGAAAGCCAGCTTCTATAAGTAGCACAGCCTTGAGGAGCTTTAGGCCGTTCTACTCTGTCCTACAGATCAGAGTCGGCAGCAGGCTATTGTGTAGTCATAGTAACAGAAACAGGATGCAGATACTTTATCCAAATAAGCTAAAGAGTTCTAACTAAGAATAGAGTTAGACAGAGCTGCCAAAGATAAAATATTTGCATGCCAATCTGCTGCTGCTGCTGCTGTTGTTGTTAGGTGCATCTGGTAGGTTCCAACTCACAGCAACCTTGTGTACAACAGAATGAAGCACTGGCTGGTCCTGAGTCCTCCTTACAGTTGTTATTACATATGAGCCAATTGTTCCAGCCACTGTGCCAGTCCATCTCATCGCGCCGCTTTCTCAGACTCTCTCCTATTCCGGGTATGATGTCCTTCTCTAGGGACTGGTTCCTCCGAATAACAGCCTGGCTGTCTGTACTTCCTTCAAGACAGATTTGACTGTCCATGGCATGTTCAATATTCTTCACCCAAACTATGGTTCCAATGCAGCAATTCAAGTCAACCAGGATGCAGTACAGCACTAGTGAAACACACAATATTCATCTGGTTATTTGAGGTTTCCTCACCCCCTACTACCATGACCCCAGTCCTGCCTTTCAGTTCTGGCTAGACCAAAGCATGTACACCAGGACAGATAAGAGCTCATGACACATGGAATCCAGTTCAGATAAACCCTCCAGGAACAGATATGGAAGTCGTCATAGGGGTAAGGCGAAGGTGGGGGGTGGAGGGGAGGAAAGGGGAACAGATCACAATGATCCAGGCATAACACCTCCCCCTCACTGCAGGGGGATGCACAACAGAAACATCAGTGAAGGGAGACAGCACTTGGTGTAAGATATTAAATAATAATAATTTATCTAGGGGTCACAGGGTGGGTGGGAAGAAGGAGGGTGAAAAAGAGGAGCTGATACCAAGGGCTCAAATAGAAAGTAAATATTTAGAAAATGATGATGACTCAGAAGAAAAAAAAATCTTACCATAGTGAATGAAGGGGGAAGGGCAGAGTGAGGACCCAAAGCCCATTTGTCAGCCACTGGAGATCCCCTCATAGAGGGATCTAGGGGAGGAGATGAGTCAGTCAGGGTATGATGTAGCACCGATGAAGAATACAGCTTTTCCCCAGTTCCTAAATGCTTCCTCGCCCCCCACCCCCATTCCTCCCTAGCTACCATGATCCAAATTCTACCTTGCAAGTCTGGATAGAGCAGAGGATGTACACTGGTGCAGATAGGAGCTGGAGGCACAGGGAATGCAGGGAAGATAATCCTTTCAGGAACAGGGGTTTGAGGGGCGATACTGGGAGGGTAGAGGGTGAGTGGGTTGGAAAGAGGGAACCGATTATAAGGATCTACATGTGACCTCCTCCCTGGGGGATGGACAACAGAAACCGGTGTGAAGGGGGACGTTGGACAGGGCAAGATATGACAAAATAATCATTTATAAATTATCAAGGGCTCATGAGGGAGGGGGGATCAGGGAGGGAGGGGAAAAAAGGGGACTTGATGCAAAGGGCTTAAGTGGAGAGCAAATGCTTTGAAAATGATTAGGGCAAAGAATGTACAGATGTGCTTTATACAATTGATGTATGTATATGTATGGATTGTGATAAGAGTTGTATGAGTCCCTAATAAAATGTTTTTTAAAAAAGAAAATGATGATGACAACATATATACAAATATACTTGATACACTTGATGTGTGGATTGTTATAAGAGATATGAGCCCCCAATAAAATGATTTTTTAAAGATGCATTAATTCTTCCATTTTCTGTATTTGTTGCTCAGTTTTTGCTTGCCTATGAGGTGGGTAAAGTACTATGGCATGGGTCAAGCATACCTTAGTCTTCACAGGTAAGAAGCATGTCTTCAAAAAGTAGAAAGGTATTTGCTTTTGAGCACTTTAAAGATTTTCCCAATGCTCTATATCCTCTGATTTCTTGACTGCTGTCTCCATGGGGGTTGACTGTGGATTCAAGTAAATTCTTGGGCAACTTCAGTCTTTTCTGCATTTATCGTGATGTTGTGTCTCAGTTCAGTTGTGAAGGTCTTTGACTTCTCTACGCTGAGGTGTAAGCCATACTGATCTTCACCAGTAAGGGCTTCAAGTCCTCTGCCCTTTCATCAAGCAAGGTTGCGTCCTTTGCACACTTCAGGGTGTCAGTCAGTCTTCCTCCAATTCTGATGCCAGTCCTTCTTCATCTAGTCTATCCTCTCAGGTGATTTGCTCAGAACACACAGTGAGTAGAGATGAGTCCCTGCTTCTGGTCCTCCCGCGTGGCTGACACTCACTGCTCCCCTTTAGGTTTTCAGATGCAGAGAGCCAAATCCTCCTGAATCATCTGCGCTGGTATGGAAACTCTAAGACAGCCTGCCCACCACGGTGATCATCGTGCTGGTATTTGACATACTGGTGGCAGAGTTCCTCTCAACATACAAGTACAACAGACTGTCAGACGGTGATGGTTAGAAAAATAGCAGCAATAATAATATCCACAATAGCAATATGGGATTTCATCTCATCATTCTGATTCAACAAATATATTTGAAGTGCTCACTCATTGTGCTGAGATTCAGTGGCAAACACACTGCCTTGATGGAGTTAAGAGAAAATCAAAACTTTGGTGTGTTTTTTCTTTTATCTTTTTTTTTTTAGAAAATCAAAACTTTATTCAATTTCCCTCTAACCATAATTAAGAGATGGAAATAAACTGCTTACCCAACAGCGAGCATGGGAGGCGACTAGGGCAGGTTACAATGATAAACCGACTGGAACAGTCAAAACCTTGTCACTTGATCTCCCCTCTGATACACTTTGGGCTTACTCTGGTTTTCAATGTTTTCTGTGTTTGCATTTCATAGAGGGGTTGGTTCATCTCTGCTGCATTTTGTCATTGCGAGTAGTCCTCTTGGACCTTTGTTAAGTGCTTTTCTGTTGTTCAGTACATGAAACCCAGGATTGACTAACCTATTAGAGACAGCAAGTACAATAAGGGTTTCTGGAGGGGAACTGACATCAAGGAGTCAAGAAGGAAGAATATGTTGTGAAAGTGAGTGTGCAGCACTTGTACAATGCTGCTTGCTAGGATTGTACCGTGGAATTGTCTGATAAAAATAAGCTTCAGACAACTTTGCTTCCACCCTCACTATGGCCGCCCCTGCATTAAAGAGTAGACTGCATTGAGTTTGCCTGGCCGTACTCTTTACAGAAATGGACCGCTTCTTCCACGGTGACACTGACAGGTTGACTGCCCATCTTTAGGAAAGAAGTGGGCACCGACCATTTGCCTCACCCAGGCCCCAAAGCGAAAGGGGCGCTGAAAGAATTAGAAACAAATGTAATGTAATGAAAAGCCCGGGGTTCCTGAGGCCCTTGTCAGACAACAGGTCACATGCCTTTCCTGGAAATTTCTGAAGGATTGCTTCCCATTACTTAGCAGAAGTCTCTAAGTTCTGGCAATGTTTCCGAAAAGCAGAGCAAAAGATAAACATAGCCATTTACGAGGGTATCAAATGCAGGCTTGCTGGTATCCGGCTGTCCTTTCTCGGCATCAGACACACATGGACAAGATGCTAATAGAAGGCTTTTCTCCGCACCTACTTTGAAATTATTTATAATGATGAAACCGTAAGATCGTCTCATCTACAAAACACTTCTGTGCCAGCTGAGCGGCCTTACTTTGGTTGTGAATCGAAATTACTTACAAGATCTATATTAGAAACTAAAGGCTTTCTCATCAAGCTGCTGATAATGAGGTTTGCTAACCATTCTAGTGCATAAAGTAGAATTATGAAAACTGAATTCCATCTAATTATCGAAGGGTCGGGGGTTTTCCGCTGTTCTCAGAATGTGGCCATCGAAGCGGCTGGAAAACTCGTTGTCCGGAATTTAAATTGCCTATTGCCAAGGCTCAGTGATTGCTCCAGGAGTGAGTGAAAGTGCTTAAAATCTCCGAACTGTTTGATTACAGGTACCTGTCCGCCATTTGCTCGGTCATGGAAAACTGTGCAATTAAAACAAATGGTGGCACACAAAAGGCTGATGGAGGTAAGTTTGGCCTGTGGGCAGAATGCCAGCCTTCAGAGAAGGAAGTCCCCAACCAGACCCGGGCAAGGTCCTCCTGCAACGTGCCCTCCTGGAGCTCACAGACGAGGCTGCGTGGGAGCGAACTAATGGGGAGCCCTCATACCGTGCGCAAGAGCTGTGTTGGGTGAATGGGGAGGGACTGGGAAAGCTTGCCCAAGGATACGATCTTGATGTTCAAGGCCGTGCAGGAGCCAGTCATGGAAGGGTGGAGGGGCAAAGGATTGACGAAAGCATGTCTCAGGCTGAGAAAACTGGTACAAGCCAGGAGAGCGGAGTCCTGGGAGATGCAATGGTTCACACTTCTGGATGTTAACTGAAAGGATGGTGGTTCAAGTCCACCCCGAGGCATCTTGGAAGAAAGGCCTGGTGATCTACTTCTGAAAAATCAGTCACTGAAAGTCCTATACTCTATTTTATAGACTCTTGGATCATTTTTGATCAAATCATACTGATCCAAAGGAGGAAATGCAGAACACAACCTCATATTGTCATGAAATCCAGATGTTCTGGAGTCATAGAGGCTGGATGAAACTATTGCCCTGGGTCCATCTTTAAGCCATAGGCCAGAGATATTACCTCAAGTCTCCTTAAGACACAAGAGTAGTTTAGCTTAACTAATAAAGAATGTCTGCATTAGCACTGTGCTCGTTTAAGATTTCTTTATATGAGACCGAACGACAACCATGGTCCAAAGATTAAATAGGAACGACAAGGGGCTTAATGGCATGTACAGTGATTTTGTGTTAATGAAGGAGGGACTACTTCAGAGGGGAGAGAGAATGGTTGCACGATGTAACCAATGTCACGGAATGGTATGTGTTGAAATCGTTGACTTGGTTTATTTCTGCAGTGCATATTCTTAACAGTAAAGTAAATTATTCAAAAGGGAAAAATCTACGCAGTGCTGTTCTATTCTGGCATGCCTGGGGTTGCCATGAGTTAGAACTGACTCAAGGACCACTGATAGGAACCAAAACAGAAAAGAAGTTCAAAGACTTAGAGAAATTGAAAGGGGAAAAGAGAGAGAGAGAGATCAGTGTATTTAAACAATAATTCAGGGTGGTTGGAAGATTAACAGGCAATGTAATGAAAGATGAGACTGGGAAATTAGGAAAGGGAGACCAGGTCATGACAGAACATAGAAGCCAATTTCATGGCATCCAAACTTCCGCCTTTTCGTTATCATTTCTAAGACAAAATAAACATATTCCTCTAGCTCCTCTGAGTTTTTAACATAAAGATTCAATGATATGAGCATCTCTAAAATATGATAAATGAGGGAATCCGTTCTTGCCTCGTCTTTGGTCAAGAAGGCAGCGGACACGAGATTCCCAATCTGAATCTCCAGTGTTTCTTCCAAAGATGAGCAACTATTTTCTCCTCTGCCATTCTCACTTTAACCACTCCCTGTCAAGCAGATTGAAGAGGGTGGTCACGGAATTGAGCCAGAACATTTGGAAAATATTTTCTATCCTCAAGAGGAAATTTTCAGGAGAACAGGATCATTATGTCAGAAAAGTATCAGATTAAGTAAATGTTAAGGGGTTAGAATTGTAAAACTATTCTTTGCAAAGTAAGCAACAGAATATTTATGCTTTTAATCTTGAGGGAACATATATCTTTTTTGTTTGCTTGCTTTTTATTATTTTTGTTTGTTTTATAAATCATTTTATTGGGGGCTCATACAACTCTTATCACAATCCATCCATCCATCCATTGTGTCAAGCACATTTGTTGTCATCATCATTCTCAAAACATTTGCTTTATACTTGAGCCCTTGGTATCAGCTCCTCATTTTCCCCCTCCCTTCCTCATGAGCCCTTGACAATTTATAAATTATTATTATTATTTCATGTCTTACACTGTCCAATGTCTCCCTTCACCCACTTTTCTGTTGTCTGTCTCGCAGTAAGGGGCTTATATGTAGATCATTGTTATCAGTTTCTCCTTTTTACCCCACCTTCCCTTTACCCTCCTGGTATCGCTATTCTCATTATTGGTCCTGAGGGGTTTATCTGTCCTGGATTCCCAGTATTTCCAGTTCTTATTTGTACCCATGGACATGCTGTGGTCTAGCTGGATTTGTAAGGTAGAATTGGGATCATGATAGTGGGGGGAGGAAGCATTAAAGAACTAGAGGGAAATTGTATGTTTTATTGGTGCAATACTGCACCCTGACTGACTTGTCTCTTCCTTGTTACCCTTCTGTCCAATTGTCTACAGATGGGCTTTGAGTCTCTACTTCGCACTCCCCCTCATTCACAATGATATGATTTTTTTTCCGATGATGCCTGATACATAATCCTATCAAGACCTCATGATCACGCAGGCTGGTGTGCTTCTTCCATGTGGACTTTGTTGCTTTTCAGTTAGATAGCCGCTTATTTATCTTCAAGCCTTTAAGATCTTAGATGCTATATCTTTTTATAGCTAGGCAACATCAGCTTTCTTCAGCACATTTGCTTATGCACCCACTTTGTCTTCAGTGATCACGACAGGAAGTTGAGCATCATGGAATGCCAGTTTAATAGAACAAAGTGCTCTTGCATTAAGGGAGTACTTGAGCAGAGGCCCAATGGAGGGAATATATATCTTACAGCTTACTTCGTGGCACATGGAAATATAGTACCAATACTTGGTAGCAGTCTATTTTTATGAGTGACAAATTGAGTAAGTATATAGAAATTTCAAGACTATTGGTGATAGAGTGGGTTGTGTGTTGGGCTGCTTACCACAAGGTCAACAGTTCTAGAGTACCACCCACTCTGTAGGAGAAAGATGAGGCTTTCTACTCCTGCAATGATTTACAGTCTCAGAAACACACAGGGACAGTTCTACTCTATTCCTATAGGGTCTCTATGAGTTGAACCAACTTGATGGCAGTGAGAAATATAAATTTTAGTAATTAATAGGATTATCACCACTATTAAAGCTTCCCTATTAGGCAGAAATTATCTAAGCCAAATGCAATGTGTCTCATTGATTAAATGTTAAACATTATATGCAGCTAGGAATTCAGGAAATGATCATTAAATACATGTTTTACCAAAGGCATTCAACTATCAACCATGTGGCTCATAACATTTTATGGGTAACACTGATAAGAATAGTAATTCTGAATTTTGCTCATTTGAAATTTTGCTCATTTCCTCTTATGCCAAGTGCATAAGAGGAACTCACTTAAACAGAATGGGGGGGTGGTATTGTAAGGTTTAAAAACAACAAAGATATGCATATGTAATCAATGTATATGCTAAGCAAATAATCTGAAAAGCTAGACAACATGAATAAACATGCGGCATCAGAATTTGAGGCACACTCATGAACAATTTTCAAAGGGCTGGTGACAAAATGTTGCCTGCTGAAAGTGAAGAGGACTTATGGATGAAGATCAAAGACAACAGCCTTCTGTGTGGATTAAACTGCAACATAAAATCAGAATCCTCACAAAAGGCCCAATAAACAACATCGTGATAGTATCAAAAAAGATTGAAGAAACCAAGATTTTATTTTATTGGGATCCATTTCACTATCAACATGCATGGAAGCAGCAATCAAGAAGTCAACTGAGTGCTCGCTTCGGCAGCACATGCACTAAAATTGGAACGAAACAGAGATTAGCATGGCCCCTGTGCAAGGATGACACGCAAATTCGTGAAGCGTTCCAAATTTAAAAGAAAAAAAGAAATCAACTGATGTGTTGCACTGGGCAAACAAAAGAGTTATTTAAAGTGTTCAAAAGGAAAGATCATTCACTCTGAGGATGGAGGTGTATGTAATAGTTAAGGTCTGTGTCACCTTTTCTGGGCCAGGAGTAATATCCCACAACCTAACCTAACAAAACATAATCAATTCCAACTGGGATCAATTATGAGCAACCAATCAGTTTTCTTAAAATCAGGGTAGAATACAACACCCCTCCTGGTCATTATCGTCAGTAGGAGTTGCCGGCAAGTCAGTTCCAACTCATAATGGCTCTTTGTGCAGCAGAACCAAGCACCACCAGCGAGCTCACCATCCTCACAATTGTCTGGTGTTTGAACCCATTGCTGCTGTGACTATGGCAATCCATCTCATCGAGGGCCTTCCGCTTGTTTGCTGCCCCTTTGCTTTACCAAGCATGGTCTCTCCTGATAACATCTCCAAGTATGTGAGACAAAGGCTCACCATCCTTACCTCTAACTGGTCATGTTCCATGCTCTCCATAGGGTTTTCAGTAGCTAATTCTCCTGGAGTAGACAGCCTGCTACTTGTTCCTAGTCCTTTCTCAGTCTGGAAGCTCTGCTGAAGCCTAGTCACTCTGGTTGACCAAGGTGGTATTTGAAATACCGGTGACATAGCTTTCAGCATCACAGCAACACACAAGCCACCCCAGTACGACACACTGACAGACAAGTGGTGGACACCTTGACTTAGATCACAGAAGTTGAAATAAAGTTTTCTCAAGGGTGTGGCCTGCCTCCTTATAAGTGTCCACTTGTAAGTTGACCCTATGGAAAAGATTGCTAGTGTTTTCCCAGGGTCTGGATTCTGCATCTCGCTTATTGACTTCCAGTCCTTTGGACTTGATGAAATGGCCTGCCATATTGCTTGCTAATACTGGGAACCATCAGCGAGCAATCTGCCATCTGACCTCAGGCCTTGGATTCATCCTTCTCTGCTGCCACCAGCCTCTGTTCTTCCTACTGATCTTGGGTTCATCAACCCCAGAAGCTCTGAGAGTGAGAAGAAGCTTCCGGCTTAACACCTAACTCATCACCTTGGAAGCAGACTGGCCCAGGTCTATAATGATGTGAGTCAATTTCTTGACATAAATGTGTGTATATGTATACATATATGCATATATGAGGTCACTGGTTTTGAATCTCTAGAGAACTCAGCTTAAAACCTCAATAAGACATTGTTTTTTCAGTTGCCTCTTATGTATGCAATGCTAGACAATGAATAAGGAAGACTGTAGAATGATGTATTTTAATTATCGTATTGATGAAGAATATCAAATATGCCATGGACTTCCAAACATGTGTTGGAAGAAGTACAGCCAGAATGCTCCTTAGAAATTAGGAGTTTCACATCCATTGGACATATTAGCAAAAGGGAAGGACATCATGTTGGTAAAGAAAGGAAGACCTTCAGTGAGACAAATTTGCACAGTGGCTACAATGATGGGCTTCAACATGGCAACGATTGTCAGGCTCGCACAGGCAGGACTGTACGGTGTGTTATGTTGTAGCGACAGTCGCCAACTCAATGGCCTCTATCAAACCAAGCCTGCAGTCATTAACTCAATTCTAATTCATAGCAACCCTCTAGGACAGGTAGAACTGCCCCCAGAGGGCTCCCAAGGCTGCATATTTTCAAAGAAACAAATGGCCGCGATTTTCTCCCTGGGAGCAGGTGGACACTTTGAACCGATAGCCCTAGGACTGGCAGCCCGGCACTTTACCACGGTACCACAGGGCTCCTAAATACATCGCATCGTCTAGTGAAATTCCATGTAGAGGCGGAATGACAGCCGGTGGACTGAACTGAGGGAGCAAGCGTAATTGTGTCATTTGAAAGTTTACATTTTCCTGTTCATTGAACTGAGCAATACTCGGAATGAAGAAAGCCTTTAACTTTTAAGTTAAGCCTAAGCAAAAGGAGTGCTGGCGTGACAACGTCCACAAACTCACATTCTTAAAACAACATCCATTTATTTTCTTAAATGTGGGGGAAGTCAGAAGTCCAAAATGACTCTACCTGAGCTAAAATCTAACTTTCAGCGAGGATACGCTCACTCTGGAGGGTCTAGAGGAGAATCTCCTCCTGGCTGTTTCCAGCTTTTAGAGTCTACACTCTGACCTTGAGTCACTGCCCCAGCCCATCTGTCACTGCAAACTCTGCTTCTATCATACCTTCTCTTCCTCTTCCTCGCTTGCTTTCCTGCTTCCTTGATAAGGACCCTGGTGATTATAGTAGGTCTCCATGAAGAACTCAAGATAATCTTCCTATCTCAATGTCTTTACTCATTCACATCTGCAAAGCCTCTTCTCCCTATCTTCTTACCCACCCTCCACCCGCCCTCCATGAATGGTAACATAATCACAGGTACAGGGGTTAAGGCTAGGGTGTCATTGGAGAAGACATTATTCTGCCCTAACAAAGAAGAGAACAATTTAAGATTTGAAAAGACAAGACTCTGCCTGATTTGTGCAACATCATCCCAGCACCCAGTACAGTGTGTCAGTCACCCGCAGTACTCAGCTAGCACTGATGTGAACAAACGGCTGAGCACATATATAAAGGGTATGCTACTTCCTGTGATACCTTATCATATGGCTAAGTCCTGAATGTTCCTCTGACTGCCTTGTTTAAAAAAATGAAGGACAAATTTCAGTAGTCTATAAATCAATTAAAAACGCATATATATGTGCAATGCTCTTTGACCAAAACAACAGAATCTGACTTGAATACATAACCTTCCTCTACAAATTCTCTGAGAAAAAGATGTGGAGTGTTCTCAGCTACCATGCCATCCTGTATTTGAATTGTGCTGCTGGAAAAGAATATTGAAGGTACCATGGACCACTAAAAAGATGAACTGGTCATTCTTGGAAGAAGTAAGGCCAGAGTGCTCCTTAGAGGCAAGGATGACAAGACTTCGTCTTACATCCTTTGGACATATTGTCAGGAGAGACCAGTCCTGGGAGAAGGACATCATGTTTGGTAAAATGGAGGGGTAGCAAAATGGAGGCAGGCCCTGTTCGCGATGTACTGGCACACTGGCTACATCAAGGGGCTCAAGTATAGGCACCGTTGTGAGGATGTCACAGAATTATGCAGTGTTTCATTCTGCTGTGCATAGAGTCCCTGTGGGTCAGAGCTGACTTGATGGCACCTAACAATAACACCATGCCATCATTTTTTTCCTCTTAAATTGTTAGAATGTGTAGCAGATCAAGGGCAAGTAAACCAAGTGTCTTCATTATGCTTGCTAAGTCACATGAATGCAGGAGTTATCAGCCAAGCACCCCCACCCCACGCTTCACCACACCCAACCCCAAGAGAGTTTATACTTTGTCTTTTGGTGGACTTAGTGTCTATCTTCCTTCCTTTGTCTGCTTCATACTTTTAAACACAAACTCACACTCTCAGAAAGTCTCTCTCATTCACATGCACACACACACAATACATTCACACAACTGCATACAAAGTTGGTATCCATGAAATGCCGAAGTACACTCTGGCCTTCTAGATGCAAGCCCACCAGATTGCTCGGAGGGCTTTCCTTAGGACTGGAAGTGAATTTCTCACTTGATTATCAGTTCACTTAGGCAAACTCTAGATACAGCCTCAAAGAAACCATTCTCAAAAAAGAAGATCCAACCTTTATCCCAAAGCAACAACTAGGAACCAATTAGAGCCAATCTCTTCAATGGGGCTTATTATTGGTGCTAATCTGTGAATAGAAAAGTCCAATTGTGAGGAAGGTTAGCAACCCCAAGTAACACACCATAAGGTTTATTAGGCTTCTGCCAACACCTCCAGGCTGCTTTAATTGCTGCTGCAGGGGCTGGTTGCACACAGTGAATAGAGCCATTACCAGTGCACACTCAGCATCAGGTGGGGAAGGCCGGGCAGAGCACAGAGCATTCGTCCAAAGCTGATCTTGCATAATCTCCTTGAATGCTCACAGCCACCTTGCAAGAGAGGACTACAATTAAGTAACATAGAAAGCAGTGCATGGCTCAACACAGTGGATTGTGACCTGGAACCCAAAGTCCACTACATTTCTACCCCATGGCATATTGACCCAACAGTTAAGAAAAAGAATAGCTAATGGTGATCTTTGCCAAATATCAGGCTGTGTGTTCCTCCTATGTGCTCGCCCTTTTTCAGTAGCCATGTCTCTGTGGCTTTTAGGAAGCTCCCTGCCCACTGGCACCCATGCCCGTGGAAGAAGAGAGCCTTTGGGCAAACAAAGCTTCCTGCCAACTGCAGCTACTGTCTTCACCAAAGGTTGATCTTATGGCTGCACCTGTGCTAGGCGTCTTAACTGCATAATCCCACACAACCTTTCTATCTCAGCCATGATCAGTGGTGCTGAAGTCTGAGAAACCGTTAGCAAAACTGGAGCTGGACTTGATGGCCCCAGACTGAGCTCTGGGCCTTTCTATGCCACCACGTTGCCTTCAGAGCCACAACTACCAGCTGCGTCTTCTCTACAATAATGTTAGTACAGAAAGTACAATATTGACTTTTTCATATACACAAAGCCGGCCAGGGAGGGGCTAGAGATAGCGAGCAGAACAAGGAGCCTCGCCCAAGGGAAGAACGGCTGCTCTACAAGGAAAGCTCTCTTACATTTTGCTTTCAACGACTTCTTTACGGCAGCAAGGGTGCTGTGAAACAAATTTGTGCTGGAGAACACGAGAATGTGTCACTACTTCTATGGTTTCTAGGCGTGGGGTGGAGGGAGCTTGGGGGAAATTGTTCTTTCCCGTATGAAGCTAACAACCTTGGTTCTCAACAACAATGACAAAAAAGTAAACAGCTCGCTGTTGTGAAGTCCATTCCAACACAGAGCAGGATAGAACTGGCCCCATAGGATTTGCAAGGCTGTGTGTAAATCTTTACAGAAGCAGAGTGATACATATTTCTGCTTGGAGCAGCGAGGGGCTCAAATTACCCACCCCCAGTGAGCGGCAGAGTGCTTTAAACACTGCGCCACCAGGGCTCCAGGGCCCATCCTAAGAGATGAAGCTTAAAAACGGGATCTAGAGGCTGTCTCTGAGGTGTCCTAAAGTCCTCTTCCTCCTCTAATCTCTATCCAATAGCTTAGAAAACTAGGCTGCTCCCTCAGAGGTTGACTCACAAGAGGTGCATTATGTTTTGAATGAGGCTGGGGTAAAAATTCTCCAGTGAAAACAGCCACGCCCTGGATAGTTTAATGTTCTTATTTCCTGTCTAAACGTTCTCAAGGCAGGCCATCCTGAGTCACATGTGCTGCTTTGAAAACCTGCAAGGGGCTGGGGTGTGCAGGGGGTAAAATAAAAGAGCGATTCGGGTCAATGTCTAAGTGAAGATCCAAGTTCCATCAAGGTTTCTTTTGCTTTTCCTAAACTAGAGAATCCACCCAGGAGAACTGCTGAATTCCCTTTACAGATCAGATGTTGTAAGGTTGCTGAAAGTTCGACACTATTTAACTTTGGGAAAAGAAGCCTTTTCCTCCGAAAGTCAGCTGAGAAGCCAACAGATGCTTCCCATCGACTGGGAAGCAACCTTGAAAGAAATTGATCAGGGTAAATTTTCAGCAGAGGTATTTGTTCTCCTTTGAAAGTGACAGGAAATCATACATTTTTCAGACAATGAGCCGCTAGCCTGCAGCCCAGGACGACAGGGGAGACTTTTCACGGATGAAATCGATGCACATTCAAGAACATTCCTTGGTGGTCTTCCCTAGAACTGGCACGATCGGAAAGGACAGAATCAAACAGAACAGTAAGTTCTAATATCGATCAAGGCAAGTCAAGTACATGGGATTCATACCCATTGTTTTATCTCGTAAAGTTGTTGGTGTCGGGTGTCATATAGTCAGATCCAGCCCCCGGCGACCCTACACGCAACAGAATGAAGCACCACAGGGTCATTCCACGTCCACACCTATTGTTGCAGCTATGGCGTCAGTCATCTCGTTGAGGGACTTCCCTGTTCCACTGCCCTTCCACATCACCAAGCATGATGCCCTTCTGCGGACTGACCGCGCTTGGCAATATACCCAAAGCTCGCAAAGCAGAAGGCTCAACGAGGGGAGTTAAAGTGGATTCTGACTGATAGCAACCCTTCAGGACAGGGTAAACTGTCCCCTTGGGTTTCAGAGACGGTACCACTTAGAGGAGGAGGAAGCCTCGTCGTTCTCTCTGAATGACCAGGCTAGGGTCCGATGGTGAGGTTTGTCATAGCTCTTGGTATAGCTGGAAAGTAAGAAACCAAGGTTTGCTGGCCCAACACCAACTCCATGGGTAAACCCGGGCCTTTTTTCCCTCGCTGCAAAATGAGCGGCTCTGAAAAGCATTATTATCTTCATGTAACAGAAGTAGAAACTGAGGTGCAAATATCAAAGAGCAAGAAGTGGGACTGTGCCTAGATTTGAACCCAAAGCTTGTGCCTTGGAAGCGCACGGGTATTGGCCACACCTTGTGTCTTGTCTGGGAGCGTGGCCCTCTCCCAAGGGATCCAGTAGCTTCTACTCCATTTGAGACTCCTACACAGTGACCCGCAGTTCCACGTCTGTAAAACTGGCAGAGCAGAGGTGCATTACTTCCTCTCTCCAACCTTATTACCAATTCAAAAAGCCGTGTCTTCCCACAGCACCCTCTATGTCTCTGCTGGGCCCCAAAATTCATTCCAATAGCCACACAGAATTCATAGACGAGACTCACATTAGAGATTCATGAAAATGTAACAGGTTATACAATTCAGGTTCAGAAAAACTCAGGAAACAGCTCTTTAATCACTACAGCCTCTTCTCATCCTGCTCGCAACCATGCCTCTCTCTGGCTCTCAACCCTTCTCCCAGGCTTCGGCCTGAAAGTGTGTCTCTTTCTGGCCCTTGAGCTCTCTCTCAGGCCTCTTCCCTGATCAGACAGTCTGTTAGAAAGCTTCTTTAGCTCTGCTGATAAGTGTCCAGAGGCACCCCACTCTGCCACAAGCCTCCCATGCACAAACACGCAACGTTCTTGCTCCATGGCCCAGGAAGCTCCCCACTCTGTGCCTCCTGGTTCTCCTGCCTCTGTTGCAGGACAAAAAGAAACGCATCCGTAACAAGAGAGCCCAGGGACTGGAAAAATAGCTTTAGCAATGACACATCAGACAAAAGCCTTATCCCTAAAATCTACAACACTCTGCTAACTTCCAAAATGAAAAAACTAATTGCCCCTGAGAAGATGGACAAAGGACCAGAACAGAAGTTTCACAAGGGCAGAAATCCAAAAGGCCAATAGACATATGAGAAAATGCCTGCGATCATGAGCCATAACAGAAATGCAAATTAAAACAACTATGAGATACCACTTAACACCCTCAAAGGCAGCCCAATTCAAAAAGTCAGAAAATAACAAATGTTGGAGGAGCTGTGGGGGGAGACAGGCACTCTCATCCACTGCTGGTGGACCTGTTGGTATGTACAGCCACTGTGGAAATGGATTTGGTAATTTCCAAAACAGATGGAAATTGAGCTACCATACAACCCAGCAACCCCCCTACTGGACACATAGCCAGAAGAGGCAAGAAAGAAATCACGGCCAGACATCTGTGCTCCAGTGTTCATGGCGGCACAGTTCACAATCGCAAGGAGCTGGAAACAACCCAAATGTCCATCAACAGATGAATGGTTTAAAAAACTGTGGTACATACATACATACAATGGAGTAGTATGCATCCCTAAAAAGAAGTGATGAACGCATGAAGCACATTGCCGCATGTGACGAACAGGAGGAAATCATGCTAAGCGAAGTAAGCCAAGAACAAAAGGACAAGTATAATATGAGTCTGCTGAGATAAGGTTTTTTTAAAAAACACAACAGGGATATAGGGAAAAATTACTGTATACAAACATTCCTTGGATGAGGTCCAAGTAGTGTGGTAGGGACCAGACCAAATCCAGGGATACATATGTTAGCCAACTAAAAGGCGGGGCTGGGGGGGGAGGAAGTAGTGGTGGTGGAAATAGCTCTAACCCACCCAATGGGAGGGTATTGTTTATATCTCCACAGGGAAAGAGGGACCAGACTTCAACCCAGTGCTCCAAGATGTGAATGCAACATACTGGCATGAAGCAGGGAACCAATAGAGAAGTCTGAGGGCCCAGCCCCAATCCCAACTACCTGGACAGCTGTCCCTCCTCCCAAAAGAATTTACTTCAGAGGACAGCATTGAAGCTACAGCTCAGGAAGAGGGCCATGTCTGAGACACATGGGAGAAGATGAAGAGGGAGGGAGAGAGAGTGAAGCACATCCTGGCCCGCCAAGCCTTGAGGACAATATCCCTGCTTAGAGCAGCCAATGCACAGAGAGGACCAGATGGCCGGCCCCGCTACGAGACACGACATCCCTCACTGACCCATAGCCCTGCAGAGGACAACGCTGGAGACAGTGCAGGAATTGCACCCAAACTGACCCCACCACACTGAGAAAAAACACTAAGGGCATGCAACAGAACAGCAAGGGGAGCAGACAAGGAAGTCCTGAGGGAATACCAAGAATAGACTTTGGGGCCAGGGTGTGGCACCCCATCAGACTCCACTAGAAAACACTCCTAAAGGCCAACAAACAGACTGTGAACTTTTACAGTCTTTTCTCTTTTTGTCATTGGTTTTGTTGTTTTGTTTTGCTCTGTCTTGTTTTTGTGCATATTATTAGCTCCACAGCTCTAAATAAGATAGGCTGAATGAACAATCTGGAGGACAAAACAATGGGACCAACAGTTCCGGGGGGACATGGGAGAGGGGACGTGGGGGGAAAGGAAGTGGGGTTAACAAACCCAGGGACAAGGGAACAACAAGTGATCCAAGTGATAAGGAGGGGGTAGAAGATCTGGTAGGGCGTGATCAAGGGTAATGTAACCAAGAGGAATTACTGAAACACAACTGAAGGCTAAACATGATAGTGGGACAAGAGGAAAGTAAAAGGAAATAGAGGAAAGAGCTAGGAGGCAAAGGGCATTTATAGTGGGCTAAATAAAGGCATGCACATATGTAAATATATCTATATATGAGGATGGGGAAATAGATCTATGTGCATATATTTATAGGTTTAGTATTAAGGTAGCAGATGGACACTGGGCCTATACCCAAGTACGCCCTCAATGCAAGAACAATTTCTTCTATTAAACTAGTATTCCATGATGCTCACCTTCCCGACATGATCGCTGAAGAAAAAGCAGGTGCATAAGCAAATGTGGTAAAGAAAGCTTATGGTGGCCAGCTATCAAAAGATATAGCATCTGAGGTCTTAAAGACTTGAAGATAAATAAGTAGCCATCTAGCTGAGAAGCAACAAAGTCCACATGGAAGAAGTACACCAGCCTGTGTGATCATGAGGTGTCGATGGGATCAGGTATCAAGCATCAAAAAATAAAACATATCATTGTGAATGAGGGGAGGTGTGTGGGGTGGAGACCCAAAGCCCATCTGTAGACAACTGGACACCCCCTTACAGAAGGGTTGTGAGGAGGAGATGAGAGTCAGTCAGGGTACAGGGTAGCAATGATAAAACATACAACTTTCCTCTAGTTCCTAAATGCTTCCTCCCCTACCACTATTATGATCCCAATTCTACCTTACAAATCTGGCTAGACCAGAGGATGTACACTGGTACAGATAGGAACTGGAAACACAGGGAATCCAGGACAGATGATCCCTTCAGGACCAGGGTGAGAGTCGCGATTCCGGGAAGGTGGAGGGAAGGTGGGGTAGAAAGAGGGAACCGATTACAAGAATCTACATATAGCCCCCTCCCTGGGTGGATGGACAACAGAAAAGTGGGTGAAGGGAGTCGTTGGATAGTGTAAGACTTGACAAAATAATAATAATAGATAAATTATCAAGGGTTCGTGAGGGAGGGGATAGGGAGAAAAAGGGGAGGGGGGAGGGGGGAAATGAGGAGCTGATACCAAGGGCTCAAGTAGAAAGCAAATGTTTGAGAATGATGATGGCAACAAATGTACAAATGTGCTTGACACAATAGATGAATGTATTGACTGTGATAATTGTTGTACGAGCCCCTAAAAAATTATTTAAAAAAATAAAAAAAACAACTCATCCCCAACTCTCCCCGAGAAGAGTACTGCTAAGTGTATCTTGCCGACTTTCTGTCCTTTTGTATTTTTTCTGTCTTTCCTGGCATCATCTTAGTTTGGTAAGTTTCTTGTAAAACTTTTTCTCTAACTGTAGAAATAACTTTCTCTAACTATAGAGCTATCACCAGCCTCTCATCTGACTGGATGGAGTGATTTTATTGTTGGTATAACTGCTTTAGGGAAAGGTCAAAGGTTCTTATGAACTAAATATAGACCTACGCGATGGGCCAGCAATTCTGTTGCTAGGTATTTTATTCAGGAGAAGCAAAACCATACACCCACACAAAGACTTGTAGGAGAAAGGTCATGGCAGCTCTATTGATAATAGCCAGAGTCTGGAAATAGCCCAAGTGACCACCCCCGATAGAAGAACAACCCCACTGCCAGGACCTCAATTCTGATTCAGAGTCACCCGGGATAGGCTTTCCGAGGCTATAAAGTCTTACGGGAACAGATCACCTCAGCATTCTCCCTCGGAGTGGCTGGTGAGTTTGAACCACCCACCTGAGGTTAGCCGTCCAACGCTTAACCAGAAGGCACCACCAGTGTTGCTCAATATAAGAATGGGTTTTCAGTGACCTGAGCAGCCCCTTCCAGCTCTAAGGGTCTTGGGCCGCACTGTTTCTTCTGGATCATTCCTAGTGAGAAATCCTTAAAATTCATTGTCATCAAGTCAGTCGATCGATCCTGACTCATAGCGACCCTATAGAACAGGGTAAAACTGCTCTTCTGAGAAACTGGGTTTCTGAGACTGTAAATCTTGACTGGAGTAGAAAGCCTCATCTTTCTCCCGCTTGTTAAGTAAATGGTTAAGTCACTTTAAGTTAACAGGCTCGCCATAGCCTCCTTGATGCTGTATCTATTTATGTGTCCTTGTGCCTCTCTGCCAAGCCTGCTCTGCTAGGCCGAGTTTGTGATTTTTGACAGCAGAGGGGGCTACTGAGCCAAACAAGGCATCGCCAAATAAGGAAGCGTGGTTCTTGCCTGCTGAGCTGCAGCTTAAATTTAGCATTCCACTGAGTGCTGGGAAGCCTGGGCCCAGTGGGGTCTGTTGTACCAAAGATGCTCCAGGAGAAGACACCTGCTCTAGTCTTAACTGCTGATAACAACGAGGCACCGCAGGAAAACCCTTCGTTGTAGTTCAAAAGAAATCCTAACAGGTTCTGGAGCCTGACTGCAGATTCAGAATCCTAGACTGCTTATTACAAATGCTGAATGCGGAGCCCTATCCAGGACCTCCTCAACCAGATTCTCCAGGGGCGGAACCTGGAAATGTGTAACTTCGAAATGTAAGGTTCCAGGAGTTTCTCCTGAACAGATGCCTTTGAAAACCACTAGACAAACTCTCAGGTTCCTTTATTTTCTTTTTATTTTTCTCTAAAACATTTTCTGAGTGTCTGTCTACAGCTCCCTGCTCCTATAAAACAGCACTTATTTTGTTTCCTGGCCAATATTAACTGCCTAAAGAACTGCCGTAAAAAGGAACTGCAGGCTGCATTGCCCAGTAGATGCTGTGTTGTTGTTAGGTATCATCTGGCCGGTCCAAATCCCAAGTGACGAGACCCACCCGGTCCTGTCTCATCCTCACAGTGTGTCTGTCCTATGCTTTAGCCCATTGTAGCAGACACGATGTCAGTGCATTTCATTGAGGGCTGCCCCCTTGTTGGTGTCTTTCTACTTTACCAAGAATGATGTCTTTATCCAAGGACTGGTTTCTCCTGACAGGGTGGCCAAGGTATGGAAGAGGAAGTCTCGCCATCTTTGCCTGTAAGGAGCACTCTGGCCTTAATTTATCCAAGACACACATGTTTATCCTTTTGACAGTCTATGGGACTTTCGATATTCTTCTCTAGCATCACAATTCAAATGCATTAATTCTTCTTCAGTCTTCTGTCGGAGCCAGCCGACAAGTTGAACAGTCCTGAAAGGGGGAGTGGGGATTAAGGAAAAAAAGAGAGACAGAAAGTATTGGGAGGGCAACAGTCTAATGGACTGAGGCACCCGAGTTTATTCTACATTCTCCTTATATCAACGCAGAAACAACCCAGGGTTAATTTTCTCATTGTTAAGCAAGGAGAGATACACTTAGCAACTCTGTCTTTTGTCAAGCCAGACATCCTTGAGAAAATTAAACCACCTGTTTTTCTGAGACCTTGCATACTTTCTTGTTCTTGACAGCCTGTTCAAAATGTAAAGTTACAGAAGAAATCAGCAAACACTAACACATTGGTCATGAGACTTCTCAGCCGTTTCAAGGCTGGGTCTTAATGGCCTTCAACAATCTTCTTTATTCAATGTCCAACTTTCACATGTATATAAAGCCATTGAAAATACCGTGGCTTGGGTCAGGTGCACCTTAGTCCTCAAAGTAACATTCTTGCCTTTCAACACTCTAACAAGGTCCTGTGCGGCAGATTTACCCAATGCAAAGTGTCTTTTAATCTCTTGGCTGCTGCTTCCATAAGCATTGATTGTAGATCCAAGCAAGACAGCATCCTTGACAACTTTAAACCCTGGCAGATTCAAGCCACATAGATGCTTAGAAAATTTCTAGTAGTCTCTCTTTTTTCTTTTTTTTTTTTTTCTTCTTTTACATTTTATTAGGGACTCCAACAACTCTTACCACAATCCATACATATACATACATCAATTGTACAAAGCACACCCATACACTCCCTGTCCCAATCACTCTCAAGGCATTTGCTCTTCAGTCTCTCTTTTTTCTTGGGTAAAAGAGCCAGGTAGACCTGAGCTCTGTCCTCATTGTCTGCACTGCCATCATGCCAGCCTACATCATCATCTACTTCCAGTTCAAGGCGCTGCAAAGCCAAGCACATGCTGCTACCTGACCAGCGTCAGAGCACAAAGGAGCAGGTGGTGACCAAGGATATCTGGATGCAGGGACAGAGCAAGTCATCCCACCACTATGGGCAGCTTCCCAAGTTCCAGGACGGAGACCTCAGTTTACTGTACCAATCCAATGCCATCCTAGGCCACCTGAACTACTCCCTGTGACTGACTCTCTGGGAAGGTCCTTTGAATGCGGCTCCAGGCAACGCTGGCGGACGTAGTGAATGACGGCATGGAGGGCCTTCGGTGAAGTGTGGCAACCCAATCTATACCAACTATGACACCTGCAAGGACAATTATGTGAATGTACTTCCCAGGCACCTGAAGCCCTTCACACCCAGCTGTCCCAGAAGAAAGGGATCTCCCTGGCCACTACAACCTGGTGGACCTGCTCCTGGTCCACCAGATAGGACTCCAGGCTGCCTGGATGCCTTCCCCTGCTACTTACTTACTTGGCACAGCTCAGTGCCCCACCCAAGCTCAAGGGCTTCTTAGCCTCTGAGCACATCAACCTCCCCATCAACCGCAAAGGGAAGCAATGAGGACTATGGGACCTTTGGTGGGGCTCGTGGCGGCTACCTGTCTCCCTTCCTGACCCGCCCATCATCCACAGCTGTCAGGATGATTCCCCTGTGTAGTGACCTTATAGGACCAGGCAGGACTGCTCCATAGGGTTTCTTAGGCTGTAATTCTTTACAGAAACAGACTGCCTCATTTTTCTGCCATGGAGCAGCTGGTGGGTTGGAACCATCGACTTTCCAGATTAGCAGCTGAGTGCTTAAACTGCAGCACCACTGAGGCTCCCCAGACCTTTCCTGGAACCAATAAAAGCTGTCAGAGGGAAAAATCAAAGAAGTAGGTAAAAATCACTTTAATATATTTTATGAAACCCATATTTTAGGGAACCCATTATATCTAAATATTGTCATTTCAGCTTGGAACTATTGTAAAAATAAGTAAGGATAGCTTTTTACCTTTTTTTAAATGATTTTGTGTGCATTTTTCATGTACATCCCACCTTGGTCAAGACTAGCCACATTTCAAACACTAGGTAGTCACATGCAGCCAGTGGTCGCCAGCAGGAGTGGTGCTGCTCAGATGAGTGCAAGTAATGCAATGGTCCATCAGCCGAGTGCAGACGCATGTGCCACACCGCTATCATCACCGGGCGAGTGGATGCCAAGTGCCCTAATGCCTAGTTCCCTAGGGGTCAAGCAAAAGGACAAAGTTCAAGAGAAACTCAGCATGTGTGTCTTCATGGGGAGGAGACAGGAAATCCACACTAGTGATTAGTGGTTAGGAACACTGCCATTGACTATTTTTTAAGCTCAAAATAAGTAAGAAAAATATCTAGCCAGAAATAAATAGGCCCAACTGTGAGCACTTGAGAAAATATGGTGTATTCACTCTTTGAAAATAAGCTTCCTGACTCAGTGTCAATATTGGGGCCCTATTGGGAGGATCCACCCTGCTCTGCTAGTTGTCCAACCATCTCAGAAGTAAATGATCCATAAACACCAAAAAAGAAGCGCCTCCAGCAGAGAATGTGGGAGATCCCCAGCTGAAGTGGCAGATTGTCCCATCAAGATCATTAGAGCGAGGAGCAGCACGGAGACCATGAGGCAGACGTTGGGCTCCCTGGCCCACGGAACAAAGCAGACAGAAGCCAAGGGACCATGTGATTGGAAGGCTGAGGACTAGAGAGTCATGTGGCCTCTGTATTGTTTAAGAAAAGGTGTGGTTAAGGGCAAGAAAATTATCTCCTTAATGGTTTCTGATCCTAACTTGTGGTAACCTGTTAACATTCCAGATAGACCCTACAATCTTGAGTATTGTCTGTAGATCATATGTGGCCTTTGCCAGAGATTATCGAGCCCAGCAGAGAAATGTATTGTATAGTATGGAGGTATAGTGCTATGGAAGAATGACTGGTGTCAGAAGAGGGTGAACAAGGATGACCGCTGCCTCGTCGGATTCATCCTCAGGCACATGTGGAGTTGGATTTACCTTCTCTTTTTCAGAGCCAGAGGAGGTAGGCAGCGTTCCCGCTCCATTTTCTCAGCCAGTGAAAGAATTCCATACTTTCTTCAAATGAAGCTCTCTGCTCCAGATTACCAGCAAGCTCTCTTCACTTGCCTGATGCAGCAATGGGGGGGCTACAAAATGTTCATGGAAAAATTATGTTGTTGTTTCAAGGAGAAACTTCATTCATTGTGTTAGTCTGGGTAGACTAGAGAAGCAAATCCAGGGAGATTCCTATAGGTATAGGAACAATCTTTATTTCGATGAGACATCAATCAGTATATTGTGAAAACTTCTCAGCTCAGTTCAAATCAAGTCCATAGGTCCAATAATAGCCCTATGTCTGATACCAGTCTATGAATTCCTCTTCAGACTCATGCAGCCATGCAATAATTCCAAATGCAGGAAGACCACAGGCCAGTGAGTGGAAAATCTTGTGAATCCAGTGGCGGTAGAAGCATCTCCATGCTGGCATAGGTCTCCACGTGGCTCCTCTAGCTCCTGGGTTCTGGCTCCATTAAGCATAGCTCCATCTGGCTTATCAGCAGAAAGAGGAATTAAAGAGAGAATGTGTGAGTCCCACCTCCAGAGAGGAAGCTAGGAGTTCCCAGAATCCTCAGGAGAAGGCCATTCTCACACAGAGGCATGATTGGCTATGGCCTAATTGACAAGCTAGACTCTACCCCAATACCTATTTAATACATTGACATGAAATTATATCACTACTACATTCATGCTCTCACTTGAACCTGAGAAAGTTTCTTGAGGAAACTTTCAGAGCATCCAGAAATGTGATTATCAAGTTAGAGGTTTAACACACTTGTTCTTGTTCTGTGCCATCGATTTGATTCCAAGTCATAGCTTGATTCCCTGAACAACGAAACAAAACACTGCCCAGTTCTGTGCATCCTTGAACCCATCGTTGCAACCACTATGTCAACCCATCGGGTTGTTCAGGATCTGCTTCTTTTCACTGGCCCTCTACTTTCCCAAGCATGATGTCCTCCCTGAAAATATGACCAAAGTGTGAGACCTAAGAGTCACTATCCTTGCTTCTAAGGAGCACTCCAGTTACATTTCTTCCAAGCCAGATTTGTTTTTTATTCTGGCAGTACACAGCATATTTAATATCAGTACCAATACCATCATTCAAAAGTATCAATTCTCATCCTGTCTTCTTCTTCATTGTCCAGTTGTCAGATGAGTATGAGGTCTCTGAAAATATCGTGACTTGAGTTAGGCACACAGTAGTCTTGAAACCTGATTGCGTGACGCCTGAACATTTTAAAGAGGTCTTTTGCAGCAGTTGTCCAATGCGATGTCATTTGATTTCTTGCCTGTCATCTACATGGGTGTTGATTGTGGATCAAGGTAAAATGAACTCCTTCCTTAGGACCGGCCACACTATGAGACATGATGTCCCTCACTGATGCACAGCGCTATGGGGACAACACTAGAGACACAGTGAGGGATCTGACCCCACCCACTGAGGGGAAACACTAAGAGCTTGCAACAGAACAGCAAGGGGAACAGAGCAATGAAATCCCCAGGGAATACCAATAATAGATTTGGGGCCAGGACGTGGCACCCCCTCAGACTTGAACAGAAAACACTCCTAAATGTCAACATACAGATCTTGAACTATTTATAGGCTTTTCTTTTCTCCGCCCCCCCCTCCCCTGTTGGTTTTCTGTTGTTGCTGTTGTTTTGTTTTGTTTTCTTTTGTTACTTTGTTTTGCTCTGTCTTGTTTTTGTGGATATTTTTATCTCTGCAGGTTTATCTAGATAAGATAGGTGGGATAAAAAATCTGGAGGAAAAACAATGGAACCAATGGTTGTGGGGCGGGCATGGGAGAAGGGGAGGCAGGGGAAAGGAAGTGGGTGTTAACAAACTCAGGGACAAGGGAACAACAAGTGTTTCAACATCGGTGGTGAGGACGGTGAAGGAGGTCTGGTAGGGCATGACCAAGGGCAATGTAACCAAGAGGAATTACTGAAACCCAAGTGAAGGCTGAATATGATAGTGGGACAAAAGGAAAATGAAAGGAAATAGAGGAAAGAACTAGGAGGCAAAGGGCATTTTTAGAGGTCTAAACACAGGCATGTACATATGTAAATATATTTATATATAATGATGGGGAAATAGATCTATATGCATATATTTATACGTCTAGTATTAAGGTAGCAGATGGACACTGTGTCTCTACTCGAGTACTCCCTCAATGCAAGAACACTTTGTTCTATTAACTTGACATTCCATGAAGCTCACCTTTCCAACATGATCGCTGAAGACAAAGCAGATACATAAGCAAATATGGTGAAGAAAGCTTATAGTCCCCATCTATCAAAAGATATAGTATCTGGGGTCTTAAAGGCTTGACAATAAACAAGTAGCCAACTAGCTGAGAAGCAGCAAAATCCACATGGAAGAAGCACACCAGCCTCTGTGATCACGAGGTGTTGATGGAATCAGATATCAGGCATCAAAGAAAAAAAATCATATCATTGTGAGTGAGGGAGAGTCCAGAATGGAGACCCAAAATACATTTGCAGGAAACTGGACATCCCCTTACAGAAGAGTCATGGGAAGGAGATGAGCCAGTTAGGGTGCACATGAAACATACAATTTTCCTCTAGTTCTTTAATGCTTCCTCCCTCCCACTATCATGATCCCAATTCTAACTTACAAATCCAGCTAGACCAGAGGATGTACACTGGTACAGATAAGAGCTGGAAACACAGGAAATCCAGGACAGAGAAACCCCTCAGGACCAATGAGAGTAGCCATACCAGGAGGGTAAAGGAAAGGTGGGGGTAGAAAAGGGGAATCAATTATAGTGATCTACATATAACCCCCTCTCTGGAGGATGGACAACATAAAAATGAGTGAAGGTAGACATTGGTCAGTGTAAGATATGAAAAAATAATAATTTATAAATTATCAAGGATTTGGTAATTAATAAATGACCAAATTATCATTAGGGAAGGAAGGTGAGGGAGAGAGGAGGAAAATGAGCTGATACCAAGGACTCAAGTAGAAAGCAAATATTTTGAGAATGATGATGGCAACAAATGTACAAATGCGCTTGACACAATGGATGTATGTATGGATTGTGATGAGAGTTGTAGGAGCTCTCAATAAAATGACTTAAAATAAATGAAAAGAAAATTAACTCCTTAACTTTAAATTTTTCTGCATTTATCATGATATTACTGATTGGTCCAGTGTGAGAACGTGTATTTTCTTTGAATTGAGGTATAATCCATATCGACGTCTATGCTCTTCGTCAGGAATTGTTTTGTGTCCTCTTCACTCTCAGCAAGCAAGGTCATCCTCTGCCTGGCAACAATCATTCCTCCAAGTCTGAGGTCGCCTTCTTCTTAGTACAGTAGCTTCTCGGGTTATTAGCTTAGCATGCAGACTGAATAAAGTTGGGGAAAGGATACAACGCTGATGCATACCTTTACTGATTTTAAGCCATGTATTATCCCTTTCTTCTGTTTGGTCTTTTCACAGCCTTGGTTCCAAGCTTCTTGGACCTATCACTCCCTTTTCAAGAAGGGGGGATGGGCTGGGGAGGTGGGGGGATCACTCAGCAACCCCCTGGCAATTAAAAACTTTGTATTCCTCTATTTCCTTTAACTTTCCTCTTGTCCCACCATTATGTTTGGTCTTCATTCGGGTTTAGTAATTTCTTGCTGCTACACTGCCCTTGATTAAGCCCCACCAGGCATCCTACGACCTTCTCTCCATTGATTTTAGTTCACTTGTTGTTACCTTGTCGCTGGGTTGGTCCCCCACCAACAACTTCCTTTCTCCCACCTCCCCTTCTCCCGTATTCCCCCTTCTCCCAACCATTGGTCCCCTTCTTTTCATCTCCGAATTGTTTATCCTGCCTATCTTACCTAGACAGACATGCAGAGACATTAATAGGCACAAAAAACAGGCAAAGCAAACAAAACAACAAAGGAAGTCTAAACCAACAAAATGATAACAACAAAAAAACCCAAAATACAAAATAACAACAAAAAGAAAGCCACTGGCGAAAATAGAAAAGCCTATAAATAGTTCAAGGTCTGTTTGTTGGCCTTTATGAGTGTTTTCCAGTAGAGTCTGATGGTGTGCCACATGCTGTCTCCAAAATCTATTCTTGGTTTTTCCCTGGGGATTTCATCACTTTTCTCCCCTTACTGCCATTAGTGTTTTGCCCCAGTGTGATGGGGTCAGATTGGGCACATAAAAAAAAAAAATAAAACAACCTTGTACTATGGCCTATAACCCAAGATAAAGTGTAGGTATCTGATTTTGCAGCCCTCCTTGATGGTCCCAGCACCCCTCCTCCACCAGGGAAGAGTATCAACCACTTTGGAAATACTGATATGTGTATGGGGGGGGTGTGTGCGCGCGTGCATGTGTGCATGTGTTCTGCATGAGTACAATTAAGTGACCTGGAATTCCCATTCTTCTCAGCAAAATCGGCAATTTGTTACAATCCACAGTCACGTGCCTTTGCATGGTCAATAAACCACAGATAACTATCTTGCTGGCTTTCTCGACCTTCTGCCAAGATCCATTTGATATCAGTGATGATATTATTCACGTTGCATGCTCTTCTGAATCCAGTTTGACTTTCCAGCCGTTTCCTGTTAATGTAACCAAATTTTTATCTTCGGCAAATTTTTACTTGCATGTGATATTAATAATATTGTTTGAAAATATCTTCTTTATGTTGGATTACCTTTCTTTAGGATGGGCACAGTTATAGATCTCTTCCTGTCAGTTGGCCAGCAAACAGTCCTCCAAATTTGGGGATATAGCTGAGCGTGGAGTTCCAGTTGGAACATCTCAATGATAAATCATCAGTTCCCGGAACCTTGTTTTTCCCTGGTGCCTTCAGTGCACCTTTCACTTCTTCCTTCAACATCATTGGATCTCGAGCACACGCTACCTCCTACAAGGCTGGAATGGTAGATGGTCCGTTGTGCTGTTAGTGCCTTGTGTGGTCCTGATTGATGATATCGAGCTTCCACATAGTCTTTTTCCACAGATGGATTCAATGTAATTCCTATGTATTCCCTAAGGCAAGGTCAGCGTGTACAGGGGCCATCTGTGCTCTTTGGAAGGGGCAGTTGCAATCAAGGAGTCACTGCAATGTGATGTCAAGTGTCATCTATCGCCAAAGCCTGATGTCCAACTAAGAGTCCTGCTGGCATAGGGGTCAACGCCGTAGGCTGCTAACCAGAGGATCAGTGATTTGAAACCACCAGCAGCTCCTCAGTAGAACGATCAGACTTCCTACTCCTATAAAATTGCACAGTCTAAGAAGCCCACAGGGGCAGTTCTATTTTGTCCTTTAGGATCGCTATGAGTCAGAATCGACTTAATGGCAGTGAGTTTGTTTTTCTTTCTCTCTTTCTTTCTTTCTTTCTCCCAATCCTTCTTTACTTCCAACTTCTGTATTACATACCTTATCCATTAATTGTCAATGCATCTTGATTGAATGTTCAACTTCAGATTGCAAAAATTGGTTTAAAATTATTTTCAATGTTGCCATTATTATTTAGATAATACATTTTAACAATAGTAATAGTAACTGGTCTTTCTTGGGGTGAAGGGGGAAGCTCAAGCCATCAAGTCAATTTCAACTCATAGGACAGTGTAGAAATGCCCCTGTGGGTTTCTGAGATTGTAAATCTTTATGAGAATAGAAAAGCTCACCTTTCTCCTAGAGAGAAACTAGTGGTTTTGAACTGTTAACCTTGTAGGCACATTATTATCCTATGACTGACAACAGTGTATTTCAAAATAAGTCTTGAAATTTTCTTTTATGGCAAAGAATGGGGTGATATTCCTCTTCATTGTGTCATTCCCAACTGTGTTAGGCAGGGTTCTCTAGAGAAGCAAAACCCGGACACGTGGGATTATATAGCTATAAGAAGATGGGTTTATACAGCGAGAAGGAATATAACAGCTAATTAGTCTACACAGCAGAACAGAGGGCTCAGTTCAACTCAATTTCATACAACAGTTAATGTACCGGAAGTCCTTTGACTCACATGAGGTACCAGGTCCAAGGTCAAGGAAGTAGACAGCTGAATCCTCCCTTGGGCAAGGCAGACAGAGTCACCTGAAAGCAGCAAAAAACAGGGTGGGTCATCAACAGTCAGTAGCTTGGGAGCATATCGAAGCAGGCCTGGATGGGACATTGAACTCAAGCAATGCAAGGCAACAGGATCCACCAGCCTTAATGTCAAGTAATGACACATGAGCAATGTGGTGAAGCAGATCTTAAAGGAGCCCCAAGCTCTAGTGACACAATCCACAATTCACGGGATGGCTTGGCCACAGGTTGAGGCAGAGAACTAGCTACAGCAGCAGCATGATGGTTTGATCACCAGAGAGCAAAAGAGGTGGGGGTGGGCATTGCAGAACCATTTATCTCTTTGCCTTCTAATCAAAATGCGACCTGATTAATCGCGCATGTTCCTATTGGCCAGGTTGGCTCAATAAACCTAACTATCACATGAACATCATAAACCATATGAATATTAGATTCAAAATAGCCAATACCAGTGTATTTTAGCTCGCTAATTCCTAGGATCATGAATGCCCAACATTCCATCTCATTTCTGTCAACTTCCAACCTTCTTTCATCCATATTCATTTGTTCAATCTATGTTCCAATTACTAGTGGATGTTTACCAGGTTTCATTTTGAGTCACAACATGTCAGCAAATGAAGGTGTGTCACTTTGTCACGTTAGCTGTGAGGCTGGAAACAATGCCACTAGTATTTCAAATGCCAGCATTGTCATCCATGGTGAATGGGCTTCAACAGCATTGCTAGACTCAGATGCACTAGGGAGAAGGCCCTGATGATCTCCTTCTAAAAATCATTCATTCGGCCGGTGAAAATCGTCTGCACAGCATCAGGTCATCTGAGATAGTGCCCAAAGAGGAGCCGCTGAGCTTGGAAGGCACTCAGGTGAGACTCTGGAGAAAGATAGCCTCAAAGTCAAGCTGACTTGAATGACATGGACAGAGAAAAGTTTTCAGGGGCTTCATTTGCTGATGTGGCGCAATTCAAAATGCGACAAAATAACTGCTAACATCTGTTTAATAGCCAGAACTTAGAATGTACCAAGTATAAATCCAGGCTGCAGCTATAAATATTATCATTAATTTGTTTTCAAAAGCCTTTCTTCTCCTGATAGATTACGTTCCAGTCAGCCTCCTGTCCAATTCCCCTCCACCCCCCTCCTCTGTGTCTGCATCTCCTCTGCCTTCTCTAATCATGTCTCTCCCTGGAAGGTATAAATGCCATTGCCTCAGGGAAGGATGTCTTTTCTCCAGCACCATGTGGAGCTGCAGCCAGCTTTCAACATAGGAGCAGGACTAATCTGCTGGCTGAGTTGGGATAACAACTTGCAAAGTCACTCAGGGTGGCATTGAACGGTTTGAGCAGGAAAGTGGCATGTTGTCTGCGTGTAAGGAAGGTGAGCATTCGGAGTAAAAAGAGAAAGGGGTTGAAATATAAGGGATGCAAAAAACAAAAACCCAAAACAACCAGATGTTTGTTTGTTAGTTTGTTTTCCCTGAAGCTATTATTTAAACTTTTTTACAAAACAACTTATCACCTTCAAAGTACGCTCCATTACATTCAATACATTTGTCAAATCTGTGGTTCCATTCTTGGAAACATTTTTCAGACTCATCTGTTTGGATCGCTAACAGCACCTCCCTCGTGCTTTTCTTCGCCTCTGCTGGGTCATCAAATCTCTGTCCTTTTCACGTCCCTCTTCATGCACAGAAACAAAAAGAACTCGCACAGAGCCAGGTCATGTGGGTCACATGTGTGGGGCAAGAGAGGCATGCCGGCTTTTGCCAAAAGCTGGTGCACTGATCCGTGACTTCTCTGATCCTCCAGTCACCCTTCCAAACCAAGCTCCCTGCTGTTGAATCGATTCTGACTAATCCTGACTCGACAGGACAGAGTTGAGTTGCCTTTGTGGGTTTCTAAGCCTCATCTTTCTTCTATTGATTGGCTGATGGTTTCAAACTACAGACCTTGCAGTTAGCAGCCGAACATATAATCCACGATGCCACTAGGGCTTCACCAGTGACTTTTCTGGAGTCCTTGGATTATTTATTGCAAGTGGTTAACATACTTGGCTACTAACCAAAAGATTGGAGGTCAGAGTCCATTCCGAACAAAGCCCTGGCAATCTGATTCCGAAGAACTATGGCCATTGAAAATCCTCTGGAGCGCAGTTCTACCCTGACACACACGGGCTGCCTTGAGCCAGGGCTGACCACAGACAGCTTGCTAGTGACTTCACAGAATGAACGCCCACTCTTACCATCACACACATGGATGATGGGAACTTGCAAAATGCAAATAACAAGCCTTAAATGTAGTGGATAATCTGAGAATTCAGTGCTATAATGTGTAACCAGTGTGAGCAGAGAGATAAACATTCATCCATTCAATAATGTTTACTGAATATTTACTACAGGCTCTGTATGGTTTTCATATCTGGGGACAGAATAGTAAACGGCAGAATAACTAATCTTGTGGATTTTATGCTCAATTTAGGATGGGAACAGATGATCACAACAAATAAAAAGGTCAGATAGTGACTGATATTTTGTAGAAATAAAACGATGATGATTGAGAGTAATAGGATGGGCACTTGGTAGGTTGGATATACGAGGAGGTACCCAGGGTACCTGCCACCCAATGGAAAAAGAGCTCTACTGGGTGGAGACTTCGTAGTTACTAGTTAGCCTGCAAACTGCAAGGTCAGCAGTTTGAGACTACCAGCCCCCAGATGGAGCTTTCTACTCCTATAAAAAGTTACAGCCACAGAAACACATAGGAGCAGTTCTAATGTGCCCTGTAGGGTCTCTATGAGTCCGCATCAATTCAATAGCGAGAGGATTCCACCACCAAGCATCTAGTGGGGGTGCTTAGGGACATTACTGGACTGTCCACTGCTCCACTTGTACCCGCCAAATCTTGGGCAGATTCCTCTTTTGACCAACTAGAACCATATGTGAAAAGGTATTTTGAGATATGTAAAATTTCACTTTCCTGGGTGAAGGGAGATATCGGTTAGTATAAGACATGGAAAAATAATAATAATTTATAAATTATCAAGGGTCCATGAGGGAGGGAGAAAGGGAAGAAGGAAGGCAGGAAGGGAGGGCGGGAGGGAGGGATTAAAAAAATGAGGCGCCAATACCAAAGGCTCAAGTAGAAATATTTTGAAAATGATGATGGCAACAAATGTAAAAATGTGCTTGACACAATGGATGGACATATGGATTGTGATAAGAGCCGTACAAGCCCCCAATAAAATGACTTAAAATAAAAAGAAAAAAATTCACTTTCCTGGGTGAAGGGAGACGCCGGACCGTGTAAGACATGACAAAATAATAATAATTTATAAATTATCAAGGGTTTGTGAGGGAGGCGGGTAGGGATGGAGGTGGGGAGGGGGATGAGGAACTGATACCAAGGGCTCAAGTAGAAAGAAAATGCTTTGAGAATGATGATGGCAACAAATGTAAAAATATGCTTGACACAATGGATGGATGTATGGATTGTGATAAGAGTTGAACAAGCCCCCAATAAAATGATTTTTAATTCACTTTCCAAAATTCACATGGCATAATTCAGTATAACTGGTCCTTTATCAACTTGGCCTCCATAATACATATTTTCAAATAAAACTGGTAGCAAAATCATGTTCTACTTAATCTGATGCTTCTACTCCTTGTATAACCAAAAACATATTAGCTTTCTTCCCAAAAGGTGGTACATAAAGTCCCAAATGTTACTTCATCTGTTTTCTAGGAATTTTCATTTCTCTTTGATATACTGTAACATAATCTTCAGATTTAAAGTCAACTACTACTGAAATGCCTTATGTAAGATTATAGGAGACTAGAGGGGGGTGAGAAAACTGCATTAATATATATGCCAATATATTCCTAGCCAAGCAAGAAAGGAAACCTTGTAACTGCGGCAGCCCCGAGTCCCAGTGGACACGACTATAGCTGGCCTTGTTCATGTATTTCTTCCCCTGTTCATTCTGTAGTTAGCTCTGCTTTCAGTAAACACATAAGCCACACGGAGCACGATGGTGTACCCAGAAGGGTTCCTGAGTTCCAGACAACTTTTTCTCTCTTCCTTTTTAGAAGACGAGCACTAGACCAGAAGATCTTTTTTAAAACCGTTGTATTGACATATAATTCATGTATCATACAACTCAGTAGTCCAACCACATCGACGAGGGTTGTACAATCATTGCCGCAGTGTTAGAACAATCTGTTCCTGTTTTGTGCTCATTATTGGCTCCCATTCCCTGCTAACGCCCCCTGCCGTACCCCCAAGAAACCATTCATCCAGTTCCTGTCTCTATGGATGTACCTACCTTTCATATACAGAAAACATTTAAAAGCTAACAAGGATAATAAAGTGAAACAGGTTAGAAACCTCAATCAAAAGAAATCAGGAAATATTAAAAGCTAGACCAATTTAAATGGATCATATGGGAGATTGAATGGTAGCATGTCAAATTTTAATCTACCTGCATCTGCAACAATTTACTTTCCCATATATTCTGCTGATTAGCCAGGCTATTCCCATTCCTGGCCCATCGTCAGGGGGACTCACCAGGGCCTAATCCATGTGTATTTCCCTTTCCCTTTAAATAAATAACAGAAACAGCTTGAAAATGGGTCAAAAGCAAGATGACAACATATGACATTTTGACCTATCTATTTCTGCCATAATTGGCTCTACACTGTCTGATAAGGATATTCACATCCCTAACCCCTGATCAGAGGGTGACAGTGGTGGCTTAGTCCACACGGGGACACTGCAAATGTCCACTGTCACCCATAGCCTTCTACAAACCAGATGTCCACAATCAAAGCTCTGATGTCATTCCCTCCTTTTGATTTGGATTATATTCTTTACAATCCTTGGAGCACACAGGCTGGTGTGCTTCTGCCATGTGTACTTAGTTGGTGCCTCACTTAGATGGCTGTTTTTGAAAACAAACCTTTAAGAAGGCCCCATATGCTATTCTTTCTGAAAGTCAGGCACCATCTAGTTTCTTCACCATATTTTGCTACAGATCCCATATCTTCCATGATCTCTTCATGGGGTCAAAGCATCAAACAGGGCCATGCCATAAAAACTAATTGTTCTAAGAGTTGGGCTAGAATTAAGTGCAGGTCCCAAATCCATTCAGGCGTCTATGATTTATATATGTCTCTGGTTCGCCTTAGAGGCACCATTGTCATTTTATGTTAGAGAACAGTTTCAATGATCCCCCTGGGGCATCACTTCCATTGCGATTAAGTCATAGCTGACTGATAGCCACACTATCAAGCAGGGTAGAGCTGCCCCGAGTAGAAAGCCTCATCCTTTCCCTGTGGAGCTGGCTAGTGGTTTCAAACTACTACCATTGTAGTTAGCAGCCCCATGTGTAACCACTGTGCATTGGTAGTGTCATTAGTTGAGCCAGTGGTAGAGAATTTAATTCACTGTCGAGAAGAGGAACTTATACGAATATAGGCCAGCTATGAACCACAACACATGGATTGTTCACTTGAACAGATTGAACTCTTAATCAACAGGACTAAAGTTGTAGACCTCTGCCATTACTCCAGAAATAAAATGTTGCTTTTGGCATACTATTTTAAAGTAGTTCTATGAACTTGCACTTGACCATTCTTATGATAAAAGTCCTCATTTAACAGGTCAGAAAAGCCTGTGGGGATTCTTTGAGCTGCCATTAAAGACTAGTCACTGGAGAGTTTGAGAGGTTACTGAACTAACACTAATATCTGGGTGTGTTAGTCTTGGTAGACTAGAGAACCAAATCCATGGACACACATATGTGTATAAGTGTTAGGGGAAGCCAGCCCCTAACACATCATTACGGGTCCGGTAGGCGCAATTGTACAGCAATAGTAAGTAAAGATCATAGTAAAGTTATAGAGAGCAAGAGAGATAGAAGTATTGAAATAAATGGAGTCAGACACAATTCGTGGTAGCATGCTCACCTCAGCCCCGCTTGGTGGTCCACGTGGAGGGAGAGAGAGAGTTTAATGCTAGCCCAGGCCTTTTATATTCTCTGGGGACATGCAAGCCCCCTAATTACAGGTGAGGGCATACGTCACAGGAAGAGGTTGTGCTGTAGGTAATACAGTAATGAGGGGGTGGTCTAGGGAAATATACACAATAGGAAGAGGAGGGATTTTGGGTATACATGTGACAAGATAGGCGGATCCTAGGTACAGGCTCAACTGACAGAGACCATTAATCCATTGTCCCCAGCAGCAGGGAGCAGGCCCACCCCTGTGGTGTGGGGAGACAGCAGTCTGGCAGGGACTGCCTTCAGGGAAGATGCCTGTGAGCATCTGACCTCCCCCCACATATAAGGAAGAGGTTTATATGCAAGACCAATTGTACATTAAGAAAACATCCCAACCCAGTCCAGTCCATGCCCATAAGTCTGATATTAGCCCATATGTCCGATACCAATCTTTAAAGTCCTCTTCAGACTCAAAAACACATGCAATAAAGCCAAATGCAAGATGATCACAAGCCAGTGGGTAGAAAGGCTTTGGGTCCAGTGACATTGTAAGGGGTCTCTCTGTGACTTCTCCAGCTTCAGAGGTCTGGTTGCATCCATGTGACTTGTCCGGTTCATGGTACTAGGGTAGTTCCATGTGTCTTGTCAGCTGCAATGTCTCCCAGGGAGGGAAATAATGAGAGAGAGTCTCTCCTGTCTCCAAGGAGGAAAAATACCGGATTTACCAGAATTCTAAGGAGAAGACCATGCCCACACAGAGGCCTCATTGGCTATGATCTGATTGACAGGCTAGACTCCACCCCTACATTCTTAACCCTCAGATTGACAAATAATTATATAACTACCACACTGGGGCTGCATAATACGACTGTGGTTCCTCCAGTCAGGAAAAGGGCAATGACGTGGGTCCATCTCACAACAGACCCAGAGGCTTCCTGATTCCGCCCCACATTGAATACAAAAATCTCTGCCTGTGCACTCATAGCCATAAATTTGGTTGAATCTACCATTATATTTTACTCTTACCCATGCAAATTCATCCCTTTACATAGTCCCTAGGTTTCAGTCAATAAAACTTGGTTAAATTTTCCAAGTAATTTTAGAATGGATGGTACCTCTTATTGAGTTGCACTGTGTCTCTGCTCTTCTGCTGTGTTTCCAAATTGAGTCTAGTTTCAATCTGAAAGCAATGGAAGTGATTGAAGAGCAGCAACTTCCAGGTTATCCAGGCAGGATAAGACTAACCACGTGAAACAAGGAAGGATGGCATTGCTTCAAGAGGAGGGTTGGCAGAATTTGGAGACTTAAGACCCTCATGTCATTGGAATCTTCCTACATGCCCCCGTTCTAATCTTCTGGATCCCATTCCTTCCCATTTAATGACTACATTGAACACGAGAGACCCTGGAGGCATGAAACTATGTATGGACTGTGACTGGAACACAGAGGAGATTAGTCAGGCGTGCTGTCCTACTAAGCTTAAGAGAAGACAGAGGGGGGTAGGGCCTGGAGAAGAAGAGCTGTAACACCAAAGGCAAGGAGAGATGGCAACGCAGCAATAGAAAGAGCACTAGTGGCAGGGCGTGGCAGGCACCAGGAGATCATAGCAAGGTGGTGACTGTGGGACTTTGCAACTCATGCAGTTCTGAGTTGCCTAAGCAGGGTCCTAGCAGGGCATGACAGCAGAAGGCAAAAAAGAGTGGTCCTAATCAAGGAACTGCATTCTAAGTTGTTCCTATTTGTGATGGTTAAGGTTGTATATCAACTTGACCAGGTCATGATTTTCAGAGGTTTGGCAGTTTTGATGTTAACATGCCCCATGAAGAGACTGGACTGTTGACTAGCTCTTTTTGGAAGTAGTAGGCAGTCCACCAATTCAGGAGGTAGCATATGAGCAAGAACCAATGGTGCTGAAAGAAGTTCAAATTGCCCTGAATGCGTGTGTTAGACTGGGCTGACTAGAGAAACAAATGCAGGGACATTCATATATGTGTAAAAGAGAGCTTTATATTGAAGAGTACTTGTATAGTAAGAGAACATCCTAGCCAGTCCAGATCAAGTCCATAGTCTAATGCCCAAATGTCTCATACGAGTCAGTAAATCCCTCTTCAGACTCATGCAAGACATGCAATGGTGCTAAATGCACAAAGATCACAGGCCAGTGGTGGTTGAAGCATCTCAACACTGGCATTGGTCTCCACATGGCTGGCTCCTCCAGCTTCAAGGCTGTGGCTGTCGTCAGCATAGCTCCATGCGGCTTGTCAACAGGAATGTGTAGCAGAGTTTGGTCTCCTCCCAGGTAAAAAGGAAGTTCCCAGAATCCTCCTGGTGGGTGTTACCTTGTGACCTGATTGACAGGCTAGACTGCACAACTACACTCTATTTATCAAGTTAACATGAAATTATGCAAGTACCACAATGCATTAGCCAAAAACAAGGATCCAGGAATTGATGGGCTAGCCATTGAAATATTTCAGAAAGCTGAAGAAGTACAGGAAGCACTCACTTGTCGATGTCAAGAAATTTGGAAGATAGCAACTTGGCCAACTAACTGGAAGAGATCCATGTTTGTGCCCATTTCAAAGAAAGGTGACCCAACAGAATGCTCAAAGTATAGAACATTATCATTGATATCGCACATAAGTAAAATTGTACTTAAGATCATCCAACAACATTTGCAATAGTACATTGACAGGGAACTGCCAGAAGTTCAGGCCAGATTCAGGAGAGGATGTGGAACAAGGTTATCATTGCTTATGTCGTGACTTTGCCATGCCTGTATTTAGACCTCTATAAATTCCCTTTGCCTCCTAGTTCTTTCCTCGATTTCACTTTCCTCTTGTCCCACTATCATGCTCAGTCTTCATTTGGGTTTCAGTTATTCCTCTCAGTTAAATTGCCCTTGATCAATCCCCACCAGGCCTCTTACATCGCCCTCCACCCCCACCCCACCTCCTTGCCACAGATTTTGGATCACTTGTTGTTCCCTTGCCCAGGGTTTGTTAACACCACTTCCTTTCCCCCACCTTGCCCTCTCCCATGTTCCCCCAGAACCATAAGTCCTGTTGTTTTCTCCTCAGATTGTTTATCCAGCCTATCTTATCTAGATAAACCTGCAGAGATAATGATATGTACCAAAAAAGACAGAGCAAAATAAAGCAACAAAAGAAAAAAAAAATGACAAAACAAAGAAAAGGCTGTAAATAATCAAGGTCTGTTTGTTGACCTTTAGGAGGGTTTTCCAGGCGAGTCTGATGGGGTGCCAAGCCCTGGCCCCAAAGTCTATTTTTGGTACTCCCTCTGGACTTCCTTGCTCTGCTCCCCTTACTGTTCTATTGAACACCCTTAGTGTTTTGCCTCGGTGTGGCGGGATCAGACCAGGTGCAATTCCCACACTGTGTCTCCAGTGTTGTTCCCTGTAGGGCTATGGGTCAGTGAGGGATGCCCTGTCTCCTAGTGGGGCCGGCCATATGGTCCTCTCTGTGCATTGGCTGCTCTGAGCAGGGATATCATCCTCAAGGTTTGATGGGCCAAGATGTGCTCCATCCTCTCTTCCTCCCTTCATTTGCTCCCGTGTACTCTGATCAGACAAGTCCCTCTCCCAGAGCTGTAGCTTCAGTGATGTCCTCTGAAGTAAATTCTTCTTGGGGGAGGGGTGGCTGTCCATATAGTTGGGATTGGGGACAGGCCCTCAGACCTCTCCATTGGTTACCTGCTTCATGCTCTTTTTTTTATGGCAACATATGTACAAATTTTTTAAGAAGCTTAAGGGTAGACAGGAGGGATATGGAGATGCAATCATTGATAAGACTAATGTGAGAGTTTAGATGAAACTTAGAAGTCTTAAACAGATTTTGTATCCTTTATCTTATTTATTTTTGGTATCGATATTACGTATAATTGTGGGACACAGCTTCTACTTGATATTGTGAAACAGAAGATGTATAAGTCTTCTCCTAGACCAGTACTGATAGACATGTATGAAATTGGTGTGGAGGTAGGGTCTCATCTCCTCTGACTTCACCAAGGGAAAAGAAAATCAAACTCGACATCAGCCCAGGGTCTAGCATGTGAAATGGAGGTCAGACATGCCTCCATCCACCCAACTGATGCACCAGTCCTCCCAAGGCATTTTATCCTGCTTTGTGGAGTTCTACAATTTACTGCAATGACCTCGCAAAACTCACAGGCCATACTCACAATCATGGAGTTTATTAGGGAAATTAGCTGACTACAATTTGGGATCATAAGTGCTGAGGATCTAGTTCTTTGGTCAGAAACACCTCTTCTGAGTTGTGGTCACAGGGATCCCTCTCTTTGGTCCTCAGCCCCTCACCAGGCAGCCCTTTGCCTCTATACTGCTCAGCCACGTGCTACAAAGTTCCTTTAGTGCTGCTGCCAACGAATACCCAAATGACTCTCAACCCACATTTGAGTTCCAAGTAGTTTCGTTCAAACCCTGTTAACAATCACCCACAAAATGAGTCACATAGTCCTATCAGCATCTTCCCCCACTTTCTCTTACTCAAACCTAGCAGGAAAAGAGAAATACAGCCCATCTGCATGGTTCTACCTAGTCAACTGAATTTGCTCACCCTGCTAATTTCAAATAGCATAGAATACCTAGTGGAGAGGAGGAGATTACTGTGATTAAAGCAATATTAAAGGTGGGAGTTGCCAGCAAAGTATTGTATAATAGCTCTCACTGACCCATTTAAAAAAAGGGCTCCTAGAGGATGACATTCAACTACTGAGACCTCCATAAGCAACTACTGTGACTTCACCTGCTTGAGTCGTGGTGTCAACGGTACAGAAACACAGCAGGCTTAAGGAGACTGGCATTCATTTATTAATCTTCCAACTGACTTTTATTTTATCTCAATAGCAGAAAAGCACCATCAAGAACCCAATTCACTTTATATTGCCCCAAAGTTACTTGAATTCACCAAATTGCTATTATGGTTTAGTTAGAAGAGACTTGGATTTGGTGCAAACTTCATTTGTAATGATACATTGTATTGGTGATATTGTTAATATTCAACACCAAAGAATAAGTCGTGATGGATTTGAATACAGTAGTCGCTCTAATGGCCAACAGAAGCTAATTAATAAAGCCAAAAAATCCAGGGTCAGACCCAAACAGTGAAATTCGTGGAAATAATTTTGGTAATAGCCACCTGTGACATTACACAATTAACCAGAAATAAGATTCTCTTGCTTCCTACGCCAAAACTAAGCAAGAGACTCAATGCTTGGTTGGTCTATTATGACAAGATAGGGTGAGTCCAGGGTAGTATGGGCATACACTTGGATTTTGGAGAACACGTATTTCCCATCTCAGAATGTTGCTGGCTTTCTCAGAAACTGTACTAGAATTGGGGCCAGAGCAACAGCAGGCTCTATCTGAATGACAGAAAGTGGTTTAATTATGCCTGCCTTTTTAGGCTCTTATGGTCCATGTCCAAATAAGATTTGGAAGCTATCTCCCACACATGCTTATGCAGACTGAAGCTTATGGCAAAAACCTGTCCGTGTCACATACTGTGACCACTGGGGTCCTGGACTAGATGGATTCCAGGTGCTGCAGTATGATGCATGCCATTTGAAGGTCACTCCTCATCTGCTACTGGGAATTGATTAAGACTGCTCGGGTAGTGCTGTAAGATCAGCCCTGGGCTGCTAAATGCAAGGTCAGCAGTTCCAATCCAACAGTTGCTATATGGAAAAAAGATGAAGCTGCTTCCCATAAAAATTTACAATCATGGAAACCCTATCTAGAGTGGTGCTAAGTCAGAGTTGATTCAGAGGCAGTAAGATTGGGTGTTTTGTTTTGTTTTGTTTTGTTGGGGAGGGGGGTTGCCTCAATAACAGAAGTATACAGAATCATCATAAGACCTAAATATACCAATAGCATCCTGAGTGCTATCAGAGAAGCACTCTAATAAGGAAGGTCCCATAATAAAATGGAAATGGTTCATACGATAATATGCTACCAGAGAAAGGCAGGGAGGCACCCACCATATCCATGAGTAGGTAGACTCTTCTTTTCAACGGTCCAAGCCTCACTGCTGCGTGCACGTGTCTGATGAGCACCTTTTTGCTGAGCACAGGAGGTTGCTTGACTCTAGAACATGTGGGCAATATTTGATTTGGAAAACTGCTGCATGGAGACCAGCAGATGAAAAGGCACTTGTTGAAGAAGGTGAGAACAGGTGGACTCCATGGGCTGTGCTCCGTGCTGTCTCCGTGCCATGAGAGAACTTGGGCGATGATGAGAGCCCGCATGTTTGTACTTTTATTTATTCATCGTCAGTGGTCGACAGCCTCGCTGTTGTCAATAGCCTAGTGGCAAACACCTAGTTAGGTAAATGGGTGATGGAAGCAACAGCCTAGTCAAATCATGGGCAGGGATCAATAGCCTAGTTGGGTAAATAGGTGATGGAAACCTGGATTATTAAGGTGACACTTGTGTGGGGTATGGACATGTTGATGCCCACCATAAGAGCCCCCTTCCTGGATTAGAAGGAAATTGGACCCAGCAAGTAGACCTTCTGACCTGTTCACTTGAGGTGGCCAACTGAGTCCATGAAATTAGTAGATTTAGGAGCTGATACCAAGGACTCCTTTAGAAAGAAAATATTTTGGAAATATTGATGGCAACATATGTACAAGTATGCTTAATACAATTGAATGATGGATTGTCATAAAATTTGTAAAAGCCCCCCCAATAAAATGATTAGTAAATAAGTAAAAAGACAACCTTAATCATACTGTAAAAAATTCATTTATTTTATATTAAAAATAGTCCTGGCTTAGAGTTAAAGGCAATAAAGGCAAATTCTATTATACACACCAAAAAAAGGAATACTTCAACTATTCAGATATGGACTAAATCTAGACGCATACCTCTGAGATACAAAATGCCAATAAAGACTGCTCTGTCTACTAGAAAGATAAACAGAGATTATGGATGGAGATGAGGTATTTCCCCAGGGGAATGGACTTGCACAGAGAAGGCAAGTTAATTATTTTAGACTGATGATACCACCAATAGTGAGTAACTAAAAATTAGTCCTCTATCTCCTTACAGAAGGGTCTTGGGGAGGAGACTAGCCAGTCAGGGAGCGTAGTAGCAACAATGAAAAAGCAACTTTCCTCTAGTTCCTAAATGCTTTCTCCTCCTCCCCACCCCCATCCCACTGTCATGATCCGACTCCTACCTTGCAAGTCTGACTAGACCAGAGGATGTACACTGGTACAGATAGGAACTGGAAATACAGGGAATCCAGGGCGGATGATCCCCTCAGGACCAGTGGTGTGAGTGGCGATACTGGGAGGGGAGAGGGAGGGTGGGTTGGAAAGGGGGAACCGATTACAAGGATCTACATGTGAACTCTTCCCTGGGGGAGGGACAAGAGAAAAGTGGGTGAAGGGAGACGTAGGACAGAGCAAGATAAGACAAAACAATAATTTATAAATTATCAAGGGTTCATGAGGGAGGGGGGAGTGAGGACAGAGGGGAAAAAATGAGAAGCTGATAGCAGGGGCTTGGGTGGAGAGCAAACATTTTGAGAATGATGAGGGTAATGAATGTACAAATGTGCTTTACACAATAGATGTAGGTACGGATTGTAATAAGAGTTGTATGAGCTCCTAATAAAACAATTTTAAAAAACAACAAACCCTAAAAAAAAATAAAGAAAAAGACAAAAATAATGCTATTGTATACACATAGACTACAATATAGTATAAACATGGCCTTTATATGCACTAGGAAACGTATTTTCCTAGTGATATTTTCTGGTAGTATTCAATTTATTGTGGTGGTCTGAAACCTACTGCCTTGGAACTTTGTTAGTGCTTTATGTGTATGATTGTATAATAGCATCATTGTTAATTACAGGGTTAAAATGAAAGAGTAAAGTAATCTTTAAAAAGGTGAAGCATATAATATAACCATAAAATTGTAGATTAATTTCTGAAAGCTGATACATTAAACTGATTGCATTCATTTAAAATGAGATTATGTATATAAAGATATGTATGCACAATATAAAGATATCACTGCCCCAAATATTTATAATAAAAATAAAAATTAGTCCTCACAGGAATAATACTCTGAACTGGGCTTCACATATTCTGTGGCTGATGAAAATGCCTCACCAAAAAAAACCCAAAAAATCCCACCATTGAAGGATTGGAACAAAAGACTTCATATCAATTTGGGCCACTGAGCTATATTTCATTAAACCAGGAAGCACACTTTATGGTCTGTATGGACATACCGTGTTGAAACCATCCACAGAGTAGTAGTGGGAAAGAGAAGTCGAACAGGCCCTGAGAACATTTATTACCTAAAACAAAGGGAGATGAAGGCATTCTGAGTTGTCTCACACACGTTCGTAACTGTGTGTTCATATTTAACATGCGGAGGGCAAAGGAAAGATCACTATTGGACAGATTTCTATCCTTCTTTGGGAGATCTGGGGAAGCAAGGGCTCTGGGAGGGACTGAGACATCTGCACTTGCTACCCTGGTCTTGCTACCCACAATCTGGACTGGCAGACAGCTGAACATCATGTCCTTGCCCAAAGTGAAAAAGTTTGGGTAAAGTAAAGGGTAAATGATTATATTTTATGTGGATCATGCACCAATAAAACTGTTGTTGTTTTAACATTACAATCTAAGGCGGAGGGAATGGAAAATGGAAGGAAGAGAAATATTAGTTGAAGGTTAAGAAATGACTAAATAAGTTATGTAGCCAGGGAAATCTAACATTATGTGGTGCCCAAGAGAGATTCAGAAAGGGAAAGAATCTTCTCTTAGTTAAATTATATCAGAAGTTAGAGAGGTTGAAACTGAGATATCTTTTGGGAACGTGACCAAACCAGCTGGTACTTGTAGCAGACCTGAATGGCCAGTACCCGTGTAACCTCCCCATTAGGACTCTTCTGCCTTACTGAAGGACTATTTGTCAATGACAGTTTAGCACTAGTAAAATGATTGGAAAGGGAAAATTAATCCTTCAAGTATGGAAATGATAATGGCTATAAGAGCCAAGGGTGGACTGTGGTGTAGTGAATTACTTAATATGACCTGCCTTTGCAATTTCTACCAGATGACCAGGTGGGTTCATACCAATAAAATAGGGTGCTTGTGGACCACCAAGAGGATTGACTACTTGCTAATACTATAAATAATGTCATGGCACCCTGTGGGGATTCCAGATAAGGTATATGGAACCCTGGGAAAGGAGTTGGTCAGTTTCACCATCCTTTTAATTAAAGGCAGGCATAGACACATAGCACCAAAAACAAGGACAACAACAGCAGCAAATGCAACAGTGCCTGGACTTGCCGATCCACAACGCTAAGAGTCCTAACACGTTCCCAAGAGGGTCCTAGAGGGCCTGGCGGCAGAGGGTGAGAAGAAGCTCTCCTGGTCTATGAACTACGTCCCGAGTTGTTCCTCTTACTTCCAAATTCACCCCAGTCCCAGACTGTACCCTGGCAGCTCCCTAATAAACTCTACGTACAGCTCGTGAGATCTGAGATGTCGCAGCAAATTGCCAAACCCAAAGCCAGAAGGGAGCGTACTGAGGGGAGGTATCGTGGGTGATGCTCTAGATGATGCAGTGGTACCGAAATTTGGGGAGGTTGGACATTCCTCTTAGTGTCCTAGGATGTTCATAATAAAATACCTCAAAGTAGCTTTCATTATTTTTATTTTTTTATTTTTAAGATCATTTTATTAGGGGTTCTTAGAGCTCTTATAACAATCCATATATCAAGTATATCGAGCACATTTTATAAGCATTTGCTTTCTATTTGAACCCTTGGTATCAGCTCCTGTTTCTTCCCCACCCTACCCCCACCCTTGTGAAAGCTGCTGTCTTTATTTATTTTTTTAAACATTTTATTAGGGACTCATACAACTCTTATCACAATTCATACATACATCAATTGTGTAAAGCACATCTGTACATGCTTTGCCCTAATCATTTTCAAAGCATTTTCTCTCCACATAGGCCCTTTACATCAGGTCCTCTTTTTTTCCCCTCCCTCCCTGCCCCCCCCCATGAGTCCTTGATAATTTATAAATTATTATTTTGTCATATCTTGCCCTGTCCCACATCTCCCTTCACCCCCTTTTCTGTTGTCCGTCCCCTAGGGAGGAGGTCACATGTAGATCCTTGTAATCGGTTCCCTCTTTCCAACCCCCTCACCCTCTACCCTCCCAGTATCGCCACTCACACCTCTGGTCCTAGAGGTATCATCTGCCCTGGATTCCCTGTGTTTCCAGTTCCCATCTGCACCAGTGTACATCCTCTGCTCTCTATCCAGACTTGCAAGGTAGAATTTGGATCATGATAGTTGGGGGTGGGGGGTGGGGGAAAGCTGCTGTCTTAAAAGAAGAATATTTTTTAATTCCTCACAGTTCTAGAAGGGAGAAGTCCAAATCAGAATATTAGCCGTATCCGTTCCTTCTCAGGACTCAGAGGGGAATTGCCCCATGCCTCTCACCTACTTTTAGAGGGTTAACAGCAATCCTTGGAATCCCTTTGTGCCCCGCAGATGCATCTGGTGCTTGTCTTTCCTGCTGTGTTTCACTTCCTTTGTCTAAGACACCATTCAAAAGGGGCTGGGACCTAGTCTATGCCAATAGGACCTCATTTAAGGAATAACAAAAGAAAACTCTATTTCCCCATCATTACCTTCCTGGGCACAGGGATCAGGTCTGCCACATACCTCGTTGGAGGACATGATTCAACCCATAGACATTCCTTCATGGATTCAATATAGTCTATGTGAAGTCTGTGCATTTGCTGTTGAAAACGGCTTCACTAAACATCCTTGTGTAGATCTTTGCACTCTCACACCAGTAATTTTTAAAGATTTCTGTAAGTGAAATGGTTGGATCAAGGATATAATCATTTGTAGATAATTTCAAATTGTTCACTAAAATAGTTGTAACAATTTGTACTCTTCTTTGTCTTGCTTCCTTGTCAACATGATAGAGAGAAAATTGTATGTCCTGCTACACCTTGCATTTTTTAGATCGTTGAAAAGATTGAATACCCTTCGTATGTCTGTTGGGTTTATATTTATTCTACTTCCAGTTGGCTGTTTATATCCTTAGCTCTTCTTTCCAAAGGTATTTGTCTTGTTCTTCTTGACTTTAGGAACTTGTCATCTTTAAAGGAAGGTCTAGGTAAATATTTGCAAATATTTTCACTCAGTCTATGTTTTCCTTTTAACGTTGTTTATAGTTTGGGGCATTTTATTTTGTTTGGGGTCCTATTTTGCTTTTATAATACCGTGTTTAGTGTGTGCCCTGGTCACAGTAAGGATGTAGTAGGAGTGTGCATGTGTCCAAATCATCACCATAACCTTCTGAAAAGTCCTCTTTGCTTTGGATTCCACTGGCCTAGCAGATCCCCTTAGAAACCATGGTTTTATTGTATCTTGCTCTCTCTGAATTATATTGGCAAATCAAGACTCATTCTCTATTATGCACTCATCCCATAAAATTGTCTTCATTAGTGTTGATCTTGCTTAAAAGACAAATGGAAAAGTGAACTCTTTGAGCTAGCTGATCTCTGCACAAGATTTTTGGCGCCTATTGAGTAAAGCGTCCTGAAGGCAAGATGTACTCAATCCAGGGACTGAGCCCTTCAGACTTCATTCCGAGTCTCTGGTCGGAGAGATGGAAACATAGCTGTATTTCTATGTATTTACTTACTTATTTGGGGGTGGGGGGAGTGGGTTGAACAAACAAACATTATTTACTCACATCTTAGGTCGCTGGAAGCTCTGTGTGGATATGTGCTCTCAGAGTCGGCTCTGGAGGAAGGGCTTTGTCTCTTGGAAATTCTGCTCCACGTCTCTGTGGTGACACATTTTATACTCAGCATTCTTCACCAACACCGTAATTCAAAGACACCAGTTCTTCAGGCTTCTGTACCCCTTCTCTAATTTACATATGCATATTAGATTATTGAAAAGCTTCTGACTCGGTTTAGGTAGACTTAGAGCATTGAGAAGGGGCTAGCTGGGCCTGTGCGATAACATGGAGAATTGCTTCCAGGAGAGCTCTGTGGGAACTGCATGAAATACCGAGAAAGCTGCTCGTGGTAGAAGTGAGAAGGAAATACAAATCCTTCAAAACAAATACTCAGCACCAACAGATGGTCTCTAAGCTGATGGCCTCCATACCGCTCATTGTAGACTGGAGAATATTGGGGGCAATAAGGAAAAGCTAAAAGCTGACGAAAGCTAGTCTCCTTTTTGTTCTTCTCCTCTAAACGAATATTGGCCAAATATTTAAAGGCTATCCATTTAAAAGCAAAACACCAACAAGCCTCTGCTGGCTCATGGAGTCCCCAGATGTGGAACTAGGTGCCGTACGGTTTTCAGTGGCTATTTGGGAATAGAGCACCAAGCTTTTTTTCCATCGTGCCTGTCAAAAACCAAACTCATCGCGACTCTATAGATCAGGGGAGAGCTGCCCCTTTGATTTTCGGAGCCTGTAACTGTTTAAGGGAGTGGAACGCCCCATTGTACTCTCAGATGCAGCCCACCTCATAGCTACTATGCTAACAGGGCTTGAGGTCAGTTGGCACATTAACTATTCTCCTCACCAAAAACGTGTATCAATCTAAAGCAGTGGTTCTAAACTTGTGGGTCACGACCCCTTTGGGGGGTCAAACAATCCTTTCACAGGGATCACCCGATTCATAGCAGTAACAAAATTACAGTTATGAAGTAGCTATGAAAATAATTGTGTGGTTGGGGGGGTCACCACAACATGAGGAGCTGTGTGAAAGGGTCGCGGCATTAGGAAGGCTGAGGACCACTGACCTAAAGGATCACCAAATTATTGGTCTGCTCTGTGCACTGAGTTCTCTATTCTTGAAAGGCGCTCACACATCTCCAACCAGCTTTATTGACACGCCGCCCCCACCTCCAAACTCTATCCTCCATTACCAGAGACGTAGTAGCCAACCAAGCAGTTGTAACAAAGGAAGAACTTTGATTTTATGTGGGCATGTGGCCCAGTGGACTGAGCTCCACCCTGGGGGAAGACCCCACCTATATAGCAGTGAGACCCTTGGGATTTTCAGGAGAGAAGGAGGGAGATGTGCAGGGTTAAGATTAGCTGATTCAAATGTGTGGCGCTCGGGTAAGTCAACTGTCAGTTTACAGAAACGGAACTGCTTTAACTTCTAACCCTATGGTTTTAGCATTGGCTTTGTTCTCTCCAAAACATGAGGTAGCAGCAGGTGGTTTGCTAGTGTGGGGCACAGGTATAGGTCACCTGGGTCAGGGCTTGAACAGGCTGTGGAAAACTCAAGTTTGAGGTCGGCCTAAGTTTCGGTTTCTTGGAAAAGGCCCAAGGTTCAGTTTCAGGAACAGACGTAACCCACCGCCTGATGTAGCCTGGCTCACGCTGACCAAAGGGACACAGTGTCCAACAGGCGACCACCCACCGTCAGCAGATCAATAGGGGGGACACACGCAACCCTACTGGCCAGTCACTGCTGGACAAGACTGGCACCAGAAATATTCTCCAATAAATTTAAAGAATAATAACCCTGGACTGCCCCTTGCCCCCTAACCCTATAAAAACCTGAAGAACAAAGATCTCAGGGCTGATCCCCTTTTGACTCTGGGTCCCCAGTGCGCTGGGCAGTGTGGGGAGGAAGTCCTAGCTCGAACTAGAAAAATAAACTCCTTTTACCATTTTTGCATCTCACCTGGCCATAATTCTTCCGTGTGCCCAAGGTGAGCTCGCATTCGATTCCCCAATCTAACACTAGAACCACTGAACAAGACTGAGAAGGCCTGTGTGCTCTGGTCCCTGTCACACCTCTACCAAAGTTACACTGACTCCCATGCTGCCCATGTTGTCTCTTTCTCCTTTTGCTTATCATTTGCATCTACCTGATTCAAACGGGATGGTGCCACCTGCCAACGAGCAGTTTTCTATAGAGCAGTGGTTCTCAACCTGTGGGTCGCAACCCCTTTGGGGGCCGGATAACCTTTTCACAGGGGTCACCCAATTCATAACAGTAACAAAATCACAGTTATCAAGTAGCAACGAAAGTAATTTTATGGTTGGGGCAGGGGGTGGGGGGGTCACCACAACATGAGTAGCTGTCTTAAAGGGTGGTGGCCTGGGGCAGGTGGGAGAACCACTGCCTGGACAATCTCTCTTCTCCCCCCAGCGCACGCGGGGCCTTAGCCTTATTTGTCTGCAGTAGAGCCTTGGGTTGACGCGGTCATAGCTCAGAAAAGATTTGTTGATTACCTGGCCAAAGTAAGAACCCACAGAAACTTCTGGGATCACTTTTCAAAGGGGGATCCATAGAGATCTCAGAAGCATGAAACATCTCTTCCTTCAGGGCTTGCCGGAAGGGGTCCTCTGCTTTTCTCGGAGGCTTGGGCTTCCAGAGGCATCCTTGGGAACTGCCCGACTGATTCCAATCTTATCCTCGGAGCATTCCCCACAGACTAGCAATTTGTTTTCACTTGTTCTCCTGCTCAGGGCTACTGCCAACTTGTGCTACGACCCCCAATGCACTTTACTTCTTTCTCTGTCATGAATACTGGAATTTAAAGGAGAGACACCAAAATAAAGGAGAGAATGAAAATTGAGACCGGGATAAGAGATAAACCGGCCAAGTTCACTGTTGATAAATGAAGATGTCTATCTAGAACAGTGGATCTTACCTGGGGCGAGGAGGGGGAGGGGGATGGAGAGCAGTTCTTAACCAGAGGGCTGTCAGATTAAATAAAGATTAAAAATAAAAGTCAATAATAATAATAATAAAAGATACCAGTCAAACATACTTACTAAAGGAAAAAAGTCATTGTGTAACTGAAAATCACATGGAAGCATTTGGCAATGCCTGAAGGTATTTTTATTTGCCCTGAGTGGTATGACAGTGAAGTGGGGGTGGAGGTGGGGGTGGGAGTGGAGGGAGGACAGAGGTGCTACTGTCATCCAATAATAGAGGCCAGGTATGCTGCTAAGCATCCTACAAAGCCCAGGACACCTCCTCACCCCAACAAAGGACGGACTGGTCTAAACGCCAATGGTGCTTGACCAGGGTAGAGAGGCCCTGGTTCCAAACGCTCCAAGCTCATGCCATCAAGTCAATTCCAACTGACGGTGACCGTGTAAGGACAGGGTAGAACGGCCCTGTGGGCTTCCAAGATTGTAACTTTTTACTGGAGTAGGAAGCCTCCTCTTCCGCCCAGGGTGCAGCTGGTGACTTTGAACTGCTAACCTGTGGTCAGCAGCCCAACCCATCACCATGACCCTACCAGGGCTCCTATTGATTTTTCCCCAGAAAACATGTTTGCAACGTTTCTTTCTTTTAATAATTCTGCAAACTATTATGAGCTGGAGTTTTAAACAGGTCATTTCTACATATGAACTGCCAATCACAGAGAGCAGGAAGGTCGCACTCCAAAATATTAGATAACTTTCCAGAATTCTTTGCAACCCTGAGGCTGATAGACTTCTACCTCACAACCGCTAAATGCATTGCTCATTCCAATAAAGCCAGCCTGTCTGCACCTGGACTGGAATGGGTTTTCCTTTTCAAGAGGAGATCAAACGTTTTCACAACTGATTAGCATCCAGAAAGCAATAGCTTCCTTTAACCTTGAGATGCAAATAGGCAAAGATTGTCAGGAGATCTGAAGGGCAGGAGGATTTGATGGAAGATCAAATTCCTGACACTTCCAGGGCAATTAGCTTCACATGCAAAGTCATAGGAAGGTCTGCCCACTCTGTACCCACAGAGAAGCTGCAGCAAGACTCTGAGCTCTACAAACTTTGACTAATTGGCCTGCACCCAACCCAGCAGAGTTCATGACAGCTATCCCCATTTCACGGAACAGAGAAGGTGTGTAGAAATCTCTTTATTCCACCACCTGGCACGGGGCTCTTGAATATTTCCCACTTCAGATCACTACACATAAACTCTGTGTACCAAAGGTCAGCATGGCACTGCTAATTAGTCAGAGCAGCGGGAAGGAGCGGTCTGGAATTAAGTCAAATCTCTTTTCAGGTGCCTCTTAAAATCCCACTTGAAGGTGAGTGTTGGCCTCAAAAAGGCTTGAAACAGCTCAGCTCTTTCATCTGATGGTTAAAGAAACCAGAGAGGAAGTTGCTGTCAATTAGAGCCCGGACTTTGGAGCATGAGCTAAATTGATTTTGAAAGATCTGATTGCTGAACCGCCTCCCTCGGCTCAGCTGCCAGGGCGGGAGGTGAGGCTGGCGGCTCGGAACGTGCCCGGCGGTACGTTCCAGCCAGGTGGCCGCGTGCGTCCATTTGGTGAATCAAATTGAGCTTGTTGTCAGGACGGATTTTCCACCCACAAATGGACAGGTCCTTCTGCGCGTCTTTTGTCATTGCCATGTGCTCTGAAGGGCAGCCCGCCTGCTTCCTCCAGGGCCATTAACTAGCTGGGGGGATCATCCTTTGGGAAGGGCCTGCCTGCCTGTCAAGGTGTGTTTGACATCCCAGATTCTCAAGGGCTTTCACCTTGATGTTTCACTTCCTCCGGCAATGACGGGGGCTTTATCCTGAGGAAGCTGGCTGTGTCTGCTTTCTGCAATCAGCCAAAGGACACTGGTTAAAGAGACTTGCTCTGGGAGAATCTGGCTGACCAGCTCAGCTCAGCTGGCTTTGCAGTGCCTTGCCCTTCCATTCACCTTTCTTGGAAAAGGAAGGGCTGGTTACAGGAGCCTCCGACCCATGCAAGGTTTCAATCTGCCCCGTTTATCCCCCTGGGGTACCTGCAACAGTGAGGCGTGGTGGTTAAGGTCTAAGTCTCCGGCCTGTTTGACAAGCTTGGGAACTTAACGCGAGTTATCCTTCAACTGTGCTCTCCTCAACTGTGAGTGAGAAAGAACGACTCTTAGATTGGGTAGAGCCGTGGGCAGCAATAAATGCACCATTGGCACGTGGTAAGGGCGGGCTGACTGCTGCACCGTGTAGTGGTGGTGGTGGTACAAGTGTCCCTTATCAAACAAGGCCACAGGTAAACTCAATCTTCAAACTTGCCCTAAGGCATATGTACATATTCCAACAAACAAACCCACTGCCATCAGGTGATGCTGCCTCATATCAATAGGAAAGAAATAGAAAAGAAAGAGAAGTGCATAGGGATGGATGGGATGGTTGATTATATGAGCTCATGAATAAATGTGTTTATCTAGAGCAGTGGCAACTTTGCAATGGCCAGTTAAGATATAAGAGACCCAGTTAAATTACTCATATGAAAACTATTCCTTATTTTTCTGAAATTCGAATTTAACTAGGCATCCTTTATTTGCTACATCTGGTCACCAACACCCAGGCAGGGGCAGCAACCTCATTCTGTCGGTTGCCCTCTGCAGCATTCTAAACTTTCTCTGTATGCCCACAGTCCAAATGCCCCTCTCTCCTCTCTCCCTATTTTTTACTAGAAACCGACATGTCATTGGCCTTTCCTCAGGCGGCCTTCCCACACACATGCTGGCACAGAGCAGTACAACTACAGCCAGCTCCTCAAAGCTCCACGCTCCGTCTTACCTGCTACCTTGGCACAGAGCCTGCTCTATCTCTAGGCACTGCCGAAGCCCTCAGCTCCCTTTCTAACGTCCTAAGGACCTTTCCCCATTAGTGTCCACTGCAGGGCGTTCCTTGGTCCTTTGTCTTTGCTAAACTAACATGCCGCGAATGAAAGAATCAGTTTAGACTATTCTCTCCCCCCATGGGTCACTGTAGAAAACTTCATTTATTAACATGGAAGGCAAAAAAAGCCACTTCCCTAAGTACCTGGAAAGTATGATTTAAAGAAATTGATCTTATTGGTGTCTTGAAAAGAGAAAAAGATAAGAGAGATAAGCTGTATATATTAGAGTAACAAACTCCAAACCCCAACATTTATTTCTCCTCCCCATTGCAGTCCAAGGCTAGATGTAGTCACTCAGGAGTCAGCGGGTCCAGTGGACTCTCCAAATACAGGGGGGAAAAAAGGGAACTACAGAGGCTCCCTTGAGTGTACCCGATTCAACGACTCACCACTCCAGTTTACATTACACTGGGGAGAAGTAGTAGTAATAGGGGTAACAGTAGCCCTGGTTGCTGTTGTTAAGTGCTATGGAGTTGATTGTAACTCATGGTGACCCCAGATGTGCCCAGTAGAACTGCTCCATAGGTTTTTCAAGACTGTGACTTCTCTGAAGCAGATTGCCACCCTTGTTTCCAAGATGCCTCTGAGGGGATTTAAACCATCAATGTTTCCAATAAGAGTCCACTCATTAACCATTTATATCCCCAGGGACTCCTGAATTACTCATAGGACCCAAGTTCAATGGCAGAGTACTGGGAAAACATTGTTTATCCATGTGCCCAGGCAGAAGAGGAAATGCGTTGGCAAATACTTTGGCTCTACCACAGCACGTGACATTAACTTTGGCAGTCAGTTTCAGGTTTGGCCTTTCTGTTATTGGTACAATAATACAGACATGGCTGGGTTGAGCAGAGTCACGGGAGCCAGGGAAATCACATTGCCCTAGATTAGCATGTCTTTGGCAGGTTGGCTGTCACATCCTATGTCCTGACAATAGCGGACATAGTGAATTAGCCGTGGCATTCCCTATAACGTTAGCCCCAACCTCATGATCCTCCGTATTCCTGGACCAGAACTGGCATACGGGAGGAAAGCTACTTGCATTCCTGAGTCTTCTCACTTAAATTATGTTGATGAGAAAACTGGAACCTTAGCAAGTAGAATAGCTTCAGTCATTCCCTGGCAAGCCATATTGTTAGCAGTGCTCTCAAGGTATTTTCAACCCACGGTGCCCCTCTGTAGAACAGCGGGAACCCCTTCAAAGCCCTGGGCTATCCTCACTATCATTTGAGGTCATTGTTGCAGCCACTGTGTCCATCCATCCCATTGAGGCTCGTCCTCCTTTTTGCCGGGTCTCTACTGTACCTAGCGTGAGGTCTTTCTTTAGGGAGCGGGTGGTCCCTCCTAATAACATGCCCTGTGTATGAGAGATTAAGTCTCACCTCACTCCTTAAGGTGCAATCTGTCTGTACATTTTCCAAGATAAGTTTGCTACTCTGGCAGTCTGTAGTAATTTCAATATTATTCACCAACATTACAATTCAATGGAATCAATTCTCCTTAGTTCTTTCCTATTCATTGATCAGCTTTCATACATATGAAGTAACTAAAAATTTCCTAGCTTGCATCAAGCATACCTTAGTCTTTAAAGTGATCTCTTTGCTTATTAACACTTTCAAGTGTTTGCAGCAAATTTGTTGTATTTGCCAAATTCAATACATCTGATTTGTTGACTGTAATTTCCATGAGAATTGACTATAGATGCATGTAAAATGAAGTCCTTGTTATAGTCCTTGTTATACTCCTCCTAAATACTAGGAGTCCCTGGGTGGTACAAATATTTAAGCACCCACCTGCTAACCAGGAGGTTGCAAATTCAAGTCTACCTAGAGGACCCTCAGAAGAGAGACCTTATTATCGATGTCCCAAACGTCAACCATTGAAAACCCTATGGCGCACCATTATACTCTGATGCACGAGTCTATATGGATTTGACTTGGCTCTGACTGGTTTTTTCCTTTGTTCTCATGTACTGTCAAGTGGTGTAAGCAGTTTTGCTTGACTGCTAACCTAAAATTTAACGGGTCAAGCCCACCAAGTGGTACTATAGAAGAAGGGCCTGGCGATATGTTTCTGTGAACGTTACAATCGAGGAAAGTCTAATGAGCAGTCGATTCTGTAGCACGAGTGTGTCATGAATCAGGGTAGACTGCAGCAACCATAACATGAGTTCAGACCACATTTCTTTAAACAAGTTCTAAGCCTGTCTTCAGGAAGCCAGATGAGTACACAAGTATTTACCACACAATGTGACGAATGCTAAGAAACAGGCAAGACCATAATGTGATGGAAGAACAAGGCAATTAACTAGCCTTGGGGAGGGCTGGGCAAAATGTGTTGATTAGCCATCTGTGCTAGGTCATGAAAGATGAAGAGAATTGAACCAGGCAAAGGATGCACAACTTGTGCAAAGACGAAAAGGTAAGAATGAGAATTGCATATGCAAAAAACTACAAAAAATTTAGCTAGCCTAACTTGATCCCATCGTGTAGAGAGATAAAATTAAACGTGTATCCATTAGGTACTACTGTATAACAAATTTCCCCAAAACTCAGTGGCATAAAGCAATAACAGCATTATCATTGTCTATGAGTTTATGGGCAGACTGATTTTCAAATTGGGCAGGGGGCTCTCTCATGGGTCAGGGCATCAGCTAGCTGTAGAGTGTTCTAGAATAGCCTTGGCTGTGACACCTGGGTTCTCCTCCAAATCGCCTCACATCTTCCAGCAGGCTAACCTGGCCTTTCCCACATGACGATGGCAGTGTTCCAAGCTGGAGGAGAAGCACTTCAGGTATCTGGAGGCCTAGCATCAGAACAGACACGATATCACGTCCTCTGCATTCAGTAAATCAAAGCAAGTCATAGGCCAGTCCAGACACAAGGGAACTGGTGGGGGAAGACTCCCTCTCTCATGGGAGAAATAATGTTATCTTACTGCAAAGCATGTGGATGCAGGAAGGAATGAAGAACTTATACCATTAAAAAAGGAAAATGAAAAATCACGTCACCGTAGAGAAAGCACATGGCAAGAAGTAAACATGAGAAATAGACCCAAATCCTACAATGTTTTGCTTAAACTCAAGAGTCTGCAGATGCAATGGTGGCCATGGAGAGGTCTAAATGGAGAGAGTGACATGCTTGGAAATGAGCTCTAGAAGGGTTGTTGCAGTAGTGCAGGAGGTGAAGACCCTGGTTAAGAGAACGGCATGTAGACAAAGTGGGCAGGTCCAAGAGATGTCTATGCATACACTGCCCCATAGAGGAGAAGGTGAAGGAAAGGGAATCGCCTCAGGTCACAGAGCTGGTGCGTGTCAGAGCTCATATTAAAGACAGGTCTTCGTCTACCTCCCAATAGGATGTTCACTCTGTTACACCGCTGGTGCAGTGCTTCCTGTTCTAGGATCTTCCCATCTATTCAGCCAATGGCAGTGCTTTCTTAGCTGGTTTCCGAAACCATCACCAGAAAACAAGCACAGCCAGCCCACCCTAAGAAGTGAACCTTGTTGAGATATAAAGCCCAGCTTACCGCAGCTAATTGGCAGAGATCAAAGATCCGGGGAATAACAATCGTTATTAGCAAGTAGCATGTCTACCTGATGTGCTTGAATTACTAGCCAATATCAAGTAAATCAGTCGCAGCTGTTACTCGCCCTGGGCAGCTTCTTAAAGTTGCTCAGGTGCAAAGTACCTCTATTGCAAATCAACACCTGCCATTTGGACCCTCGACCGAACCTTGGACTTTCAATTTGGTGCTCACATTTGAAGCCCATTTGCTTTCTCTGCCCACAGCATCTTTATCCCTCGGCATGTCTCCCGGAGCCGGCTGTCCACAGGCCTCAGTTCACTCTCAACTGCTGTGGAGAATGACTTCCCAACAGTGAACCCCTTACTTACTATATTCTGTCTAATCGTTCCAAACAAACTCTCACCATCTGATTAAAGCTACTTAATTTACTTTGCAGGTTGTGGTAATAAATAAATAGAAACAACTTGTGCTTGCTTATCATTGATACTTGCGTTCAAAACTGACCAGACAGTGCTTGCTCTCTTCTGCAAAGGGGCCCAGGTTCATTTAATAGTACACCTATGGATCTAGTTCTCGTTAGTCCTTTTATTTAAGTCTTCTATAGTACCCAATATGCAAATGTGATTGCAATAACTATTACTCTCTTCCAGTCCAAAGGAAAGAAAAATCATGAAAGTTGAAAGATATTTAGAAATTTTTTTGTCTTTCCCATGGACTAATGGACCATGCAAACACCAGCCAGGACCACCCTCAGACAAGAAGAGCTAGATGATACCCACCTACCAATATTAACTACACCGAGAGAATCACATCCGAAGTTCCTGGACAGAATGGGAGGAAGATGTGGAGCAAAATCTAAAATCATAAGAGACTGGCCTTACTGCTGTTTTAGGGTACAGAAGAAACTCCACTCTCAAAAATAATTTAAGGAGAACACTTATTAACTCTTACATAGGGCAAAGACAGAGACATCATCTAATTTGGGGAGACCATTAACACAAGGCCATAAGGGTGTTCAAGGATTCATAGTAACATGGCTACTTAAATAAGACATGGAACACAAAGGAAAATCAAAAATTCATGGTTTGTGGCAGATCAATACATCAGTTATAGGTGGGACTATAAAAGCAGGACAGAACCATGATCGGGACATGTACATTATGTTAGATAGAAGAGCATTCAGATCAAGGCAGTCTGGACACAACTGATAGGACATGACTCATAATTTTGTGAGCCTCAGTATTTTCCATCCAGGGCACACCCAGGCAAGCCCTAAAGGAGAAAGGTAGATATAACCCATTGTCCAATGCACTCTGCCTGACGACAAGACTGTCCGCATCCCTGTATAATGGTCAGAAGGGATTCAATAGAGAAAAATGAGGCTTTCTCTCAGAAACCCACAGGGGCAGTTCTACCATGTCCTATGGAATCACTGAATCAGCGTCAAATCAACGGCAGTGAGTGAGCGAGCGAAGACTCTGCAGATGGATTTTCACTATCATGCATTGTTTCTGCACATGGAGTGCAAGGAATTTAAATTATAATTTGATGGCAAGCTATAGACAATAGAACCCCCAAGTATGACCCTTAGTTACCCTTCAGGTCTAAAATGAGTCTCACTTCCATGTGAGAATAAGCCTCCATTTCAGATCAAAAGGTTAGCACTTGCCCAAGGAAAAAGTTCAGCGGGTCAAGAAAGAAGGTGGGAAGGCACTGGAAACAGATAAGAAATCAGATAAGTGATGATGCATTGAGCTCTCTCTTATGTATGTATGAGTGCCCTGGATTTGTTTCTCTGATCAACCCAGACTAACACAGGTACCAAGTCCCCAGCACGTAATAAATGTGATCATTTCTGATCTCACTTTCCCTATAACAATCACTTTTTATCTAAGTAGAGCTTGAACTATGGAGTCTGATGATGTAGTGGGTTGCACAATGGGCTGCCAACCGCAAGGTCAAACAGAAAACAACGTACTCATTGCCATCGAGTCGATTCTGACCCACAGCGACCTTATAGGACAGAGTGGAACTGCCCCTGTGGGTTTTCAAGAAGGTAACTCTTTACTGGAATAGAAAGCCCCGTCTTCCTCCCACAGAGTGGCTGGTTGTTTTGAACTGCTGATCTTGCCGACAGCAGCCCAGTGTGTAACCACTATACCACCAGGACTCCTTAACCACAAAGTCGGTAGTTTGAAACCACCAGCCACTCCATGGGAGAAAGATAAGGTTTTCTGCTCCCCTAAAGGTTTACAGTCTCAGAAACCCAACATTGACAGTTAGTTGTACCCTGTCCTATAAGGTCGCTATGAGTGATAATCGACTCGATGGTCATGGGTAGAGCTTAGAGACCCTGGGTGGCACAAATAGTTAAGCACTCAACTATCAGCTGAAAGTGAGCTGGTCTGAACCCAACATGAGATGCTGGGAGACAGGTGTGGCAGTCTGCTTCGGAAAGGTGGCAGTCTTGAAAACCCCCACAGAGCACAGTGGCCACGAGTCAGAATCTGCCTGACTAACAGCCACCTCATTGAGTTCACGGAATTAAATTAGGGACTTTGTTCTTTTTTCCCCCAAAAAACAGCAGAGGAGAGAAGAATAACTTCCTCAGAAGAGGCTCCCTGTTCCTTTGCTCAGACGTGTATTTAGAGCCTGGTGTGTGATGGCCAGTTGAAGGGTGTCAGATATGATCACCATCTGAAGGACAGCAGCGGGGTTCTTCAAACGCCCACTGCCCCTTACTGGGAGAAAGGGTTCACTTTGTACTGCATTTATAAGCAATGAGCATCGAGAGAGCTCTTTGCGTTCTGAATACTAAGTATAGTTCAAAACTCTGGCTCATTGAAAAGCGGAAAGGAAAATCACAGGCTTCACAACAAAGTCACTTTTCAGATTCCCCGAATCACTTGAAAGGCCCATTTCACTGTTTGCCTGCCAAACCTGAGGTCTTTGTGCTTTGACCATGAACCAAACCTTGCAGGTCTCCATGGGTCACAGAAGCAGAGGGACTGCGCAGCCGTAGCAGGAAAAACCAGTCCAACTCGTGGTGGCAGGGTAGCAGGTAGCAACATGCGCCTTCCTGGGAGCCCCTGGAGACTTACAAGGGGAGGGGCTGTGCTGGTGGATGAGGGCCCTACGGAGCCTGTCTGACATGCTCTTGCCAAGAGTGTTGTGAGGTAGTGGCTGGGCAACTGGTAACACTCAAAACCCAGTTAACCATTAATGTGCCTGTGGCACCTTCCAGCCCGCCATCAGGAAGTACAGGAAACCCGAGGCGCAGCCTTTCAAAAGCACCCAATCAAGATGGACACCTGCCCTTCCTTTGTCTGAGATCTTGCTAGCACGCTGAGGGCTGTGGGCAATAAGGACGGAGAGCAGAGAAGGAAGGAGTGGCGGTACTAACTTCCGCACAATCGGGTGTTTTATTGGGTCAACAGGGTGGAGAAGTTTGTTCCTAGGCCAGCTTTCTTTGGCAAGCGTTGGCACGTCTTGCAAAAACTTGCAATCAATGAATTGATGCCTGCATGGAAGAGGAGAATGCAGTGAGACTACTGTGCCGGAATACTCCAGTTATCAGCATTGTCGGGTGTTTTTATTTGCTTGAATCACATGAAATCCACTTTCCAGCCCCTTGCACTGAGATCAACGAGAAGCCTAATATCTGTCATTTTTGTGACTTCCTCTCTCTGGTCGTTTGTATCAGAACATGGGTATTGGCTCGTCCCTGGAGGGTTCTAGTCAAGAGTTACTCCCTGTTACTGCCGTCACCCTGCTCCTTCAAATGGATGCGCCGCGGTTGCGAGCTGCTCCCTCCGTTGGTGATGGGTGTTCTGTACAGGGGCCGAGACACTCTTCCCCATGTAAGCACGGGTGGTTTCTGAAGGGTCTCACCCAAGAGGTGGACTAAGCGTCTACCTTAGTCGTCTTCATAAAGGAACTTCAGAACAGCAGAAAGTTCTCCTATTCCTGCTCCTCCTCTCCTCTGGAAAATGGGGGTGGGAAAAAAAAGAAAATGGGGGTGGGGTGGGGGCTTTGCTCTTTGGCTGTAGGGAACCCAAACTTCAAGAGAACAAAGGTCAGGCTGCTTTCCCTACCTTGATGTTATTAGGACTGTCGAGTCGATTCCAATTCACAGCGATTCCAGTTCAGGAAACTGTAGTGGATAGACTGCATCAACTCTAGATCCTCAGAGATGACGTCTCACTCTGTTTTCCGCTTTTAAGATATACTCATTTAATTTATTAATGTATCATCCTAGTTAAATATGAGAAGAATTCAGACCCACAAATGACTGTACACAGCAAAAAAGATAAGAAATGTTTGAAAAAGAATTAGGTATTAAGGGGCTTCCTAGGGAAGCTATATATGGACCCATGATGGTTAGTGGTTCCCATAGCACTGTCAGCCAGAAGGTCAAGTTTAAACCCACCACTCACTCTGCAACCTTTAACAGATTTAAAGGTTTGAAAATCCAAAGGGGTAATTCTTCTCTGTCATTTAGGGTCACTATTAGTTAGATTCGATTCGATGGCAGTGAGTTTTTCTTTTTGGTAGAAAAGACTGTGTAATATATACAAAGACTCCAAGCTGGAAATTTCAATAACACAATACAGCTTGGAAAGAGTAGAAAATAAAAAATGAAATTGAAAATGTACATATATGGGAGGTGGGAAGGCAATGCAGAGGGTTGAAAATGTAAGGCTTCATTTTCATCCGCATTTTGAAAATCTAAATACTTCTTCAAATTATATAGTAAAGATTTCAGAGCACATTTTAATATTTCAATATAGAGAAGTTGATGGATAATTCATGCTAAATGTTTCTGAGGTGAGGCTGACTCCAAGTTTCCTTATAAGAAGAATTCCACCTTTTCTTTAAGAGTCTCTGCACACAGGTGGAGCGTGTGTATTGCCATCTTACAACAAGACTGGACATTGCGATTTTTAATAAAGGACGGCAACACTGACAGATCTATTTTGGGTTTCAGAACATTTGAATCTCTACTGATTGTACCAAACTCGATATAATCAGTCAGTGACTACTCATCATAACCCTCTAGGAGAGAATGGAACTTCTGTTGTGGGCTTTGGAGGCACTAGATCTTTATGGGAGCAGACAAGTTTGTTTGTTTTTTTAACATTTTATTAGGGGCTCATGCAACTCTTATCACAATCCATACATATACATACATCAATTGTATAAAGCACATCTGTACATTCTTTGCCCTTATCATTTTCTTTTCTTTTTTTTTTTGCCTTTTCTTTTTTTACATTTTATTAGGGGCTCATACAACTCTTATCACAATCCACACATATACATACATCAATTGTATAAAGCACATCCTTTGCCCTAATCACTCTCAAAGCATTTGCTCTCCACTTAAGCCCTCTGCATCAGGTCCTCTTTTTTTTCCCCTCCCTCCCCGCTGCCCCCTCCTTCATGAGCCCTTGATAATCCACAGATTGTTATTTTGTCATATCTTTCCGTATCCGGAGTCTCCCTCCCCCCCTTCTCTGCCGTCCATCTCCCTGGGAGGAGGTCATATGTGGATCCTTGTAATCAGTTCCCCCTTTCCAACCCACTCCTCCTCCACTCTCCCAGCATCGCCCCTCATACCCCTGTTCCTGAAGGTATCGTCCACCCTGGATTCCCTGTGCCTCCAGCTCCCATATGCACCAGTGTACAACCTCAGGAGCAGACAATCTTATCTCTCTTTCATAGAGTGGTTGATGGGCTCAATGGTTGACCTTACAGTTAGCAATCAGACACAAAACCCATTACCATCAGGGCACCTTGTTGACTGTACATAACTCTTATTGATGGTACTTTTTTTTAACGAACTTAAACTGTCTGCTATTCAGTTCCTAATAAAGTGAATTGGTACTTCGGGTAAATTCCAAGTTCATGTAGTGTGCACTGTTCAAATATAGTTTTAGATCAAAGGATCCCATATGAACTATAACATGACCTAAATCTTTAATACAATACAAACTACTTTAAATTAAGCCAGGTTGTACTTCCTGTATCTCAGACTAACTAACATTACATTAAAATGTTCTGATATTCTTTGGCTGTGTGGAGTAAAGAGTGGTATATGACATACGAGAGGGTGTCCCAAAATAACCAGGAATTACACTCACCTGAGTGGAACTTTCATAGCACACAATATTCCTGGTAGGTGAACATCAAGCAACTTGTTCTAAGCTAGTGCACCCAATGGCATTACCTGAAAAGGTTCTCCCTGGTCACAGTGAATTTTTTCATAAAAGCAGTTTCGCTCAAATCTCATTTTTTGTGATGGCCTATTTAAGAGAACCACGTGCAGCTGTGAAATTGTGTTTCCTGCTCAGGAAAATGCCACAGAAACTGTTGTGATGTTGAATACACCTTACAAGACTCAGGGAGAAAGAAAATGTTTTGAAAATGATGATGGCAACATATGTACAAATGTTCTTGATACAATTGATTTATGGATTGTTATGATATGTTAGGCTGGGTTGACTAGAGAAACAATCCAGGACATTCATAGATACATAAGAGAGAGCCTTAGATCAAAGAGTAATTGTCTATTAAAAAAACATCCCAGACCAGGCCAGATCAAGTTCATAAGTGTGATATTAGACCATATGTCTGATACCAGTCTATAAATTCCTCTTCAGACTCATGCAACACATGCAATGTCACCGAATGCAGGAAAATCACAGGCCAGTGGGTGGAAAGTCTTGTGGATCCAGTGATGGTGTAAGCATCCAGTGCTGGTGTGGATCTCCAGGTGGCTTGTCAACAGGAATGTGAAGCAGAGAGAATGTATGTCCCACCTCTAGGGAGGAAGACAGGAGTTCCCAGAATCCTCAGGAGAAGGCCATGACCACACAAAGTCATCTCTGGCTATGACCTAATTGATCAGCTAGACTCCATTCTTTCACTCAAGTTGACAGGAGATTATGTAACTGCCACCTATAAGATCCGTAAGAGCCCCCAATAAAGGATTAATAATAATTTAAAAAGATTTAGAGTCTATAAATGATTATTATGAATCTGAAAGAAAAAAAATAGCATGCCTCTCTTGCCCCATGCACTTTACTCACCTGCCCTCATTCCATGCAACTTCTATTTCTGCAAATGAAGAGGGACATGAAAAGATGGTGATTTAATGATGTAGAAGAAGTGAAGAAGAAAATAACAAAGGAGGTGCTGTCAGCCATCCAAACAGATGTCTGAAAAGGTGTTTCCAAGAATGGCATCACAGATTGGTCAAATGTATTGTGTGTTGGAGAGTACTTTGAAGGTGATAACAAGTGGCTATCTAGCTCAGAAGCAACAAAGCCCATATGAAAGAAGCAGACCGGCCTGTGTGATCACGAGGTGTCAAAGGGATCAGGTGTCAAGCATCATCAGAACAAAAAATCTTACCACAGTGAATGAGGTGGGGAGTGCGGAGTGGAGATCCAAAGCCCATTTGTTGGCCACTGGACATCTCCTTACAAAAGGGTCTCAGGAGGAGATGAGCCAGTCAGGGTACAATGTAGCAACGATGAAAAATGCAACTTTCCTCTAGTTCCTAAATGCTTCCCCACCCCACCCCCACTATCATGATCCCAATTCTACCTTGCAAGTCTGGCTAGATCAGAGGATGTACACTGGTACAGATAGGAACTGGAAACACAGGGAATCCAGGGCGGATGATCCCTTCAGGACCAGTGGTGTGAGTGGCGATACTGAGAGGGCGAGTTGGAAAGGTGAAACCGATTGTAAGGGTCTACATGTGACCTCCTCCCTGGGGGATGGACAGCAGAAAAGCGGGTGAAGGGATACGTGGACAGGGGAAGATATGACACAATAATAATTTATAAATTATCAAGGGTTCATGAGGGAGGGGGTAGTGGAGAGGGAGTAGAAAAATGAGGACCTGATGCCAGGGGCTTAAATGGAGAGCAAATGTTTTGAGAATGATTAGGGCAATGAATGTACAAATGTGCTTTACACAATTGATGTATGTATGGATTGTGATGAGTTGTATGAGACCCTAATAAAATGATTAAATTTTTAAAAATTAAATACATAGCTCTGAAAAAAAATTCCAGAATTTTGTAGGGGGGTACCCCCCATATGTTATATATCTCAAAAAACTAGAGCTAATAGGGGAAATTGCTGACATTTTTAAAGTCAAGTCAAATATACCCAGAACCGAGTCTAACATTTGAAGCACCAACATGTGTGTTGAATAGTGTTCTTAACATTCACCGAAATATAATCATGTCTCCTTCCTTCCACTTTTAGTAAATAACACCAAACAGACCTAGAAATGCAGTCATTCACACAGTGTTGAGATGTAGTCAATCACTTAATGTGGCCTTTTTGACCACAATGTCTTTCCCATAATCCCTCTTGTGATGATGCACTATAAAGTCTAGCCTCAATGCCTGTGGCAATAATCCCATTTTGGAGGGTGTGTTAGTCTGGGTAGAGGAAAGAAACAAAATTCATAGACATGCATATAGGTATAAGGAAGCATTTTATATAAAAGAGTAAATGTATATTAAGAAAACATCCCAGACCAGTTCAGATCAAGTCCATAACTCTGATATTAGCCCATATGCCAGATAGCAGTTTATGTATTCCTTTTCAGACTCATGCAACACATGCAATGACACTGAATGTAGGAAGATCACAGGCCAGTGGGTGGAAAGTCTTGTGGATCCAGTGGTAGTGGAAGCATCTTAGTACTGGCATGGATTTCCACATGGCTCCTCCAGCTCCAGGGTTCTAGCGCCATCAATTTAGCTCCATGTGGCTTATCAACAGGAAAGCCTCCAAGGGAAAGTGTGTGTCCCACCTCCAGGGAGGAAGACAGACGTTCCCAGAGTGCTCAGTAGGCCATGCTTACACAGAGACCTCATTGGCTGTGACCTGATTGACAGGATAGACTCCACCCTTCGAAAGTTGACAAACTATGTAACTGCCACAGAGGGAGTTCTCTGGATTTAGTTAGTCTATATCCTTACTCCCTATCCTACTAGAGGGTATGATGTCAGTTTTCCCTGGGGGTATGGTCACTGAACCACACATCACCAAAGCCATGCCTTTGATGACCTTCATTTTCCTGTCTATGCATTGGAAAAAGCATCAGGCATACTTAGTTTCTGGCTCTGGATTCTGCATTCGGTTTGCCACTGCCTGACCTTCAGAGTTAGAACTTAACAGCAACCACAGCCATGTAAGCCATTGCCTTACAGTTTTCTGAGTTTCTGTGAATTTTGTGAGTTTCTATGCAGTGAGTTTTAGAACCCAGGTACACAAGAAAATAGATGTGATAGGTAGGTTCATTATACCAACATGGCCAATGAACACATGTGGGATTAATTAAAGGATAGAGAGAGAAATGGCTCAGTGAGCCTCACCTTTCTTGTCTCTTGCTCTTTGATGATTAGACCAGTGTGCGGCTGCCTTAGCTTGTTCTCTGCCTCATTTTTCAAACTACACTACCTGTGGGACACCTAACCCATGGACTGTGTCTCTATAGTTTGAGGTTCCTTCAAGACCTGCTTCCCCACACTACTGGTGTATACATCGCTTGAGCTGGGGACTGTCAGACCCTGTTATCAGGCTGTCTGTTGATGACCTGCCTTGCTGTTTGCTGCCTGTGGCCAGAGATCCTGAGTAATCACTAGTGTCCTGGTTTTGTTTCTCTAGAGAACCCTGTCTAACATAACAGACTAAAGGAAGGAGTGGCATGGAAATGGAGCAGCATAACATCTTGAGACAGTTGGTCATTAGGGACATCTTTAATCTCCACCTCTTTGGAACTAGTCTGGTATTGATTCTTCTAAAAGAAATTATTGCCACAGGTGGTGTCAGAATGGTGAGACTCACTTCAACAGCCCTGACTCACTGGAACAAGTGGTTTGGGGAAGTGGAATAAAGGGGGAGACCTTTGATTTCCAGATGGGATAAAGCACATCCATGGATTAAAGCAGCCATTCTGTTGCAATCCATTCCCCAAGGCAACAGCTATTCATGGGATACAGAATTGGTTGATGTAGATCTAACTCCTGAGGAATTGGCCCACTAGATGCATATAGAAATAAAGAGTGATAAGGAAAAGGCAAGAAATACAATTCCTTGGTTTCTGTTATCAAGAGTAGCTACAATGGCAGAGAAAAAGAATGTAGGGGTGAATTGTAGCACTGAATCAAGTCTAGAACCTGTTCGTTCAGAGCTATGACTTCTAGTATCAAAGCCAATTTATAAAGGGAAAAATATGTTAGGGCAACAAGAATTAGCATTATGATTATCATATAATAGCATGAGTGAGAACTTATATTGTGGTAGAAACTGTGTCCAGAATTATCTATATGGGACCTCTTTTTATCCTCCCAACAAGTTTTGGAAGTAGTCAGCAGTATTACTGCCATTTTCACACTGTAGAACTCGTGATGACCAGCTAATGCATGTAAGGGCTAGGAAGAAGCACTGTCGTTTAGTGAATTACTTATATGGCTCGCCTAGCCAGTCTTTGTTGTTGTTAGGTGCCATCAAGCCAGTTCCCACCCCTAGTGACCTTATGCACCGAGGATGAAACAACGCCTAGTCCAGTACCACCCTCACAATTTCCCTATGCTTTAGCACATCGTTGCAGCCACAGTCGCAACCCATCTCATTGAGGACCTTCCTCTTGTTTTTGCCGGCCATCTACTGAGCATGATGTCCTTCTCCAAGACTGGTCTCTCCTGGAAACATGTTCAAAGCATAGGAGATGCAGTCTCATCATCTTTGTCTGCAAGAAACACTCTAGTCATACTACTTCAAAGACAGATTTGTTTGTTCTTTTAGCGATTCATGGTACTTTCAATATTCTTCTCCAGCACCACAATTCACAATTCAAATGGATCAATTCTTCTTCAGTCTTCTTTATTCAATGTCCAACTTTCACATGCTTATTTGTAGGCAGTCTTTGTATCTCCGACCAAATGATTGGGTGGAATTATGTAAACATGGTGTATGAAACTAACATTTTTTGGTTCAGTTTGGAGGAGTCAGAGAATATGTACTTGTAAAAATGACCTGGGGGGACAGCATCTGACCTTACCTGACTTCACAAGTGGGAAGGAGAATTAAACTCATCAGTCCAAGACCAATTCCTATGATATGAAGATCAGATATATTTCCACCCTCTAACATTCTTTACCAGTTCTAACACTAACAATTCCAACTTTTTACTGAGAAAATAATCAGAGAAGTTGGATTATATAAAGAAAATATGGGCCAGGGACTTGGGTGGAGAGCAAATGTTTTGAGAATGATGAGGGCAACGAATGTACAAATGTGCTTTACACATTTGATGTATGTATGGATTGTAATAGGAATTGTATGAGCCCCTAATAAAATGATTTTTAAAAGAAAGAAAAATATGGCACCAGGATTGGAAGAAGGCTTATTAACAACCTGAGATAGGCAGATGACCCAACCTTGCATGCTGAAAGTGTAGAGGATTTGACACACTTGTTGATGAAGATTGCAGCCTTTAATATGGTTTACAACACAATGTAAAGAAGACAAAAATTCTCATAACTGAGCCAATAAGTAGTATCATGACAAATGGAGAAAAGATTGAAGTTGCCAAGGATTCTGTCTCACTTTGATTCACAATCAATGCTCATAGAGTGCTGAAAAACAAGGATGTTACATGGAAGACTAAGGTGCCCCTGGCCCAAGCCAAGGTATTTTAAATTGCTTCAAGGGCATGTGGAAGTCAGACATCGAATAAAGAAGACTGAAGAAGAACTGATGCATTCGAATTGTGGTGCTAGAGAAGAATATTGAAAGTGCTTTTGACTGCCAGAAGGACAAACCGATCTATCTTGAAAGAAGTACGATCAGTGTACTCCTGGAGGCAAGGCTGGCAAAATTTGGTCTTACGCACTTTGGACATGTCAGGAAAGACCAGTCCCCGGAGAAGGACATCTTGCTCAGTAAAGCAGAGGGGCAGCGGAAAAGAGGAAGACCCGCAGTGAGAAGGATTGACACTGTCGGTGCAATAATGTGCTAATGCAGAGGAACAAACACGAGGATGGGGCCAGACTGGGCAGTGTGTCTTCCTGTTGTGGGTAAGGTCTCTATGGGTTGGCACCAACTCTATGGCACCTAACAACAGCAACCATCCTTCCCCCCACCCCACCCCAAGCCCCCAAAGACACTCTACTTCTCTGAGTTCAACGACTCATTGCAATAGCCACACACAACTCACAGTCAAGGGGTTAATTAAGGACATTAATGGGCTACAATTAAAACGTGATAATGCTCAGGATACAATTCCTTGGTCAAGCTTGTATGTTCTTCTTGGCCTACCAGTCATGTGGCTCCTTGATGTCTGTCCTGCTTGGGCAATGTGGCACAGCTCTTTTGGGGCTGTCAATAACTATCCCAGACCATTCCACTCTACTCTAAGTCAGCTTCAGGTTGAAGGCACTCAGCTTTCTCACACCCTGGTCTCTGTCTTGTGCTCTTAGTTCTGCTGTCACTGCTCCACCCACAACTCCTCCTCTGGACTCTTAGCTCTCTGTTACCTGGATTAAGGAGGTTCACCTTGCAAGGAACTTGGAGTCCAAAAAACATCCAAGCTTTGAACTTCTCTGATATGCATCCTTCCTACCATTTACAGGCTATGTCCAATTACAGCTTACTAGAACCACCATGATCTAACCCTACCTGCCTCTCTAGACTGATGTACTGCTACATATCATATTCCAAGACTAACAAAAAATTCACAACTCACTGAGCACACCCTGGAGCCCTGGTGGTGCAATGTTTAAGCACTCAGCTGCTAACCCATAGTTTAAACCCACCAGCTTCTCTGACACAGAAAGATGTGGCAGACTGCTTCCAGAAACCAAATGACTGGGTGGGACCATGCAAATAAGATGTCTGAAACTCTAAGGTATGGATTAGTCAGTTTTGCCATCCTGCTGGGTTTTAAATGAGCCAATTCAGAAGCAGGAATGAGAATCACACTATCATAAAGGAAAGCCACGAGGGAGCCTTGGAATTGCAGCTTGGAAACCATATGTGCCAGTTCTACTCTGTCCTATAAAATCATTGAGTCAAAATCAACTCAATGACAATGAGTTTAGTGGTTTACAACACACTCTACTGTTTTACACCTGTTAGCCTTAAATCACATGTTTCCTACTCGTGGGGGTCACATGCTTCCCAAACTCATTGTGAAATTCAATTTTCTTATAAATATAAACTTAGACATGAATTTCCCTGGGAAATATTTTCTAACCATTTCCCCAAGCTGGCCTTTTAACCCCACTCTGTAGTTTATAGGTTTTAAAAATTAGTTCTTTCTCCAATATGTCATTTACCCCCCAGTTAGTGGGTTCTGTTTTTGCTCTTTTGATGAAGTCTGTTGATATCCCGGGAGCAGCCCCTAACAAATAATCACAGGTGTGGTAGGTGCAACTGTACGGCAATAATATATAAAGGTTATAGAAAAGTCATAAAGAATAAGAGAGATAGGAGAGAGAGTAAAATAAAGGAGTCAGACACATTTCATGGTACCATGCTACCTCCTGGGTGGCCATGATCTCAGCAGCCAGGTCAGCGCAGAGCTCAGTCCGAGGATAGGAGACTAGAGAGGAGGGAGAGGGAGTGGAAAGGAGGGAGAGGAAAGGTGCACCAGAGGAGAGAGAGAGCTTTATTTCTAACCAAGGCTTATATATACTTGGGGGCATGCAAGCTTCCTGATTATAGGTAACGACCTACGTCACAGGAAAGCATTGTACCACAGACAATACAGCAATGGGAGGTGGGTGATGTAGGGGTGCACACACAATAGGAAGAGGAGGGATTAGGGGTACACATGTGACAAGATGGGCGGATCCTGGATTCAAGATGGCGGCCTGACCTTGATTGCCACTGAGCTGGTTTGACCTGTTCTGAGCTCTCCAGGGAAACGGTCCACTGTCCTTAACAATAGGGAGTGAGCCTCACCCATGGCAAAACAGACACTAGGGTCTGATTGCTCTGAATGGTTTAATGCCTTCTTCAGGGAGAATATTTCCAAGCATCTGACCTTCCACCATGTGCTCGCAAGAAACCTCTTAGGTTTGGCATATATTTTGGGGAGACAAAGCTGGGGAAAGGTCTTTTTATATCCCACATGTTGATGTGCATAAGTATCTTACTTTTAGGATATCTAGACATATGTTTTATCTTATGATGTGTGTGTGTGTGTGTGTGTGTGTGTTTCATTGCATTTGATAGTGTGCTTATGCTGTCTTTTAGGGCCTTTAAGTTTGTCCCTATTTTTTCATTGCTGTTCTTTATAATTCTAGCTACGTTTGTGCCTTGACTCCTTCTTGAATTTGTTTTTTGTACATGGAGTAAAACATGGGTCTTTCATTCTTCTGCAGATAGAAACCCAATTTTGTTGTAGAATCAGTTTCTTCTCCATTTGATACATATTGGCCCTTTGTCAAAAATCAGTTATCTGTAAGCAGATGGATTTCATCCTGTTTTCTGTGTGTTCCATTGACCTACATATCTATTGGTGTACCCGTACCACACTGTTTCACTACTCTACCTGGTAGTCATTTTCAGGCCAGTAAGTGAGAGGCCTCCTACTTTGTTCTTCTTTATAGTGCTTTGCTTATGTCAGATCTTTCCTTTCCAAATTAAGTTAGTGATTAATTTTTTTATCTTTATAACGAATGGTGCTGAAATCTGAATCAGAATTTCATTATACTTACAGGCTGCTTTGTGTAGTATTGGTATTATCACAAGTTTAAGTCTTTCTATCCATGATCAAGAAGCATTCATCTAGGGGAGGGAGGGGGGGGGGGGAAGAGGACCTGATGCAAAGGGCTTAAGTGGAGAGCAAATGCTTTGAGAATGATTGGGGCAGGGAATGTATGGATGTGCTTTATACAATTGATGTATGTATATGTATGGATTGTGATAAGAGTTGTATGAGTCCCTAATAAAATGTAAAAAAAGAAAAGAGGAGAAAAAAAATGATTAGGGCAAAGAATGTACAGATGTGCTTTATACAATTGATGTATGTATATGTGTGAACTGTGATAAGAGTTGTATGAGCCCCTAATAAATTGTTTTAAAAAAAGCATTCATCTATTTATCTATTTATGTAAGTCTCTTTTGGTTTCTTGTAATGGTGTTTTATAGTTTTCTTTGTACAGGCCTTTTGTTTCTCTGGTTAGGTTTATTCCTAAGGTTTTTTGTTTTGTTTTATTAATCATTGATTAAATATTTGCCTCAATTTATTCCCTTTAGAAGGTGTGAGGAGATACAAAATAGTTATTAGGGAAAAAAGTAAATTTAGTGAAAAGCATGTTGTTGTTATTCCTAAGTATTTCAGTTGCTTGGTGGCTATTTTAATTTCCTTGTTTACTTGATTTCCTTTTTAGAGTTCTCAATCCTTTTCTTCCTTTTTCCACTTTGTACTGCCATGTTGCCAAATCTCTTATTTATTGCCAACAATTTTCTTGTTGAGTCTTTGGAGTTTTCAATATATAGAATCATCTCATTTTAAAATAGAGAGAAATTTATTTCTCCTTTGACTTTTTTTTGTTGTTTAACGTGTCTGGCTAATAACTGTAGCACAATATTGAATGAGTGGTAATAAAGGTCATCCTTGTCTGGTTCCCATTCGTAAGTTGAATGTGAATCAAAATATGTTTTATCCCCAGCAATCAGCATAATGTCTGGCCCAAGGTAGGTGAAAGGAAAAACAGGAAGGAGGGGAGAAGGCATATCATTCAGGTAGGAGTGACTGAGAGCCCTGAACTGCAGGTTCCACTCAAGCATGGTATTAGAAGCAATATGTCAGTGCTTGTGGCAGTTACATAATCTCCTGTCAATTTGAGCAAAAGGGTGGCGTCTAGTCTGTCAATCAGATCCTTCCTTGATGACCTCATTTGGAGGTGCAATGGAGAAAAATAGCTCACTGGAGGTCAGACCCACTCTCTCTGCCTTCCCTTTCCTGCTGTTGAGACACTCAGAGAGCTGGAGGAGACATGTGGAGACCAGTGCCAGCATTGAGATGCTTGCACTGCCACCGGATCCACAAGACCTCCTACCTACTGACCTGTGATCTTCCTGCATTCGGCATCATTACATGTGCTGTGTGAGTCTAAAGAGGAATGTTTGGACTAGTATCAGACATATTGACTAACATCATTGGACTTATGGACTTGATATGGACTGGGCTGGGATGTTTTCTCAATAAACAATTGCTCTTTTATATAAAGTTCTTTCTTATACACATGAGTGTCTATAAATTTGTTTCTCTAGTCAACCCAGATTAACATAGTGATCCTCAAAACATGATCCTGAACAAATAGCATTTGAATAACTTGGGAAGTTCCTAGAAATGCAAATTCTTAGGTCCTACATTAGACCTCCAGAATCAAATCTCTGCAGAAGTATGTGTGTGTGTGGGGGGAGGCAGGGGTTTTATGAGGGGGTGTAGCCCCACAATCTGTATTTTATCAAGACCTCCAGGGGATTCTAATCCTGGAGGAGATATCCTTCACTCTGCTTATATTTGAGGATAAACTTTTTAAAAAGCTGAATTTATTTATAGCTTTTAATTTGTTCTAGAAGCCTAAGATACGGTGTTTTTGTTGTCATTTTCTACTAACTCAACAATTTATGATTCAAGTAGGAAGTATTTCTGTAAATTTATATCAATAATGAAATACATTTTTGGTTAAAAATAACATTTACTGAATTGCTTCTAAAGTATAAAAGACTACATGTTTATTCCTTATAATATAGATAATTCTAAAAATAATAATTCTTCTACAGTATTTACTATCTATCAAGAACTATTCTAAACACTTTTGCTATCTTAACTCATTCATTTAACAAAACCCATGGAACAGGGACAATTTCAGTCATCTCCCTTTTACAGATTTGAAACCAAAGCATGTAAGATATGTATCTTGCATAAGAGCAGATGGCCAGCAAATGGTTGAGTTAGAATTTGTGTTCATGAAGTCAAGCTCCAGAATCCATGGGAGGAATCTCTACATTATTCTAGAAATCAACCTTAATTTACTGACAATAAATCTTATGGAGAATTTAGTACACATATACCCAGATTACAGGGAAGCTCTGAGGAAAGGTAGGCCAGGCTAGTATGGAGCAGATGGGAATGATTAGAGCCCTGAATTTGCCAGGAATCACTACTCAGTGGTGAGGGAACTTTAAATATTTTGTGGAAATGGAATTAAAAGAGAATGGAATTTCCACAAACATTTTGAAACCCCCTAATATGTACATGTATACACACATGTGAGCATGCACAATTAAGTTAGGTCACATGCTACTAAAACCTAATTATTTAACTTAATATAATTTATAAGCACAATCTAATATTAGTATAATTCTCATACAACTATAATGACTTAAATCTATCACTCTAATTTATTTAATCAAGCCCCCTTTTATTGGACAATCAGATCATGTCCATTATTTTTCTATGACAAATGACACAGAATTGAACATCTTTGAACTTAAAGCATATGATTACATACTTCAGTTTTGAATGACAGAATCATTAATTAACATAGATTCACATAAGTAATGAAAAATTATGCTCTCAAAGAGTCCACAATACCCTCCATTTATTCCAAAAACTTTCTGACTTCAATACTATGATAGCAAAATTAAAGTATACCCCCCCCACCCCGGTCCAGTAACTAAATTATGATACCTGATACTTTAGTGACAACAAAAATTTGTTTAGCTTTATAGTAAGGAAATCATCAACATTATATCTTCAGAGATTCACAGATGCAGTAAGTAAAGGTGAGTATCAATAAAAAGCCAAAATAGTTATGAAGGAAAATTAAAGCTCTCTTTATATATTAATTCATCCCCAAGGACCAGGCAGTGATTAGAACACAGCAAATGCTTTATGAATGAATGAATGAAACTTAACTTTCAGTAAATAGATAAAACATCAGGGAAACTAGAGAAAGCAAGGAAAATGGTTCTCTTTCCTATCTTCTCTGAAAAGGACTATTTATTAAAATCATGGAATGTAAGTTGAAAATGATTCACATACCAAGAGTGGAGAGAAATATAAATAGCAAAGGAATTCATTTACACACCACCGCAGTCTTGGTGGAGACAGCGAAGGGCTGAGCACGTTTGGTTTTGAGTTGACCCTTGAGGCCTCCAAAATCCAATCTCCTGAGAAACCTGAGGGAAACTGAAATATTTAAGGCCAATTGGGGGGGACCCATCATGTCTGCAGGAAGTAAAAGTGAGAGGACCAGTACATCCACACTTTTCACAGGGGAGGCAGGGCTCTACAAGCAAGACTTCACCAGCAGGTAGCTAGAACCTGGGGGTATATTATATACATGGCATTAAACGTGTTGCCTTTGCATTGATTCCAACTCATAGCATTCTTACAGAGTTTCTAATGTTGTTGAGCTTTCTAGAAGCAGAATGTCACATCTTTCTCCCACAGGCTGCTTTAGCCCCTGCAACACCAGGACTTCTGGACATTAGAGAAGAAGAAAAACACTGGTTAAAATTGATTTATACTACAATATAAAAGTGGGTGAGGGTAGACTGCAGACGATGCAAGATATGAAAATGATCATTTATAATTTATCAAGGGTTCAATGAAGGAGGGAGGGAAAAAATGAGGAGCTGATATTAAGAGCGCAAATAAAAAGAAAGCGCTTGAAAATGATCATGGCTGCATATGTGCAAGTGTGCTTGACACAATAGATGAATGTATGGAATGTGATAAGAGCTGTAAGAACCCAAATAAAAATATTTAATTAAAAAATTGATTTATACTGCAGGAAGTAAACACGTATTTTTAATGCTGGTGTTGAAGGAAACCTCTTTCCCCATAATTATCTCACTCACTCTCTTGCCTAAGCAAGACACTGCATTGCAGAGACAAGTTCATTTCATATGGCTGATCCTTTCAGATCCTGCATCTGAACTGGAAAAACGGGCCAACTATTAACTTAATTGTTTAAGAATCCTAAGATGTTAAAGCTGGAAGGTTTTAGGAGCTCAATGACTCTCCCTCTAGTGTTACTCAGATGAGAAAAATAAGGCTCAAAATGATGAAGCAACATTTATAGAGTCACTGAGTATATGCGTGGCAGAGCCAAGAAGAGGATCACAGCCTTGATTCTCCTTACACACCACGTGGCCATATCTCCGTTTGTCTCAGTGCACGGCACCACTATCATCCATCATCCGACGCCTCATCTCTGTGACATTTGTCACGATATTCTGGCCTTCGGGTTATTGAGCCAACAAATATCACTTTACTCCGAGATTGCTTAATTCCCGACCTTCTTTAATTAAACAATTATTGACTTTCGTCATGACACTGATTGAGTTGCAGAGAGAAGAGAAACACAAGAAAAAAAGAAAGAAACCTTTAAACAAGATGACTGCAGATCGTGATACATGCTCTGAGGATAATGTAGCAAAGTCACGTGGCAGACAACGCCTGCAGGTGGGCCAGGCTGCTAGAAGTGGGAGAGGGGGATCAGGGAGGGTTCTCTAAGAATGTGAAATCTGGAGTCAAGGTTCAACTATGAGTTGGAATTGGCTCATTGTCATTTGGGAGATAGCATCTCAAGCATCACAATGACAACATCTCAAGCAGAGAGGAAGGAAAGCCCCAGATCCATGTAGAGGAGCGGCACATGCCTCCTTGTCTCTCCCGCTGGATGCAGAGGTCACGCTTGGACAGGAGCATGGAGCAGTCGCTCAGACATTGCTGGTGTTAGGTGCCATCGAGGTGGTTTGGGAATCAAAGGGACCATCTGTACAACAGAACAAAATACTAGCCGAAGGGTGGTTGGGAATCAAAGGGACCCTGTTCTGTACAACAGAACAAAACACTAGCCAACCCAGCACACCCTCACAGTTTTTCTATGTTTGAGCCCATTGCTGCAGCCACTGTGTCAATCCATCTCATTAAGGCCCTTCCTGTTTGTCACCCTCCTTCCGCTTTAACAAGCACATCCTTGTCCAGGGGCTGGTTTCTCCTGACAACATGTGCAAAGCAGGTAAAATGAAGTCTCACCAGCCCTGCTTCTAAGGAACATTCTGGCTGTATATACTTCTTCCAGAACAGATATGTTTACTTTTTGGTAGTCCACAGTACTTTTAATATTCTTTACCAGAGCCATAATTAAAATGCATCAATTCTTTTCCCATCTTCCTTATTCTATGTCCAACTTTCACAAGCATATGAGGTGATTAAAAATACCACGGGTTGGGTCAAGTAATATCCTTAGTTTTCAACACTTTAAAGAGCTCTTGTTCAGCAGCTTACCTAATGGGCCTCATCCTTTGATCTCTTAGCTGCTGCTTCAATGAGCATTGATTGTGGAGCCAAGCAAACAAAACCCTTGACAGCTGCAGCCTTGTCTCCATTTGGCATATTGTTACGTATTGGTCCAGTCGTGAGGGTTCTGGTCTTCTTTACAAGGAGTGTGATCCACACCAAAGGCTGCAATCCTTGATCTTCATCAGCAAGTGCTTCCGGTCCTCCTCACTCTCAGCCAGCATGGTGTCTCACCTGCATATGTCAGGTGGTTAACAAGCCTTCCTCCAATCCTGATGCCACCTTCTTCTTCATATAATCCAGCTTCTCTAATTATTTGTTCAGCATACAGATTGAATAAGTATGCATAGCTCCAGAAGACAAAGTAAAATATAATGAAATGGGCAAAGAACTAGAGTTAGAAAACCAAAAAGGAACAATACCTTCGCCATATCTTAAAACTGAAAGAACTCAAGAAAAAAATGAGAGACTTGAATTGTCATATTGAAAGATTCTATGGGCAAAATGTTTAGTGATACAGGAAGCGTCCAAAGAAGATGTAAGGAATACACAGAGTCATTGTACAGAAAGGACTAGTTGACATTGAACCATTTCAAGAGATAGCAGATGTTTAAGAAACAATGGTACTCAAGGAAGAAATCCAAGAGGCAATGAAAGTATCAGCCAAAACCAAGGGTCTAGGACTTGATGGAATACCAATTAAAATGTTTCAACAAGTTGATGAAGGACTGGAAGAACTCACTCATCTATTCCAGGGAATTTGGAAAATAGTTTCTTGGCCACGTGTCTGGAAGAGTTCCATCCATATTAGTACCGAATCCAAAGAAAGGTGACCCAATAAAATGCTCAAATTATAGAACAATATTTTTGGAAGATCAACCAACAACATTGCAGCAGTACTTTGATAAGGAGCTGCTACAGGTTTAGACTGTATACAGAAGAGAACATGGAATATGTGGTAACCAGTAGTGGGATCCAGCCAGTTCGCATTGGTTTGGCAGAACCAATATCTAATTTTTGCTTGAGTTTGGTAAACCAGTTGCTAAGATGGCACTTGTAACAGGGTTATGATGGTAGTTATATTATTTTATGTCAACTTGAAGATATATAAAACTGTAGGAGTGGAGTTTAGCCTGTCAATCAGGTCACAGCCTGATGACCTCACTTGGAGGTGTAATCAAGATATATAGTTCTCAGGAGGCTGGCCTCTCTCTCTGCCTTCACTTTCCTGCTTGCTGGTGACCCTGAGAGCTGCTGGAGCTCTGCAGGATTTTCCAACAACCGCAGATGCATGCGACTTTGCACACACCAGCCTATGATCTTCCTGCATTCTGCATCATTGCATGTGGCTGCATGATTCTGAAGAGAGACTTACAGACTAGTGTCAGACTTTGGCCTTGAGTTAGGCTGTGCACGGATGTTTTCTTGATATATAATTACTTCTTGATACAAAGCTCTCTCTTACATGTATATGAGTGTCACTGGATTTGTTTCTCCAGTAAACCTAGCCTAACACAGGTCTCTCTCTCCAAGGTGGGGAGGTGGGTAGCCACCAGATGTAGAAATCACAAATTTACATTTCTTGCCCTATTTTTAACATTCATCTGCAAGAGCCTGTAGTAATGTTCATTCTGTCCATAGCTATAAAAAATTAGAACTATGTTTATAATATTTATTGTTTCATTTAATAAAACTTGTCATGTTTTTTATGAAATACTACAGTTTTATTCCCTTGCATTCGATACTTCAGTAAACAAACATAATGTAAAGGCCAAACGAACAGAGAGTGACATGCCATCATTTGTTTCAGCTTTGTGTCATGCACCAGATTCCCAAGAGATATTAGAAGTAAATTACACAATTTCTAAAAGTGTTCAAGAGCTAAAAATATTGTTAGAAAAATTGCTGCAAGGTCAACAGAAGCAGAAAGGGATTTTTCTTTTCTTTTTAAAATCATTTTACTGGGGGCTGTTGTAGTTATATAATTGTCCATTTGAGAGGATTATGAGTGAAGGGGTGGAGTCTAGTCTGTCAAACGGATCATAGCTCATGAGGCTTCTGTGTGGGCATGGCCTTCTCTGAGAATTTTGGGAAATCTGGTATTTCCTCCTTGCAAGTGGGAGACTCTCTGCTCATACCCTGGGAAACATAGCAGCTGACAAGACACATGGACCCATCTGATGCTGACCCCTGCCAGCACTGAGATGTTTCCAATGACACTGGATCCAAAGACTTTCTACCCACTGGCCTGTGATCATCTACATTCGGCATCATTGCCTGTGTTTTGTGAGTCTGAAGATATTATAGATTGGTATCGGACATATGGGCTAATATTGGACTTATGGACTTGATCTGGACTGGGCTGGGATGTGATCTCAATATTCAATTGCTCTTGTATATAAACCTCTTTCTTATACACTTATGTGATTTGTTTCTCTAGTCTACCCAGACTAATACAGGGGCTCATACAACTCTTATCACAATCCATACATACACCCATGTGTCAAGCACATTTTTACATTTGCTGCCATCATCATTCTCAAAACATTTTCATTCTACTTGAGCTCTTGGTATCAGCTCCTCATTTTTCCTCCTCCTCCCCACTCTCCCCGCTCATGAACCCTTGATAATTTATAAATTATTATTTTTCATGTCTTACACTGACCTATGTCTCCCTTCACCCACTTTTCTGTTTTCTGTCCCCCATGGAGGGGGTTATATGTAGATCATTGTTGTGGAAAACAAAGATTTCTCTCAAGTTGTCTCCCCCAAAAATATCCCAAACTTAGCTTCTTGCTACATGTGGCAAATGACTATATACTTGGAGGTCAACAGAAGTAGGTCAGGGGTTATTCTCCCTAAGGGTTATCAGCCATCCATCCAGAGCAAGCAGTCACTACTGTTTATCCCACAATAAGTATGGCCCACTCCCTTCTGATAAGGATAGTAGTAGATTGTTTCCCTGAAGAAGAACCCAGGGAGGTTAAGCCCACTCAAGGATAGGGTCCGCCCTTCTTATCACATGTATACCTCTAGTCCCTCCCCTTCCTATCATGTGTACAACCCCAGCTCATGCCCTTCCTCTCATGCTGATGCCTATTGTAATCCCCTTTCTATGACATGTATGCCTATTGACCAGCCCCTTCCTGTATTGTGTGTGGTTACCTGTAATCACGCCCCAAAAGAGATATAAGCCTTGGTTAGCAATAAACAGGTCCTTCAGTCTCTCTGCCCTGCCCTCTCAGCCCATGCTGTGTGCGGACCTGGTTGGTAAGCTCATGGTCATCCAGGAGGTGAACATGTTACCATGAAATGTGTCTGACTTCTTTATTTTTCTCTTTCTCCCCATCTCTCACATTTCCCTATGACTTCACTATAATCTTTATTTTATTTTAGAATTTTTAACCTGCAAACTTGTATTCTTGTTTACCAATTAACAGAAGACAACTGCAGCAAATTAGATTGTATTTTCCTTGGAATCATATTTTCTACCATCATTTCCACATTATCTGCTATGTTTGAGACTAGTATTGCAGGCACTTTAGCAATGCACCTCCTTGAGGACTTTACAGAAGGAAATGTCTCCTCCATGGTCATTTCAGTCAACACAGCGTATCTTTAGATTATCAGACTGCAGTCTGTTGTCGCTGTCACCTATGACTACGCAAGAAACAGTGAAAACTCACATCCTGGAAATGGCAGACACCCAGGACAGAGGGAATGACTTTGACAATTTGTTTGCTGTTCCCCACCCACCATCCCCTTTTTTATTCACTTATGGGTTAAAGCTTTGTGAAAAAAAGCTTTCATTTCCGGGGAAATGGTTTCAGTTTGGGGTTGTTAAACCAGCTCCACAAAATTGAAGAAAACATTCTCTATGACTCAAATCATGCAATTGGGCCATAAACACAGTCACCGAGTCAATTCTATCTCAGGGGCATTGTAGGCTCTGGATTGTACATTTTTTGGAAGCAGACCCTTTAATCATTCTTCCCAGAAGCTAGATTCAGGCGGTCAGTGCCCTACCCACTGTGCATCCAGGGTTTCTATGTGCTCATAGCAATAAACAAAACCAATCTAGTACGGTTTTAGATTCCATGGTGCTGATTCTGATTCACTGGGGCCTATACTATAACCTTTCTATTTCTTGACTGTACAGTTGCTCCTATCAAACCCGTGATTAGTTGGGGCAGGGCAAGGTCTGGCCATCTCCCCACACATTGTGATCGGTTGCCCCAGAAAGGGATGTTTCAAAGATGGACATAATATGTTCAAAGAAGAGAAGATACCTAACTCTTTCTAATAGTCATTCAGACACTGTGACTATTGTCTAATTGGTCCACCACTAAAGGAATGGGATCTCGCTCTTGATGGTTAAAGACAAATCACACAGCCGCTGATGCTGAGATGAAAGTGGAGAGTGTTGCAAGTGAGGACACCAATCAAGAGGCAACATGGAAAATCTTATAATACAATTTTACTGGTTTTTGCCAGCTATTATTTAATATTTTCCCACTCATATTTTAAAACTCTTATAGCATAATCTTTTATGTGTACCTCTTTTATTGTTCTTATTTAAGTATTAATGACATGAAATAATAAACTACCCTTCAGTATATTATTGTTTTATATTTAAAATGGCCAGGAATGCAGCAAACTGGTTGTTAGATTATTTGAATCCCACTGCTGGGAATATCATTGCTGCTGTCAGATGGCTCTTGGCTCAAAGCAGAGACACCAGAAAGATGTTTACTTGTGTTTCATTGACTGTGTGTTTCATTTACTTGTGTTTCATCGACTACTTGGGTCACAGAAAATTATGGAGAGTTCTGAGAATAATAGGAATTTTAGAATATTTCATTGTGTTCATGGGACATTTTTCTTTTTCTCTTTGATCTAGAAACCCCACTCTTAAATACTTAACCCAAAGATATGCTTGCAAAATATATCTGTAGAAGGGTATGACTTGGCATTATTTAGGGTAACAGAAGACTGGAGGAAACCTAAATGTTTTATGAATAGCACAGTGGCTGTGTAATTATTAGTCATGTTCACAATGGAATTCAAATGTCCTCAAAAGTCTGTTAAAGTGTCATTTATTTTAAAAACAGAAAATACCAAATGTCAGGGAGTGATGGGAAGATTCAAACCCTTATTTACTACAGATATGGATATAAAATGGTACAAATGTTGTCTGTGGCAAACAGTATGTTGATTTCTCAAAAAATTAAAATGAAACAATCTTATGGCTCAGCACTTCCACTCCTACGTATACATCCTAAGGATCTAATAGTGGTGACACGGACAGGCATGTAGACACCCATGTGTGTTGTAGCACTAGTCGCATTGGCAAGGACACAGAAACAACCCAACTGTCCATCATCAGATGCATGGACAAGCGCAATGTGGAACATACACATATATACAATAGAATATTACTTGGAAATCCAGGAAAGATATGTTCCCGAAACAACTTGCAACATGGATGAACCTGGGGACATTGTGCTGAGTTGATTACACAAAAGGACAAAGTACAGTCTCACGTTCATGAATTGACAAGAAGAGATATATTCACAGAGACCAATGTTCACTGTTGGTTACAGAAAGGGGGAAAGGAAGGATGGAATTTTCCCTTAGGTACCAGTCACTTTTTGTTTCTTGTGATGGGAAAGGGGAGTGCCAAATCTATATTTATATCTATGTCTCTATCCAGTCTTAAAGAATTTTGTAGAAAAAAAATAATTACCTTTCTGAAAATAGTTTTGTTGGTTCATTCTCTTTTAAATCTATATGTTCACATGCTCTTTGAAATCCCTTTATATATTTGAAAGTAAATTTTAAAAGTATCACTATAAAACCGTTCAAACATTATTCAACAAAAATATCCAAAAAAGGGGAGTTGCTGGGAACATAGCCACCAGGTAACAAGCACAGTACAATCTCAACAAACAATGATCAGAGAGAGAACCCCTGCCCGCCCTGGAAAAGAAAAGCCACTTCAAAGCAAGGTGGGCAGACACAGGGTGCACACCCCCATCACCACAGGTGGGGCACAACCACTCAAGCCAGCCTGCTGTTCGTTTCTTGGCGCCTCCACCCCCACCTCCTTCTTCTGCATGCACACCCCTGAGGGCACAGACCTGCCCACATTCCTGTTGTCCTGCCAACTGAACTTCAAATCCAGACCAGAGCCATGCCTCCTCTCTTTATCTCTTTCCTTCTCTGTCAGCCTTACACTTTTTTCATTTTCTCTCTTTTTTTCTCTTCCCCTTCTCTTTCTCTGACCTTCTCTCTTTTCTTTCTTTTTCTTTTTCAATCTCTAGCTTCTTCCAAACATAAATTCTTTTCTTCTTGTCTGATTACTTGTACTTTTCTCCTGTCCCAACCATAATATCTTTATGTCCTCGCTCTCCTTTTCCTCCTGAAATATATTTTCATGATCCATATGATTTCTTGCTACTCTTCTTAAAATACATTTTCCCAATATTTTTACAAATCTCCTGGTTCATTTAGATAGTCCCTTATCGCTATTATTATTACTTTATTCTCTCTCTTCTTTCTCCACACCTTCCCCCACCTACTGACTCTTTCCCTTTTTCTCCATTTCCCTGTGGTATGTTACTCATCTCCGATTAGTCTTTTCCTGCTCCACTGGACAGAGTCAATTACCCCAAGACCCACAGTCAACTCACTACTAATAACTGCCCCACAATGCTTCAGGTACAGCAGCCAGCAACAGGACACTTGAAACCTTAGGAAACACAAACATCAACAATCACCCAAACCCGATGGAGTATTCTGCAAAAGCGGCTCTGGAATTACCAGAAAATAGAAATAAGCAGAATGATCTTTAGGTGCCTTCAAGAGATGTGAAACATACTTCTGAGAACAATGGAAGGAATTGAAACACTGGGAACCCTACCTTGAAAGGAATACCAGAAGAGAAACAATAGGCAACGGAACGAGACAACAGGGTAACAGGCCCAGGTAATAGAAAGGAAAGGGAAACTGAGTAAGTGTGCTCGAAGGTAATTCCTCAGACTAGAACCGAAAAGCAAAGGGACCCAAACCAAGCCAGAGAGTGACATGTGATGCTATCAAGAGAAACAACCTGCATCTCACTAGGATCCTGGAGCATGAAGGGGGAAAATATCTAGAGAGAAAATAGTATCAGAAATCAAGGAAGAAAATTCTCCGGCACCATAAAGTAGGAGAAAACAACTATTCAAGAAGCTGAGACAGCCACAAATAGAGTAAATCCCCACTGGAAAGCATCATGACATATGAGAGTCAACTCTCCAATTTCAAGGACAAGGAGAGAATCCTGAGGGCAGCTAAGGAATAAAGAAGGTCACCTACAAAGGAAAACCAATAAAGGTAAGTTCTAGCTACTCAGCAGAAACCATGTAGGTCAGAAGGCAATGGAATGAAATTTATCAAATTCTGAAAGAAAAATCTGTCCATCAAGAATTCTATATACAGCAAAATTATCCTTCAAATAAGCTTCTAAGGAATATTCTGGCTGTACTTATTCCAAGACAGATTTCTTTCTGTCTTCTGGAAGCTCACAGTACTTCAAATATTCTTCACCAACACAATTCAAATGCCTTAATTCATCAGTTTTCCTTATTCATAGTCCAACTTTCACCTGCATATGAGGTGGTTGAAAATACCATAGCTTAGGCCATGTGCACAGCTCCGGCACATAACTTTCATTATTTTAAACTATGCCGTATTTCCTTGTTCTGTTCAAACAAACGCCTCTCTTGGCCCATGCACAAGTTCCTTATGCGCACAATGAAATGTTCTGGAATTCTCTTTCTTCTCGTTGCCACCCCACAGTTCATTGCGGCCCACACCGTCAAATGACTTTGCATAGTCATTAACACATAAGTAACATCTTTCGGGTATTCTCTGCTTTCAGCCAAGATGCATCTGACATCAGCAATGATATCCCGGTGCCATGCCCTCTTCTGAATCGGACTCGAATTCCTGGCAGCCCCCTGTCATTGTACTGCTGCAATGATGTTTTTATCTTCATCAACATTTTACTTGCATGTGTTATTCATGACGATGTATGATAATCTCCACATTCTGTTGGGCCCCCTTCTTTGGAATGGCATAAATACGGATCTCTTGTAGCTAGTTGGCTAGATACCTGTCCTCTTGGAATAGGCCTTCATCAGCATGTTGACCCATTTCTGTTGATGTTTGGTCAGGTCTTGTAGCCTTGTTTTCACCAATGCTTTCAGTGCAGCTCACATTTCTTCCTTCAGACCGTTGTGTTTGCTCACGCGCCATCTCCTGAAGTGGCTGTATGTTGACCAAGTCTTTCTGGCAAAGTTTCTCGGTGTATTCTTTCCATCTTCTTTTGCTGATTCCTGCTGAGCTGTGGGAGGACATCAAGACCATCATTCATGAAGAAAGCAAAAGTCATTAAAAAGACAGGAGAGATCAAAGTGGATGTCGCAAGAGACGCTGAAACTTACTCTTAATTATAGAGTTACTAAAGCAGATGGAAGTCCAAGAGCTGAATAGAAAATTTCAAAGGCCAGCATGAGAAAACAAATAAAATATTATAATGAAATGTGCAAAGACCTAGAATTAGAAAAGTAAAATGGAAGAATATGTTTAGCATATTTGAAGCCGAAAGAACTTAAGGAAAAATTCAAGTTTTGAGTTACAATCTTGAAAAATTCTATGGGAAAAATACTGAAGGATGCAGGAAACATCAGGAGAATATGGAAAGAATACGCAGAATCACTGTGTCAAAAAGAACCAGTTGACAGCCCACAATTTCAGGAGGTAGCATATAAGCAAGAACCAATGGTGCTCACAGAAGAAGTTCCAACTGCACTGAATGCATTAGCCAAAAACAAGGTTCTAGAAATTGATAGAACACCCATTATAATGTTTCAACAAGCTGATGAAGCACTACAAGGACTCGCTTGTCCCTGCCAGGAAATTTGGAAAACAGCTACTTTGTCAACTAACTGAAAGAGATCCATATTTGTGCCCACTGCAAAGAAAGGTGACCCAACAGAATTCTCAAACCTTAGAACGATATCATTGATATCCCACACATGTAAAATTTTGCTGAAGATTGCTCAACAATGGTTGCAGTAGTACATTGACAGGAAACTTCTAGAAATTCAGGATGGATTCAGAACAAGATGTGGAACCAGGAATATTGCTGATGTCATATGACTCTGGGCTAAAAACAGAGAATAAGAGAAATATGTTTACTTGTGTTTTATTGACTATGCTAAGGCATTTGGCTGTGTGGATTATAATAAACTATGGATAACCTTCATTGTGCTCATGTGGAACTTGTATATGGATCAAGAGGCAGTTGTGAAAACAAAAGGGAATGCCTCATAGTTTAAAATCAGGAAAAGTGTGCATCAGGGCTGCATCCTCTCACCATACCTATTCAATCTGTATTGTGAGCAAATCACCAGAGAAGCTGACTGATATAAAGAAGAATGTTGCAGCAGGCTTGGAGGAAAGCTTATTAACAACCTGAGATACACAGATGACACAACTTTGTGTGCTGAAATGAGGAGGACTTCAAGCTCTTGTTGATTAAGATCAAGGATTGCAACCTTCAGGATGGATTAAGACTGAAAGAAAAGACCAAAATCCTGGACCCATAGGCAACATCATGATAAAGGGAGACAAGGTCGAAGCTGTCAAGGATTTTGTTTTATTTGGGTCCATAATCAATGTCCATGGAAGCAGCAGTCAAGATATCAAAAGATGAGTTGCACTGGGTAAATCTGCTGCACGAGACCTCTTTAGAGTGTTGAAAAGCAAGGACGTTACTTTGAGGACTATGGTGAACCTAACCCAAGCCATGGTATTTTCAATTTTCTCATATGCATTGTGGGATATAAAGAGGCTTTTCTGCAGGTTGTCTCCCCCAAATATATGCCAAACCTAAGACACTGCTTCCTACACATGGTAAATGACTACACTTGGAGGTCATTGCAAGCAGGTCAGAGGTTAGTCTCCATAAGGGTTATCAGCCATCTAGAGCAATCAGGCTGTACAGTCTGTCCTACCCTAAGTAGGGCCCACTCCCTTCTAATCAGGATAGTAGATTGGTTCCCTGAAGGAGCACCCAGGGAGGCCAAGCCCACTCAAGAATGACCAAGGTTAGGATGCCATATTGAGTCTAGGGTCCGCCCATCTTGTCACATGTGTACCTTTAATCCCTGCCCTTCCTATTGCGTGTACACCCTTATCTCAACCCCTTTCTGTCACATATATGCCGATTGTACAGGCCCTTCCTGTCATACATATGCCTATTGTACAGGCTCTTCCTGTGACATGTGTGGTTACCTGTAACCATGCCCCTAAGTATATATACAGGTCTTGGTTGGAAATAGAGAGGTGCTCTCTCCTCCTTCCCCACCCTCCTGCTCTCTGCGTGGACCTGGCTGCTGAGATTATGGCTGTCCCAGATATAAACATGCTACCATAAAGTGTGTCTGACTCCTTTATTTCACTCTTTCTCCTATCTCTCCTACTCTCTGTGACTTTACTATGATCTCTATACATTATAACCATACAATTGCGCCCACAGAAACCATGATAGTGTTAGTCTGGTTTACTCTAACAATGCATGTGAAAGTTAGATATTGAATAAGGAAAACCAAAAGAGCTTTAATGCGTTTGAATTTTGAGGCTGGAGAAGAATATTGGAAGTACCATGAACTGCTAAAAGGGCAAACCAATCTGCTTAGGAAGAAATCCCGCCAGGGGTCTCCAAGAGGCAGGGATGACAAGACTGCATCTGACATACATGTTGTCAGGAGAGACCAGTCCTTTGAGAAGGAGAGCATGCTTGGTAAAGTGGAGGGGCAGCACAAAAGAGGAAGGCCCTCAATGAGTTGGTTTGATGCAGGGACTATAACAATGAGCCCAGCCATAGTAATAATTGTGTTTGATCCATTGAAATGGATCCAAGAAATTACTGAGACACTCACTGACTCACTGACTCACTCTCCCACTGACTCACTCTCTCACTGACTCACTCTCTCACTCACTCACTGACTCACTCTCTCACTGACTCACTCTCTCACTGACTCACTCACTCTCTCACTCACTTACTCACTCACTCTCTCACTCACTCTTTCACTTACTCTCTAAAAAGAAAAAATAGAGAGAATTAAAAAAAAAGAAATTGCTGAAAGGTGAATAATGGGTAAACATGAGAGTGGGGCAGGAGGAAAGAAAATAGAAAAGAAGAAGAAAGTAAAAATTATATATATATATATATATATATATATATATATATATATATATATATATATATATATATATATATAAAACAGGGAAGCAGATGGACTTTGGGCCTCTACTTAAATCTTACCTCAGTACAAAAACGATTTGTTCTAATAATGTGGCACTGAATGATACTCACTTTCCGACATGATCACTGAAGACAAACTGGGTGCATAAGCAAATGTGGTGAAGAAAGCTGATGGTGCTTGGCTATCAAAAGATATAGAGTCTTAAAGGCTTGAAGTTAAACAAGCGTCCATCTAGCAGGGAAGCAACAAAGTCCCTATGGAAGAAGCACACCAGCCTGTGTGATCATGAGGTGGAGACAGGAATAGGTATCAGAAATTCCAAAACAAGCAATCAAATTGATGTGAATGACCGTGGACAAAGCAGAGACCCCAAACCCACCTGTAAGGTAATTGGACAGTCACTCACAGAAGGGCCACAGGGAAGGGATTGTTAGATCTCTCTGGAGCTAGAGTAATACCTTGGTCCTTGGCTCCGCATGAGAAAGAATTCACACCGAAGCCTGGTTCGTGATACAAGTGAGTTTTATGACAGTTAGAAGAAGTTTCAGGTTTACACGACACCTATAGGACTCCACCCGAACATGCAGCCTGGCGGAGGCTGCTCAGCATCATGCAGAAAAGCAAAGTGTGCCAACTCTGGGCTCCTGCCTTTTCAAGGATTCCACAGGGAGCCATGGTGGATGACCCCCGATTGACCCCATTGGCTGAATTAAATTCACCTGGCCTAGGTGGGCCAATCCAGGTGGCTTAGGTGGGCCAATCCAGGTTCAGCGCCCACCCATGCCTAGTGGTGGGAAACCTGAACCTCTGATCATGTGCAGTGCCACTCCTTTGTTTCTGTACTTGGCTCTCTGGGCATGCGTTAATGGACATTCTCTAGTCCTACGCTAGCCTACCTAACAGGATGACATATCCAGGGTGTGATATAGCACTGATAAAACACATAACTATCTTCTAATTCTTTAATATTTCTTCCCCTTATGATTACAGGCTTGATTTTACCTAATTAATCTTGTTAGACCTGTATGTGTTCATTTATATAATTAAGATAATTATATTCATGAAAGCCAAGATAACCCTTCAGAAACAGTAATGGGAGTAATGGTTTCCTGAGGGTATGGGAAGAGGGTGGGGGAAGGAGGGGCAGAGGAAGCTGAAAGCATTATTGACTGTACAACCCCACTCCAGGGGGAGCGAATCACAGAATTGTAGGTGAATGGATAGAGTGAATGGTGTAAAATATGGCTAATAAATAAATATAAATATATAACATAATAATAAAGGTTCTTGGGGGTAGGATGAGGCAGGGACAAAATAAAAGAGAGCTGATATCAAAGAGTTCAAAATAAAAGAAAATATTTTGAAACTGATGGTGGCAGCAATTGCACAATTATGCTTGATCTAATTGGGTTATGGATTGTTCAATATCTGTAAAAGCTCCAAGTGAAATGATTCATTTTTATTCATTTTATTTTTTTAATCATTTTATTGGGGGCTCATACAACTCTTATCACAATGCATATATACATCCATTGTGTCAAGCACATTTATACATTTATTGCCATCATCATTCTCAAAACATTTTCATTCTACTTGAGCCCTTGGTATCAGCTCCTCATTTTCCCCTCCCTCCCTGTCCCCTCTCCCTCATGAACCCTTGATAATTTATCAATAATTATTATTTTGTCATGTCATACACTGTGCAAAGTCTCTCATCACCCACTTTTCTGTTGTCCATCCCTGGGGAAGGGCTTATATGTAGATCCTATGATTAATTTTTAATTATAAATATATCTATATCTATGCACACTATTTCCTTAAAGAAATGGTTCACTCTACATTGAGGCAGAAAGTGTGAAAGATGAGCCTGGATATCTTATAATTAAAAAAAAGCCAACAGCAACAACAAAAAAGGCAGGTTTTACTCAAAAGAACCCAGGAATCAGGGTGGAAAGTCTTCCACTGGACTAAAGTTTGGATAATTTGAACATCAAAAGCAGCAATTGGTTCAAACTAGTCAAATATATTAAATTGATTTTTTAAGTGATCACCTTTGAAAGATACAGAAGGTCAACTCATTTTTAATACTGGTAAATTAGAGTATATAAAATATTTATCCTTGTTCTCAGAGTACGCAAACCACTTTAAGGGGGGAAAATTCTCTATGAAAAGAATTCCAGATAAAAGAAATTAAAGAGTGTAGAATTAGAAAACGATCACTTTTCAGACCCTGAGTAGAATAATGGATGCAGGGAATAATTATCAATGACTGATAATATTACCATAAAGACAAGCTGACACAATGTGCCTTCACATGGAAATCTTTAGTACCATTCCCAAAATATTTTTTGAAAAGATAGAATCTGAATCATATCGAAACTCCAAATCTAAATATGAGTTTATAGTGGGTAAAGTGGGGGAAGAAATATGCTACACAACACAAAGGGGATCTTATCAGCAAAATTCACAATTAGGAAAGTTCTTCCAGATAACTATTCATTTGTTTCTGAAACAAATAAATTGCCAGGACAAAAAAGGAGGAAGGGAGGGAAGCTGCAGATTACAAGAGCCTGAATAAATATACAAACCAGATGCTACTTGTCTTTCTTGTATGAATCAATAAACAAAAATAAACAACCTGAAAGACATATTTAAGACATAATTGGGAAATTTGAACTGGTGTTGGAATTTTTATGGTATTTAGGAATTACTGTTATTGCTAGAGTCCCTAGGAGTCAGCATCGACTAGATGGTGATGAGTTTTCTGTCTTTTAGAGAGAGATACATCTTGAAACATGAATATTTTCAGATGGATAATACTATTAACTTAGAATATTGCAGGGGGACGAAGTTAAAAGAAGAGATGAAATAAGAGTGCAAAGAGTTGATAATTATAGTTTTGTGATGGAGGCAGTGACCGCGGTATAAGCCCTCACACCATTCTCCCTACTTTCATTTGGGCAGTTTTCTATAATGAAAGACATCAAGGGTAATTGGCATCATATAGTCCACAAAGACAACGTTCTACTCAGCGGTTCTCAACCTGTGGGTTGTGACCCCTTTGGGGGTCGAACGACCCTTTTACAGGGGTTGCATAAGAGCACTGGAAAACATGTAAATATTTCCCAATATATAATTACATATTGCCTTGTGATTAATCACTATGTTTTAATTACATTTAATTATGTTCCATTTGTAACAATGAAAATACGTCCTACATACCAGATATTTACATTACGATTCATAACAGTAGCAAAATTACAGTTATGAAGTAGCAACGTAAATAATGTTATGGCTGGGGGTCACCACTACATGAGGAACTGTATGAAAGGGTCGCAGCATTAGGAAGGTTGCGAGCACTGTTTTACATTATACTTTGGTGAGTAGTGATTAGGTCTTATAAACATGTGAGTGGCCAAGGTGCAGCTATTGGTGTCCCTACGTCTAGAAGCAAGAGGAGTGATGTTAATGGAAGGTGCCTTGAGGATTATTAGTGAATTGACTGTGGACCTGGACCATCTCAGTCTTCATAACCCTGAGATCAGAAGAACTACACGATCCCCAAGCTCCCACTACCAGATGCTCTGAAAGAGATCATAATTAGAAGGTCCTGCATGGAGTGGGAGAAAATATGTGAAGCAAAACTCAATAAGCTTTTTTTAATTGAAATTAAATAAAAGGGAACAGAATGCTACTGGATGGATAGAGATGGGTGAAACTCCCAGGACTATGGCCATGTGCCACCTTCAGGTCGATATAGCCAAACTCAATTTCACCCAAATAACATCAAGGTCAAGAAGGGAAACAAATAGCACCAAGTGGGTTCAAAGACCTTCAAAGAGTCAACCATCTAAGATCAAAAGGCACCATTACCCAGGACAGAGTTCAGAAGAGCTAGGAAAGAACATCATGTGAACACTCCCCGGAAATAGTTTAAGCAATGTTACATACTGAGATCGCAATCAATGACATGAAACAAAATATGTATGCTTAAATGGAGACTTTGCTTGCTCTGCAAATCTTTATCAATCTCACAACAAAGCCTTTTTTTGTTTGTTTTGCTTTTAAAGGTTAAGGAATAAAGAAGGAGAGAAGAGCGTTGAGGGGGGGTGGTGGTGGGGACAAAGAAAAGGTCGTGGGAGAGAGAGGGAGAGAAAGAGAAGAAAGTGAGAGTGGTCATGGCAGGCAGCACACTAAGGCGTGGCACAAGTTCCAAGCCAAGAAAAGGAAGGGTGCCTTTGTAGAACACCAGGGCAGATGGTAGGCAACATTATCTCTCTATATTTATATCAGTCTCTACTGATTTTTTTTTAATTTTAACAATTTATTAGGGGCTCATACAATTCTTATCACAGTTCATACATCTACATACATCAATTGTATAAAGCACATCTGTACAGTCCCTGCCCTAATCATTTTTTTCTCTTCTTTTCTTTTTTTACATTTTATTAGGGACCCATACAACTCTTATCACCATCCATACATATACATACATCAGTTGTATAAAGCACATCCATACATTCCCTGCCCCAATCATTCTCAAAGCATTTGCTCTCCACTTAAGCCCCTTGCATCAGGTCCTCTTTTTTTTTTCCCCTCCCTCCCCTTTCCCCCCTCCCTCATGTGCCCTTGGTAATTTATACCTCGTTATTTTGTCATATCTTGCCCTATCCGGAGTCTCCCTTCCCCCCTTCTCTGCTGTCCCTCTCCCAGGGAAGAGGTCACATGTGGATCCTTGTAATCAGTTCCCCCCCTTCCAACCCACTCACCCTCCACTCTCCCAGCATCGCCCCACACACCCTTGGTCCTGAAGGTATCATCCACCCTGGATTCCCTGTACCTCCAGCCCTCATATGTACCAGTGTACAGCCTCTGCCCTATCCAGTCCTGCAAGGTAGAATTCGGATCATGGTAGTTGGGGGGAGGAAGATCTGGGGGAAAGCTGTGTTCTTCATCGGTACTACCTCACACCCTAATTAACCCATCTCCTCTCCTAAACCCCTCTATGAGGGGATCTCCATTGGCCGACACTTGGGCCTTGGATCTCCACTCTGCACTTCCCCCTTCATTTAATATGGTATATATATACATATACATATACACATATGTACACACACTTATATCGTTGTTGTTTTTTTTGCATGATGCCTTATACCTGGTCCCTTGGCACCTCGTGATTGCACTGGCCGGTGTGCTTCTTCCATGTGGGCTTTTTTGCTTTTGAGCTAGAAGGCCGCTTGTTCACCTTCAAGCCTTTAAGACCCCAGACACTATCTCTTTTGATAGCCGGGCACCATCAGCTTTCTTCACCACATTTGCTTATGCACCCATTTGTCTTCAGCGATCCTATCATGGAGGTGTGCAGTCAATGATATGATTTTTTGTTCTTTGATGCCTGGTAACTGATCCCTTTGGGACCACTCGATCACACAGGCTGGTGTGTTCTTCCATGTGGACTTTGTTGCTTCTGAGCTAGATGGCCGCTTGTTTATCTTCAAGCCTTTAAGACCCCAGTCACTATCTCTTTTGATAGCCGGGCACCATCAGCTTTCTTCACCACATTTACTTGTTCACACACTTTGGCTCCAGCCGTTGTGTCGGGAGAATGAGCATCATAGAGTTCCAATTTAATAAAAGAAGGTATTCATGCATTGAGGGAGTGTTTGAGTAGAGGCCCAAGGTCCTTCCGCCACCTTAATACTTGACCTATAAATATAGACACATAGATCTATTTCCCCATCTTCCTATATATATTTGCATGTACATGTCTTTGTCTAGACCTCCATGAATGCCCTTTGACTCCTAGCTCTTTCCTCCATCTCCCTTGACTTTCCTCCTGCCCTACTACCATGCTTCATTGCCACCTGGGCTAGAGTATACCTCTTCTCTAAGCAACCTTACCCTTGATCATTTCCCACCATGCCTGCCACTCCCCCTTCTCTACCATTTGGGGTCCCATGTTTTTCCTTTGTCCCTGGGTTTGTTAACACCACTTCCTTACTCCCCCTACCCCCCCACCTCAAGTTCCCCCGGAACTGTCGGTCCCGTTGTTTTTCCTCCAGATAGTTCATCCAGCCTGTCCTATTCAGACAGACCTGTGACTCCACAGGTCTCTACTGATTTTTATCTTTACAGCACTCCTAGGGGTGGATGGTGGTCATCGCATTTTACTAGTACAGGAACCAAGCCTCAGCGATGCCTGACTACAAGCTAGTAGGGCCCTGAGACAGATGAGCTTCTTTGTATCTTTGCATTACCCACCTGCCTCAGGGGTTCAGCCGGGAATGGCCTAAAGCTGTAACCTTTAGTCCAGAGAGAATGGCCTCAATCAGTTCTCTTCACTTGCACATTTGCTTTTTGACAAAACTTATTTTGAGAGATTACCTTGCTTCCAGTTGGTGTTAAGTTCCAGCTCTTAGCAACTGTATACAACGAACAAAACACTACCTGGTCCTGCTCCATCCTTCTATTTGTAATGTTTGAGCTCACTGTTGCTTGAGCCTTCTGTTAGTGCTCTGTATTGAAATAATAATAACGATACTATTTTTTAAGTGTGGCAGGGTGGGGGTTCAGGGGAGCAGTTAAAAATGGTCTTTATCCAACAAGAACGCTTACAGGTCAATTTATTTTTCAGACTCCCTGTTACTGACCATAATGAATACCAGACTCTCTTTATCCCTGGGATGGCATGTGCTGGTTATGCACCAACCAGAAAACGTGAGGGAAGCAGAGAGAGCGCAGAAAAAGATGCGCATTCTTTGTCTTCTGTTAGGGTTTCCAAGTTCTCTCTCCGGGACAAAGGAAAGTCCACAGGCCTGAACCCCAGATGTGAAATGGCATCTCAAACAAAAGAACATCCATCTTTTACATTTGCAGAGTACGCTGATGGTCTGTTTCTGATTTTCACTATACTCTTTTTTTAATAAGGGAGGGAGTAGACTCCGTTTTAGAAAGACTTAATCAAAACAGAAGAAAATGAAGTTTCAGCCCATAAAGGCTGCTGCTTGACAGGCCTGGGAAGCCACACCAGTCAGTGCACACCACTCCAGCTGTGGGGCCTCAGCATCTCTCTGCCTGCAGCCACTGTCTCCTCCCTCAAGAATGTCAAGAGAAGGATTGGTGCCGTGGGTGAACATCGATGCTATCTCTTTTGCAGACTCATTTCTTAACTACATGAAGCTGTTAATTCTTTTGTCACTCGCCCTCTGCAAAGGGAGAGTGGATCCTGAGGTAAACCTTCCCTCCAAACCCCCCCCTCCCAAATTCACTGCCACGGAGTCGATGCTGAATCATAGTGACCCTGTAAGAATGGGGTAGAAGTGCCGTTGTGGGTTTCTGACACTGGAACTCCTCATGAGAGTAGAAAACCCCATCTCTCTACCACGGAGCTGCTGCCCTTAGGGCCCCCTACTTTCCCTATAAATCAGGCTCAGTGTGCGGTTCCCAGGCAGAGGAGCCAGTAGCAGCTCCCTTCGACGACCTTGGATGTCTCTATACAGTAGCTTCCAATGGCTGGTCTTTCAGAAGTAGATCACCTCTAAGATGTCTACGTGGACTGTACTCTCCAACATTTGAGTTGGCTGCTAAGCCTCTGAAATGTCTATCCTTCACAGGGACTCCCAGCTTTGGGGTGCATGTGCAAAAGGGTCTGGCCTCACATTCCTGAAAAGGCTAAAATTTGCCTTTAAATTGTTTTCAAAGGAAAACCCTGAGCCCACCGCTACCGAGACCAGTCCCTGAAGAAGGCCACCGTGCTGGCCAGAGCAGCAGGCAGGACAGTGAAACAGAGGAGGATCTTCAACACGATGGATTAACAATGACTGTATCGATCGCTGGGCTCGAGAGTAACAAATGTGAAGATGGCAGAGGACTGGGCAGTGCTGGGTTCTGCAGTACATGTGGGGTCACTCTGAGGCAGAGCTGGCACCTAACAGCAGTGATTGCCCTGACCCAATTCTGCTTCCTTGCGATCCTGAGGGGGGTGGGGGGTGGGCTGTGTATCTTGGCAGGAGCAGATGTGTTTATCTTTCCTCCTCAGAGTGGCCTGTGGGTTTAAGTCACCAACCTGCGGTTCCAGTACAATGCAATGAAAGGAAGCAATGCATAAAAGATAGCCATTGGAAGCAGAAGAAAAGGTTAGCAGGACTGGAAGATTGTGATGTTCATCTTTCAGACTTCGGACTGTACCCAGTCCCTGGGCTGCAGGGAATGTTGTACACCATTAGCCTACGGTGTGATTACTTTCCTAACAGCACAGTTGTACGCCCTCTTCCTTTTCTTTCTTTCTGTACATGTGTGTTGCAAACACGGTCTCTGTAAGCTGGAACCGATGTGATGGCAACGGGCTTGGATTGCAAAGAACCGATGTGTTAAGTATTTCAAGCATATCACAATAGTTTGCAAATTTCTTTTGTAATTTCCTCATTTATTAATAGACTGGAGGCCTCAAAATATGGAAGTGTCCCCGGCCTCTCTCCATGTCTGAGCGGTCTTGAAGGGGAAGGAGAGGAGCTGTGTGGTAATAGAAGTAACAACACACAGGCCTCAGTTCTGTGTCAGCGACTGGTGCCTGTCCTAACTTGGCTCACATTACTCAGCATATTTCAGGTGGATTCAGCCAACTAATCCTCACAACAAACCCGTGAGCGGGCATTCTTTCCTTCTGTGAGTAGATATTATTTTCGTTTCACAGATTAGTAAACCGAGATGAAGCCTGTAAGTAGCAATGTTTCACACTTTGCTCAACGACTGAAAGAAACAAAAGGAAATTGTAGCTTATGAGGGAAATCATTTTAAGCCCAACACGATATATAATTTTTCATAGTTAGAAAAAAAAACACCTAAGAGTTGAAACCCTTATCTTCTTGAAGCCTCCAGGTCCTTCCCTCTTTCTTAACTGACTGTTCTTGTTCTTTCGATAACAACAGCCGCCTCTCCACCATTCTTTGGAAAATTTCATCCTTTTCCACAAGGTCTGTGCTTCTTTCTCTCTCTGCATGTCTTCGGCATTTCCCAGAAGTAGAAAATCTCAAAGTATGAGCTAAACTAGAAAAAAATCACCCAGAAGATTGATGATGGGTGATGGGGTTGTGGTGACGACCCTGAATGTCTGATCCTTTCCACGGCTGTCTGATAGCATGGTAAATGCTCTTCATTCTATCCCAGGGCCTGTGGACACTGTTGCTTCATAACTGGATCTGTCAAAGATTAGAATGAATTGTCTGAGTCTAAACCAACCCACATGATGTAGAGGGGAAAGTGCTCCCTGGGTCCCCATCCCACCCATGGCCACTCTTGCTGTCAGAGAGTAAAATTTCCCTCCAGCTGTGCCCTTTAAGAGGCCACCTCCAGGCCTTTCTTCCAAGGCAGCGCTGGGTGAGTAAGTTCAAAAGCCAACCTCTTTGTTAGTAAGCTGCCTAACCATTTGTGCCTTCCAAGGATTTAGAGAAACATCCCTAGAGTCCCACAAGTTGCAAATTAGTACTTTGGATTACAACACTTTGCTTCTTTGGTCTGTTATCCTACCTACATTGGGCTTCCTTGGGTGACCATCTTGCTAACAAATGGCCTGGGGACTGTGTTGGGGTGGTGAGGGTATGGAGGCCCGTCTTCAAGGTCCACCACAGTGCAGACACCCTTCCTCGATGCTCTAAGGAAGTGGTTCTCAACCTGTGGGTCGCGACCCCTTTGGGGGTTGAATGACCCAGGGGTTACCCTGATTCATAACAGTAGCAAAATTACAGTTATGAAGTAGCTACAAAAATAATTTTATGGTTGGGGGCTCACCACATGAGGAACTGTATTAAAGGGTCATGGCATTAGGAAGGTTGAGAACCATTAGAAAGCTCTACGGATCAATAACATACTCCGTTTGGCGTTCTATGGTCACATTCTACCGTAGCACCAAAAGTATTTATTGAGAATTCCCCGAGGGCCTGGTTGTTACTAAACACTGCATGACTACTTTCTTTGAGTCAAGTGCCAGGTGTTGGCCTTGACCCACCTCTGTGGTGAGAAATCTCATGTTAATGTTTTATTGTAGCAAATACTGCTGGAGGTGAGCTCCAAGCAGAGGGCTAAATCGGGCACCATAAACATTCCAGGGCAATTTTTAGAATGAAAGCCAGCATTTATCTATGGATTGTTAACAATGCCCAGAATAACAACTTTCCAAAGCACTTTTACCCTTACTTTATTGTTTCAATCTCATAATAACCCAGAAAGGTCATTAGACTTGGCATGATAACCTGCATTCAGTAAACCAGGAAATATAGACTCAGAGAGTTTAAGTGGTTGGGCAAGGTCCCTGAGCTAATTAATCACAGAGCAAAGCTTGCTCCCTGACTACCTAGTCCATCTCTTGCCAACGCCTTGCAGGTTGCCGCCTTCGATGTGTGTAAAACAGATCAAGGGCGTCCTCCGGACATCGTGGTCTGTAGGCATCTTTCTGAGCTTGTCCAATCTCCTAATCCACCTTATCTGAAAGGGCTCTCATGATCCTCATCTTACGGACGATGAGTGTTTGCAAAGTTCTTCACTCTCCTGTCCTTATACAACCATGTGTAGGGTGCCCTCTGTGTGGGCTCTGGGTTGCATCCATCAAAAATACACTTTTGAGATCCTACAATGATCTCTTAAACCAGCGTGCCCAAGAATGAATTCTTGATATAAACCAGGGGCCCAAAGTAATTCTATCCATGATTATTGACCCTGGAGTCCCGGGGTGCAGGTTGGGGGGGTGAAGGGGGGGTGCAAAGACACTCAGCTATTGTTGAAAAGGTTGGAGGTTTGAGTCCACCCAGAGGTACTATGGGAAAAGGCCTAGCATCTACATCTGAAAGGCCAGCCATTGACAATCCTATATGCTCCTGGGGCACACATGGAGATACCGTAAGCCAGAGTCAAGTCAAAGGCCACTGAGCAGTGCTTTTAGCTCTGGGGCAATTTGTTCTGCAGCACAGGGAACAGACGGAATCAGGTAACGGCTTCAGGCTGCCGCTTCCACCCTGGATACCTTACCATCCCTTTAACATCCCTAACCTCCATAAGTAATCTCTTCCTTAATGATCTCTCTTCAGTTCTGTTGACCTTCTGTTTCCTGCTGATGCTTTGCCGAACATTACAAATAAGAGACTAAAAAGATAGAAGTCATCACTGCCATTGCATTGATTTCAGCATATAGTAACCCTAGGACAAGGAAGACCTGCCCTGTGAGTTTCCCAGAGTTTCTACTCCGCAGGAGTAGAAAGCCTCATCTTTCTCCCAAGGAATGCCTGATGGTGATAACTGCTGACATTGCAGGTAGCAGCCCAACGTGTAAACCACGATGTGATCAGGGCTTCTTGGAATAAACAAGTCAATGGCAAGTTCTTTTTTTCTTAATTGAATGATTTCCATGTTTGTTGATCAGAAATGAGTTGTGCCAATTGCTAGAGTCATTCACAACAAATGGAGGATTAAATGATTCAGGCCTGAATATTTCACAAACCACACAATATCCCGAGGCAACTGACAGAGAATACTGTAGCTCTTTTCTCATCACTGTCACCATCATCTTTGTACCCTAAAAAATATATTCTGGCTATACAACTTGTTTGCCTGTCATCCAGAGATTTTTGTCACAATTTTTCAAATAGGCAACAGTAATGTTAACAATCACCTGGCCCTCTTTAGATCCCCCAATTCATAAATTATAGTAAAACTATTCATCACAGCAGAATTTGTATTTCTTTTATTTATGGGATCTTCAGGTGGGACAATTTCAGATTCTAAAACATTTTGACTTTCTATACCCTCATTACATTTGTTTCTTACAACAATAAGTAACAGATACAGAATTTGGAACATATGCAGTTATATTTGAATTTTTATTAGCAATTTTAGTGATACCAGTTCAACAATTTGCACCCACTAAATTTAAGCACTCAATCGAAGAAATCCTTTCTGATTTATTAAGTTTAAAAAAATGTTTAATCATTTATTGGGGGCTCATACAACTCTTATCACAATACATACATGCATCCATTGTGACAAGTACATTTGTACATTTGTTGCCATCATCATTTTCAAAACATTTTCTTACTACTTCAGTCCTTGGTAACAGTCCTCATTCTCCCCTCCCTCCATCCCCTAATAATTTATAAATCGTTATTTTTTCATGTCTTACACTAACCACTATCTCCCTTTACCCACTTTTTGTTGTCTGTCCCCCAGGGAGGGGGTTACATGTAGATCATTGTGATTTGTTCCCCCTTTCTACCACCACCTTCCCCTTCCCCTCCTGGTTTCACTACTCTTATTATTGATCTTGAGGGGTTCATCTATCCTGGATTCCCTGTGTTTCCAGCTCTTATCTGTACCTGTGTATATGCTCTGGTCTAGCTGGATTTATAAGGTAGAATTGGGATAACGATAGTGTGGGGGAGGAAGCATTAAAGAACTAGAGGAAAGCTGTATGTTTCATTGGTGCTATACTGCATCTTGACTGGTTCATCTCTTCTTTATGACTGTTCTGTAAGGGATGTCCAATTATCTACAGATAGGCTTTGGGTCTCCACTGTGCACTCCCCCTCATTCACATTGATATGATTTTTTGGTTCTGGGTCTTTGATGCCTGACACCTTATCCCATCGACACCTCATGATCACACAGGCTGGTGTGCTTCCTCCTGTGGATCGTGTTGCTTCTCAGTTAGATGGCCACTTGTTTGTCTTCAAGCAGACCTGGAACTATTTATAGACTTTTCCTCTTTTTTTTTTGTCATAGGTTTTTTTGGGGGTTTTTTTTGTTTTCTCTTTTTGTTTTGTTTTGCTCTGTCTTGTTTTTGTGCTTATTATTGTCTTTGCATGCCTGTCTGGATAAGATAGGTGGGATAAACAATCCAGGGGAATAAACAATGGGATCAATGGTTCTGGGGGGGGTGGACACAGGAGTGGGTGGGGTGGGGGTAGGGAAGTGGGTGTTAACAAAGGTACCAAAGAATGATAAGTGATCTAAAATTAATGGCAAGGAAGGTGTAGGGTGCCTGATAGGGCATGATCAAGGGCAATGCAACTGAGAGAAATTATTGGAACCCGAATGAAGGACAAGCATGACAGTGGGACAAGAATAAAGTAAAAGGAAATAGAGGAAAGAACTAGGAGGCAAAGGGAATTTAAAGAGGTCTAAATACAGGCATGTGCATGTATAAATATATTTATATATAATGATAGGGAAATAAATCTATGTACATATATTTACATGTGAAGTATCAAGGTAGCAGACAGACATTGGGCCTCCACTCAAGTACTCCCTCAATTCAAGAACACTTTGTTATAAAAACCTGGCATTTTGTGATGCTCTTCTTCCTGACACAACCACTGTAGACAAAATGAGTGCATAAGCAAATGTGGTGAAGAAAGCTGATGGTACCCGGCTATCAAAAGATATAGCGCCTGGGGTCCAATGGCAAATTCTCATTGGCATCATGATGCAAATACACAGGCTGTTGTGATAGGGGAATGACAGAGAACCAGCTTGAAGCAAGGTGGTTAGGGGAGGCCTTTCAGACTACCTAAGCCAGCTAATATCTGCAGCAAAGTGCAGGATGAAAACACAATGCTAGTGAAAGTCAGGTGGTGGCAAACTGAGCTGAGGCAGTCACATAGCCAATTCTTTCATTGCTTTAATATCTTGGTGTGTTGCTCATTTCATTCTTTCAATTAGGTTGGTACTTGAAGGTGAAGAAAAACAAGCACATTTGAAGTAGCCCCTTTCCTCCCAGTGCCTGACCTTTCTCTCACAATCCACTTGCAGGTAGAGCTGTGAGACATCTGAACCCTACAGATTGAAAAGAAACAGGTTGAAAATGAGAGAGATGTTAAAACGGCCTTTTATACAAAAGCATAGATATTATTCACACAGAAGTAGTTTGCAATGAAGGCAACATATTTTCATCCACTCAATGGCAAACAAATCTAAAAAGCAAAAGGATGTAACAAAATGTAGTGAACCCTGTCAGAGCCAGAACTCAAAGAGATTGCCTTGTCTTTTCAGGTCTCACAAGTTGTCCCCCTTAGACGGGATGCTGCTGTCTTACTGCTTTTCTATCACTCTGTTAGTAGAAAATATTTGAAAGTCTTCCCTCTTTCACAAGTTTTGCCTTGGACAGGTTCTAGTTTTGGCTGACTTTATTATATATTGCATTGCTTGGGGAAATGAAACCTACTATGTTTTCTTTGGTATACTATCGGCTAGTACACATTTTTAGAAAAGCAACCAGCATATCCTTCCCTGTACTCATTTTTGGGAACCTATATGCATGAAGGTCCAGATTTTTTTTTTAATTTACTTTTTAAAATTCCCACCAGTTTTATTGGCATATAATTCACATACCATACAATTCAATTTTCAATCACATGAAGAATTGTACAATCTTCGTCACAAACAGTTTTAGAACATTTTCTCCATTTTTGTGCTCATTAGGTTTACTGCTCCCCGCCTCTGTCCCCTTGACATATTCCCTGCCATACCCCAAAGGAACCATCACCTCAGTTACTATCTCTATAGATTTATCAAAAAGGTCTATATTTTTACAGCATTGTTTATAGTGGCAAAAACAAAAACTGGAAATAATCCAATTGTCTTAGGCTATTGGACTGCTAACCACAGGTCAATTCTCTCTTTCTCTCTCTTTCTTTCCCATCGCTCTGTCTACCTGTATATTCCTTCTGCAGAGTCAAATTAACCCAAAGTCAGCAGGCAAAATGTTAAGCTGCTGATGACTCCCAGGATTGGCAGGCAACATGGCAGCCACTAGCTCAGCTCAAGTCTCAAGAACCAGAGATCAGATCATGAGGCAAATGCAAAATTTAGATTTATTAAAAAGCAGGTATAATTTTAAAAAGAAAAAAAAAAGCAGGTTAGCTTTGCCAGAGCCTCTATATATATTGGAAGCAACTTGTACCCTTGGAAAAAATCCCTTTCAACTGACTGACTGCTCATAGAAGTGATTACATTATGTTAGATCTCATCAAGTGGAATGACCACATATTTTTTACCCTTTAAAAATTAATAAATCATTTTATTGGGGGCCCTTAAAGTTCTTATAACAATCCATGTACCAGTTGTATCAAACACATTTGTACATATGTTGCTGTCATCATTTTCAAAACATTTTCTTTCTGCTTCACCCTTTGGTATAAACTCCTTTTTGTCCCCTCCCTCCCCCACTCTCCCACCCTCATGGACCCCTGATAAATTATAAAGTATTGTTATTTTCATATCTTACACCGTCCACTGGTGATGGCTACATCTTAACTGCCAAACCACTGAAAGCCTTGGCCCATTCAAATGGACACAACCCCAACTATATCACTGGTCATTCTTCTATAGACTATGGTAAGTCCAAAGTAAGGAATTATTCAAAAGAATGAATTATATCTTGTGTATTTACCTGAAAGACTCTCTATGACATAATATTAAATAATTATTTCTAAAAGTAAGCGACAGAGTAATCTGTAGCAGGATCCTAAGGCAAAGACTGCATCTATGCCATATATTTGTTTATAATGATATGGGCAGAGAAAGAATACAAAAGTGGAGAGCAAATGCCTTGAGAATGATTGGGGCAGGGAATGTATGGATGTGCTTTATACAATTGATGTATGTATATGTATGGATTGTGGTAAGAGTTGTTTGAGTCCCTAATAAAATGTAAAAGAAGAAAAGAGAAAAAAATGATTAGGGCAAAGACTGTACAGATGTGCTTTATACAATTGATGTATGTATATGTATGAACTGTGAAAAGAATTGTATCAGCCCCAATAAATTGTTAAAATAAAAAAAAATTTTTTTTTAAAAAAAGAAAGAATACAAAAGATAACACATCAACCTTTAATCAAAGAGGGACAACAATAAGTGGGAGATTAACTTTTTCACTATGCATTTGTGAGTTATTTCACTTGTTTAAAGTGAATGCATATCATTTTTACTCTTAAGCTTCCTGCCCCCACCCCTTCCTCAATCCCAGGCGACCATGATTCTAATTTTTCACATTGGATTTGTTTTGCTGGTTCTATAATTTATTATAAATGGAATCCTAAGGTTTGTAGGTTTTGTGTCTAGTTTCGTCTGCTCATTTTTATGTCTGCGAGGTTAATCTATATTGTTGCATGTATGAGTAATTTGTTCCTCTCATCACTCAGTAGTATTCAATTGTAATCGTGTACTTCAATTTGTTTTTCTATTCTCTGTTGATGGACATTTACATTGCTTCCAGTTTGGGGCTCTTGTGAATAAAGTTGCTATGAATATTCATGCATAAGTACTTGTGTTCAAAGAGCTTCCTTTCTCTTAGACAAATATCTAGAAATTGAATTGTTGGATCGAAGGGTAGATGTATGGAGGTGGATGAATTTGTATCACTTAGTAATTTAAAGCTGAGTATCATACAGATGAGTTTTAATTTTAAAGAAAGGGAAGCTTGTCATTTAAATCATTACAGTGACAGCTACTTTGCTTTTCTCTCCCCCTCTCTTCTTGGTAAGCTTTTGAGTCAGATCTGAGGCCTCCCAGGTCAGGTCAGCCCTATCACATTTCAGTGTGATCAAAGAAAGGGGAATTCCAGCGCTAAACCTGATTACCAGGAACTAGGCTTAGATACTACAAACCAGAAGCCATAAACCTAAAGAAAAGAGCTAAATTAAGAAAACAGCCAGCTCCAAGGAGAAGCAGATACTATCAGCTGAAAACCACTTGCTAAGAAAACAAAACAAAATTCATGACCTTGCATTCTATCATAACAAGGTGTCACCAAAATTAAGACTTAACATTGAAAGAAGAGAACATTTTGAAACCGGTCAGACCAGCACATCAGGAAAGAGTAGCAGAACAAACCTGACCTCAGAGAAGGGTTAGAAATAGTGTACTAAGGTGCTACAAGCCCTCGCCAAGACATGACGACCTAGTCTTAGGAAAGATTTGGCTAAACATAGTAGGATGTGATAAAACAATGTCCTGCCACACGGTGATAGATTTTAGGAGTACTTGCTCAGACCATTGCTAACTTCTCTCCCTTTTTCTGAGGACTGACCTTGATCGGGAACCCACGGTAGGGTCACAATAGCATGCTTTCCTCCTTTTTAAAAACAGCTCATTGTAAAAAAAGAAGAAACATATTAGATCAAGGACACATATCAGAAAAAGATTTCACTTCTTCTCCAGGTTGAGTAGCATTCCATCTTATCTATGTACCACATGAATATTGAATGTATGTACAAAATGCATCTGTTGATGGTTAAGTTGTGTCCAATTGAAGTGGACATTGGTGTTCTGTCTTTGAGTCTCTGCTTCCAAGTCTTCTAGGAGTGGGATTGCCGGGTCGTGTGGTAGTTCTCTTCTTAATTTGTGGAGGCACAGCCACGCTGTTTTTCATAAGTTATAACATTTCACATTCCCATCAGCAATGGTTTCCAAGTTCCCCATATCCTTGCTAACCCTTCTTATTTATTTTATTTTTATCTTTAATCTTCTCACACTCATTGAGTTTGAGTCTAGCTCACTGTGACCTTATAGAACAGGGTAGACCTACCCTGTGGGTGTCCAGCCTGTAACTCTTCATAGGAGCGGAAAATGTCATCTTTCTCCCTCGGAGCTGCTGCTGGTGTCAAAGTGCTGAGCTGTCCTAAGTCAAACCCTATTGCTGCTGATTCCGGCTCATAGGGACACTATCAGTCAGAGTAAAACTGCCTCGTGAGCGTCTCAGGTTGTAAATATTTCTGGAAGCAGACTGTCATATCTTTCTCCCATGAAGTGATTAGTGGTTTCAAACTGCTGTCATTGTAGTTCAACCCTGAGCATTTAACCATTGCACCATCAGGGCCCTCCTTAGGCACACATTTTCCTGAATAATATGGATATCATTGTGGTTTTGATTTGCATCTCTCTGATGACTATGAGTGAACCGCCTTGTATGTATTTGGTGGACATTTGAACATCCTCTTCAGTGAATGCAATGAGAGATTGATTGCAGAATTATTTAATGCTGTCTCCTGGATCCACCAGAGAAAGGCTAAGCTCTCCACTCCCATCCAGTTCATCTCAGCATGGTCTTGCTTGATGCTCACCCTCATGAAGAGATCACTGAAGATTACGGGAGCAATAACAGTGTGGCGAGCAAACTAGATGGTGTCCAGCTGTCAGAAGGAACAGCATTTGGGTCTTAAAGGTTTCTCTTTAAACAAGCAGTCAGCTAACTGGGGTGTCACCTGAATCCACATGGAAGAACACATCAGCTTGTGCGATCCAAGAATTGAAAATAAAATATGGGGGAAAGGCCAGCTCCCCACAACTAATCGTGGGTTCACTAGGTGCAGTTATACGGTTAAGATATATAAAGATTATAATGAAGCCATAGAGAATGAGAGAGATAGGAGAGAAAGTCAAATAAAGAAGTCAGACACATTTCATGGTAGCATGCTCACCTTCTGGATGGCCATGATCTCAACAGCGTGGGCTGAGAGGGCAGAAGAAAGAACAGGGGCAAGGGACATTTATTGCTAACCAAGGATTATAACTACTTAAGGGGGGCGTGATTACAGGTAACCACATCACAGGAAGGGGCAGTACAATAGGCATACACATGCAATAGGAAAGAGATATACAATGGGCATAGGCGTAACAGGAAGGGGACGAGCTAGAGGTGTGCACATGATGTACATGTGACAAGAAGAGCGGATCCTAGATTCATGATGGTGGCCTAACCTTGGTCACCCTTGAGTGAGCTTGACCTCCAGGGCTCTCCTTCAGGGAAACAGTTTCCTAGTATCCTTGTCAGAAGGAAGTGGGCCCTCCTTGTGGGATAAGCAGTGGTGTCTGCTTGCTCTGGATGGCTGATAACCCTTAGGGAGAATAACCCCCGACCTACTTCTGTTGACCTCCAAGTGTATAGTCATTTGCCATGTGTGGCAAGCAGCTAAGTTTGGCACACATTTGGGGGAGACAACGTGGGAGAAATCCTTCTGTTTCCCACAATAAAATCTAAATCTGAAGGAGGGAATGGTATCAGAGCTTAAATTGTGAACATCTGGTTTTCTATGGATAACAGTAGAAGCCCAAAATCCATTGACAGGGTCCACACATGGGTTAAGTCTCAAATGATTCCCCTCTGATCATAGTGGAGGAATATGGATAGCTTTGTTATCAGACAGAAAGTATTGTAAAGTTGAATATGAGTGGAATAGTTAGGTTAAAATATGATATCATTTGATCTCCCTTTTGAAACAACTTTAAAGTTGTTTCAGTTAAAAAAAAAAAAAAGCGAAGGGGAAATACACATAGATTAAGCCTCCAGTGCAGCGGTTCTCACTCAACCTGTGGGTCGCGACCCCTTTGGGGATCAAACGGCCCTTTCACAGGGGTCACCTGATTCAGAACAGTAGCAAAATGACAGTTATGAAGTAGCAATGAAAATCATGTTATGGTTGGGGGTTGGGAGGCACCACCCACCACATGAGGAAGTGTATGAAGGGTCACGGCATTAGGAAGGTTGAGAACCACGGCTCTAGGGAATTCCCTCTCCCCATAGACCAGGGATGTGCATAGCCTGGCTATCACGCAGAGCACATATGGTAGATTTAAACAACACATCATCCTTTGATCTCCCTTTTGTTTTAGTTTAAATTTGTTCTATTTTAAAATATTTTCTGTTTTCTTCTCCATTGAGGTTTTTATCTGTTTTACTTTCTTATTGGTGTTAGTTTTGAAGGGGTTTTCTGTAAATGAAATTCAGGGAAGGTAAATCTATTCAGGCAGAAACTGGGGTTACTTTCATACCCTTTGGAGTATGGCAGGGGAGGATGGAGGGAAGTAGGGAGCTAATAGCAATTAGCACAAGAATGAAGAAAATGTTCTAAAACTGATTGTGATGGTGATTGTATAACTCTTATTGATGAGATTAAACTATTGAGTTGTATCATATATGAACTATATACCAATAAAACTGTTTTTAAAAAGTTACTCTCAGAAGCCCACAGGGTCAGTTCGCCTCTGCTCTGCTGGGTTGTTATGAGTCAGAATCGACTCAGTTTCAGTGAGTTTGTTTGGATTTGTGGTGTCCTTCAACGAACTGAACATTAGCAAGGGGCAAGTGTCCAATTCCTTTTTATTGACTGACAAATGAACCTTCCCTGAACCCTCTTTCACATCCTGCTGTGACCTCTAGATATTAACAGTTTAGCAATTATAATAGATCCTGTTTAATGAGCTCTTGTTCCATGCCAAGCACTGTGCTAGATGTTTAACATATATTATCTCATTCACTCCTCACAAATGAGACAGGAACTCTTATCAGCCCCATGTTACCAGAGAGGTGGCTGAGACCTGAGAAACCAAGGAATTTAGTCAAGGTCACATACTTAATACGTGTGCTGGAGTCCAGGTGAGTACCAAGGCCCTGTTGACAGCACGGCCTAACCCTAACCACTCTTGCACACTTGCCCTGACTGTGGTTTTGTTTGCCTACATGTGTATCTTCCATATTAGAATATAAACTCCTTAGGTCAAGGTGTTATTTATCTATTTAATCACATTGCACGTTAAAGGTACTCAATATATGCGGAATATTGACTCTCACCAAGAAGGTATGCCCTGAACTAATTGCTCCCCCAAGTTTTTAGCCATACCATAATCAGTGTTTCTTAAAGAGCAGTGGTCTGCCCATCAAACTCTTTTGAGCTTTATTGCAATGAGCTCTTCTTCCAAAGTAAAATTTTTGGGGGAAGCCAGGACATGCAGAGTTTTAGGGTGAACTCTGGACACATAGGCTTTCTTGGACCATGTAGCCTTATCTGAAAGACACCGCCTCTAAAGCCAGCCAGCTTCCTGACATCCACCTCTCCCACAGGAATTCAACTCGTGTAAGCAGGTCAATCCCCACAGCCATAAGCTTCCCATTGCTCCACTGTCAGCACGTTGGCTTCCTGTAACAGATTTTTTAGGGCTTAGCACTAGCAGCTGTACAGAATGCGCTTAGAAGCAAGGATGGAGGGACTTTGTCTCAGGTACTTTGGATATGTTACCAGGAGGGACCAGTCCTGGCGGAAGGAGAAGCACATCAAGCTTGATAGAGTGACAGGTCAGAGACGAAGAGGAAGACCTTCACTGAGATGGCTTGATACAGTGGCTGCAACAATGGCTCAAACAGAATGGCTGTGAGGAGGACAGCAGAGGACCCGGCACTGTTTGGCTCTGTTGTACATCGAGTCGCTATGAGCTGGACCCGACTCAAAGGCGCTTCACAACAGCAAAGCATTAGCAGCAGCCCCTTCCTTCTGGACTCACCTATGGTCAGGAGACAGAAGGAGAGGATGCAGAAAGGTATGCAAGAAATGATTGCAATAGCACCCTGCACCCACTCCGCTTCTGCCACTGCCTGCACATTCTTGCAGGGGGACTTCAGATGTGCTAGCGCTTTGGAGCGACAAGGTTTTCTTCAGTGCCCCAACTAAGCCCTGCTGACACCCTGCAAGGGGATTGAATTTCCGCCAAGAAGAACCCACCTCTTGGCGAAGAGAGAATTAGTAAGGGCATGCCCGCTATCAGTTTACCTGCTGCACAATGCCGAAGGCTCCCGGCAGCCTCAGACCGCTTAGCTCCTTTCTTCTTCATTGCTTCTTTTTCTTTTCTGTGAATCCCTGTGGGATTCTTTCCTCCTTTTGCTCTCCACAGTCCAGCTACTTGTGTGAAATTCAGATCTAAAAAAAAAAAAAAGGTGACAAGAGTTAGGAGCGGAAAAAAGGCGGTATCTCAAAACATCTCTATTCCTGGAAATTTCACTATGTATTCATTTAAATACAAACTCCTAGACCTCAGCTGAGGAGCCCTGGTAGTGTAGTGGTTACATGTTGGGCTACCAGCTGCAAGGTCAGCAGTTTGAAACCATCGGCTGCTCTGGGGGAGAAAAATGAGGCTTTCCCCTCCAGTTAAAAGTTACATTGGCCCTAGAGGGAGAGCTTTTCTTTCTTTCTTTTTTTTTTTAATTTTTTTATTAGGGACTCATACAACTCTTATCACAATCCATACATACATCAATTGTATAAAGCACATCTGTACATTTTTGCCCTCATCATTTTCAAAGTGTTTGCTCTTCACTTAAGCCCTTTGCATCAGGTCCTCTTTTTTCCCCTCCCTCCCCGCTTTCCCCTCCCTCATGAGCCCTTGATAATTTATAAATTATTATTTTGTCATATCTTGCCCTGTCTGGCGTCTCCCTTCACCCCCTTTTCTGTTGTCCATCCCCCAGAGAGGAGGTCACGTGTAGATCCTTGTAATCGGTTCCCTCTTTCCAACCCACTCTCCCTCTACCCTCCCAGTATCGCCCATCATATCCCTGGTCCTGAAGGTATCATCTGCCCTGGATTCCCTGTGCCTCCAGCTCCTATCTGCACCAGTATACATCCTCTGGTCTAGCCCTTTGGTGGGCCAGGATGTGCTCCACTCTCTCCTCCTCTCCCTTCATCTGCTCCCGGAGGGAGAGCTTTTCTTGGTAAAAACAAACCATCCCAATAACTCTGTCCGCTCTCCTGCCTCTTAGAGACCCCAGCGGCCCAACGTCATCACAGACGCCCCGCCTCCCGCCACTGCACAACCTCCACGTGGAACCGAGTTCTGGGCTGTGCCACCCCACAGTGCCCACGCCTTCCTTTCCAGAACCACCGGGTTGAAACGTGCTGCTGTCCGCTCGCCATCATGGGCAGCTGCCCACAGGTGGTGCCAATGGCTGAGTGACCGGCCGAAAGGTGGGTGGTGCAAGCCCACTCCAGTGCCTCAGAAGAAAGGTCTGGCTATCTGCCTGCGAAGGCCGTGGCCCTGCCAGCCCCTAGGAGCAGTTCTACTATGCACGTGTGGGCTCACCACCGGTCCGGATTGGCTTGATGGCAACCAACTGTGACCTTGCGGCTAAGGCTTGGGGCCTGCTTTCCCTCTTCCTGCCAGCACATTGGGGGCTCACTGAGGGAGCCCACGTGGCCATCACACACTCGGTACATGGGTGGCTGGCTGGCTGACTGTCAACTGGAGGTGAACAGTGAGTCCCGACCCCGGCCACCCCTGTGTATACACTTGAGCTACCTTCTGAAATTGTCTCAAGCCCGTCTCCAGTGGCAGCCGCCTGTGGCATGCGGTTCCCTGAAAGCTGGCTCTTTGGCTGGCCTGCCCGGGGTGGTGGCAATAGTGCAGTGAAGGACTAGGGTCTCGGGAGACATCCTCATCCTCTTCTTTATAAAGCGGACCGAAGCATTCAGCCCTGAGGTAGCACTCTAACGCCAGACTGCTACCTTGCTGCTGGCCAAGTCTCTTCATCTCTTGTTTCGGCTCTAACTTCCAGGAGAGGTCACTGCTCTGGGAGCGACCTCTCATACCACACAATAAAAAGGAGATGTTATAAGTAGTATCAAAGTCACTATGTGGTAGTTTCTAAAAATGAAGCATTGGGGTGGGGGGGAGTTACATTGTCCGAAACCCACAGGGGCAGTCTACTCTGTTCTATTGGGTCAGTATGAGTCACAACTGACTCCATGTCAGTCAGTGAGTGACACTCCAGCTAAAGGCCGTTAAAAAAAAAAACCTGAAAAAACAACAGCTTCACTGCTCTAGAATCAATTCCGATTCATAGTGATCCTATGTAGGATTTATGAGGCTGAAATCTATAAACCTTTCTGGGAGCAGGTAAATCTGCCTCATGTTTCTCCCTTGGAACTGCTGGTAGTTTTGAACCACTGGCCTTGCAGTTGGCAGTCCAGTGTTTACCCAAGAGTGCCACCAAAGTCACTATACAACTAGTATTGTGCTCCAGTACTAGCCTGGCGATTGGCAATTCTAACCCACCCAGTGGCACCATGGGAAAAAGAGACCTGCTGATTGGATTCTGCTGTGAGGCTAGCTGAGAACACCCTGTGCAGCACCCACAATTGCTAGGAGTAGCCGAGGACTTCACAGCCACCAACAACAGACGCTTGTAGGTGCACAGTACTAATCAGTCACGTGGCCAGGGCACCACTTCAGAGAACTCTTCCCTACACCTTGTGGGTTCATTGTTGTTAGGTGTCACTCAGAGAGACCCTATGCACAACAGAAACACAACCCAGTCCTATGCCAGCTTCGGGGATGGGGGTGGGGGGATGGATGGACAAAAGGTCATGGAAAAACTCCATATCTTTTCATTCTCTTTTTCCACAAAGTTTTTGAAGCTGCCTTATACTGAATTAGAAATACAAGGGGTAGGGCCGGAACCTAGCATTTAAAAAAAAAATCTAGGGATTTTCTGATGCAGGATTAGGATGTTTCGAGAGCTCACTCCTTCAGTTTCTACTAACATTTTTCTGAGAGCTAGTGATGTTAAGGAATGTGGTAGTCATAATAAGGTGGGAATTAGTATTTTAATACAAGGGCCTCCAAAGTGTTCATGGGTAAATTCCATTATTTTTTTAATTCCATTTTTTAATGGACTTTTTGAAGCCCTTTCAAACATGCAGGGCCCAATATGAAGTGAGTTATGTAAATTATTCCCTTTGATCCTCGCATATCATTTTGAATTTACTATGTTTACAATGCCTTTTACATATTTATTGTATCTCTTTTAGCCCCAACTAGATACTCAGCACAGTGCCTGGAACATAATAGGTGTTTACTACAATACTTGTAGAATATTGATGACATTTTAAAGATTAGTACAAATACTCTTAATGGTATATTAGTAGTATTGTTGACAGTTCCTGAGTGCTTATTTTGTGTTAGGTACTATTGCAAGTTCTAGGCTCGGGGCCTATGTCCCAAAACCAAAGTGCAAAAATTTGCCTGGGCTATTGAGCCCTCCAGAAAGCAGAAGCCAAGATGGAATTAGAAGTAGGAGACTTAGTGGAGGAAACATCAATGAAGGATAAGGAGAAGAGGGACAAAGAACAGGTGAGAAGAGACTCCGATTAAGTTCTGGGACTTGTCGAGGGAGAGAGGGATGGCAGGAGAGTTGGGTGGGGAAAGCCCCAGATTACAGGAAGTTCTGAGGAAAACTGGGCCTGATCTGTGGGGCATGCAAGGCAATGATTAGAGTCCTGCATTGGGCAGAAATGACCATGGACTTGGAGTAGCCAAGGAGAGGATGACCTTGACATAAATAGGGAGAGAGATCCCAGACTAGTGGCTGTTGGAAGTTATCAGCCAAGCACACTCCTATGGCTGAAATGAGATCTGGGAGTTGTCTTTTTTACACCACAAATTAAACCCCTTCAAAGGAAACACCAGGGAATCAATCACGTGAGGTAAGCAGTCAGTGTCCGCTGTCCCCAACGACTGGGCACATGTAAATAACGCTGCGGGATACATTTTCTTTCCAAAACAGTGACTGATGCGTGTTTTCCTGAAAAGGGGTGGGTGGGGCATTTTCTTGTTTATTCTTCCATCATGGACACACTTAAATTCCCACAAAGAAGTTACTATGGAAACTGCTCCCCAAAGTTGCAAGATAAAAAGATAAAAATGGAACATTTTGTTGGCATGCAAATGATTCGTCTCTGGGGGCCACATTTTAATAAACTCTCCTTGTGTGTTTCTTCTGGGTCCTTTGTGAGCTGTCTGGACCCAAAGGTGGACAGATGGGATCTGTGCATATGTGGCACTTTCTGGACGGCCCAGGTCAACTGCAAAATACCACGGGTGACAACTCTAGAACACGTCTGAACCCACTGACACGTAGTCCAGGAGTCAGTAAGCCAGACAACACCATTGTAGGCTCTGCGTAGCTGTGAACTGAGTCTGACTGTGAACTGCCCTGAACACGTCAGCAGGGCCTCTGGAGGGGTCAGGTGGTGATTTTTGCCCCATGTTCACTCTGAAGGTGTACCCTGGACCCACTGGTTTGAAAGTTAACTCACTAAATCTCTTACAAATGCAAAAACATTTCCCTTTCTTATCTCCCCTGGTCACATTCCTTCCTTTGAATGTTAGACTAGGAAGTCCTTTTAGGATGAAACACAAACTTCTTTTTTGAAAGCCCCATTTCTCTACCTATCCCTGCTCATCCTCCCTTGCCTCTTCCTACCCACCTCCGCAACGCCATTGACTCCTGCCCAAGGACTGCTATCGTGACAAAGCTCTGATTTTGACCTTTTTTTTTTAAACTGGCAATTCCGGCAACTTGCTTTTCTTGGACCTTAATCCCAAAGCTTTACAGAAACGCCTTTCAGAAGTGGTTCTAATAATTAGTGTAGGCAACACAGAGTGGAACAGCCAGCCTTTCAGTGACCAGCCAAGCATACAACGCTGAACCGCCCAGGGACTCCTAGCTGCACGACAAAAAGAAAGCAATGGATTGCCATTCAGTTAATTGCAACTCATAGCAACCTGACCCCATGTGTATAGAGTAGAAGAGTGCTCCTTATTCATTTGTTTAGGGCACTTCTGGGTGAGGTCAAATGAAAACATTTTGGTTAGAAACAAAGCACTTTTATAACCATTTTTACCACCCAGAGGCTCAGCTCCAGGACTCCGAAAATAACTCACTGCCATTGTCCATTTCAACTCACAGCAACCCTGCAAGACAGCAGAACTGCCCCTGTAGGTTCCCAAGGGTGTCAATCTTCAAGGGAGTAGAAAGCCCCATCTTTTTCTATAGGAGCATCTTGGGGGGAGGGGGATCAACTGGTGAATTTGTGGTTAGCTGTCTGACGCCACGAGTGTTCCTTTTAAAACCAACCAAACCCACTGCCTGTTGTGTCCATTCCAAATCATAGTGGCCTCATTGTTTTGCTCAGAGTCTGGTGGATTTGAACTGCCAACCTTGCACTTGGCAGTCCAATGCTTACCCGACAGTGCCATAATTCATTTGAGTCTCCTTTGTGAATCAGATGCTTTATCTATTCCTTCCATCAAAAACTCTTTCTTGGGGATATTTTCGAGGCCAGCTCCTTTTGATCATTCAAGCGCCACTTTAATATTACGTCCACACGGAGGTCTGAGCATTCCCTAATGTTAATGTCTTCCAACATTATTCCCTGACACATTCTTCTCTTCTCTCCAAGCCCTTACACCGTGCAAGTATCTTAAACGTGTCTTTGATTATCATCTGTTTTCTCCAACAGCCTTAAACTCTAAGAAAGTTGGGGCCTTGTCTGTCTTTCCCATGTCTGGGACTATTTCAAGACTGAAAAGACTGGACCACTGAGCCAAATGGATTGAAGGTTGCGGCATTGAGCAAGATGGCGAAGTAAAAAATGAAGAGACAGCGCCATTGCAACAAAACTCTGAAAGCATTATGTGTACGTAATTACGATGTAAGCATGCGAATTTGCCAAGTTCTTGGGTGTGTCATTTTACAGAATGCTGCCTTTTCAGTAGCTATTTCCCGTGAAGAGTGAACAGGCGTTTCTGAGTTCTGTAATAAAGAATCTAACAAGGACATCAAGAGGCTACCTAATTATAATATTGCCCTACCACAGAGTTAGAGTGGAAGATATTTTAGAATAGTATCTCTTCAATTTGTATCAGGGAAGGAAAGTGAAGGACAGAGAGTTAAGTACAAAGAGGCTTGAAAAAAATTGTGGGAAAATTATATTAGCCTTTAACTTCATTTTCCACAAACTTTTTCAAGCCCTCTCTGTTAAAGAGGAATATATGTACCAAGCATACTTTGTTGTAATTGTTATTTCTAATACAAGAGTACTTTACATTTGGTAAGCATGATCCTACACCAGTGATCCTGAGATCTGAATGAACCTCAGAATTCTGCAATAGACTTGTTTAGCAGAGACTGCCGCTTAGCTCCACCTCCAGAGTTTCTGAGTTAGTCGGCCTGGGGTTAGGCCCCAAGAATTTGCATTTCTAAATAAGGGCTCAAGAGTTGTTGAAGTTGCTAGTCCTAGTTCAGGCTTTGAGATCTGTGCTACATTATCTCCTGGCAGCACAGTATGTTAAGCACTGGGCTATGGATTGCCAGGTGGGTAGTTCAAAAACCCAGGAGCCATTCTTTGGGAGAAAGATAAAGTCTATAGATTCCTGTAAAGATTTATGGAATTGGCTCGATGGCAGTGGGTAGGCCCTACACTAATCCACTACCTTATTTGACTCTCATTGAGAACTACATCTTGCATAACCAAGGCAGAGATGATTATCATTGCTTCACAAATGAGGACATTTAATCACCAAGAAAGGAACACTGGTAGTGTAGGGGGTTGTGTGCTAGACTGCTAACTGTGAGGTCAGCAAGTCAAAACCACGAGTTGTTCTGAGGGCAAAAGATGAGGCATTTTGCTCAGTAAATATTTGCAATTTTGGAATCCTACAGGGCAGGTCTCCTTGGCCCCATAGGGCCACTATGAGTTGGAATGGCCTGGGTGGAAGCTAATTTGAGTTTGAGTAACCCAGACTTTAAGTAACTTGTTTCCTCGGTCCAGTGACTCCTGAGAGGCAACATTAGGACTGGGACCCAGATTTGCTCTCATCTCCTCCATTTGAGCACTCCTCCAGGTAAAAGGCATGACTCATTCTACCCACTCATCTACTTGGGAAGTCATTGCCTTTGGAAGCCAGAAACTTCACCCACTTTCACCTGACTAGAGTTTTCCTCAGGCAAAAGGCCCAGGGAAGCTCTATCTGAGAAGTTTTCTCTGCTTGCCTTCCTGCTGGCATTGGACCTGCCTGGGTAGTTTTGTCAAAAGGGAATGTGATACAGAGTCCGGAGTTTGTGAGCCATTTTGTCTAAATTCTGTGTCGTTCCATAGAAGATTGCTCCAGGAGGGATTGTCCAAACTGACTCTGATGAGAAGGAGCTCACTCATTTTCAAAGACGCCTTCTGATATTGGGTAGTTCTAATGGTTAGGTGGTTTCTCCCGTTTTATCATGAAAAGCTATCTTTCTGTTGAGAAAGTTGCCACTGCTGCCTGTTTATAGCATATGGTATCTGGGAAGAGTCAAACACTGACAACAGCTCATACCATCCAGGCTGACACACGCAGAGGAGTTAGAAGCTGAGACTGGTCTGTCACCTGGGCTTGATCACCACCTCTTTCTTTTAATAAACCGAGTGTCTCTGTGCAAGCTTTTAAGGTTTTTCCTTTCTTTTTTTAAAAAATAGTTTTATTAGGGGCTCATACAACTCTTATCACAATCCATACATACATCAATTGTGTAAAGCACATCTGTACATTCACTGCCCTCATCGTTCTCAAAACATTTGCTCTCCACTTAAGCCCCTTGCATCAGGTCCTCATTTTTCCCCTCCCTCCCTTCTCCCCCCTCCATCATGAGCCTTTGATAATTTATAAATTATGCTTTTGTCATATCTTGCCCTGTCCGACGTCTCCCTTTACCCACTTTTCTGTTTTTCCTTTATTTTGAAAGAGATAAAATACACTCAACTGGGGAAAGCAGAGGTCTCTCTGTGGCCCAGTGTAAGTTGTGCAGATAAAATAAGATTATCTGTGTTAGTCTGAGTGGACTAGAGAAACAAATCCAGGGAGACTCATATGTGTATAAGAAAGAGCTTTATATATAAGAGCAGTTAGTTGAATATTGAGAAAACATACCAGTCCAGATCAACTCCATAAGTTCAATATTAACCCATATGCTGATACCAATCCATAAAGTCCTCTTCAGATGCACGAAAAACATACAATGATGCTCAATGCAGGAAGATCACAATGATGCTCAATGCGGGACAATGCAGGAAGGCCAATGGGTGGGAAGTCCTGTAGAGCAGCGCTGGCAGGGGTCTCCACGTGGCATCTCTGGCTCCAGAGGTCTGGCTCTATCAGCCTCTCTCCATGAGTCTTCTCCACAGACATATCTCGCAGGGAGTGAGCAGAGAGTCTCACAAGGAGTGAGCCTAGATAGAGTGTGTCTCCTGCCTCCAAGAAGCAAGTACAGGAGTTCCCAGAATTCTAAGGAGAAGGCCATGCCCACACAGAGACCTCATTGGCTAACACCTGATTGACACGCTAGACTCCACCCCTTCATTATTAATCCTCTCAAATTGACAAACTACCACAAAAATTTAGCAAAGTGCATGTCCTCTAGGACAAGTGTGTTAGCTGTTTCTGTGTGGACTGTAGCGCTCCAGAATTGTATGGAGTTATTGCTTGATTTTTGTTTTCTCATGGCACTTTGCGCCTTCTAATATATACTTGAGGTTCAGTATTTTGTGAGGATGGGACAGTGGGGGGCTGTTTTCTTGTCTAGAATCTCAGCTTCACTATGGCAAGGATTTTCTTGTGTTGGCTGCTAATCAAAAAGTGGGCCGTTCAAACCCACTAGCTGCTCCTTGGGAGAATGATGACATTACATCCTGGGAGTCCTCCTTTCTATAGGGTCCCTATGAATTAGAATCTACTCATGGCAGTGGGTTTCACCTGGTCTGCTGCATCCCAAATACCTGCCATAGACCCTAGCACAGTGGTTCTCAATCTGTGGGTCGCGACCCCTTTGAGGGGTCGAACACTCCTTTCACGGGGGTCGCCTGAGTCATAACAGTAGCAAAATAACAGTTATGTAGTAGCAATGAAAATAATAATATGGTGGGGGGGGGCACCACAACATGGGGAACTGTATTGAAAGATTGAGACATTAGGAAGGTGGAGAACCACTGCTTCAAACATGATAACTAAGAAATGTTTTCCACTCATGAATAAACGAAAGTTGCGTCTTTTCCTCTACTCCGAGGATTTCTGATTGTCTGGATGAAGCGAAGGGGAGTAGACGAGAAACCCTCCTGCAAGCGCATTTTCCTATCCCCTCCCAACTGCAAGGAGCGCTGGCCGCTGGCTCAGAAGACTACAAGTTCCGACGTGCTCCGCGCAGCGGGCGGAAACTCGGGCATTTCCGCTCCACGCAGCACTTCTGCGGCCGCGTCCCGACGTGTCACTGGCGGCGCCGCGGCAGTGGCAAGGAAAGGCTCGGCTCGGGGAGTTTGCGACGGCGGGCGGCGACCCCGGCCTGGACCTGCCCCGGCACGGAAGTGCTCCGGGGTCCGTGGAAGCAGGGGAGGGAGGCGGCGGCCCGGCGCGCTCGGGACACGATGTTGAACATGTGGAAGGTGCGGGAGCTGGTGGACAAAGCGTGAGTATCGGGGGGAGTTGCGGCGAGGCCCACGCCGGGGAGCGGGGCCGGGGGTGGCAAGCCGGCCCTGCGAGCCGAGCCGCTGGCGTCACGCCCCCCAGGTCGGGCAGCCCCATCATGGCGGCGGCCGGCTAGTGCCCGGCCCGGGCCTCGTCCTGAGCGGCGCGGCTGGGAAGGGACGCACCTTCCTCGGTTCCAAACACCCCTTGCCTCTTCTCTGCTGTCCAGACCTCCCCCCTGGCTCCCCTCGCCCCCGATCTCAGGGGGGCTGTGGAGAGCGGGGTGACTGCCCTAGCCCGGGGACCCTCCGGCCCCCCAGACTGGGCTTTGCCTCCTGAGCAGCAGGGGAGGCTTGGGTTTGGGGAAACTTTGCCGTGGACCTCTGCCTCTTGGGGTGTGGCTTGGTTGCGGTCTGTCCTGTACCCTGCCGAGTTACTTTTGATTCCCGGTGAACCTGGAAGTGTTGGAGTGGGTGGTAGGTGTAACAAGTGGCCATTGTGGTCAGGCTGAAGTTGGTTACTCAAGACAAGAGGTTCATCCTTTGCTTTTCTAACAGTAGTGCAAGCAGCTCGCCATTGAACTTCCAGTGATACTTCTTTTCTGTTTCCTTTTCATTCCTGATAGACCATCTGTAGCTCACTTTCGGTTGGGTCACACGATATGCTAACTAAAGAAGAAAAAAACCCAGGTTCCAAAACTATTGATCTCTTTTTTTTTTTTTAAAAAGCTCTCCTGACAGGTGAAATGGCTACAACCCCACCCCCACCCCCCAAAAAACCTAAACACTAAAACCAGAGTTGGTGTCCTTAATGATGTAAACCGTAACTCTGGTGTCAGTGCACTAGGACAATTTTAACACCAAAAATGAGATCAGATAGCGCCTTGATTGAGTAAGGTAGTGTAAGTCAGCAGGAAATAAAGTTTAAGAATTTCACTGGGCTTCTTCCTTTTGGATTTTAGAGACTGACAGGGCAACAGGGATAGTGAGAAAAATGGTTCACTTGTGCCATCTAACCTAAAATCCAGAAACATTGGCAAATTAGAACTTTTCTTGACACCAGAAAATGAAATCATTCACAGAAGCTAAAGTAATGTATCATATAGAACCTAACCGTACAACTTTGTTTTTGAATGTTTATGTCACAAGGAAGCGGGTAGTGCCTACAGGTTTCAGAACCTGCAAAACTGGGTTCCTGCGCCATACCCTTGGGTAAATCCGTTTACATGCAGGAAGCGCCCTAGTTTCTTCAGGTGCAGGAAATGATGATAGATGCGGTACATACCCTGGAGTGCTGTGAGGGCTAAGGAAGTGGGGTTTAGAGGGCACATGCTGAGGATCAGAAACACTTTCTAGAACCATAGCAGGTGTTCTGGCATTGAGAGTTAGATAAATGTCTTTAAAAAAAGACTGTTTGAAAAGTAATTTGCTTTAATATTTTTTCTTAACCATTTGTTTGGCCATAAGTCTGCAGATAGTTTTGGGGGTTTATTTTCCTATTTATTTGCTATTTAATTTTCTTTTGCTTACCAAAGATAAACTAAGAGAATGGCTTTTTCCATATCTAGGTTTATACATTGTATAAAGATGAGGTTATCAGCTAGAATGATTTTCAGAAGTCCGAAAGGAGTCTCTACAAAACTTCCCCTTCTGTTTTAAGCCAAACTTCAGGGCTAAGGTGATAACAGGACCCACTAAGAAAACCTTGCGTCTAAATTTATAATATCCAGGGGCTATACCTTTTTAGGAGACAGAAATCAAGGCAACATTCCAGCTTTTACTGTGCTCTCACAGTTGACTGTCTTTATTGCCTTCGATGATTAGTTATCAAGCTCTTCTGGTTAATTTTGAAAGAGCTATTGTTGAAAAATAATCTCTCCCTTTCTGTTGCCCAGTTTAGATTGGAGACTTGAATCACTTTATTCAAGAACTTGTAAGAATGTTGCCACCAAAGACTTAAGCTTTCACGCATGGTTATCTGACACATGATATTAAAGTTAGAACATGAGGTTATATTACTGATGAATACTCAGGATTTAATTTTCATCTTTTATTGATAGGAAGAAAGGAAATGCTTCCTAAAAATATGTAGCATCCTTCAGATCCCTGTGCCTTTGGCACTACATCCAGTTGCACTGCGCATTTCAGAATGCCATGACGGGCATGAATGGTCTCCAGAATGGCTGCTCTGATTGTCAGGGGATCAGAAGAGGCAGGGACTAGCTAGGCGGGAACACAGTGGACCAAGGACTGCTCGGAGGGTGCATGTGAATGGGGGTTATTAAATGCGGGTTATGTGATAGAAAGAGCACTGGTTAGGGACTTTGGAGACGTGGGTTCAGATTCTGACAGCTGTTTCAGACAGCTTTGCACGGTTTGTGGCAGAATCATGAGTTCCTAGGCCTGTGTTTCTTTACTGTAAAGTAAAAAGTTTGAGCTGGACTAAGACGTTTTTCATTGAGGGAAAACAAATGTTTTAATTTGGCGCGTCACTACCATCCAGAGATAATGCAGGCCAGAAGAAAATGTTATTGGTATAGTTGTCAATAAATGTTTATTAAATGCTTGGCACAGTAAGTAAGTGCAACCTATGACTGAGGACAACTACAACTTGAAGTTCCTGTCTTCCCCGTGAGGTTTATCTGAGAAAGAAAAATATACTCTGCTGTGAGCTGTCCCCGAGGGTGCTGCTTACTGTTAGATCCACTGTGAAGACAGCTCTTTTTTCTTTCTTAAAGTCTTTCCTGTGGAGGTTTATACAACAAATTGGATACTCCATGATTAAGATGCATTGTTTTATGGCATTCGTTAAAGTTCTCAAATCTGGTGGTATGCTTAAAACACTGGTTTTGAGACCTGAAGAGTTCTCTGGTGGCAGGGAAGAAATTATCCAGCCATTATTCCTCTTGGTATTAAGTGAGTCTGTTTTGCAGAACATTGTGGAACTGAAGGAAAGTAGATAAAACTGCAGGCCAGTTGGAGCCTAGCGTGTCAGTTTCCTCTAGTGGCGGAAGAGGTGACTGGTGAGAGGGGATAAGTCTGTTTGGACTACCTGCTCCTACCAGTTAGGACTAAGCTGGACCGCTGCCACCTTATGACCTCCCTCCCTTTAGGTCAGGCTGTTCCACAGGAGAATATCTATCTGCCCAGCCCTTCTATAGATGGTATCAACTGAAAGTTGCTTGAGTTTTGTTAAATGAGGTCTCCTCTAAATTTGGAAAGTGCAAAGGTGATGACATAGAGACCCAAACTATTTAGTATTCAGTTATTCTCTCTCTCGTTGCTAGGAGTATTATTAATGGCAAAAGGGTTTCATCAGTGGCCCTGATCCAGACAGTCCTGGCCATGGCCTTAAGACAGCTGGTACAGGTGGCCCATGCTGAGTTCTTCTCTTAGCATAGTTTGCATTTACCCCCAGAGGCTGATTTTGTTGGTGTACGTCTTCTTGCGTTTATGCCCCTAAATCATTTAATAATGTATTAAAGCTTTAGAAAGGTATGTTTTAATCCAATTGACCACAGGGAAAAAACATTTTGCTTTTAAATAGTTCATTCTGTTATTTCAGCAGATACATTCATTATTTACTGGTGAAGTGCTGTGTTCTCTAGATTTGAAAAGTACAAAACCCGCTTCCTTGCAGCTTGTCATCACACCTATGTAAGAAAGCCATGCTGGAACTTAGCCGTATTTTTTGCTTTCTGTTTAGTCTTCAACCATCTCCCCCTTATTTTTCCCTACCTTACCGGTAAATCTCTCTTCAGTTTGTTGCTTAGAACCTGAAAGCAAAGATGAGATAGCGCTCTCTAGTCTTCTCGTATCAGCTGGTCTTTGAAGCAGATGTAGGTAATTGTTATTGCTGAAACAATGAACTACTTTTCCTCTCTTGTAGTAACTGGACACAAGTTGATATTAAGAAATAATTCCGAAGAAAGATGAGTTGGATTTATCTCCTGCCGCCCCTTCGTAGGGGAGCTTATCCCAATGGTTAGGGTGCTCTTCAGGAGCACTTAGCGGCCTCTGAATGTTTCCTCAGGGTTAGTGTACAAGTAGGTTGGTTGATTTTTTTTCCCTTCTATTTACTGATTTGTCCACTAAAAGTACTAGGCCTTTTTCATTTTAAGTGTTACTTATCAGTTTTTAACAGCACATCTCTTCATGTGAATTTTCTCTTTTTCTGTATTCTTGTATTATTTTTCTATTTCTAATGTTTAATACTTCAAGAAAAAAAGCATGGAAGCAATTTAAATAGCTTTAAAAAAATCTTCTGGAAGTTATATTATTTCACCTTTCTTACTTGGATATATTATCTACCAGGCATCTTATCTTTTGTTGTGGAAAATTTCAAATATATCCAAAATAGAGAGGCTATTACTATAGATTCTTGAGTACACATAGCCCAGATATTAACTTATGACGCCTCTTGCTTCATCTATACTGGTGGTTCTCAACCTTCCTAATGCTGCGACCCTTTAATACAGTTCCTCATGTTGTGGTGACCCCCCCCAACCATAAAATTATTTTTGTTGCTACTTCATCACTGTAATTTTCCTACTGTTATGAATCAAGTGAAAGGGTCTTTCGACCTTCAAAGGGATCATGATCTCAGGTTGAGAACCACTGATCTATATCAATCACTACTACTTCCAATCACCACCACCACCACTACTACTACTACTCACACACACACACACACGCACACACGGTTTTAAAAAGTTTATAGAAAAATTAAATTACCTTTTTTTTCATGAGACTTTTGATGCCATTCATCTCTATATTTACTCAGTCACTCACTGCCGTCAAATAATTCTGACATCTAGTGACCCTGTAGGATAGGATAGAACTGCTCCTGTGGGTTCTGAGACTGGTAACTATGGGAATAGAAAGCCTCATCTCTTCTGGAGAAACTGGTGGTTTTGAACTTCAGACCTTGAGGTTAGCAGCTCAACACGTAACCACTATGTTACCAGGGCTCTTCATATAGATTCAAAAAAGAACAACTAAATTCACTGCTATCAAGTCAGTGCGGAGTCATATGACCCTAAAGGACAGGGCAGCGTTGCCCCTGTGGTTTTCCATGACTTTACCAGAATAGAAAACCCTTTCTCCCCTGGAGAAACTGGTGATGATTTTGAGCTGTCGACTTACAGCCTAATGCATGACCACTATGCCTCTAGGGCTCCATATATATGTGTGTGTGTGTGTGTGTATGGATGCCACTCAGATCACATACACACGGGAACTTTAAAAAAGTTTATGAAATAATCAAATGAAAAGATAATGGAATATTCCATGAACTTTCGGAAGCCCCTTGGATAAATATATGGGAGGAGCCCTGTTAGTGCTATGTGTGAGGTAAGCATTAGAATGCTAATTGCAAGGCTAGCAATTCAAACCCACCTTCGGTCCCATAGAAGAAAGATGAGGCTGCCTACTTTTGGAAGATTCTACTCTCAAAAATCCCATAGAGCATCATACTAAGTTGAAATAGATTTGTTGGCAATAGTGTGTGTGTGTGTGTGTGTGTGTGTGTGTGTGTGTGTGTTGCCGTAGGGGAACTTTTACATATAATATATAATAGTAAATTAGTTTTCCAGTCAGTTCATAAGCAGATTGTTCTTTGACATTGGTTACAATTTCTACAATGTGTCAGCACTCTTATTTCCTCCCTTGGTTCCCTGTCTCCATTCACTGGGTTCTTTTCACTCTCCCTGTCTTCTCATCTCTGGTTTTGGGCAGCAGTGGTTCTTTTGACCTTCTACAGTTGATTGTTCTAGGGAGCACTTTCTTCATGGGCAATGTTTGTTTTATAGTCCTATTTGACTGGAAGGTGGCCCGAGGAGTGGCTTGTTTCAAGTTAGAGGGTTTCTTCAGGGAAGTAGTTTCTGGACTCATTCGGATCTCTTTCCAACCAGTAAGTCTGATCTTTATTATTTTTGGCTTTGAATTTTATTCCACATTTTTTTTCCCCCAAACCCCATCTAACCAAGATTTTCTAATGTGGTCTTGGTCAGAGTGGTTAGTAGTGTAGCTGGACATCATCTAGTTCTTCTGGTTTCATATTAGAGAAGGATGTGGTTCATACACCCTGGAGCATAGTGGTTACACATTGGACTGTTAACTCCAAGGTCAACAGTTTGAAACCACCAGCCACTCTGCTGGAGAAAGATGAGGCTGTTTGCTCCTGTAAAGATTTACAGCCTTAGAAACTATAGATCAGTGCTTCTCAACCTGTGGGTTGTAACCCCTTTGGGGGTGTCGAACGACCCTTTCACAGGTGTCACCCGATTCGTAACAGTAGCAAAATGACAGTTATGAAGTAGCAACAAAATAATTTTTGGGGGTCACCACAACATGAGGAACTGTATTAAAGGGTTGCGGCATGAGGAAGGTTGAGAACCACTGATACACAGGGACACCATGAGTCCGAATCGACTTGATGGTTATGTGTTGGTTGCTTGGATTGCAATGATTAAATTCCTATAAAACACCAACCAGAGTACCTGTCACATAACAAACATTATTAACATTGCTGTTATGCATAAAATAATTAATAGTGGCAAGAAAATCCAAATGAGTGTAGTATTTGAAAGTAGTGATGTATTACAGGCTAAATTATTTCCAAGCATTTAAGAATGGTGTTTTAACCCATTGCATTGTTCTTTTCAGCGGACACTCAATCTTGCCACTCAGCTGAAGAAAGCTCATTTTAATATGTTTGTTGTGTGTGCTTTGTGTTTTCACCAAATCATAAGTGCTTTGCCCTTAATATTGTAAAGCATGTTACAGAAATACTCCTTATACATGTTGCGGAATTAGGTGTTTGGAAAGACATATTGCAATTGCCATCTGCCCATCCTTGCAATATTTTGTTCAGCTTGTATTCTGTCAAGATTTTAAAGAGTGCTTCTCCTGTATAACACATTTCTTCTAAAATATGAAAAGATTATTTTATGAATGTAAACTGATAGTTTGTCCTTAGAGGAATTGAACAGAATCAAGGATAAAAAGTCCTCTAAAATGAATGTCCAGTAACCAAATTTATGGTCTCAGGTAACAGGTGGGCAGTGTACAAAAGGCTCACTGTCCTGAAAGGGCTTATCATTGATTCACTCTATTTTCCCCACGGGCAAGAAGCATGCTTGGCCTTCTAGAATTCTGCTTAGCTTGAAAATTGCTATTAGGTGCCATCACATAGCCCCATCTCAGCAACTGTATGTACATCAGAATGAAACTCTGCCTGGTCCTGGGCCATCCTCACATCGTTGTTAAGCTGGAGCCTATCTTTGCAGCCACTCATCAATCCATCTCGTTGAGGCCTTTCCTCTTCTTCACTGCCCTCTGCTTTATCAAGCAACCCAGAAAATGAAACTACAGGCGAAGCAATACGATACATCCCCAAGCTGGGTCTTAGCTGTACTTATTTTAGAATGACTTATTTTGAAGTGTGACTCTTGTTTAGTGTCTAATTCCAAATTATTTTACAATTCTGAATGATTCAGATAATTTTTATAATTAAAGAATTTTCAGTTATGTGGAAATATGCATGCTTCTAACATGTTTCACTCAAAATTACCTGTATGTTTTTATAGTAGAAAAAAAACATACATTAAAAATTCATTTTGTTTTTCTTGCTATTTATTTCAATGCATTTTTAGCAAATTATTACAAAGCAATGCAAATAAACACATTTTTTACAACAATTACTTCTGCCCACATTTAATTTTCAGTTTTCACTTTTTTTTAAGTGAACTAAGGTTATGGATGAAACTGTATATATATTTTAAAAAACAACCTTATTTTTATTGTGGTTAAGTCATCATGGTTAGAAATTTTTGTTTTTTTATGTTGGACTTGTAGTTAAAAGTTAGGGACTGATGGGTGTTTAAAGTGTGTGGCTGATTTTTTCACGTTCTGTTAAACACTGTGTATCTGTTTAACCCAATAAACTACCCTCAATTTAGCAGCAAGAGTGATTCTTTTGCAATATTTATCCAGATTTGAGCAAAGACTCCAGGGACCCTCCCTGTACAAGCGTCTATGTGATCTGGCTCTGTGCTGCCCTTCTGACCTCTTCTCCTGCTACTCTCCCTTGCTTACTGTGTGCCCGTTCAGTTGGCCTCCCTCCCTTCCACCCGTTATCCGTTCGCCTCTGCCTGCATGCCTGCCTGCCTGGCTCCTTCTCTTCTCGACGTGTGTCCCCTGTCTAGGATGCAAGCTCCTTGAGGGCAGGGCACTTTGCTTTTTTACCGGAATAGCGTACAGTACACAGTTGCTCAGCAAGTATTTGTGGATGAATAAGTTAGATTTGGTAAGTTTCTGTTTGTTAATAGTAGAAATTTGCTAAGTCCAGGTATTTCTAATAATAAAAGCTAATAGTTATTGAACATTTCACACGGGCCAACAACCGTGATGGCAGCACTATTTGTATCCTCCGTTTACTAATGAGGAAATAGGCTTGAGAATGGCTCAGACTTGCTCAAGGTAGCGCAACTAGATTAGAAGAACCTTCATTTAAATCTAGATGATTTGCTTTCAGAGCATATATGATATTTAATAGTTTTTTACTAATTTAACACCATTTTTTCTAGGTGCCTTGTAACATTTCACTATCATACAGGTAAATTAATCGCATCTACTTAAATCAAGTTAAAATTACTTTGAAAATACCTACAGTACTTAAGTTTCTAAACTAAATTCAGTGAGAGTGTTCATTATGCATTCCTCTGTATATCTGTAAAAATACTATTTCTGGCCTATTGCAATATTTTGAATTCTGTATGTAAACTAGGTGCCCTTCACACAAGCAGATGTTTTCATAGGTGAAAAAGGCCATTTTAGCTATGAAGGCATTCACATTAGTTAAAAGTGTGACATTTATGAGTTGATTATATTAAAATAATGTAGTCCCAACTTGTGATGGAGTTCCATTTCAATGATTCTGTTGTAGTTGGTTCTGATGTAAGTTAAATACTTTGTGTTTTTTCTCCATTATTGCTGCCTTTTATTTTCAGTATATTTATAAATCCAATCTTGATTTGTTGGCATCAGTGTTGTGACAGGGAAATGAAGTCCAACTTACAGTGGCTGTCAGGCGTGCATAGCTCATCGCCATAGGTTGCTGAGGTTGACCATTGCTGAACTCTGTGTTATGCTGACAGACTTAAAGGCCTCCCACACGCTGCTCTATGGCAATGCTCTGATTAGTAAGTAACTGTTGAACATCAGAAGGGAACCTCTGAGAATAACATGAGCAAATGATACACTGCAACATGGTACGTAGTACGTATTACTAAATTGTAGGAGAAAACCCCAACAAAACAGATGCTCATAAGTGCGGCTCTTAGTAGCTAAAATACATTGTAAGATGGGGACCACCTGTACATCAAATTCAGAGGAATTCCTGGGTGGCTGAGTGGTTACTCAGGACTGCCAGCTGAAAAGCTGACAGTTCAAAACCACCCAGAGCCAAGTTGGAAGACAAGCTTGGCAATCCAAAAGGTCACACAGCCTTGAAAGCCCTAGCATAAACTATGGCCAGCGGGCCACGTGCAGCTCCCCGAGAACATTTATCCAGCCCACCAGGTGTTTTTGCCCATTTGTTTTTTTACTTCAAAATGAGATATGTGCAGTGTGCATAGGAATTTGTTCATAGTTTTTTTTAAAACTATAGTCTGACTCTCCTACAGTCTGAGGCCAACAGTCTGAGGGACTGTGAACTGGCCCCCTGTTAAAAAAGTTTGAGGACCCCTGCCCTAGGGCAGTGGTTCTCAGCCTTCCTAATGCCATGACCCTTTAATACAGTTCCTCTTGTTATGGTGGACCCCCAACCATAAAATTATTTTGTTGCTACTTCATAACTGTCATTTTGCTACTGTTATGAATCGGGCGACCCCTGTGAAAGGGTCTTTTGACCCCCAAAGGGATCATGACCCACAGGTTGAGACCCACTGCCCTAGGGGCTCTGTCTAGATTGCACGGAGATGCACGAGGGCTCCGTGACCTGGAGTCTATTCAATGGAAACTGTCAGTATACAGTTTAGAATCAGTGGTCTTCTCTAAATACATTTAATAAGCTTCATATAATCCTTTGATTTTTATATTGTGATCAGTTTGATAAGCTTCTGGTGTTGTAGTGCCTTTTTACCTATGTTATTTATATGCAACTTTTTCCATTTTTAAATTATGAAAAATGAATAATTTAGAAATAATATTTCATATGTCATTATGTACCTCTCCAGGTACTATACTTTTGGCATAGTTTATAAATATTCGAATGCTATATAATAGATCAAAGTACATTACTGATATCCTTATTAATCTTGACTATATTCTATAAGACTCTTTCAGTGAGTATTTATCAAGGACCTTCCACAAGCCCTACAGAATTTTTGACAAATCTTAAGGAGTCCTGGTGGCATTGTTGGGTATGTGTTGGGCCGCAAATTGCAGAGTTTGGTGTTCAAATCCACCAGCCACTTCACAGGAGAAAGATGAGGCTCTCTGTCCCCATAAATATTTACAGCCTTGGAAATCTTATTTAGGATCACAATGAGTTGGAATTGACTTGATGGCAGCAACTTTGGTTTTTAAGGTTTCAGTGGGTAGGTTATGATTCTGTTAATAAAAAAATCAGTAACAATTCAAACAATTTTTATTATTTTAAAATTATTTTAATTTATTATTTTATTATTGAGAAAGAAACAATGTCATGATACAGAAGTGTATATGAATTGTTGGATAAAAAAACAATTTGCTCTGTAAACTTTCACTCAAATTACAAGGAAAAATATTTCCCCAAAAAGGAAGGAAAGAATGACACAAAATTGCGTAACTGACATTGGGGTCTGGAATGTAAACACTGTGGCAATTTGGAGAAAGGAGAAAAAACTTACGACTAGGCAAAAGGTTAGGGAAGGAGATAAATCCTGATCTTTTGTTTTTTAAATCGAAATTTGCCAAAGGGAAAGTGAGTCTTGAGTATCAAGTATAGAGTGAAAATTCAAGCACAGGTCATGTGATTTCGGCTTACTCACAGAATACCAAGAAGTTATTCTCGTGCAAAAATAAAGCATTCTGTGTAACACCCCCATCTCCCTTCCTTCAAATAGTTCAAATTAAATAATTCGTGATATAGGGTTGTTTTCAAGAGCTTGATGGAAATTGAGTTCTAAAGATTTTCAAAGTTATATATTAAGTAGTGAGGTTATGGAAACAGTTTATTTCATGTCAAGAGAAACTTTGTAGCTTGGTGAATTTTGTAATATATCTAAGTTTCATCACAATTGAAAATGAAAAGTAAAACCAACTCAGTTTAAATGTTGACTATTAAATATATCTCACAAATAAATAATTGTACAAATTTTATGGTGTAGTGGTTATGAATTGGACTAGTTAACCACAAGGTTAACAATTTGAAACCACTAGATAAGTCATGAGAGAATGATGTGAACATTTACAACCTCAGAAACCTGCTGGAGCAGTTGACTCTTACAGGCGGGCTCTGAGTTGAAATGCACTCGATGGCAGTGTTTGAGTTGATCAGTGTTAATCAAATTTCTTGTGTTACCATTCTGTTGATAGAATTTTTTATGTTTTGCTTAGAGTTGATTGGTTTTTGTGTTTTATACTTGGCAATGCATTTTAATTCAATCAAGAAGCAGTGAAATAAGCCAATATATGACACAATCAAACTATAATATCAAAGATATAAATTTCATACTGTCCCAATGTATCTCCATCTATTTTTCTCTTAGAAGAATAATAGTCTTTTTTTTTAAAGGATTGCTAATTTCAATATATTCCTCTGGATTTTTCTCTTATAGGAATTAGGCAGTATATTTAATAAAATTATCTTAGACTGTTTGGTGTAAGACCTATTTAAAATATAGCTGCTGTGAGTATGCTATATTTAATCAGGTTTATATAGATTGAAATGAAAATTTTTAATTGGTGGGGAAGGGGGTAATTGGAGAGAGAGGTCACAAGTCAGAGACTTCATCTGTTTCCTGCTGTATGAAATAGAGATAAAGTGTACCTGCCAGAACTGTTAGAGGGTTAAATGCTGACGTATTTACCTTTGTGTTCGCAATAAGTTTTTGTTCTCTAGATTTGCTATCTCAGGTTTTATTACTTTGAAACATCTTTAAGATTTATAAACCACAGTTAAAAGTTATTGATGAACAAGGACTGTTATTCCTTGGGTTACTTCTAATTAATAGAAATAAAAAAGTTAGGCAAGCATATTTTCATAAACTTTTAAACCTCTTTAATAGTAACATTTTTACTATTAAAATTCTTTGAGTGGTTATTTTGTCTATAAAATTTATAATTGGGTTCAATAATACAAATAAAACTCTTCTACTGTATTCTCTTTAATACCGTAGATAGTTGATCTGTTGGTGAATAACACATGGCAAGAAAGAGTCACATTATCCTATGTTTGAATAAAAAGTTAGTTTAGCAGAAGACAAATAGCCTACACAAGTGGCTTTCAGTAACTGTCAACCATAGAAAAGATTATTTCAGTTAGATTTATACACAGTATGTCTGAAGTAGCTTCAAGTGCAGAACAGGAGTTGTTTGGGTTATTTAATAGAAATAATATTTCTATACTTTTAGGGAGGTGTTCTTCACCCAATTATTGGTTGAATAGAACGCTAAGTCTTCTCAATACTAAGACTACTTACTTGATAGGGATTGAGAGATTTGGGGAGTGGGCATCCCAAAAGAATTAAGATTTGCATGACTAACATCAACATGCTAATTGTTTCTTTCATTTCAGTAAAATGAAAGGACTTTCATTATAGAAGTTAAGCCCAAATGTCATGTGTTTTAACTCTAGTAAACTTCTTGACACTAGAACCTATGTGTTTTGTATCTAAAGGTTTGTTAACTCTGCATCTTAAAACTCTTGATGCTCTAATGAGAGAATTGGTACACTAAAGAGAGGTGAGTATTCCTAAACGACCACTAAAATGAAGCTTCCCAAACTGTAGAATCAAGAAGATGACCATCCTGTGAAACCAAGCAATCCTTTTCATGAAGTTTGACTTAGTTCAAAATCGTATGTTACTTCATTTAGCAAATTGAAAAACAATAATAATAATACTGTATTTTGAGATAAAATATGTACAATATAAAGAACACCGGTTTTTACAAAAATCATTTTATTGGGGGCTTGTGCAATTCTTATCACAATCCATACAAATATCCATTGTGTCAAGCACATTTGTACATTTGTTTCCCTCATCATTCTCAAAACATTTGTTTTCTACTTGATCCCTTGGTATCAACTCCTTATTTCCCCCCTCCTCTCTCCCCATTCCCCTCCCTCACAAACCCTTGATAATTTATAAATTATTATTATTGTCATATCTTATACTGTCTGATGTCTCCCTTCACCCACTTTTTTGTTGTTTGTCCCCCAGGGAGGGGGTTATATGTAGATTCTTGTAATTGGTTCTCCCTTTATACCCCACCTTCCTTCCACCCTCCCGGTATCACCACTAGTCCTGAAGGAATCATCTCTCCTGGATTCCCTGTTTTTTTTTTCAGTTCCTATCTGTACCAGTGTACATCCTCTGGTCTAACCGAATTTGTAAGGTAGAATTGGGATCATGATAGTGGGGAGAGGAAGCATTAAAGAACTAGAGGAAAGTTGTATATTTCATCATTGCTACACTGCACCCAGACTGGCTTGTCTCCTCCCCACCACCCTTCTGTAAGGGGATGTCCAGTTGCCTATAGATGGGCTTTGGATCCCCACTCCGCACTCTCTCTCATTCACAATGATCTGATTTTTTGTTCTTTGATACCTGATACCTGATCCCATCAACACCTTGTGATCACACAGGCTGGTGTGCTTCTTCCATGTGGGCTTTGTTGCTTCTGAGCTAGATGGCTGCTTGGTTATCTTCAAGCCTATACACCTCATACGCTATTTCTTTTGATAGCCAGGTACCGTCAGCTTTCTTCACCACATTTGCTTATGCACCCGCTTTGTTAAAGTATACCATTTTACAGTAGCATTTAGTATATTTACTATGACCTTCAATTAAGTAAACTTTTAAAAGAATTTTAACTTAGATTACAAGTATTAAAATCTTAAGAATAAGTAAGAAAATGGCTGTATATCCTTTCTCAAGATTTACCAATATTTAGGATTTTGCCATATTGCTTGTTCTCTGCCTTCTTTTTCTGTCTTTTTCTGTCTATGCACATACTTATTTTCTGATACACCTGAAAATAGGTCCCATTCATCACATTAGTCTTACCTCTTATTACTTCAGTCTGTGTTTCCTGAGAACAAGCAGTAGTAATGTTCTAAAAGTCAAGAATTTTAACATTGAAACTATATTTTCTATCATTTATAGATGTGATCACAGCCATACTCAAATTTTAGTACAGTAGCCCATCTGGAATCATAGTGCATTTAATTTTCATGGCTATTTAGTCTCCTTTATTTTTCTCTTTCTGTCATGACATTAAACACTCTTGAAGACTATAAAGCAGTCATTTTATAAAATGTTTCAAATTTGGTTTTTCTCTGGTATATATTTCAAGCTGGAATATTACATTGCATGACTGTCATTTTCAGTAGCAACACAAGGTCTGTAATGATGTTACTTTTGATCACTTAAGTCAGTGTACTCAGGATCTCTGGTGGTGGTGGTGGTGTGGTGAAATGCTAGGCTGGTAACTGAAACCAGTGGTGTGAATCCACCAGCGGCTCTGAGGGAGAGCAGTGTGACAGCCTGGCGCCATGAAAATTATAGCCTAGGAAACTCGGTGGAGTTGTTCTACTCTGGCTCATCCAGAATTGGCTGGCTAGCAACAATTTGGGGGATTTTTTTGTTTCAGTCACGACGTTAATTTGGTTCCTTCCCAGTATTCTGTTTTTTCACTCCTTATTATAGCTAATGTCATCTTACTACAAAAATAGGGAGACACTTTTGAGATATCTCAATCCATTTGCTGCCCACCCTCATTTAGCATCTTTTGGTACTTATTTCTTTACCAAGATAGGTAGTTGTAAAGTGGTGATTCACACCCTAACCCCACCCACCACTGCTCTCTCCATATTTATCAGCTTACAGTAAGAACCCACCATTCTGCCTTCCCATCTATATTTTTTATAGAAGATTCATGGATTTTTATTTAATGGGCTCCAATCTATTATCTGTTAGTCCAGGTAGACTAGAGAAACAAATTCATAGACACTTATATGTGTATAGGAAAGAGCTTTATGGATAAGAACAATTGAATATTGAGAAAACATCCTAGCCCAGTCCAGACTAAGTCCATAAATCCAATATCGACCCATATGTCTGATACCAATCTATAAAGTCTTCTTCAGACTCAAGAAACACATGGAATGATACTGAATGCAGGAAGCTCACAGGCCAGTAGGTGGAAAGTCTTGTGGATCCAGTGGTGTGGTGTGGTGTGGTGTTGTAAGCATCTCAGTGTGGCTTCTCTTTGATTCCTAAAGTCTGGCTACATCAGCCTCTCTCCATGTGTCTTCTCCACAGGAATGTCTTGCAGGGAGTGAGCAGAAAGAGAGAATGTCTGCCTCTTAAGGAAGAATATAGGAGTTCCCAGAATCTGTAGGAGAAGGCCATGCCCAAACAGAGGGCCTCATTGGCTGTGATTTGATTGACAGGCTAGACTCCACCCCTTCACTCTGAATCCTCAAAATGACACCAGATTATGTAACTACCACAGTATCCTTATTTATTTTGAAGCTCACATTGTCACAGACTTCACCAGTGATAGCTTCTTCAAATTATTCTGTGCCTTTTTAATGTGCATGCTCATCTACTAACTGAAAGGCTAGTGATTCAGTCCCATCCAGAAAGTGCCTCAGAAGAAAGGTCTAGTGACCTACTTCCAAAAAGTTTGCCATTGAAAACTCTGTAAGGCATAGAGATAATAACTGATGCAAGGGTTTGTAGGGGCATGTGGGGTGGAGGACAGAAATGAGGGTCGGGGGAGGGGAGTTCAGGAGTAAATGAAAATGGGAGAGGAAGTGAGTACTAGAAACAAAGGTGCCTATACAATTCATTTTAAAGGCAATTTAATCATGGGTGGGGAGCAAGTGTTCTTTAATTGATTGTGGTAATGATTCTACGGTTCTATTTGATATGATCGAACCATTGAATTGTGTGATATGTGGATTAAGTACCAATAAAATTGTTGAAAACAACAAAACCCTATGGAGCACAGTTCTGCTCTGGTTCATCGGGGCTACCAGTAAGTTGGGATTGACTTGATGGTGACTGGAACTTTTATTTGTTTCGAGTATTCTCTTTTGGGTAGCAGACATTTATTTCAAATTCATCCTATTCTGCTGTTTCTTCAAGAACCTTATTAGCTTTGGCTCATTTTAATGGTGAGATACATCTTCAAAATAGTTTTCAAGATTGCTATGGTTTAACTCCTTGTATAATCCTAGGATTCTTTATAATAAATGAAAGGAATGCAACAACTTGTTTTTTATCACAGTGCTGACTTTTACAAGCATATTTTCAAGTACAGTAGTTATTTCAGTTACTAAATGTGTGGCATTACTTGAGAACTTTATTGAAAGGTTTATAGCATAGATGTGTTTTTTTCTCCTTGAGTAAATATGTGAATAATTATTGTTGTTCAAAATTGAAAGAAATAAAGTTAAAATAATGTATAAAAGCTTCAGTTTTTAGACTGGGGCCTGGCCCGTGGGGGTGGGAAAGCTTCAGTTTTGCTGCCTGTGTTTTGGGAGTTCCCCTTCCATCCTCCATACGTTGAGCTCTGCAGCATTCCGAAAGCAAGCTTAGGACCCAGCATGGTTCCCTCAGCGAACCATGCTATTGAAAAAACCGGACTGTGAGCTAATACTTTTCTGATATGATACCAAATTTTAAATGCATCTCTTTAGTTTTCTTCTTTAATTTTAGATAAAATGTAAATAGCAATACCAACCTGCTTTATAGAATAAGAAATTCCTAATCTTTGGCTGCAGGAACCTCTGAGGAAAAAGCTCTTAAACATGGAGTAAAGAGCTATGTTTACATGAATTATGCATATTGATGCTTCACTGCTTTAAGAATTAGAACTTAATATTTTTCCTTTTTAAAAATTATGGGTAATATTTTAATGCCTACTAAGTCATTTAAGTTTTAAATATATTACAAGGTTAATGCTTACTAATTCATTTAAAAATTACAAATCTGTTACATGTTTAAAAACACACTGTCGTAGAGTCTATTCCGTCTCATAGCAGCTCCATGTGGGGTTTCCAAGGCAGGAAACCTTTGCAGGACTGATCGCCTCATCTTGCTCCTGCAGAGTGACTAGTGGTTTGGGACTTCTCGCTGTGATGAATGTCCCAGTAGCTACCCAAGAGTAACCAGGTCTCCATCTGTTACCATGACATACTTTTTGAAAAGATAAATAATGATTATTATTTTTTTAAACATTTTATTGTGAATTCACTGAGAGTTTGCATTTCAGGTCATCATTGTATTCAACAATTGAAACAACTTATCAAACCTCCCAGTAGTTTGTTCTGTGTATGTCCCACCCCCTATGCCCTGCCTTTTTACTTTAGCTTAGGACTAACCTATTGCCTCCCTTCCCCTTCTAACAAGTAAAGTCTGTTTCTTCTATATGGAAATTCTTTATGTTGTTTTTCTTCTCTTTTATAATAACAGTGGTCTCAACACTTATTGTTGGAATCACATTTTATGTGGAAAAGCAAGCAAACTACATTTCCCATCTTCCAAAACGATATTTACAGAGCAGAAAGGCAGTGTTTTACATTTTTATATAAACTCCTTTTATGTCTAATAGATGACAACAAGATACTTATATTTGTTTCTGTGTTCAGTCAACAGCAACATGGTATTTTGAGTTAAATGATAAGAATAAATTCAGCTTCACAGAGATCCATAGTAGGAAAAGAGTAGTTTATAATAGTCTTTTGAGGTAATTGTGGATGTTCATTTATAGTGCACCCAAACTTGGCAAGTGATATTTTCTTAAGTCAGTTGCAATATGTGATCAGAAAACATATCAATGAAGTTTTTATGCACAATTACGTTAAACTTGGTTGATTTATCTTGTACTTTGGATCTTTTAACCTTTACCTGATTTTGTAACATTATGTATGCATTGGGAAATACTGGTTCATTGAATTGTATAGCTTTTCTAGATAATGAAATATTTTATTATATAATATAAAAATCAATTTACTGATATCAGCATATTAGGTAAGGTTCTCTAGAGAAACACAACCAGAACGCTTATGATTAAGAGGATAGGTTTATACAGTGAGAAGGATTACAACAGCTAATTAGTCCATTACAGTAGTACAGAGGGTTCAGTTCAACTCACTTCCATGGAACCTTTAATACACTACAAGTCCTTGGAATCATGTGGGTTGCCAGGTCCAAGGTCAAGGGAGCAGAAGGTGGAATCTTCTCTCAGGCAAGGCAGGCAGAGTCTGCCTGCAGGCAGCAGACAGACGGCAGGGTGGGTAGGCAACTGTCTGTAGCACAGGAGCTTAGTGAAGCAGGCCAGGATGGGATATCAAACTCAGGCAATGCCAGGCAACAGTGTCCAGCAGCCTCACACCCAAGCAATGTCCACACCAGCAGTGTGGCAAAACAGGTCTAGAAGGAGCCTCAGAGCTCTAGCATGTAATCCACAGGTGGTGTATCGCACATTTGAGGTAGAGAACTAGCTAAAGCAGCATCACATTGGTCAGATCACCAGAGAACAAGAGAGACGGGGTGGGACTTGCAGAGCCATTTATCTCTTAGGTCGGCACAATAAACATAACTATCACAATCAGCATCTATCTTATCAGAAAATCTAAATATTAGGAATTTATGAAGCTCATGTTGGGTGAAACAAGTTTTCAAATCTCTGTAACCATGATGATTTGTCAGTTCTTTCAAGTATGAATACAGTATTTTGTGGAAAAGGTGGCTAATTTAGTTTACAACTTAACAAGTTTGAAAATAACCATTGCACTTTAATATGCAGTAGAGGTGTTTAGGATATTTTCTATTTTGTCATACAGAGTATTTAAAAATGCATGTACTGAATGGGAGATGTTTAATAATAACTGTCTCCTTTGAAAAGAGAGTCTTAAGTGTAAGGAGTAAGGACAGTGGAGTGCAGGACGGTAAAGAACACAGTAACTACATCGTAGGTTATTTCAGTTAAGGTGCCCTGGGTTTGACTCACCATGGTGTTACACAGCAGCAAAGCAGCATGTCAGTAGTATCAGGAAGGAAGTTTTAAGTCAAAGGACCCTCTGAAAGGGTCTCAGGAGTCCCCAGGGTTCCACAGGGTTTATTTTGAGAACCACAATCATACAAGACAAAACTTTTATGGTATAACTTAGAGATTTCAAATATTTTAAGTTATATTCAAATGCTAAAGTAAATATCCAAATAGCAGCCTAAAGGTTTTGTATTGAACTTTTAAAACTCTACCCTTGTTAAATTGAGATCTGTGTGTCAGAGTGTTGAAGATGTGTCCACAGAGTATCAAGGGTTAAGGTATATATATTTACTCAGAATATATTTTGTGGGAAAATGCTGCTTTTGAATGTTTGGAAACCAAAGCTAGTCCTGATTATATCAGCATCTAGCCAAGTGTCTTTAGCTAAGTTATGTCCCCTTTCTAGACTTACCTTAAGTTTCTATATGAGAGTAGATGAACTGTAACCTGTTTGGCTCAGAGAGTAGAACTTAAAAAAAAGAAAGAAATCTTTATTGCATAGATGCAAGAAACAGAGTTCACTGTTGTTATGTGCCATTTAGTGAGTTCCCATTCACAGAGAGCGACCTGATAATACAGCAGAAAGAAACCACCCGGTCCTGTACCATCCTCACATTTGTTTGTATGTTTCAGCCCATTGTGTCAAGCTATTTTGTCGAGAGCCTTCTTCATTTTTGCTCCCCCTCTTCTCTATCAAGCATGATATCCTTGTCCAGGAACTCGTCTTTCTTGACAACTTATCCAAAGTATGTTAAAGTTTTCGCCATCCTTGCCTCTTACTGACCATTCTGGCTGTATTCCATGACAGCTTTGTTGATTCTCTTGGCAGTCCGTGGTACTTTCAATATAGAATGATATGTTCACCCCACTCCGTTATTTTTTGTCATTTTGGAGAGGTATACACAAGAATTGTTGAGCTGGTATTCCTTGCTTAGCATGCTGCTTCTGTGGTAACAGATTATGCATAGTGAAGACACAGCTCCGATATTGCAAGTTACAGCTAACATGGTCCCATGCAAAGCAAGGGCTAATGGTTTCTAAGAATTGTCCTGGTGGCCTGGTGAAGCACTCAACTGCTAGCTGGGAGGTTGGTCTACTTATAGACCTCAGGGAAGACAGCCCTGACAATGTGCTTCTCATAGCCGAGAAAATCCTATGGGTAGTTTTTTTCTGTCACATGGGATCGCAATGCATCAGATTTTTCTCCATGGCGGCTAAACATATCACTATGGAAAGGAAATCACATTAGATTCCAAACCAATAGGGTCAGGGAGTAGAGGCAGAAGGAACGTTAAAGGTATTCAAACATTTTTCTGAACCTAATTTTCCTATTTAGTTCTCAACATTTCCTGTGACATATAGAAGTTTTATGCCAAGTTATCATGGTTTTTAAACCTTTGTGGTCACAGAGTTTGCTTTGGAAGATAGACAAAGGAGTTTCAAAGGTTAATGGAACTAAAAATACTGGAAGTTTTCAGGAGCTTCTTGGAGCCCCTTCAAACAAGCCAGGTTGTAAGGTAGCACTCCCATTATGCTGAAGCAACACAATGCTTTATTTACGGAGCTGCTCACTAACTGCTTAACACTTGAGGTTTTGTGAGTGTGGTGGTGATTATGTTGTTCCAGGTGCCCATTTGTTGGAGTTTTAGTCCTTGCCCCTTTCCTGTCTTAGTCTCAGCTCCCTATTTTCTCTTCCATTGTTCTCCTCCCACGAGCAGAGTTCGGGTCCTGATTCACTAGCCAGTTATTCAGTACCCCTCTTATGTGGGGCGTTCATTGTGAGTGAGTGAGAGGGAAACACAAATGCTTAAGAGATAATGCTTACTTTGAAAAACTTACAATATATTATTAAAGGAAGAAAGATAAATTCACACAAAGCCATTGTGTAAAGTAGAAGAATATTATGCATAAGAGTTACAAATCTAATGACTAAATCAATACCCACAAGTTATGTAAGTGCATTTGATCACAAGAAAGATTATGGGCTAAACAAGATCGGGGATGTTCATTTTTGCATCTTGGTTTAAAGCTGGGATTTTAACTGAAAAGAGAGGTGGGATTTCAGGAATGAACAGTCACGGAAGTAAGAAAGTAAAAATAAAAACAAGTAAAAGTAAAAATAAAAACAAGCAAACTCGCTGCTGTGTACAAGGTAGAACTGCCCCTATGAGTTTCTGAGACTGTAATTCTTTATGCGAATAGAGAACTTTATCTTTTTTCCGAGGAGTGGCTGGCTAGTGGCTTCACCTTACTACTGATTTTGTAGTTAGCATCCCAACCTGTAAGCCACTAAGCCATTAAAGGGTGTTTTGGAATCTCAGCAAATAATATATTGTACTTATATAAATGAAAGGAAGTAGAAATAGTGGGAGAAAAGGTTACGTAGGTAGGCTGAGACCAGACCATGTAGACCAATTGATAGATAGCTCTATTAGGACTTTCCAGTCAGCGGAAAGAACGTATTAAGGAATTTACTACTTTTGAACAGTTACTCAGTGAATAACTGTTGAACAGCTGCTTGACCACACCTGTGTCAGACGCTGGGTATTTGTACGTGAGCCAGACATTTCATTTCTTCTAGGGGTCTTAGTCTAGAGGGGAAGACAAAAATGGATTTTTTTTGTGTGTGAGAGAAAAGTACGCAGCTTGTGACAAGTATATTGGGAAGCCACAAACCTTTTTGGGGAGTTAAGTTTCTCAGAGAAAGTGGCATCTAAGCTAAAACCTCATGGTGAGGTGGGATTAGGTGGGTGGAGGGGACAGGGATGGTGGGCAAGGACTCAGAAATGGGGGCATGGGACCAAATATATATAGAAGGGCAGAGGTGGAAGCAAGGATGACACCAAAGGAGCTAAAGACGTCAAGTAACATTTTATATGACCTAGTTTGTGATGGTAAGAAATTAGGACTTTATCTTAAAGGATATAAAGGAGCTCTTACTAGATTTAAAGTAGGAGCTCAGTTAAATAAGATTGTATTTTAGCAAATGTTTACCTTTTTCTTGGTGAGGCATGGATTGGAAAAAGGCTAAATTACAAGGCTGCTAGCAATAATCCAGGAAAGGAATGGTGGTGTTTTGGACTAAGGTGGTGGCAGTGTGGGTAGGAAGAAGTAATAAATCAAAAGTCATTCCTATCAGGTAGGTGGACATCTTTGAGAGACACATGAGAAGTGGGGTTGGAAAGACCTAGCTTGAGCTGGATGCTGAGTGGGCGGGAGAAGGGAGAGAAGCCCGCAGCAGCGCGCTAGTTATGTAGCCCTGAGTGTACTGCCATCGAATCGACTTTGACTCATCGTCCATAGAAGGTGTTCAAGATTGAAAACTGTACAGGAACAGCCTCATCTTTGTCCCTCAGAATGATGGGGTTGAACTGCCAACCCTCTGGTTAATTCATTGAAAACAGGAGGAGGGAGGAGCATGTTTAGAGGAAAGTGTTGATGGATTTGTGGTGAGCTACTATGTCCAAAACTAACAACTGGAAAATGAGTGTGGTCATAGTTTGGGGGTGATGGAGAGCAAGATAGACCAGAAGTGGGGAGATCATTAACTGGTTTTTGTAGGAGACCATACTAAGACAGTCTAGGAAGAAAGACCTGGTGACCCCTTCTGAAAATTAACTGGTGAAAATGCTGTGCGTCACACATATTGTCCAGCTCATGTACTGTTGACACAGCATGGTCTGGGGAGTCAGTTGCTGAAGAAAGACCCCATGTTTCGTATGGTGGTGGTCTGGTGAGTGAGTAACTGTCCTCCCAGTAATGGAATGAAAAGTAGTCTTAACTGTGGACTCTAGTATTCCTGTGATCTTGGGGGTGGCACTGGGCCAGGCAGTATTTTGTTCTGTTGTCCATGGGTTGTTCTGATTTGGAGCAAAGCTGACAGCGATTACAATACAACAAAAACAAGTTTCTGTATTCTTACTGTAGAATTAAGAGGTTTAGAAAATTATGGGGAGTCAGCAGAGGGAAAAGACCTTCCAAAAATGACATCCAAGAACTGTATGTAACCTATCCAGCTTTATGATAGACCTTAAGATATGTTTTTCATAATGCAAAATAATGATGTTATCTTACGCTTCCTACTTCTCAAATAATACATAGAAACTAACACTGTTAAAAGTAGCTCCAATTATTTGTCAGGATAATCATTTTCCACCCTTGGGAACTTGATAAATGAATTTCTTTTTTAGTATCTCATATGCATCTTTAATTGGCCCTCGTGCAAATGTTACCTCTGCAGGAGGGAGTGCAGATAGCAGCTGCTAGTCTGAGGGTAGGGGCCATGGAGAGAGGCCATTCATCTCTTTTAGTTTGTTTCCTGAGCTCTCTATAATCTCTTGGTTCAGTTATATATTATGAAATGTATAGAATGCACAGGTGAAAACATGATGTTTAACATAAAGTCATTAAGTGTTAAGAAATTAGAATTTAAAAGCTAAATATAAGAGAAATTTGAAGGGAATAGAATAAAAATTAAAAGTTTTAAAAACTCAATGTATTCAAAAGATTCAAAAACAGACTCAGATGAGTTTTTAAAATAAGCAAGATAGACAGCAAAGATCAGTTTTTTTAGACAATAAAGATTAGATTTAAAACAAGATAAAAGCTGAGGGACAGTCTACAAGGTGCTTAAAGCATAAAAATCAATAAAGGGAAAGCTACCTGTAAAATAAGAGATACTAGAATCAAGTATGGTAAAAATATAAACTGAAGACATTTTTAGAGATGCGAAAAAGTTTGTGGTTTTGATTTTGAGACTAGCTTATAGCAAAGTGGGAGATACAGGGAAAATGAGTATTTGGGATCACAATTGGTTAACTATATAATAGTGCCCCTTCTTGAAGAGTCAAATGCACTTTAGGATTAATAATGAAGCGCTGCAACATTAAGTTGTAACAGTTATGCTCAACTTAAAATTTCCCAAGCCTTACATTGGAACCCTTTTCTCACATATTTACTTTTTTATTTTAATTCTTTTCTCACATGTTGTTGTTAGTGCTGTCTAGTCAGTTCCGATTCAGTGACCCTGTGTACAACAGAACGAAACTCCGCCCAGCCCTGCACCATCAGAATGATCATGTTTGAGCCCATTGTTGCAGCCCCTGTGCCGATTTGTCTTGTGTCCATTTTTCATCTGCAGCCTGATGATTATTCCCTAAACTGTAAAAAATATCTGTTTGGAATAGAAATGAAAATCATAAAAGTTATACAGCAACACTTGGGGGGAAAGGAGAAGGTGTTCGAGTCTCCAGGTGATTCAGAAGTGGTCTGCAGATAGCCATGGACAGCAACTCGGCCCTCTTACAGCTTTACAGCTTCCGACCCTCCTGCCTTTCATCTCTATAGACCGGGTCCGGTGCACACATGCACTGCTGAAGGGAAACAGAGGGTAATGGAGTTCTTAGCCTGCTCATGCAATTTAGTGTTGTGAGAGAGCCTTATGTGTCGAAATTTTGCTTGTTTGCACTGCTGCCATTGTTCCGAGTACTGTTGCTGCCACCTTTTGAAAGCAGCTTTTCAACTGCTTCCTTGAACCATATAGATTACTCTTCCCTTTTGTCATCAGTAAGCACCTCACCACCAGATAGTATTGCAGAACCAAATGCTTCTGCAAAACAGTAGCTCCTTAGTGTCCTGGGGCTGCTTCTCTTAGGCCAGTCTCCCACAGGTCATCCTTGAGGTACTGCTTACTAAAACAATGTTCTTGAAGAGGAAACAGTACAGAGACTGGTGAGCCTTGTAAAGAAAGACCGTTGTTCAGCTAGATGCCTCAAGAAGAGCTGGGCCTGACTTCTGGCACTCTGAGAGTTTAGATTCTACTTTTGATATATCTAAGTTGTAAATACTTGATTTAAATGACTTTCCCTTAAAAAAAAAACCCCAAAACCTTTTATTGTGAATTAGGTAAGTTTACATATCACGTAATCAATTTCGCATTCAACATCCCAGCTCCCCTTATTTTATTATTTTTAAAACTCATTTTATTGGGGGCTCTTACAGTTCTTACAACATTCCATATATCAATTGTATCAAGCATATTTGTACATATGTTGCCTTCATCATTTCCAGAACATTTTGTACTTGAGCTCTTGGTATAAGCTCCTCTTTTTACGCCTCTCTCCCCCATCCTCCCACCCTTGTGAATCCTTGATCAATTATATATTATTATTATTATTTCGTATCTTAACACTGTCTGTCTTCTCCCTTCACCCACATTTCTATTATTCGGCCCCTTTGGTGTGTGTGTGGGGGCGCTATATATCCAACCTTGTGATGGGTTCCCCATTCCCCCCCCCTTTCTCCCCTCATGATACCACTACTCCCACAACTGTTCCAGAGGGGTCTATCTGTCTTGATTTCGAGGAGGTCTTATCTGTACTAATATGTGTTCCCTTATTTTTATAGTAGCCTAAGCATCTTTATTTTTGATATAGTTGGCTTTGGGATACATGACTTCAGTAGTTGGTATGAATGAATTAGTTTCGCAAATGAAAAAAAAACCGATTTGAAAAAATATTTATTGGGACCTCTTACATCTCATTGCAATCCATACATTCCTCCAATGTGTCAAGCACATTTGCACATATACCGCCATCATAATTTTCTAAGCATTCTCTTCCCACTTGAGCCCCTGATAGCAGCTGCCCTTTTCTTCCCACCTCCCTCCCTTTTTTTCCATACCTTACATCGTCCTCCATCACCCCTCACCGACTTTTCTGTTTTTCATCCCCCTGGGAGGGGGTTCTAATGGATCGTTGTGATTGAGTCCCCCATTAGCCCCTCACCCTTCCCTAATCCTCCTGGTATCTCTACTCCCCTTGTTGGCCCTGAGGGATTCCCTGTGTTTCGGACTCTGCTCTGTAGCAGTGTACATGCTCTGGTTCAATTTGCTTTGTAAGGTAGAATTGAGGTCATGATAGTGGGGGGTTGGGGGAAGGAATCACCAAAGAACTAGAGGAAAGATGTGTGTTTCATCGGTACTATACTGCACCCTGAGTGGCTCATCTATTCCCTGTGACCCCTCTGTGAGGGGTGTCCAGTTGTCTACAGATGGGCATTGGGTCTTCACTCCATGCCCCTCCCCCCATTCACCTTGGGTATGGTTTTACTTTGGGTCTTAGATGCCTGATACCTGATCCCCTTGACACCTCCTGATCACACAGGCTGGTGTGCTTCTATGTGGGCTTTGTTTGCTTCTCAGCTAAATGGCTGTTTGTTTATCTTCAAGCCTTTACAACCCAGATCTATAGCTTTTTAAAAAAAAATCATTTTATTGGGGGCCCATACAGCTCTTATCACAATCCATATATCCATCCATTGTGTCAAGCACATTTGTACACTTGTTGCCATCGTTTTCAAAGCATCCTCTTTCTACTTGAGCCCTTGGTATCAGCTCCTCTTTTTCCCTCCCTCCCCCATGAACCCTTGATAATTTATAAATTATTAGTATTTTTTTCATGTCTTCCCCCCCCCCCCAATCATTTTATTGGGGGCTCATACAACTCTTATCACAATATATATATACATCCATGTATCAAGCACATTTGTACATTTGTTGACATCATTTTCAAAACATTTGCTTTTTACTTGAGCCCATGGTATCAGCTCCTCATTTTCTTAAAAATCATTTTATTAGGGGCTCTTACAGCTCCTATCACAATCCATACATACATGAATTGTATAAAGCACATTTGTACATTCATTGCCCTCATCATTCTCTAAACATTTGCTCTCCACTCAAGCCCCTGGCACAAGGCCCTCATTTTTCCCCTCCCTCCCCACTCCGCCCTCCCTCATGAACCCTTGATAATTTATAAATTATTATTTTGTCATATCTTGCTCTGTCCCAAGTCTCCCTTCCCCCACTTTTCTGTTGTCTCTCCCCAGGGGAGGAGGTCACATGTAGATCCTTGAAATAGGTGCCCCCTTTCCAACCCACCCTCCCTATGCCCTCACAGTATCACCACTCACACGACTGGTCCTGAGGGGATCATTCACCCTGGCTTCCCTGTGTTTCCAGTTCCCATCTATACCAGTGTACATCTTCTGGTCTAGTCAGAATTGCAAGGTAGGAATCGGATCATGACAGTGGGTGGGGCGGGGTAAGCATTTAGGAACTAGAGGAAAGTTGTATTTTTCATCGTTGCTACATCGCACCCTGACTGGCTAGTCTCCTCCCCAAGACCCTTCTGTAAGGCGATGTCCAGTGGCCTACTAATGGCTTTGGGTCTCCACTCCGCACTCCCCCGCTCATTCACTATGGTAAGATTTTTTGTTCTGATGATGCCTGATTTTTTAATCCCTTGACACCTTGTGATTGCACAGGCTGGTGTGCTTCTTCCATGTGGACTTTGTTGCTTCTGAGCTAGGTGGCCACTTGTTTACTTTCAAGCCTTTAAGACCCCAGACGATATATCTTTGGATAGCCGGGCACCATCTGCTTTCTTCGTCACATTTGCTTATGCACCCATTTGTCTTCAGCGGTTGTATCAGGGAGGTGAGCACAAAATGATATGATTTTTTTGTTCTTTGATGCCTGATAACTGATCCCTTCAGCACCTCGTGGTCACACAGGCTGGTGTGCTTCTACCATGTGGGCTTTATTGCTTCTGAGCTAGATGGCCACTTGTTTACCTTCAAGCCTTTAAGACCCCAGATGCTATCTCTTGATAGCTGGCCACCATCAGCCTTCTTTACCACATTTATTTGTTCACCCATTTTGTCTTCAGCAGTTGTGTTGGGAAGGTGAGCATCATAGAATGCCAATTTAATAGATGAAAGTATTCTTGCATTGAGGGAGTACTTCAGTGGATGTCCAATATCCCTTTGCTACCTTAATACTAACTTTATAAATATATTAACATAGATCTATTTCCCCATTCTCATGCATAAATATATTTGCATACATACATGTCTTTAGACCTCTATAAATGCCCTCTGCCTCCCAGCCCTTTCCTCTATTTCCTTTGACTTTCCTCCTGTCCCACTGTCATGCTTCATCCCCACCAGGGTTTCAGCAATTCCTCTTAGTTACATTACCCTTGATCATGTCCAACCAGGCCTCCAACACCCTTCTCACCACCGATTTGGATTGCTTGTTGTTCCCTTGTCTCTGAGTTTATTAACACCAATACCTTTTCCCCCATCTCCCTGTCTCCCATGTTCCCATGGAACTATCAGTCCTGTTGTTTTCTCCTCTAATTGTTCATCCAGCCTATCTTATTTAGACAGATCCGCGAAGATAATAACACACAAAAACAAGACAGCACAACCAAGCAACAATATACAACAAAACAACAACAAACCAATGACAAAAACAAAACCCAACAAGAAAGAAAAGCTTGTAGCTAGTTTAAGGATTTTTGTTGGCCTTTAGGAGTGTTTTCCAGTCCAGTATGTTGGGGCACCACACCCTGGCCCCAAACTCCACCTTCAGCATTCCCTGGGGACCTCACCACTCCATTCCCTTGTGTTCTGTTGCACCCCCCTTAATGTTTTGCCTCTGTGTGGCGGGATTCTATCAGGTGCAATTCCCTCACTGTGTCTTTGGTGTTGTCCCCTGTAGGGCTATGGGTCAGTGAGGGGCATCATATCTCATAGTGGGGCCGACCATGTGGTCCTCTCTGTCAACTGGCTGCTCGAATTGGGAATATCAGCTTCTCTGATGATTTGATTAGATTTTTGTTTGCATTTGTTAAAAGTCTGCTTGGCTGTCCTCCAAGTCATTGATGCAGTTCTCTGATTCCTCCAGTTGTTTTTCAAGGTCCGTGAGTCTACTGGGTTTTGTTATCTCCTCCCTAAGCTCCTGTATTTCTCTTTGATTTATGGCTTTTACCTCTTGTATCATTTCATCCATTTTCTGTATTGTTTTCCCTCATATCCTCTATGACTCCAAGTAGCATTCTGAAAATTTCTTTCTGTGGCAGCATGTCTGCTTCCTCTATGCATATCATTATGTTCAAGATATCTTCTGCCATTGCCTTTTGTTTCTCCTGTTTTTTCATTGAGGTCATTGGGGCTGATGGCTGTTTGCATTAAGTTCTTTTAGATGAGCCAGGTGCCATTTTCCAGGGAGTGGAAGAGCACTGGCACTCTCTGGGAGACTTGTAGGAGTGCTTCTTTGAACTGCCTATAGCTTATGTCACTATGGAAGTAACCTACCATTTTATCCTCCTGTGGCTTCCCTCTCAGGGGATTGAACTAGAAGGAGTTGCCTGCTTTGGTGTTGCGGAGGCTGGGCAGAGGTTCCTGCAGCAGTTTGGAGTGTTGGCCAAGCTGCCTTATGCCTCCAGGTACAGAGGCAGGAATTCCCCAGTAAGAAGTTGAGCAGAGTATCCCCTGGTGGGGGTCAGCAGGTCTTCTCCCAGCCTCGCTAGCTACACAGGGTGGAGCTCACCTATCTGGGTGTTGCACAGGGATAAATGCCCTAGGCTAAGGGGAGTGGTCTGGAGGTTAGCTGTAGAGTATGAGAGACCAAGAAAGAGGCAAAGAGGAGAGAAAAAAGTTTAAAAGCAAGCCGGATGAGCCTGTGGGGAACTTGGGGGAGGGGGTGAAGAGATGGAAACAAAGCAACAGTGTAGCTGAGTCCCGAGCCCCGCCAGCTCCAAGGCAGCAGCCGCAAGCTGTGGCTGTGTTGAGAAAAGGCTCCTGCGCAGCCCCCTCCAAGACCAAGTGGGGGACAGAGAGGAGACGCAAGGGTCTAGTCCCTGCCCCGAGGCGGGTGGTAGCAAACTGTGGCTGTGTTGAGACCAAGCCGCCCTACAGGCTCCAAATGGTCCCAGCTCCGACAGAGACAGTGGCAGGGGTCACGGTCAAGCCCCAGCCGGCCTCCACTGAGGTATTAGAACAAAGTATAACAATAAGTACAAAAACTAGGCAAAGCCAAATAAAACAACAAAGGAAGTCAAAAACAACAAAACAACAACAGCAGAAAGCAAGAACAAAATAATAATAACAAAGAAAGCCACTGACAAAAAATGGAAAAGCCTATACAAATAGTTCAGGGTCTGTTTGTTGACCTTTACAAGTGTTTCCCAGTCGAGTCTGATGGGGTGCCACATTCTGTCTCCCAAGTCTATTTTTGGTATTCCCCAGGGGTTTCATCACTCTTATCCCCCTGCCTCTCAGCTGCATGCCCTCAGTGCCTTGCCCCAATGTGATGGGGCCAGGCCATGCACTATTCCTGCACTGTGTCTCCAGTGCTGTCCCCTGCAGCGTCATGGTTCAGTGAGGGATGCCGTGTCCCATGGTGGGGCCAGCCTTAGGGTCCTTCCCATGTGTTGTCTGCTCTGAGCAGGAACATCATCCTTTGGGCCTTGGTGGGCTAGGATGTCCTCTCCTCCCTCTCTATCCCTTTGTGTTTCTCCCGTGTGCTCTAATCTGACACACCCCTCTCCCAAGGTATAGCCTCAGTGCTGTCCACTGAAGTCCATTTTACTGAGGGGGCGTGGTTGTCCACATAGTCGGTATTGGGGTCGGCCCCGCAGACCTCTCTTGGTTCCCTGGTACATGTCACTATGTTGTATTCACGTCTTGGCGCATCAGATTGAAGCCTGGTCTCTCTCTCTCCTCCTGTGGTGATATAAACATTACCCTCCCCTTAGGTGAATTAGTACCCTGCTCCCCCTCTACCCATGTATTTTTTTTCTCTTTGTTTTCCCCTCTTATTTATTTGGCTGATGTATGTATCCCTGGGTTGGATTTGGCCCCTGCCATAGTTGCTGGACTTCACTCTAGGGATGTATGTATACAGAAGCTTTCTGCCTATGCCCCAGTTTTTTTTTTTAAGCTTATCTCAGTGGACTCATGTTGTATTTGCCCTTTTGTGCTTGACTGACTTCACTTAGCATGATTTCCTCCAGTTCTTCCCATTTGGCGATATGCTTCATGCTTTCATCACTGCTTTTTAGGGATGCGTAGTAAGTACTCCATTGTATGTATGTTCCACAGTTTTTTGATCCAATTGTCTGTTGGAAATTTATGTTGTTTCCAACTCCTTGTGATTGTGAACTATGCCTCAATGCACATTGGGTCACAGATGTCTGGCCATGGTTTGTTACCTGCTTCTTCTAGTTATATGCCCAGTATGGAGATTGCTGGGTTGTATGGTAGCTCAATCTCCATCTGTTTTAAATATCACCAAATCTATTTCCCTCATGGCTGTACATACCTACAGGTCCACCAGCAGTGGATGAGAATTCCTATCTCCCCACCACCCCTTCAACACTTAATACTTTCTGATATTTTGAATTGGGCCATCTTTGAGAGTGTTAGGTGGTATCTCATAGTAGTTATAATTTGCATTTCTCTTATGGCTAATGATCGGGAACATTTTCGCATATGTTTATTGGCCATTTGGATTTATGCCCCTGTGAAACTTCTGTTCAAATCCTTTGCCCACAGTGGGTAGTTTTTCTGTTACTGTAAGCTTGCAAAGTATTGTAGATTTTATTAATTAGGCCTTTGTCTGATGTGTCATTGCTAAAGATGTTTTCCCAGTCTTTGGACTCTCTTCTTAATCTTTTGGTGAATTCTTTCGATGTACACAGGTGATTTATCTTCAGTATATCCCACTTGTCAATTTGTGACTCCTGTATTTGTAAGCTTTCCTATTTCTGATAGCTTATGTATTCCCTGTGCCAGGGTTCTCAGGTTTGTCCCAATTACCTCATTGATGGCCCTAATTATTTGGGGTTTTGCCTCAATGTCTGTGATCCACCTTGAGTTTATTCTTGTGCATGGAGCGAGGTACGGGTCTTGCTTCATTTTTCTGCGGGTAGATACCCATTTTTTCCAACACCATTTATTAAAGAGGACATCTTCCCATTTGATATTTTTTTGGCCCTTATCAAAAATCAGTTGCCTTTATGCTGATGTTTTTATTTCTGGTCTTCAGCTTTTTCCATTATTACAACAGATTTTTTTCATTTGTTATTCTGGCTGATGTCAGATTAAAGGAGAAATGGCAATTTGAAAATTCGATCTTGTTATTTGTGAATACAACAGATTATTAAAGTGAATCAACACCAAAATAATACTTCATTTATAAGATCACAGTTCTTCTGTGGAGAGTCCTGTTGTAATGGATACGTGTCCAGTTTCTAATGATTTTCATTTCCTGGTCTTTGGCATGTTTTCTTTCTTTTTTTTTCTTCAAATTTTTGGGGGCATGTTTTCTTTTTTTATATTTTCTTTTCTTTTATTTTTTTTAAACAATTTATTGGGGCTCATACAATTCTTATCACAGTTCATACATATACATACATCAGTTGTATAAAGCACATCTGTACAGTCTTTGCCCTAATCATTTTTTTCTCTTTTCTTTTTTTACATTTTATTAGGGACTCATACAACTCTTACCACAATCCATACATATACATACATCAATTGTATAAAGCACATCCATACATTCCCTGCCCCAATCATTCTCAAGGCATTTGCTCTCCACTTAAGCCCCTTGCATCAGGTCCTCTTTGGGGCATGTTTTCTAAGGAGTAGTTCTTTCTGTAGAATACAATTCTCTCTTTGAAATCTTTGAGTTCAGCATTGTCAGATTGTCTGCTAGTTATAAAGTCTTGCAACAGTGAATGAGATGTAGGTATAATAAGATCTGTACCTATCTACTTATTAAGAGACCATTAAAGAATGTCTTCCTGTGGTTTAGTGGCTATGTGTTGAGCTACTATCTACGTAGTCAGCTGTTAGAAACCACCAGCAGCTGCACGGGAGAAAGACGAGGCTTTCTACTCCCATAAACAGTTATAGTCTTGGAAACTCATAGGGGTTGCTATGAGCCAACACTGATTGGATGGTTTGGTAAAAATAAAATAGCAGAAGGCTAATAGTTTATGCTAAGTGATATATATATATGTATATATATCCATATCCCCACTATACCAGGGGCTTCGAAAGGTTATTGAAGAATTCCATTTGTCTTTCAATTCAGCTTTTTAAAGCCATCTCATAAAGGAACTGCATTTCACATGGGGAAATTGAGGCAAAGAGTGAGTGATTTCTCCAACAATCATATGAGGAGGGGGCTTCAAAAAGTTTATGGAAAATGGAATTTTCCCATGAACATTTTGAAGCTCTCTTGATGTATATAGCAGACAAAAATGTCAGGCCCTAATAATCTCTAATAAATCATCACATACATTACATTGCTTTTATACAAACTAGGCCTACTAGATGGAGCCCACTGTGGACCACATGAATGTGTACCTTTTCCTGGAGCGCAGCCCTATGTTTGGAGCAGCTCCTGCAGTCAGACTCTGGTTGTGTCTGAATGGGGCTGCTAGCAAATGAGCCGTTTTATTCGGGATTGCTAACCACTGGAGTTGTAAGGAATCATTTTACAGTTTCCTCCTCCCACAAGCCATAATTTAGTTGTGGACATCAGGATGTTTTTCTTGGCTTATCTCATACATGTATTTCCCCTTGTACATCTGTTACATAAATTACTAAAACTATTTTCTTGAAAAGTTGCCAATTTAAGTCACAGTTCGTGGCGAACAAGAAGTTAGTGCATTTTGGAAAGCAGAATTAAACAACAGACCTTGAGGGACAAGAATTTCACCACCATCCTGGTTTTAAGTATTTCTTGGTTGCTTTGGATCAATTCCTGTATTTTCTGAATCATTAAAATAATTACATGTGGATTTTACTGTTTCCCAGAAGGCTTTTGATGTTGGGCTGTAAACATTTAATGAGTTTTTTGTAAAATGAGATATTTTAATTTGTTTCTAATAATGTTTAATTTTTTTTCAGTTGTCAATTTATATATACATACTACTCTAGTATATTGTCACTTGGAACTAAATTTGGAGGGTTTAGTGATTATTTGATGTAATTTATTGTAACTGAATTCTGTGCAAACCCTAAAATAATGATTTTTCTGGAAAAATATTATGAAAAGATTTATTACTTTTTTGAATTGTTGTAGGACCACTTTATAATTAGATGATGAATATCATATCAGTTGTTAGGAATCTGAATTTTAGACGTGAGTCTTGTTTGTTTTCCTCCATCCAATGGTAGCAATTAACACGGGAACTTTTCATGGGATGTTAGATTTTTCTATGAGCAAACCCCAAACTCACTGCCATCAAACTGTGACCTCACAGTGACCCAGTTGGACAGGGTAGCACCAACTGTAACTCTTGATGTAGAAACTCATCTTTCTCCCAAGGAGTGGCTGGTGATTTCAGACTGCTCTCTTTGTAGTTAGCAGCCCAACATATCACCCCTATACTACCTGGGTTCCTTAAGAAAAATGATTAATATTTGTTAATATAGATGATAAGTAGGGGACTGGGTATTTCTTTAATGCTCAAATTGAAGTTTGGGGACATTTAGAATGCTAGTTTGTGAGCTTCAAATGTTTAGGTAAAGATTTTTTTATTTTTTTGGAATAGTGATAATCCACGGTAGGTATTTTTAGAGATTAGAAGAAGAAAGTGTGTGATTTGGATGTTACTTATTGATAGAAATTCTCAACATTTTTTCATCATTTCATACCATCTAACTATTTCCTGTGTAAAGTGCAGCAGATTCTTCTATTTTTTTCCATTTCTTTTTAATGATTTTATTTTTTTTTCTTGCTGTTTTTTTTAATCTTTTTATTGGGGCTCATAAGGCTCTTATCACAATCTGTACATACATCAAATGAGCAAAGCACCCTTATACATTCGTTGCACTCGTCACTCTCATAATTCACCTTCCACTTGGGTTCCTGGAATCAGCTCGGTTTCCCTTTCCCCCCCCCCATCCCCCTCCCTCCCTGATCCCACCCCTGGTCCCTTGATAGTTTATAAATAATTATTATATCTTATCTTACACTCCCCGGCGTCTCCCCTCACCCGCCTCCCCCTTGCCAATCTCCCAGAGAGGAGGTTACACATAGATCTCCGAGATCGGTTCTCGATTTTATTGTTTTTAAAAAACATTTTGTTGGGGGCTCTTACAGCTCTTATCACAATCCATCCATCCATCCATTGTGTCAAGCACATTTGTACATATGGTATGTTGCCATCATCATTTTCTACTTGAGTCCTTGACATCAGCTCATTCCCCCTTCCCCCAATGATCCCTTGATATTTTATAAAGTATTATTTTTTTCATGTCTTAGACTGACCACTGTCTCCCTTCACCTACTTTCCTGTTGTCCGTCTCCCGGGAAGGGGGGTGTTAATTGTCAATCATTGTGATTGATTCTCCCTTTCTACCCCCAACTTTACCCTTACCCTCCTGGTATCGCTGTTCTCATTATCGGTCCTGAGGGGTTTATCTGTCCTGGATTCCCTGTGTTTCGAGCTCTTACCAGTACATTAGCTAGTGTGGTAAAGAAAGCTGATGGTGTCCAGCTATCAAAAGATATAGCGTCTGGGGTCTTAAAGGCTTGAAGATAAACAAGCGTCCATCTAGCTGAGAAGCAACAAAGTCCACATGGAAGAAGCACACCAGCCTGTGTGACCATGAGATGTCAATGGGATCAGGTATCAGACATCAAAGACCCCAAACAAAAAATCATATTGATGTGAATGAGGGGAAGGGGGAGTGGAGACCCAAAGCCCATCTGTAGACAGTGGACATCTCCTTACAGAAGGCCCACATGGAAGGGACGAGCTAGTCAGGGTGCAATATAGCACCAACTAAACATAAAACTTTCCTCTAGTTCTTTAATGCTTCCTCTCCTCCCCACTGCCTAATTCTACCTGACAAATCCAGCTAGAGTCTTAGATTTTTCTGGTCAAAGGTTTAATTTTTAAAATTAATTTAGAAAGTTGTAATAGTAATAATATAAAATTTTATTATCCAAATTTAACTTATTTATATGAGATAAAGGCACTTGGCTAAGCCACTCACTGGCATTGACCTTGCTGCTGAGCTTTGTTATTCTCCAGCTCTGGGCTATGATGACTATTTCTTTGTGAAAAATGACTTGAACAAGCCAACCTCCAGTCCTAGCAGTACATGTGGCAGAGTCTTAAGAAAGTGATCATTAACAGAAAATTTAAAAGTCACGTAAATTAAAGATAATCTCATCAGGCTTGGTGATAGTTTTGTATATGGAATCAGTGTTTTATGAGAAATGATGAAAATACTCTATACGGAAATTTCAGACCTGAGAAATAAAACCTTGGTGAATCTAAATATTGCCTTAACCTGTCTTAAGAAGATAACTACATGGGAGTCTTTAATTATTCATCGATTGCGGGAGATTATCAGGAGCCTATATAATTTCAATGTCATAATATAGAAGACACCCAAAAATCTTGAGGTAATTTTTCAGGAATGCATGGAAATTGGATTTGCTCTTATAGATTTACTTTACCACCTATAGAGTGTTCGTTTTGATCTACTTTTTCCCCTTATCCCTAAATCAAGCCCTGAATAATAATTTTACATGTAATATTTTTATAGAATTTCTTTCCGTGCTCTTTGTAAATGGTAAAAGTGCAGTCTGAAAATCTACATTGAGTTTACAAGAATATTGCGCCTAACCAAGCAGCAGTGCTCAGTAATAGGAAAAGAAAACTCTTTAGATATTTGAAATCCTACAGTTCAGTTGTGAGTATAGATACACTAGTACTGTCTGTAATGAAGGCCAGCCTTAGAATAAAAAACAATTTGGTGCAAAGTTGGGAGTGAGAACAATTTTGAGGGACTTCATGTCTCGGGGTGGGTTTAGCCCCACGGCCCTCCCTGTACACTGGCTACTTTGAGCAGGGATGTCATTACCGGGCTTGGCGGGCCATGAAGAGGTCCTCTCTCTCTCTCTCTCACCTCTTAGATCACACCCATGTGCTCTGAACAGACCCACCGCTCTCCCTGGGCCATATATCTTCAATGATGTCCTCTGTATAAGGTGCTTTTGGGGAGGGGGATCAACATAGCTCAGCTTGTTGATAATGGGGCCCGGCCCCATTATCCTCTTTGGTAGTGCACTGCTCCATGCCAGTATGTTGCCCTCAAGCCCTGGCACTCTGAGTTGGGGTCTGGTCCCTCTGTCCCTTTCCTGTAGAGACACAAACAATAGCTTCCTCGTGGGTGTATTAGTGCCCTATTCCCCCATCACTGGTATTTTCTTGACCTTCCTTTTAGGAGTATGTGGGGAAGGGCTTACTGGGTACAACTTTCCCCTCCCTTCAGTTGGGTAAATAGTAATTAATATTTATAAAAATGAAAGAAAACGCTGTTTGTATTATTGTTGATACCTGTTTTCGCATCAATTCCCTAGTAGTTATTTTAGTCACACAGTTTGTAATAGTGCATTTGATGTCATCCATATTAGCTGGTGATATTTCTAGCTTTTCATTTTGGTCACAGAATAGCACTAATTGCCTGATGTAGGATATTGGGGCACAGTAGAAATTGAGCTCTGGAATTGGAAAGCCGAGCATGGTTTGAAGGTCTGTTGTCATTTGTAATTTATGTGATCCTTTGTAAGTTTATTTCCTTGACATACATACTAAAGAATTAACAATGAGAATATTTTCCTTCTTTGCTTGTTTAGAGGGTTCTGTTTGTGGTGGTAGCAGTACTAAAGAGTCTTAAGCCGAACCCACTGCCACCAAGTCAGTTCCAAATCCTAGCAACCCCATAGGGAACTTCAGCAGCGGAAAATCTATGGGAGTTGGTAGCCTCATCTTTTTCCAGTGGAGTGGCTGGGGTAGGCTAGAACTACCAAGCTTGCAGTTGGTAGTCCAATGCTTATCCCACAGTGCCACCAGGACTCTTTGTGCTGGTCAATATTGATCATTGCTTGGTTTTGTACGATGGCTATTTTATAATACACTATACTCATATCATGAAATATGTTAACACTTACACTCTATTAACTTGAGCTCTTCAATAAACTACATGGTCATTTGTGTTAAGACAATTTTTTTCACTGCTTTGTGTTTTATTTTTTAAATCAATAGTTTTTGTTTTTTCATACAGCTGGTAGACATTCACTCAAGTGATTGTTGCTAGGTGCCATTTAGTTGGTATCAACGCATAGCGATTCTTTGTAGTACAAACAAAACACTGCAGGGGGTGAGGGTGGACTGCAGCTCCCTCACAATTACTGCCTTTGCTGTTGCAGCCAGTCAGGTGCACCTTAGTCCTCGGTGACAGCTTCATTTTGTGTCACTTTAAAGAGGTCCTGTGCAGCAGATTTGCCTAATACTTGGTTGATTTCATGACTGCTGCTTTCATGAGCATTGATTATGGACCCAAGTAAAACAGTGCAACCAAGTATAATAGTTTTACAAAAGTATCTTTACAGAAACGTTAGGCCCCGGGTGGCATCTTTGGGTAAACATTGGACTGCTAACTTTAAGGTTAGGTTCCAACCTCTCAGCTCCAAGAGAGAAAGAAGCAGCTAAGATTTCCGCTTTAGAAATGCTACACAGGATCCTTCTGAGTTTCATTTACTGGATAGCAGTGCTTTCAAGGTTTACAGAAATACAGTAGCCTTGAGGACCAAAATAACAAGTATAAGTTGAGAATCATTCTTCTAATACTATACTTTTAAAGGCATATTAATTCTATTATTAATAGTCAAATTATTCGCTATGGTTTTACATGTACAATTGAAAACATGTTTTCGTGTATACACAAACACACACACAAGTTCCCTCACATATGTGTGCTACAGATAGTTAAAGATGGGGCAGCCAAGAGGTTAGTAATTGTGATCTGCCTGGCAGCGCCTCCGAAGGAAGACCTGACACTCTCCTGCCTTGTAAACCCCGTGGAGTTTCCTGCTCTGCACACGGGGTCTCCAGGAGTTGGAATCAATTCAGTAGCAACTAGCAGCAGTATGTGTACATGCATGCGTGTGTGTGTGTGTGCGTGCATTTTTGAGAGTGCCTCCGAAAATGCCATTATCTTTGAATTCCATTTTCCATGAGCTCCCGCATATATTTTCTCTCTCTCTCTCTCTCTCTCTCTCTCTCTCTCTCTCATACACACACAACACACACACACACGTTTGCTATATTTAAGCCTAATAAAGCAAGATGTTAGAAATATTAATATACATAGTCTACTACAATACTTATTTACCTATAAATGTAGCTTATGATACAGCACATTTATATTTTTCATCGCATTTAATTTTTATCTGTTGGTTTCAACATAGCTCATGGGGAAAAGGTGAAAATACATGGCAATCATGGTACTTGGAATTGTTATTCCAGATTTAGATGCATTGACCATCTATAAGAAAAGCTGCAAAGAAATAATATTCTAAGAGAATAAAAAGAAACAGATGTAACTCATACCAATAACAAAGCAATTGCTAATTAAAAGCAAACAATAAAGAAAAACTGTACTTTACCTTTTTGTTTGTTTTTTAAAGATCATTTTATTGGGGGCTCTTACAGATCTTATAACAATCCATACATCCATTGTTTAGCTTTTACTTTCATCAAATTCTATCCAAAATAACCCAAACTCAGTGCCACCCATTCACCTTTGACTCATAGCAACCCTACAGGGCAGAGTACAGCAGAGTTTCTAAGACTGTACATCTTTCTTGCATGGAGTAACTGGTGGTTTTGAACTGCACACCTTGGAATTAACAGCCTAACTCACCATGCACTGCGCTACAAAAATAAATTTTAAAGAAGAGGAGGGTAGGGTAGGACTTGGAAAACCCTAAGGAGCAGTTGTACTTTGCCCTAGAGGCACGCTATGATTCAGATCCAACTTTTCCACAGTGGGCATTAGTAATTACAAATTAAATAATTAACTGACATTGACTAACCGAACATTGGCTAAACTCACGGACGCATGAAAGTACGTGTGCAGAATGAGAGGGTGGTAACACTTAGCGGTCAACATGAAAGATCAGTGAGGGAGCAGTACAGGGTTGTACTTGTGAGGAGCAAGTGTGAAACTGCACAAACTCATCTGGAAGCCGTAATTGTACAAATAGAAACAATAATTCTTTCTTTCATAGAGTCTGTATTTTCAGAAAGTGAGAATTACTTTAAGATGAAACCTCAAATTATGAGGAATTTATTTTTTTTTACTCTTTGGTCATTTCCTTCCTTCATTTCTTTTATTTAATTTTTATCTTAGACTTAATTCTCTTACATTTTGTTAATATAAATTGCACTGCTAAACTATCTAGTACTGTACCTAGTACTATAATTATCTTTACATTTAAGCAGCATGATGTAAAATCATTATCCAGATTTATCAGGGCAGCGAAGCTTCATCTTCTGCTCACTCACTTTCAAGAAATACTGTTTTGTCTTAAGCAAAGACAAAGTGAACCTAAAACACGTGTGAGAAGAACTTTCTGCGGCTGTTAAAGGAGCCCTGGTGGCATACCGGTTCCAGTGGTTCAAACCCACCAGCCAGTCCTTGGAGAAAAATGAGGCTTCCTTCCTCCATAATGATTCACAGCTTTGGAAATGGAAAGGAGCCGTTCTGCTCGGCCTTACAGTGTTACAGTGAGCTGGAATCAAGTGAACAGCAGTACGTGTTGTGTATATGTATGTGTGCTAAGGTTATTTTCAAAATTGTAATCAGGGTGAAGTAGGAAATTTAAAACTTCTGAAAATGTAGCAGTATTTTTTAGATATCTTTTTGCTGCTTTTACTTTTTCGGTTATTATTCTTGTCTTCTGAGAAGGCCTGGTGGCACAGTGGTTACAGGACTTGCCTGTTCCCCAAAGGTCAGCTGAGCAACCCCTCAGTCTCCATGGGAGACCTAGAAACAAGCCCAGCAGGGTCGCTCCGCTCTGCCCTAGAGAGCGACCAGGAGTTGGAATGGACTCTGAGCAAGGGCTTTGGTTGTGGGCTTTTTATGAGGGTATGTATGTATGTGAAGAAGTTAAATGCAAGCAAAAACCTGGGAGATTGAAAGTAGATTATTGGCGATTGACAGAAATAGTAACAATCATTAGGAGTTTTGCAAGTTCGGAGTTTTCTTTTGATATCTTTGCCAGGCTGTTTTAAAATAGTGTGCAGAAAGCATTTTCAGTGTTGCCAGTGTTTTGGTTACCTTTTAAGTATTGTGCAGAACTCTGGTGCCATAGTGGGCTACACACTGCACTGCTAGCCACAGGTCAGTGGTTTGCCCCCCTGGCCGTTCTGAAAGAGAAAGGTGAGACTATCTAGTCTGGTAGATTTAGAGTTTGCAGAAACCCCAGACGGATCATTCTACCCTGTCCTATAGGATCACTGTGCATTGGAATTGACTCAGTGGCAGTGAGTGTGCTTTTGCATGTTATAATATCATGAAACAGATTGTAAATAAAAAAGCACATATTATCCAAGGACTTTCGGTGTTTAGCATAAGATCCTAATAATGATCGACCCGTCCTTTTCCTTACAATTGACTACAAAGAGAATATAGGACTTTTTCAATTCAAGAACCTCTGTTTTTACAGTCGATAAATGTTTAAAAGCCACGTGTTAGACTATTCTTTAGTCCAAGTGGTATGAACCTATTGCTGTTTTCCTATACAGTAGAACCCCGTACCATGATGCTAATCCATTCTAGATGTGAATCAATTTTTCCCATAAGAAATAATTGAAAATGGATTAATCTGTTTTCGACCACCAAGTTTCTACCCTCATCTTGCCTTTTTATACAAAACATTACACAGAAATTTCAAAGGAAATAAATTCAGACTTAAATAATAGCATTTAAATAAGAGATGCAGCATTAAGAAAGTTTTTAGCAACTACAGTCTGGCCCACACCTTGAGTATTTGGATCTGTGGCCCTGGATGTGGAGAAGAGGCATGGAGAGTCAGTGTTTGGCCAGAATCACCTTCCATAAAATGAACTGGTAGCTGCTTTTCAAGGGTTTTTTTATTTCCCTTTGTCTTTTTTCACTAGGACTTGACTGGCTTTCTCTTTTTAAAAAAATCTGTCTGATGTAGGCTGCTGTGGGGTTTTCCTTAGCTGTTTTCGAAAAGGGTTTACTAAATTATCATCAACGATATCGATAACACGGATAACCAGTACCTTATCATGATGATTCTTTTCAAAAAACTCCTTCTTGGGACCCATGTTTTTTTAATCTAAAAACAGTACAAACCAAGAAAATTATAGCAAAACACTTGCAACACAGCCGCAAAAGGTTTAAACAACACGTACTAGCAACACACTGAGCCATAGAAGCAAACTGCTTTTGCTTACAAACATCACGTATGCTGGGTTGGAGTCCGATGGTTTGTTTGAGCTCTGATGCATTTCGCTTGGCATTTCGCATCGAAAGCCGATTGTGCCATTGATGGGATTGGGGATTCTACCTAATTTGTTTGCTAACAAATCCAAGACCTTTGTCTGCATTTTTTGTGTTGTAAAAACTGTTGAGAGAACCCCCTCTAGTGTCTGAAATATACTGTCTTAAAAACAGTTATATCTGTCCCAGGAAGCTCTACCCTTTGCACATCTGAGCCCAAGTTTTTGTTCCCTGATCCTTATCTTTTTTTTTCTTTTGCTTCTCTTGTTTTCCCCTTTTTAAGGCCACCAGGATTATGAATAATAGAGCATGAAATGAGGGCAAGACAAGCACGGGAAAGGAAGAATCCAAATGCCATTTTTACCTTTCTACAACTAATTTTAAATGACCTGGAATAATGCCAAACTCTACGGTGTTAATGTTTGTTTGTTTCCTTGTAGTTTACTTTTGTTTCTGAATTAAATGAAACTTAGTTTTGGAATTCTTTTGCTATCAAATTTCATCTTAAGGGAATTTATTGCATTTACTCATGGAAACAATTTTATTGGAAAATGGCTTTTAAAAAGAACCCGGCTCTCTTTATGGACATGAGCTGTTAGTTTTTGTTATTGTAGTCATTATATCCTTCTGTGGATATATTTTAGAACTGTGTTCTTTGTAGTAATGGCAAATTATCACTCTTCCTGGTTCTCATTGCTTTTCAACACCCAAAAGAGATCCTTGAGTTATTGGCTCTCTGCCATCTCTTTCTCCAAATGCATAGCACCCAAGCACGGGCCTTCAACTGGGAATCTTGTGAAGGGTTATGGAAACAGAACCTTTCTGATTTGACCCATGGGCTTTTGTAGTTTGAACAAGAAAAGTAGTGTTCTAAAAACGACAGCATTTATGAAATCTCTAGTAAAAATATTTCATATACAAGGGCTGGAGATTAACTCCTTTCATCATGTTATCCAACAAATTAAATAATAAAACCAGATTTCAAGTGTATTCTTGGTAATGAAATGCTTGGGTGAATTAGAATCCTAATTGCTATTGTTCATTCCCACAGCTGCATTTTGACACTTTTAACTGCCTAAGCCATGCATTTAAGACACTAGGATAAACAAAAGTATTCTGAAATCCATCGTTTTGTGACACCTTAAATTGATAAGTTTTCATTGACTGCTTTGATTCTATTTTGGTTCCATTATTGACAAACTTGGGGGGGTGGATTTTGTTTTTTTCCTTCTATATTTAGATCCAAAATTATTGTCAGTGCAACCTTTACTGAATGCTCATGAAAATTCATTCATTGATTATCTTACAAAGAGGCAGCAGAGATTTGGGGTTTATGTTAGTCCCAGGGAATAATTTACATTTATTTTATCTAAGTCGTTGGTATTTGGGGAAGCACCTTTCTCCAGGATTTAAATGAATAAATGGTTTCTTTTCTTTTTTCTTTACTTGAACAATGTCTTGAATATAAACCTAGAAGCTAGATTTATTCAGTAATTTAGCACATCACGTCTCTGCATAGTGGTCCTTATAAAATTTGAACCTGTGTGGTTTATTTGTCTCCTCCTTCAAGGTAAAAGAAGTTGAAACTTGTAATGCATTTGGAATTTTTATTTCCCTATATTTGAGAAATTTGAGTAAGAATTTTAAGCAAGCCTTTGTAATTAAAAACATTTTATGATCAAGTACTACATGACAGAAACAAGGTTCCTATTACTTATTATATGTAAGTAATACCTATCAAATTCTAATTTTTATTTCTAAGACATAAGTAGAGCATTTAAATTAGTATGTTGAGACATTTGTTAAAACAGTGGTTCAGTAACAGTTAGAGCCGTGGGTGTCTGATGAACGCCGCCATAGTGTTTCGCATTTTCATTGCATTTCTCTATTCTCAAAGTGACTTTGAATTCTTAAATTCATGTAAGCATGAGAGATTGCTTAATAGCCCAAACTCTCTATTTTATGTCTTAAGTTTAAGATATTTCCAGAGTTCATTATTTTTATAAGATACTACTCTTTAGCATTCTAATAGGTAATTATTACATTTGATAGTAATGAAACCAAAACCCATATTATCACATCGATTGCAACACCTAGCAACAATATATGTTGTTAGGTGTTACTGAGTTGCTTCCAAATCATAGTGACCTGTCTGTGTACTGCAGAATGGACCTTCAACTGGTCTTGAACCGCCCTTGCAATCGTTCTTATATTTGAGCCCATGGTTGCAGCCTCTGTGTCAGTCCATCTTGTCAAGAACCCTACCTCTTTTTTGCTGCCCCTTTACCAAGCCGATGTCTTTCTCCAAGGGGTGGTCTCTCTTGACAACATGTCCAAAGTTCATGAGACAAAGTCTCACCATCGTTGCCTCTAAGGAGCATTCTGGATGTACTTCTTCCACAACAGATTTGTTTGTTCCTTTGGCAGTCCATGATATTTTTATTGTTTGTCACCAGCACCATAATTTAAATGCATAGATTCTTCTTTGGTTTTCCATATTCGCTGTTCAATTTTTTCATGCATATTGACGTGGCTTGGGTCAGGCGAATCTACCTGAGTCCTTAAAGCTTTTCAACACTTTTAAAAGGTCTTACACAGCAGATTTTTACCCAGTGCACTGTGTCCCTTGATGTCTTGACTGCTGCTTCCATGAACAGTGGTTGTGGATCCAAGCAAGACAAAATTTTCGACAACTTCAATCTTTTCTCCGTTGGTCCACTTGTAAGGATTTGGGTCTTCTGTACATTGAGTTGTAATCTTTACTGAAGGCTGTAATCCTTGATCTTCATCAGCAAGTGCTTCAGTTCCTGCTCACGATGAGCAAGCAAGGTTAATGTCCTCTGTACATACAGGTTATTAGTAAGCCTTCCTCCAGTTCTGATGCCCCCACTCTTCTTCATATAATCCCACTTCTCTGATGATTTGCTCAGCATACAGGTTGAATAAGCATGGTAAGAGGATACAACCCTGATACGTACCTTTCCTGATTTTAAACAATTTAGTATCCCCTGTATAATATATAGTATGCTCTATGTAGTAACATTATGTAACAAACAGCTAATCCTTAATGAGCACTTTACTTAATATGTCAGGCACTGTGCTAGGAATTACTATTTAATGATGCTGAAAGCATTTTGAAGTATTTTTATTTCCCATTTTGCATTTGAAGAAACAGATCCAGAAATTAAGATAATTTTGGCAGCGTTCACAAAGTAAGTGGACTCCGTTGTGTCTGACACCTGGAGTCCATGTTCTTGTCCACTGTTGGATTTTCAAGGGATGTTTTCCATACAGGATCATACAGTCTTGGTGGAACATTATGTGACCAGTAAAACCAGTTAGTGTGACTAATGATGTGGGAGGAAAGCCTGTACTATAGTTTACCCAAGCCCCAATTCACTGCCTTCGTGTGTGTACTGACGCACAGTGACCCTATAGGACGGGGGGAACTGCTCCTGTGAGTTTCTGAGACTGCCACTGTTCACAGGAGTAGAAAACCCCGTCTTTCTTCTGAGGAGCCGTGGTTCCGAACTAACCTTGCAGAGCGCAACCCAATCAATACACTCCTAGGGCTTGTGGGGAGGGAGAATTGGGGGAGACTAAAGGATAACAGTTAAATATTCTTGAAAAAAATACTTTTGATTTATCACTGCTGTATTATGTGATATAATGTAAAGCTAATCTGTAACTTTACTGGTTACAGAATTTCTATAAGCTTGCCTGTAAAGCCAAACTGACAACTTTGTTTTTCGTAATGGACTCTATTGGTTCATTTTCCTTCTAATTTGACCGGTGCCAGCTCTCGTCTATATTCTTGAAGACTAATGGAAGAGTAAAATCTTCTTTAAAGATAACCATAATGTGTTCTATAGTATCCTCAGGGTTGCTATGCACTAAAGATGTTTTCTTTCCCACCCTGTAAAGGTATCTCATTAGGATACCCAGTAGTGTCATTATTAAGTTTTCATGTGTTTCTCAGTTTTGATGCTAATCTTTGTGCGTATGTGCGTGCATTTTTTTTCTCTGCAGCACCAATGTGGTTATGAATTATTCAGAGATTGAGTCTAAGGTTCGAGAAGCAACGAATGATGATCCTTGGGGACCTTCTGGGCAACTCATGGGAGAGATTGCCAAGTAAGTGATAATTTGACTCAGCAGTGCAAAAAGAATCCAAGTATCTTTACATAAAAACTGGAAATTTGCTCTTGGTTATAAACTATTTAAATACCAACTGCTAATTTTGCCGTACCATTCAGATAGTAATTTAGAAAGTTTTATGCAGGGTTGTTATCTTTAAATTTTAGCTCAAAAGTGTAAAATAAAATATTTGTTTTATATTGGTGTTGAGCGTAGTATGTAGAATTTTGACATGCTTATAAAAGAACAAGTAAATCGATGAAAAATGTTTCCTGATGAACATCTGGACCACTCTGCTGGTGAATAGAGCTAATAGTCATGGTATTAATTATTGGGGCTTACAAATGGGATAAGTATTGTGTAAAATAGAGGGAAAATATTTTCAGGGCTCTACATCTAAAATTTTAAAAATAAGCTCTTTGCAAACACAGTAACTTAGAACAAGCCTGCCATCTACTGTCAAAATTAACATATTGCAAATGCTTGGACAATTAACGCTTTTTTCCCCAGGGCTACATTTATGTATGAACAATTTCCAGAACTTATGAACATGCTTTGGTCACGAATGTTAAAAGACAACAAAAAGAATTGGAGAAGAGTGTATAAGGTATGACCGTGAGTCTGTTTTTAATATTTGACATAAATGCTTACAAATAAATTTGTAAGGTGTGCTTATGTAAGTTAGCATAAAGGCTATTAAATCCTAGAAAAGCATCTTCTAGAGCAGTTTAAAAACAGATCTGTTGTTTTCATTCTGTTTTGTGGTGATCAAACAGTTCTCCATGTGATGGGTTTAAAAATAGTACTAATAATTTGTCTAAATATTTTTCTGCTAAGTACATAGGAGGGAGCTTAAAAACATTTGTGGGAAAATAAAATTTAAAAGTACTGGAATTTTTCCACAGACTACTTGAATCCTACCTGCTGCCGCCCCTCTTCACCCCCCATTGCATAGCTATACAAATGAAAATTAGTTAATCTATAGTAGAATAGATGTTGAGCATATGACCAACTATGATGAAAACCACAATCAAAATTTGTTTGTCATCTCTACATAAAAATTAGGTACATTCATAACTTAGTATGATGACAGTATTCTGAACCAAAAAATATGTACTCTTTGACAATAATATCACATAAAATATAATAGAGATTTTAACTTATTAGATATCAACTCTGCTAATCATATGCTGAATTCTAAAGGAAGATTGTCAGACCTTCTACCTCCACCATATTTCCTTGTGATTCAGAAGAAGTGTTTTTGTGTTTTCCAAAATAACCTAAAACATTCATACTTAATTTTGAAAGTAATGTTTATGGCTATCAGGTTTGAAAAACCTGTACTGTAATACTTTGATTTTGTGTTTTGCCTTTTTTTTTTTTTCCTAAACACAGTCACTGACGTTTCCTTTGTATCTACAATGAGTGTGATCAAATAGTGGAAATCACTACATTAAATTAGCTCTTAAAAATGAGAATTAAAAAAAAAAAACCAACCTTAAGTAAATGACTTTTTAAAGGAATAAACCTGATAGGATGAGGTTTTGTACCTTCCAATTTCACCAACATAACTCAAATTTTCATTAAGTGGGCTTTATTCCAAGCTCTATTAAGTTCCAGTTTTGTTTACTCTATCAGTAGGAAATTTTAAACTGTACAGTTTAATGGCGTCAGTATGACAGTTGTACACAGGCACTGCCGCTCAATTCCAGACCACTTCCAGCACCCCAACAAGAAACTTCATACTCACGAGCACTCATTTTAACTGCATGCTTTAACCACATTTTCTTACATGCTAAAATTGTTACCTTGTACATTTTGGTTGCTTCTTTTTGAAACAAAAGCCGCATCATTTACCTCAAAGTTAAATTTTAACTGGGGGAAAATATTACTATTGCAAACAACTGGATCTTTAAATCTTTTAACGCAATGATTATGATAATTCATGGTTCTATATGCCCAGATGAAAAGTGAAAAGTAAGCCATTTTTCTATAAGCTTACTATTCATTTATATCATATATTCATGTGTTTGTAGGTGTTATAGTTATTGAATTTTTAATTTTAAAAAATTTCACTATTTTAATACCAGATGTCTGGTGGATGATTAATTATTATTTTTATGTTTGATATAAGAACAACTTCAAATTGATAATTTCCAGGATATATTTAAGAAGCCTCCCCCTTTTGACACTCCAATTGAAATGGATTTTACTTGCTAATGTCGGAATTATTTTCTTTAATCACTTTAAAATGTTCTACCGGAATTTCTTCTGTTAAATCAGTTGGTGCTTTGTGTTTTACAGTCACTGCTGCTCCTAGCTTACCTCATAAGGAATGGATCAGAGCGCGTTGTTACAAGTGCCAGAGAACACATTTATGATTTGCGATCTCTGGAAAATTACCACTTTGTAGGTGAGCAATAGAAAAACCCTATAAGCAAATTAAAACAGTAGTTGGAGTTGTCAGTCACCTGAACCAGCTTAGAAGCTTCTCTGCTCTAATTGGAATGTGACTGTTGCTGGTTGTGTGACGAGTGCAGACTCCAAGACGTGGGGCCCTAGAGTATTAATTAGTGAAGACAAGAACTTGCAGAAAAGACTGGCTAATAACAACAGAACCAGCGCAACACGAGTGTTCGGGTTGATATTAAAATATGCACTGGAGACTGGTCCCTGTGGGGTCCATAAAGGAATAGCTTTAATCACGTGGGAAGAAGAGGTTAGAGCTCCAACACACACACATCTGTTTGAAGCTCGTTTTCCCTCCTCCCACCAAATAGTATTTACTGTGCAAAAGCAGCAAGGCCAGAGTGTGTTTTGAATGAGAAAGAGGCTAGAGAATAAAGCACATTTCATTTTGTAGCATGCCCCAGTTGAAAGCAGCACTAAATCTGGGTAATTAGTGTTTCCAAACTGACATTGGTGAAATCAAGGCATGCTGGTGCTTTTCAATCACTAAAATGTTAAATTAGGGTGTAGTTTTAAAGTTACTAAATACAATAGACATAGAAAATAACATTTATGACTGGGACACCACTGCATAAGATCGAAATCTGTTATCTTGTTGAGTGGATCTTAAATGAATCTTACCCATTCTGCCTTTACCGCTGGTTCCTTTTCTTTGACCTGTTAATGGTCGTACAAGCCCAAACTGCATTTCAAGATTTAGAAATTGCTGAAGACGAATTGCAGTTGAGAAGTCCTCTTTTTATTTTTCAAACAATTGAAGACTACTCTGACTGCTTCAAATTTTAGTAGAATTTTAGTGTCTTTTTAAAAAGAATTTGATACATACTAAATTAACTCTTATGGCTTTGTTTTTCCTTTACCATCCTCACAGATGAGCATGGCAAGGATCAGGGTATCAATATTCGTCAAAAGGTGAAAGAATTGGTTGAATTTGCCCAGGATGACGACAGGCTTCGTGAAGAGCGAAAAAAAGCAAAAAAGAACAAAGACAAGTATGTTGGGGTTTCCTCAGACAGTGTTGGAGGATTCAGATACAGTGAGTATCAATGCACACTGGCACCTCTGCATCTGTGAGCGGCTTGGATGTGTATTATAACTTCCTGAAAGTACTGAGGACCCAAATGTCATTTTTCAGCCTGACACAGAATTATGCACAATACTCACTCTCATGTCTTAGTAGAAGGATTTGGGGCATTTTCGTGTGTATTTTTTTTTCTTTTGCGGGGTCATGGATATGATGTTAGCTGTTGTTAATGACATGACTGCGAACGTTGAGTTGTTGCACAGAGTAAATCAGATAGATGCCCTTCTCGGAGCCCCTAAAAATTCCGACTGGTGACCGTAGAGGACAGACGGCACAAGGGCCCCTGTGGATTTCCGAGAGTGGACTGCTTTCCCGGAGTAGAAACGCTCGCTCTCTCCCAGGGGGGCTGGGGGTTCGAACACCTCCAGGGCTCCTCTTACACTCCTAGTCCCTATGCTGCTCAGAGGAGCACCTGAAAACAGGAAGTTCCATCTAGTAATTCCTCTTTCTAATTCAAAACAAATAGTTGGTCAAGAGTGGATAAACTTCTTTCTTATACATTGGTCCAGACTTAGTCGCTCTTCTCTTAAGAAATGCATAAGTGTTAACTTTTCCTTGAAGGTGACAGGTGGCGGTTTGTCCTCTATGCCTCTCGCTTTGTTGACTGTTCTTAAAGTTAGAATGACTAGAGCATTCCTCTCTAGATGTCTACTCTTAATGTAGTACTTTGTTGCATTGATTGTATTTAATGTAGCAACGTAGTTTCCTTAATGTAGGACATATGGTTCTTGAAAACACTCCCAAAATAAGGAGAACTAGCGTTCTGCTTGGTTGTTTTGTGTGTATCTACATAGGCCAGCGCAGTTGGGTGCTGGATTCTCCCACTCCCCACCCACATCTATATTTGTTTATACATGGATTGTCCATAACTTGGAATTACATAAAAATCTTTAGTTTTGCTTCTCGTGCTTACTAATAAATTAATGTAAATATCTTTTCTCCTCTGCCTTCCTACTCTGAAAAGGTGGAGGACGGAGCAGGGATTGCACTTAATTATTGAGAGAATTATCTAATCGCTCTTATCCATTTGCGTGATTTAAAAAAATTATCTTAACATTAATTTCAGTGTTAAAATTCAATAACACATCTTACCAGTCTCAGATATCCCTAGTTTTCATTCAGCACTGGATCTTCCATCCTCATCAGTTTGGTTTCTGCCTTATTTTGCCTATAAATTTGTTCATTTCAGGATTGTTGAGATATGCATACATTGTTGAAATGCCAATTGATTGGGGCCAGATTTTGTCTAGAAAATTTTTGCTGTGTCTTAACAGGTTATTGGTCACTTTGAATTAAATTAAAATCCTTAAACTATTGCAAACATTTTCAGTCTTGCAGTTGTATTCAGTAATTTAGCAGAGACCTGGGTGCATGTTGGGCTGCCCTCCAAAAGGTCAGCAGCTCAGAAACCACCAGCTGCTGCTTGGGAGAAAGGATGAGGCTCTCCACTCCTGTAAAGATTTATAGTCTCGGAAACCCATAGGGGCAATTCTGTTCTGTCCTATAGGGTCGCTATGAGAATCAACTCACTGGCAGTGAGTTTAGGTTCTTCTTTTTTTCCTTTGGTTTTATTAAATCTCTGAAGGGCATGCATGCCATCAGAATGTGGTACCAAAACCTTAGTTACTCTCGTTTTGATTGTTTTGTTGTTCATCATTGCTCCTTCCATTTTCCCCCCAACCAAACTCACTATTGTCAAGCCATGGCTGACTCATAGCAACGTTTTGCAGTTTCCGACGCTGTAATGGGAGTAGAAAGCCCAGCTTTTCTCCAGCGGAGCTGCTGGTGGTTTCAAACTGCTGACCATGTGGATCAAAGCTCAGCTTGTAACCACTACACCATCAGTGCCCCTTAATTTTCTTTCTGTTCTTTCTTTTTGAAAATCTCATGATTATCCTGTATTTTTCCATTCTGGCTTCTAAATTGGAAATGGACACGGAAGCATAGGATCTCCTTTAGTGCTCATAATTGCAAGGACTAAGACAAATTTTGCCATTGTTGTGTGAGATTTATTCACATGCACAATTTCATTTTCTCCATTCCTGTGGAGTTGCCTTAGGGTTCTCACGTTTGAGCACAGTGTTTAAAGACACTAGTTTGACTTAATGTTTAAAAACTTCATTACAAATGTCATCAAATTAACTCTAGCTTGTGTCCACCCAGAGGTCAGAGTAGAACTGGTCTCCACAGAGTTTTTGATGGCTGATTTTCTTTTTCTTCCCCAGAGCTAGATCACCAGATCTTTCTCCCAAGCCATCTCTGGGTAGAATCTTGTAGTTAGCAACTGGGTGTATTTAACCCAGAGGAGACTGACTGGTCATTACTCTTCTGAACTGCTTGCACACACTTCATAATTCTTTATTAATTCAAATATTCTTTGGTTTTGTAGTAATTACAAAATGTTCCCTTTTTTTTTTTTTCACAAAATGTTTTCACATGCCTGAAAATTCACCATGGTTTTCTAGTGTGGTGATACTAATGAATGATGATTAGCTCTTTGAGCATATGGGGACCTGAAGCATTCAGAATGGATTTTCCTGTAGTTTGTATTTTTTTTTTCACATTTTATTGGGGGCTCATACAATTCTTATCTCACAATCCATACATATACATACATCAATTTTATAAAGCACATCCATACACGTACATTCTTTTTTTTCCCACGTATATTCTTTGCCCTAATCATCAGCATTTGCTCTCCATTTAAGCCCTTTGCATCAGGTCCTCTTTTTTCCCCTCCCTCCCTGCTTCCCCCCTCCCTCATGAGCCCTTGATAATTTATAGATTGTTATTTTGTCATATCTTGCCCTATCCGGAGTCTCCCTCCCCCACCTTCTCTGCCGTCCATCTCCCAGAGTTTGTGTTTTTTAAGAACTGTTTCTACCCAATACTTTTCTAATAACTGAAAACCCATTAAGAGACAGGAATAAAATAGAATGCATTTAAGTGACTTTCATCAAAAATAAAAAGATTTCCATTTCTCTTTTGCTTACATACCTTGTGTTGGTTTTCGTATTTTCTACTACTTTCAACACCATTTAAGAAATTCCTGATATGCTGTGCTGTGCATTAAGGTTGTGTAAGTTTTCATAAACAAAAGCTTTTGAATCTGCATTCCTGCCACTTAATGACTGGCATTACATGCTGTGCCGTGCTGTAATTGTGTTGATTCAGCACTGTGGGAGCTTTCTGTTTTCCTTTGAAAACTATTTTATTATGAGGAAAAGCTTCAGAAATAAGGGCTTGAGCCATCTTGTGAATTTAATGTCTTTAGAGATGCTTCTTTTTAATGTTTCATATAGGTGAAAGGTACGATCCTGAGCCCAAATCAAAATGGGATGAGGAGTGGGATAAAAACAAGAGTGCTTTTCCATTCAGTGATAAATTGGGTGAGCTGAGTGATAAAATTGGAAGCACAATTGATGACACCATCAGCAAGTTCCGGAGGAAAGATCGAGAAGACTCTCCAGAAAGATGCAGGTATTAACACTTCGCTCCCTGCATCTCCTGATGTGGGCCTAGTCTTGTGCAGCTGTTATTAAGGTGCCACAGTAAGTGCATTTGTAGTCCATAGTGACAGACTTTCCAGGGCATTTTCATTCATTTTTAAAGTTGATCGTGTTTCCTATACATTTTTTATTCAGGGTACTTTATTGGAGATTTTTTTTTTTTACAACTTGTAAAACTTACAAGGTACATTTCCTTAAAAGATAAGTTACTTTTACAGCTTATCTGATGTTGGGGCATCAGATGACCCTGGGATCTAAGGTCTTGTTGAGGGATACTGAAGTATAAAGGGGGTGAAGTTTAAACCCTCCTTTAGCAGTTCACAATGATTCTTTGTCAGTGAGTACCAGGGTGGAAATCCTCAAATGGACTTCATTACATACTTAGTTTTACAATTTCTAGATTCCTTTGCGTTCACTTTTGTTATTAACAATATAGCTTGTATTCGGGGGCTTCCAGAAATACATGGGGACGAACAACAGAAACATGGGTGAAGAGACAGCAGATAGTGTAAAATATGAAAATTTTAAAACATTATAAATTATCAAGGGTTCACGTGGGTTGGAGGGGTGGGGAGAGAAGGAAAAAAGAGTTGATAATGGGCTCAAGTAGAAAGAAAATGTTGACGAAATGATGATGGCAACATATGTAAAAATGTGTTTGACACAATTGATGTATGGATTGTTAATAAGAGCTGTAAGAGCCCCCAATACAATGATTTTTTTTAATGGCAACAATTACAACTTAAAAAAAGAAGGAAAAATAGCAAAAGAAATAGCTTCAATGGAAGCCGTCCAGTAATGGAGATGAAATAGGATTCTGGACAATAAATTTTTTCTGCTCTATAAGTACCTCCCTTTCAACATAAAGGCTCTTTAAAGAACTAAGGGGGTGGGGTAAGCACTTTCAGAAGAAGCTTGAGACATTATTTATAAACTTAACAAGTGGGGGGGAAACAGAGTAAAACAAAACAGCCCACTCTGACATTTTAATAAAAACCCTCAAACAAACAAAAAGTACATGGAAAATTCCACTATCTTTCAATTCTGTTTATCCAGGAACGTTTTAAAGGCCTCTTGTATAACATTTTTTCCAGTTTAAAGGAGAATGCGTAGCACGTATGTGCAGAACAAGTTTTATAAAATTTTCGTCCTCTGTGCCTCGTCCTGTCCAGTCAGTTAGGGCGAGTGAGGCTCTGTAGCCCCTAGTCTTCAGAGGCGCAGCCCGAGGCTCAGTCAAGAAGGACTTGCCTAAGGAGCCAGTAAGTGATGGCGGTTTCAAAGTGAAGACCCAGATTCTGAGACCGTTTAGCTTCTGAAATAGTTTTAATTCTCTCTTGTTCAAGATCATGTCTGCGAGTTTGAAGACTTTCTAAAGTGTGGTCTTTGAAAAGCCGGAATTTATTCGTGATACTTGGTTAGAGATTGTGGACATTTCTGTATTATTACTGTCATCTTTTACTGCCCCTCTTACATTTCGTTCCTTACTTTATCTCTCCCTCTGTCTTTTTCTTTCCTTCCTATTTATTCTTTGATTTTCTTCTTCGTATTGTCGTTAAGGTGGGATCTGCTAGTTTGTTATACTTCCTAAATTTTTGCCTTAGAGTATTAGAGTGTAAAAGAATGGATTAAAGGACAATACTTCGTAGTTGACATTTTGGGGTGTTCATGAGAATAGAGACTTTCAGGCAAAAGGTGAATATGGTCTTCCTGCCTGGCATCGTGCCAGGATTTCAGCCTTATGATGAGGTATGAAGCTTCCATTCCATTGTGTATGATCAAAAATATGAGAGGTTTTTAGGAACAATAACACTACTGAGGGATACACACACCTTAGAATAATCAGCCTTTTGAGAACCAAAGGGCCCCTAGAGACACAATTCAGAAAGGTTTCAGGGAGGTGGAATCAAGGCAGAAGTGGGATAAGTGATGGCTCATTGAGGGGATTGCAGTGGATGAGATGAAACAAAATGTGTGAATTGTTGACTGTGAACCCATTCTGTAAACTCTCACCCAATTGACAAGAAAAAACTAAGAAGGAAAAAAAGTGGAAGAAAGAGAGAGAGAGTGTGCCAGAGAGGTAGCACTGTGAGAAAGACGCAGTCCATCGCTGTTGGCTTTGAAAATGGGAGGAGTGGGCTATGAGTCCGGGAGTGCAGGCAGCCTCTTGCACTGGAAGAGGGGAGGCAGTGGATCCTCCTCGAACCTCTAGAAGGACGGTGCCCTCCTGCTGTGGCCGCAGCAAGACCCACTCTCCACTGCTGACCTACAGCACTAGAATTCATTAAACAAACCAAAAAAATTAAGAAACTTCTATTTTACTTCTAAGATTTAACATAGGACTCTTTAGGTCATGCGTTAATGAAAGATTAGTAAGTGCAAGGTCTTGTGAACACCAGAATTTCTGGCTTCAATGTATGTAAAATACATTTAACCCTTTTGTTCTTTACAAGAAGCAAGCATTCTTGATCTTTGATTTCTACAAGTTCCAAATTGGCTTACACATAAGTAGGAAATTGCTTCAGATTAGTCTAAGTGAAATTGTATCTGTAATAGTCATCGTTTAATGGAGAATTTTAAGCATTTTTATTCTAAGATATTGATAAATTAAGCCACCTACTCTAAAATTAAGTAATATAGGTAATAGCACATATTGCAACTATTCTTTTTCTTTCTTCTCTCTCTCTCGCTCTCCTTTCCTCTTTTCTATCCCTTATACCGACACCAAAAAACCCCCACAATACTTTGTCCCTGGACAATAGAATAGAACCAACATTCTAATTTTTAGTTTAGAAAAAAAACACTTTTCCACACAGTCAGGTTTTTTTCCTCCCTTTTTCTCTAAGGTGCATTAGTACATGGGATTGCAAATGAATTGGGTCATATAAATGGAGCTGTAGCCATTCCCACATAATCCCTTTTTTAAAAAGTGGTCATCAAATGCAGATATGTGGACTACCGTGATCTCATTAGTTGATTCTCCAATGATGATAATCCAACTACTTTATTTTTAATTAAGCCTTAAATCTACAATAAATAAGCGCTTGAGTTATCTCAGACATTCTTTATTTGCGCACATTTATGTAAATACTTTTTGTCGCTGTTTTAGACTTGCCTAGGGAATTCTTCCAGTTCCCACTTCGCCTCCCAGCCCACAGACAGATCATTATTCAGATAGCTAAGCTAACATTCTGTTGATCCCTGTCAAATAGTCAAAGTATAGAATTTTGGAGTTACTGCGTTTGAAATTCTTTAGCTCAAATCACTGAAGACCACGTTTTAAGATAATCCCAAGTCTTATTATTTTCCTTCATTTTTAATATCTTTTAGCGACAGTGATGAGGAAAAGAAAGCGAGAAGAGGCAGATCTCCCAGAGGTGAATTCAAAGATGAAGAGGAGACGGTGACGACAAAGCATATCCATATCACACAGGCCACGGAGACCACCACAACCAGACACAAGCGCACAGCAAACCCTTCCAAAACCATTGATCTTGGAGCAGCCGCACATTACACAGGGGACAAGACAAGTCCCGATCAGAGTGCTTCAACCCTCACACCTCAGCCTTCAAATAAGGTGGGAAGGGCATGAATTGCACACTGCACACAGGTTTACTCTTGTAAACGACTTTCAGAACTCCCGCATTAGTAGACTCGTGTGGTTCTGCGCAATCATATTAATTATAAATCATCTGGCATGTATTACTCAGAGTCATTAATAATAAGAAACCTCTTTGGGGGAAGAAACCTGTCTGGCTGTTGAATGATTTCCTATGCACTTTCTGTAAAAGTAGAAATGACACTCTTGGTTCATTTGGGAAAGGCTATGAATCAAAATGTAGTGCATCTGCTCCATCTCCATACTTCCACTGGTTAGTGAGCACAGCGTGATTCACTAAGGAAAATGCGAGCATTAGGAAGTGTTTGAAATGAGAGAGGGGCACTAGGTCAATATGTAGAAGAAATGGCCTCAGTGTACAGAGCAGTGGTGCCTGTAGGCGGCATGCGCCTGCTGGTCACTCACTTCTGAGTGTCATCACAAGCACTGCCTCCTGTGCCTTCATAGGTTGTTTTTCATTTACCACGGACTCCTGGGCACAGTGAGTTTTTTGAGCCAAAGAGAGTGATTTACCACCAGAAGAATTAGATTGTCATTTTTGTCACTTCACACAACACATGCAACTAGTGGTTATCCAACGTCATGTTTTTATCAGAAGTAGCTAAAAGCTGGGGAGGATTTTATATATATATATATATATATATATATATATATATATATATATATATATATATACACTTAATGTGTCTTGAAAACTGCAGGTGTCTCTCCAAGTGTAGCTAGGCCTCCTCAGTTAGAAGGACAAGCGCTTTGCCAACTTTGGCCGGGTATCTTCTAGACTGGTATGTCATTTCACCCATGTGTTACTATTAGTTTTTATGAAAGTCTCAAAATTATAATGCTTTAGTTGTTACCACTTCCCTGGTGGCATAGTACCCACATTGAGCTGCTAAGCACAAGGTCAATAGTTTGAAACCACCAGTCTTTCCCTAGGAGAAAGATTGGGTTTTCTACTCCCATAAAGAGTTGCTGTCTCAGAAACTCATGGGTCCGTTCTACTCTGTCTATAAGGTCCTATGAGTGAGGACCAACTCTACGGCAGTGAGGTTAGTTTATAGTTGTAGTTAAAGAAGGTTTCTCCATTTTCCAGGTGGTCTTACGGTTCCCGCCAGTGAATAGCTACCTTACTGATGCCCATTAGGATCAATAGATAGTCACAGTAATTAAAACCCAAATACATGATAACTGTGGTAATAATTCATTTAAGATGACAAATGTATAATTACTTTTAGCTGTACACTGGCATTTGAAAGCTTAAAGAAGTTTAAACATCAGTTTTTCTCTACTGTTTGGGTATATGATACTCTGCCAGTATAAGCTTTGTTTTTTATAGTTTTAAAATATCTAAAATGCTGGAGTTCCTGAAAATGAACCCAGCTGTTGTCAACTCAAGGTCATTATGAAAACACAGTTGTAATGCCTTAACCTTTTCAAAGATCAAATTAAAATGCTTAGGAACTTAGAGAAATGTTGCGCAGTTTAGTTCAGATTTAGTGTGTATGTGTTACGCCGAAAGAGCCCGTGCAGCCACGTTTTCAGTGCTCTGAAGAAGACAGGAGTATAACCCTGTGATTGCCATAGTTTTGTTGGGGAACTGAATGTGAAGCAGTTAGAAATCAAGGTATGTAGACTGTTTAGAACTAAGCTGGCCTGTGTGGTGTGCAAACAGTTAAGTGTTGCCAAAGTTCATCAAATTTTAGAGCTGGGTAAGACTTTGACCTCTAATCTAGTGAATTTCAAACTTTATACAACATTGGGATTATCCGTTGAGCTATAAGACTGTGCAGGCCAAGGCCTCACCCAAGACACTTGGGATGCAGTGCATTGGGATGGTATTGAGGTGTATGCATTTCTTAATGCCTCACAAATGATTCTGATGCAAAGCACGAATATTTCAGTGGGATCTGAAATGTGTGTTTTCCAGAGTGAAATGTAGTAAGAAAGTAAATGAGTTAAGGAAAGGGGGGAAGGTCTGAGCAGTAAGGACTTTTATATCTGAAAATAGAATTACCTCTCCATAAGGATTCAGGGTTATTGCTGTTTCCAGAAAACTAGATCCAGATCTAGTCTTAGTTAGGTAACAGCTACTTGTATCTAGATTGAGGAATAGAGATGAGTGAGCTGATTAGAATGTCAGTTTGTTCCCATTGAAAACTCTTAGGAAAAAAATCTTGTCTTTTAAGCTTATCAGTTACATTTTGTTTTCAGACTTCAGTGCCTAGCAGCAAGTCATCTGGTGACCTTGTTGATCTGTTTGGCGCCAGCCAGTCATCAGGTAAGCTCCCACCGTGGCTTATTTCTTGTTTGTTACCTGGTTCCCACATTTATTTAAAATGATATTTACTTGCACTGATGTGCTAGGCTGGGTTGATTAGAGAAACAAATCCAGTGACACTCATATGTGTGTAAGAGAGAGCTTTACTTCAAGAAGTGATTGTACGTGGAGAAAACATCCCAGCCCAGTCCAACTCAAGTCCCTAAGTCCAATAATAGTTCCTAAGTCCCTCTTCAGACTCATGCAGCCACGTGCAATGATGCAGAATGCAGGAAGATCACAGGCCAGTGGGTGCAGGTCGTGTGGATCCAGTGGCGCAGTTCATCACAGGGCTCTGGCAGGTCTCAGAGTGACCCGCCAGCAGAAAGGGGACGGCTAAGAGAGCGGAGTGGCTCCCAGGCCCTCCTTAGGAGAAGAGCACACCCATGAGCGGGCCCCATCAGGCTGTGACCTCACTGACAGGCTAACTGCCACCCCTGCACTTTCTCAAGTTGACATGAAGTTAAAAAACTACCACAGCGGAGTATAACTTTAATATGAAAATGGTAAACCTTGGACATTATGTGGGGGGGGGGAATTATTTAATTGCCTAATGTAAGAGAGAAAACGGTTTAAATATTTGATTATTCAGTAGCCTCTCCCTCTTCCTAGTTTTCTTTGTCATCATTAGAATTATCATGTTCTTATTGTTTACCTTCCGATATGTACATTCATTTCCCAAAATCTCTCTTAAAGGAAGTGCACCCTGTTTTACACTTTTCTTGACCTTTAGGCTTCTTAAGACTTTGTGCTTTAAAAAACCCTCGCTGCCATTGAGCAATTCTGACTCATGGTGACCCCTTTGGGCAGGGTACAACTGGCCCTGTGGGTTTCTAAGACTATAACTCTTTCAGGAGTAGAAAACCTCATTTTTCTCCCAAGGAGTGCATGGTGATTTTGAACTGCTGACCTGATGGTTAGCAACCCAACATGTAACCACTACATCACCAGGGCTCTGTGCTAGTCACTAAATATTGGCTAGTAATAATCACTACCCTACATTAATGACTTGCTGTATCTGATAACAATCTTCCTGAAAATTCATAATAAATAGCATTGCAAAGTATAGTGTACCTTTTGGAATCTTCCATGAACAAAGGTTTTAGAAGATTCTGATTTCCATTTTTTTATTTTGGTAAATAAACCCTGAGAAACAGGAAACATTACTATTGTGAATTAATACTGCCTAAGTACTCGAAGTCTTTTATGTTCTTTAATGGGAGAAAGATGAAGCTTTCTACTCCCGTAAAGAGTTAAACAGTCTCAGAAACCCACACAGGCAGTTCTACCCTGTTCTGTAGGGTTGCTATGAATTGGAATCATCAGTGGCAGTGAGTTTTGCTTGTTATTTCTTTCATAAGCAAGATGTACTGCTCTGCCCATTTTACTGTCTTTCCCTAAATCTTAATTCTGGTTTTCAGCATTAGACCTACCTAGAGCTTGTTTAACTTTTTAGTCCTTTAATCACCAATATACATTGAACTAATGCTACTAGCAAGACTTGGTGGAAGAAAAAAAGGTAGCTTTCCACTCCCATAAAGAGTTACAGGCTCCAGTCTTGGAAACCCACAGGGCAGCCCTATCCTGTCCTAATGAGTCAGAGTTGACTTGATGGCAGGGAGGGAAGGAGAGAGTAACACTGGAGAACTAGTCATTAATCAAAGAGCCTCACATAGTCACCTCTTGACAAATAAGAAGTCTACTTTGAGGGAAAGGTGCCCTCTGTGGAAGTGTGTAACTTTGTACGTGACCTATTTCTGAGGGCTGCAGCAGAGAAGCAGTTTACTAAGATTTTCTCAGCTGGGAATTGATCCTTTTTTCAGTTTGATTTCTAGGGTGTTCTAGATTTGTCTTAAGTAATTCTTGGTAATATGTTATTTTAGAGTTTCATTCAATAATTCTAGAGTATTGAAGACTATTGTGCTGCAAGTCAAAATATTTTAAGAAATACAAATCTATTTAAAGAATATTTCCCCACCTGTGTCTGCTTTATTTCACATGAGCATTGTAGACAGCACGATGGGGTATAACTATGTACAAAGGAAACGTATTAGTCTTAGTTGTATAATGATTTTTAAAGCTTCGTTGTTTTTAAACCTTCACATTAGTATTTAAGTAGAAGTCTGTGATGGAAATTGCTTTTTTACATTGATAGTTCAGAGCTATATATAATCAATACAAAGCCCCCATTGTTTTCTCCTCCTTAACCTGCTATCATAAAGTTCTTGGACTGGAAATAAGCCTTTTAAGTCATCTTGTTTGGCTTTCTTTCTGTGATTCACTATTCCTTTTATCGATAATTTTTTATTCCTAAATTACTCTATTTACTTTGTTGGACTGACACGTCTAAGGTTACAAACAACTTTCTTAGTCATTGAACAATTTATGTGCTGTCCTTTTGTATGTTTAAGATTTGAACTATAATGTTAACTGGTAAAGCATATAAGCATATAATACAGGTATAGTGTCATAGAATGTCAACTATTGTGGATTACGTGGCATAAAATATTAAAGAGCCCCCTTCATGCATCTGTGGAATGTTCTAATGGAGCAATCAGAGAAGAATTAACTAGGAAGGTCAGATGAGTGTAACTTTTTTTCCGTCTGCAATATCAAGATTACTTTGAACAGAGAGAATTATTAAATACCAGCATGCCTTCTTTACTTGGAAAGAAATCTCTGAGTGGTTTTCCTTCTTCACAGCAAACACTAGATTGACTAAATAGAAGTAGAGTTAATATTAATCAAGTGATTGAGACAAAGTCTGAATGAAATCTGGACTTCTTTTTTAACCTTGAAAGTGTATTTCTTCTTCTTCTTTTTTTAAACAACGTGCTTGACACCAGAATTATGTTTTATAGGTATCTCCCAGTTTGTTCAGACTGCCCTCCCTCCATCCATAAACACACAGATTTAGCTTGTTGATTCTCCATTTAAATATTTTAATAATATATTTTAAATTGAATTCAGCAGTGAAAGAAAATTGGGTATTAAATCTTTAGCACCTACACATGAGAAAGTGTAAGAAGCTACCATATTAGCATTGCTATTTAGAATGTTCATTGGGGTGCCATTTACCAGATGTGCCCATATTTATAATAGTACCATCATGCAAGTAATATAGGCATGAACTGTAAAGCTAAGCAGAGATGGCATCTGTACCACTCACTAGATGGATTTCTCCTCTGAGAAAATGCTCCCATTGGGGGAGGGGGGTTAGGGGGTGGTGGGGTGGAGATATGAGTTACTGCATCCCTTCATGTTAGTGTCTTCAAAAGTATATGTGGTCACATTATTGTAGAATGCTTGCCAAGTTTAAAAATACACATGAAACCTGGCTGTCAAGATTCACTTGAGCCTGTCTTGTTCAGTGTTCCACTAGGGTGATTTTCCTTTAAGTATGTGCTCAATGAATGTCTTGGTGGCTTTTATGTGTACATCGTAATTTTAATTAAACAAACTAATGCATAAATGTGTAAGGTATTAGAAAATAAAGCCAATTCGAGATAGAGTACAAACTCATTTATTCATTTCCTTCTCTGAAATCAACATCTCTCTTTAAAGTGAAATCCAAGTTGCCTGCTTTGCCTTCGTACAGTTAAGAAATGTGGGTACTGGTTAAATAGCATTACTCAAACTCTTCCTTATGCAATCGATTTTGTTTCAGAAAGAATACACCATCAGTACAAATTGAAAAACTTTACATGATTTAAAATCGGTTTTCAATTATATTTGTTGTTGTTTAGTTAAGAAAAATTTCAAGATGATTTAAAATCTGTGTAAACCAAATCTTCTTACATTTACATTTGAACCTGTTAGTAACAGCTAACAAAAATAGGAGCTAGTTACATAAATTTGACTCCACCTTGTTACATTGTAAATATAACTCATACATTAGAACTGGTGGAAAGGGTTTTCTCTAGTTTAAAAGGCACGTTTACTACCACTAAACAGTTGTGACCATGTTCTCCCCTTCATAAGTTATTTAAAAGTAATGTTTGTTCATTTAGAGATTGGTAAAAAGCAACAAATGATTCACCATAGTGTCACTGCGTAAAGGTATCTATTAGTAGTTTTGGCATTTTAAAAAAACTAAGTTTTCTATACATTTAGTCTCAATGTAATTGTTTTTAAGCAAGGCAAGTCTTTTAAGCTTTTAGATACAGATTTAGATTTTTTTGAGGGGTAGGATGTTAAAAAGAGAAATGAAGACATTACTTGCAATAAAACCTGAGGTCTCATAACTATTTTCTTATGATAGTTACACTTTTCATTGCTTTATAATCTTAAATTGTGTTGATATATGAGACCTCTTCAAGGAATTTAGAATTAAAAGACTTAATTTCCTATTTCTGCTTTTTAAACTCCTTCATTACTCTTAATTCATTTACTCCCTTATTTTATTTATTAAATAATGATTATTATAGGACATAATCCAGACATCATGCCATTCGGTAGTTCAGTCATATTTATCCTTTACTGTTTTGTTTTGTGTGTGAGGCTCGATCCCCATTGTTCCCAATCATAAAGTCACAAAATAGCTTATTTCAAAATCTTCCAATTTGATGGGGAGAAGTGCTATTTTCTAGTGTTCTGCATTTGTTTGAATTACTAATTGAGGTTGAACTTTTTTATATTTTAAAGTGGTGTATGTATTTCCTTTGACTTGTCTGTTTATGGCCTGTCTCCCCTTGTCCTCCCCAAGAAGCAGTCACCCTTTTCTTAAGTACGTTTTTGAAACCTTTCTTTATTACAGTGAACTCTGTCATATATTTGCAAGTGTTTTTACAAATATTTTCATCTCTTTTAGTTTTGTATATATTAGAATTTTTTATGCAAACGTTTATTTCTCTTTGTCGATGAGAAATTGCACTTTGTAGTTTAAGCATTTTCTAGTGTAACTATATTTTTCCTATTCACAGGATTGCTCTGAAAAATGCATATTACCAGCTGGTGATTGTAAATAACCTTCTTGCTGCCCCGAAAAGGCAGATGGAAATGGTTCATTTATAATGGCATCTCTCATGTGGGAATCTTGAAGTATAGCTCTTGTTGTGAAATTTAGCATTTCTTTCACACACAGCAATTTTTGGTAGACTTTTATTTAAATTCCATTAGATGGGAGTTATCTGCAGAAATACTTAAAGTATAGAAAATGTCTGTCATATTTAAAGCATTGGTATGAATAACATCATACTTAGCAGATATTGGTAGTCCATCCTCCTGGGAGAGAGAAACTTTTCTTAAATGAAATGAAGACATTACTTGCAATAAAAAGTTATGTGAACATGGTGCAATCTCACTTTAGGTGGTAGAGTAGAATAGCCAAAGTAGGTAATTATCTGAAATATTAAATTCAGGATATGGCAAAAAGAAAATAATTCACCCAGCTTGAAATTAAGCTCTTAAAAATTCTAATGCTTTTACCCTCACTATGAATCTTCTCTGTAGCCCAGATTAGGTAAGACAGAAAACAAACACTGAATATTAAGTAGCATTTGTTTGCAACATTCATTTCCCTGCTTGTATATGTACTTGTTTTATATAGTTTTGAAATCCATCTCCTCTTTATGAACCTTTAAGGAAAAGCTAACCAAACCCCTGAGATTATCCTTTGGGGGAAGTAAAACTTAGGTCTGTGTGGGAGCAGTAGTGTTGATAGACTGCTGGACTCGGGCTTGGTGGGGCTTAGTTCACTGGTGAGTGTGTGTGACCATCTGCATCTGGAATGATGTGAAGAAGGAAGGATAGATACATTTACTGACAGGCGAATACAACAAATGTGCATTAAAAAGAATACCAAGTACACATGTATCCCAAACTGATTTGTTCCTTATATGACTGTTGGCCATTTATTAAGAAGGGGATATGGTTCCAGTTTAATTAACCCAGTTGAGTGTAGCAGATGGGGCAGAATGTCTTGCAGCGGTAAGACAATTCAGAAATGGCACCAGATGTTGGAAGTTGTCCCTGGTGGTGTTTGAGTGCAGCCCAGATGTTTCAGTCCCACCTGGCTGGTTTCTAAGCGCTTCAGGCTAAGCAGCTGTGATGTAACCTATATAATGTTCACATAACACTAAAAGCACCATAATTGAACTGCTGTTCTAGACTTCTAAGGAGGTGAAATCTTTAAGGACTAACAAAAATAAAAACAACTGTTTAACTTTTTAGGTCCTTCAGCCATTTAGTTGATAACCGAATTAGATAGGAACTAAATATTCAAACTTGAAATAATGTAGTTCAAATTATGGAAATATTTTAATTAAATATTTCTGAATAATAATGTTTACAAATAATTATATGAAAATGTGTGTGTATATATTTATTAAAATATTTTAAAAGTATTTTGCTTGTTTTATACCATTTTGAGAGGAAATACCAATGTGATATCTTGCCACTAAAATTCTTCAGGATTTAACTTCTTAGAACAAGACTGTTTTCACACATAACTATCATACGTGAGAGAAATTAGCATTAAAACAAGTAATATTGTCTTATTAAAATCTTCTCCATTATCTTGATAGTATCCTTTGAGCATCGCAGTTCTGAAAATCCAAATGCCATTGACTTAGTGCCTTTCCTCTAGCGCAGGATCGCTCTCTCTCTCTCACTCTCAATGATACTAGTCTTGTGACAGGAATTTCTACATGGTTGGGGTTGCCCTGATCTGTCTTTCACATTAGTAGGCTCCATAAGGCTACCATTATTTTGTCTGATTCATACTAGTATTAGTACTGATCACTTGTTTAAGGCAGTTGCCATCAGATTTCTTTATTGTAAAACTTTCTTCTTTTGTAATTAGTTACCTACGAGGTGATATCTTGAAAGTACGTGAGTGCTGCATTCCTCAAGAATGTTTTGCCTAGGTTTTTGTATATACTGAAGATTCGCACAAGATGGTGATTTTCTAATTTTGTCCCTCCTAAATATTGGTATTATTTCCTAATTTTACAACTCACTAATTTTTTAAAAATCAATATGAAATGAAATTTTTAGTTTATTCTGTGTGAACCTCAACGTTATTGACAGCATAACTGGCAGTAAGCATGTGTTCACCCTGTATTCCTGCTCATTGATCTTAGCGGAATGGAGCTCGGGGAAAGGACTGTCAGCGAGTGCTTGCTGCAAGGGAGGCGCGTGGTAACAAGAAAACCCAGGGCAGCGTACCACTCGCTTCCCGGGGCTTTGTTAAGCAGGCTGTTAAAATGGCTTCCTGCAGTTGCTGTAAGTTATTCTGAAGTTCTGAAACCTTAACGTTTTCTTCATCCTTAATTTTCAGGAGGATCAGTTGATTTATTCGGAGGATTTGCTGACTTTGGCTCAGCTGCTGCATCAGGCAATTTGCCTTCCCAAGGTATAGTACAGTTTGATTGGCCAGAAATCTAGGGGGCAGGTAAAAAGGCTAGCCAAACCGTCAAAATAAAACAAGTCCTCTTCTCTGTAATCACCTTCTTTTTCTTTTCTTTCCTTATACTGTTTGTAATTCCTTAGAGAATTTATTCATGGAGTATTTTAGTGTACTGACATCATAAATATGCCAAATGTATTAACCTGGCTCCAAACTACTCAGGTACACCTATAGACAATTACAGTTAATCATAAATGGCTCTTCTTTTGTGGGGTGAGGAGAAACAAGTATGACTAAGGATAAGTAATTAAGTAGCAAGAATCCTATAGTTTCATTTGTATAATTTTCATGACTAAAGTTCAGGGACATTCACTTGTGTAGAAGACTCTACTAAAATTTGCTCCTTTGTAATTTAGATGTAGTAAGCATTTCTGTGAAAACTAAACTAATGAGTATTTGAACCCCATTCTCTGTTAGGATAGGAACAATGCATCAGCGGGCTCAGACATAGGAACCGTTGTGAGGCTGGCGCAGGACCAGGCAGTGTTGTGTTCTCTTGAACGTAGGGACTCTGGGTTTGGCCCCGACTCGGAGGCACCTAGCAACAACAAGCAGAACATAGGCTTAAACATTAACAATTGATGTGGTTTTTTTCCCTTTTCTGTTAGTATTTTTGTTATATTTCTGCCTTGTATTTTAGTAGCTATTTATCTTTGAGGAAGTGACGGAGCCTCCAACTTTTAAAAATTAGAATTAATGCTATTTGGCATGATTTTTTATATGGTTAAAATAATATCTATAGAATTTATGTATGTATATACATATGCTCAAGCACGTCTTTCATTTTTATGCTCTAGATTAAGAGGTTGTGGGGTTTTTATTTGTAATCTGTCAAATACTATAAAGGATTTACTATGAAATGTGTACAGGAAGCAGAGAAGAAAGACACATCTTCGCCAGATAAGTTTTATGGGTCTGTTTCAGGTAGCACTAGCTCCTGCTGTTAGCCCAAAACGGAGGCAGTCAGAAAGAATGATACGTGGCTACCTGCGGTGATTTTGACATTCCACTTGTGTAAATTTCAAGTATTTCCCAGAACCAGAAACACTGAGGAATTAACTGCTTCATTTTGGAAGTGTGATTACGCTTGTGCTAAGGGCTAATACCTTGCTGTGGGCAAATCAAAGTGGAAAGTAAACATTGCCCTAATTTTACCTTCTCCCTGTATAATTCACAGTTTTTATGTATATAAAGTTTCCAACGAGGCAAGTACTTCCAATATGTTAATGCTGCCTCAGTGATACGTCTCTTCATCTGTGTGCATGTGATCAGTATAGCATGATCACCACTGCACGAGGAGCTGAGACTGTTGCAAAGTGATTAGTCATTTCCGAGCAGCATATGCCCCACTCGAAGCTTAGTCTCCCATGATGAATCGTCTCAGCTACAGTTTGCAGGTGGGGCAATACATTTTGCCCCAGTTTCTGTTGTTGTTTTATATAGCTCAAGCAAATGGGAATCGGTATAAAGTTTATCTTTATATTAAATTGAATTTAAAATGCTTAATACATAGGACCAATCGAAGCACTCCTAATGTAGCTTCTTGTGAAAAAGATAACGGACTTGTTTTTGTAAAATCTTGAGGTAGAGTGAGTATTAGCCCAGTTCTGGTATTAAATTGTTGGTAGAGCTTGGAACTTCTAAATGAATTATTTTTTTCTTTTGAGCATGCTTACATTTTAATATGGTAATAGAGTAATATCATTTTTAAGGACATATTGTACTCTTGATATTTAGCATAATGAAACACAGTATTGCAGTGGATGGTTACCTTTTTTATTAGACAGAATGTATTTCCAAGTAGTAAGTGAGCAGAGTGCAAAGAGATGGTGTTAATTAACTTGGAAACACATGGCATTCGCCTTCAGATAACAGTTCAAATGTAGTTCCTTCAACTTTATCTTTTTTACTTACATTAACTCATATCTATTTGGTTGTATCTATATTAAACCTTTATTTAATTAGATTCATGTATGATCTAGCCATAAACTTGAAATTGTCTCTTGCCTTTGTATTCATTGTTACAAATAGTTAAAGCAGCTTGACTTAAACTTCCATGTGTCATACCTAGTTTTCATCAGTACTTCCACAAGTAATTTCAAGTACCAATAACCAAACTCCAAACCCACTGCCATCGGTGGATTCTGAATCCTGGGACCCTATACGGTTTCCAAAGTGTAAACTTTACAGGAGGAAACTGCCATTTTCTTTCTCCTGTGGAACAGCCATGATTTGAACCAGTAACTTTTCCGTTAGCAGCTGAGCACTGTAACTGCTGGGTCACCCAGCTAACTCCTAAGGTCAGAGTCCCAAACTTTAAATCATCCTTTGTTTGTTAGGTGCCGTTGAGTTGGTTCTGACTCATGGTGACCCCATGTACAACATCATGAAACACTGCCCAGTCCGGTCATCCTCACATTGTTCTTCTGTTTGAGCCATTGCTGCAGCTACCGTGTCAATCTGTCTTGTCAAGGACCAGACCTTCCTCTTTTGTGCTGCCCCTCTGCTTTACCAAGCATGATGTTCATCCCTAGGAGCTAATCTCTCCTGACAGGTCCAAAGTGCATGAGAAGTTTTGTCATCCTTGCTTCTAGGGAGCATTCTGGCTGTACGTAATCCAAGACAAAACGGTTTCTTTTGGCAGACCCTGCTTCTTGCGGTATTCTTGGCTAACACCGTAAATTCAAACGCATTAATTCTTCTTCAGTCTTCCTGATTCAGTGTCCAACTTACATATGCACGTGGGACAATTGAAAATACATTACATGGGTCAGGTGGACCTTAGTCCTCAAAGTACCCTTCTTGCTTTTCAACATTTTAAAGAGAACTTGTGCAGCAGATGGACCCAATGCAATGCATCCTTTGATCTCTTGACTGCTACTTCCATGAGCATTGATTGTGGATCCAAGAAAGATGAAATCCTTGACAACTTCAATCTTTTTTCCATTTATCATGATGTTAACTAATTGGTTCAGTTGTGAGGTTTTGCTCTTGTTTACATTGAGTTGTAATCTGTACTAAAGGCTACAATCCTTGATCTTCATCAGTAAGTGCCTTAAGTCCTCACTTTCAGCAAGCAATGTTGTGTCATCTGTCTATTACAGGTTATTAATAAGCCTTCCTGCAGTTCTGATGCCCCGTTCCTCTTCATATAATCCAGCTCTGATCATTTGCCCAGGATACAGATTGACTACCATAGTGAGAGGATACATCCCTGATAGACATCTCTCCTGATTTAAAACCAGGCAGTATTCCCTTGTTCTGTTCCCACAACTGCCTCTTGATCCAATTGCAAGTTCCACTTGAGCACAATGAAGCGTTCTGGAATTCCTGCTTTTTACAAGGCTGCCCATAGTTTGTTATGATCCACACAGTTAAGTGTGTTGGCAGAATCATTGAAACACATCTTCTTTCTGGTGTGCTCTAATGTCAGCCAAGATCCATCTGACATGAGTATTGATAGCCCTTGTACCATGTCCTCTTTCTGAATCTTGCCTGAAACTCTGTCAGCTCCCTATCGGTGTACTGCTGCAGTTTTAGTTGCATGTAATATTAATTATATTGCTCTATAATTTATGTGTTCTGTTGGGTCACTTTTCTTTAGAATGGATAGAAATATGGATCTCTTCCAGTGAGCTGCCCAAGGTGCTGTCATCCAAATTTCCTGATATAGGAAATGAGTGCTTTCAGATGAGTGAGCGCTTTCAGTGCTTGATCAGCTTGTTGAAACATTTTCATTATTATTCCATCAATTTCTAGAGCCTCGTTGTTTGTTTAATGTTTCCAGTGCAGCTTCAGTACCATTGGTTGTCGATCACAGCTACCTCTTGAAATCATTGAATGTTGACTAGTTCTTTGGGGACAGGGACTCTGTGTATTCTTTCCATCTTCTCGATGCTTCCTGCACCATTAGATATTTTGCCCACAGAATCTTCCAGTATTGCAACTCCAGGCTTGAATTTTTTAATAAATTCTTTAAGTTTATGCTGAATGTGTTCTTCCTTTTTGGTTTTCTAATGCTAATTCTAGATCTTTGAACATAAATTGCTCTTACTATAAAATTATTATATTTCATGGCTCTGATTTAAAAAGAGAGAGGGAAAGTGTGAGAGATTAGATAATTTGCCTGGGATTACATACCTAATAAGTTTTTTAAAAAAACATGCTTTTAACCATGTAATAAAACCATGATAATTTAGCCATGGTAATAAAAGGTACCTATTTTTTAATTATTGCATGCATTTAATCATAAATGTATTTTAATTATACTTTGAAGTATAATTAATGGAGTTTTGTTTCTGTTTATACATAAGTATATATATCTATACATAAACACATAATATATGTTTAACTATGAGATTCCCTCTCTAAATAATAGCTTTTTATTTAAATAAATGGAGTGAACAGTTCCACTTAGGCAGGCAGCGCAGTACACAGTAAGGTTATGGCTTAGCTATAGCACTTGTCATCGAACCACCTACCCACTTCGAGCATCATTTCTGACTCATAGTGGCCCAGTACAGGGGCCCAGGGGCTGTAAATCTTCACGGGAACAGATTCTCTTCTTTCTCCTCTAGAGCTGCTGGTGGGTATGAACCAATAACCTTATGGTTGATACTCTAGTGCTTAACCAGACTGCACCACCAGAAATCCTTGTTGTCGATAGAAACATGGTAAAATGAGTGAAAAGTTCTTACAGACATTGATCTTCTCTCCATGTTTCTCTAGTTCTTTTGCTTTTTTAAATTTTGGTTTTTATTACGCGAAGGTGTAGAAATCATACTGCTTTCTCTCTGCACTTTTCCAAATAGTGAAAGCTTCCTGATTTTACTGTTTTCCTTGTCTGAGAATTCCACAATTCCCAGCAAAAGTTTCACCATTTCATAGTTTCTTTCATGCTTCTCACGACCTAGACTAGACCATAATTATTTATCTGGAAACATGTGAGGAGGTTTCAAAAAGATCATGGAAAAATAGAATGAAGATGATAATGAAATGTTTCTATGAATTTTTTGAAACCCGTTCCTGTTTTTTACGTAGATTTGGTTGAAGTGAAAGTTTTACTTGTAATTTTTAAGTATCAACTTCAGACCTGCCCGAGAGATGGATTTTACTTTATATGTGGGAGGTTTTTGTTTTCTCTTCCCCCTGCCCCCCCCACACCCGCCACCTTATTTCACTATCATGGATTATTCATGAGAAATAATAATGTCCAGATGAAGATGGTACCTGCAGATGTTCATTTGAATGGACACAGATCAGCTTTAATTTGTTTTGGTTCATAGATTGTTACGTAGCTTTGTTCTGTCCGATTCAGAAAGTCTCTTACTCTTGTAGTTCTTTCTTCCTCAGGAACAAGTGGGAATGGAGACTTTGGTGACTGGAGTGCCTTCAACCAAGCCCAGTCAGGTCCCGTTGCTTCCAGTGGCGAGCTCTTTGGCAGTGCCTCACAGCCAGCTGTAGAACTCTTCAGTGGCTCCCAACCAGCTTTAGGCTCAGCCCCCACGGCCTCTAATTCTTCCGACCTGTTTGATCTTATGGGCTCCTCGCAGGCAACCATGACATCCTCCCAAAGTATGAATTTCTCAATGATGAGCACTAATGCTGTAGGACTTGGTTTGCCCATGTCAAGATCACAGGTAAGCTGCCCACATCCCTTAGAAATTGTGCTTAATAATCTTTGAGAAACTCTTTATGTACTGCAATAGTAGATTGGCACAAAACAGGGAAATAAGCAATTGCTCTCTCTAGATGCCATTTTCCCGCTTGGTGTGTACCCTACTCTTCTTCCCTAGATAGAGGACTCGTTTAGCTTCTTGAGGGCAAATGCAAGCATGGTGCCTTGCACAAAGGAGGTACATGCTAAAAATGTATTGAATTAAGGCAGATTGGCGGTACATGGTAAAATAAGTACACATCTTTTATGAGAGAATTTTACTGTCTTTTGTTTTGTTTTCCATTCTTCTAATGTTGTTTTTCCATGATCTCCATAGGCCTCCTTGTGTACATAGGCACACACGAGAGGGCTTTAATAAATATATGGAATAATGGAATTTCCCTACAAACTCATGAAACCCCCTTGTGTACACATACATACACATGTACATGAGGGGCTTTTAGTAGTTATGGGGAAATTCCAAATCTTTCCACTCCATTTTCCATTTGTGGGGAAATTCCAACACATTTCCACTCCATTTTGAAGCTTGTGTGTGTCGTTTGGGGTCGGGGGGTGGGGTGGGTTGCTTATAGAAAAAAGAATGGAGCTACTAGTTCACCATGGCAAACATTCAGTCAGCAAATGCTGGCCATGCCTTCAAAGAAGTCTCGCTTGTTTCAAACAATCACTGCTAAAGGAGAAAAATGTTCTCCTCCATGCTGAATGTTGTTTTCTTTTATGGGCCCATTCTACATTATGTAAATGTTACATAAGCTTTGTGTCCAAACCTGTCATTTCATGAAGGAAATCAGCTGAAACAGGTTTTAAATTCACTTTTTTTATAGTTAAAACTAAATTACCCAATGGTATCTTAGAATGTAAGCAAATGTAGTATGGGAGTATGTATAATGGGGTACCCAACAAAAACCGGAATTTTATTTTTCAAAGCTATGTACTTTTTTTTTTTTAAACAAAACAATCTTATCACATTCAAAGTACTCTCCATTGCACTTAATACATTTGTCGACTCTGCAATTCCATTCTTGGAAGCATTTTTCAAACTCATTTGTTTGGATGGCTGACAGCACCTCCCTCATGTTTTTCTTCATCTCTTCTACGTCTTCAAATCGCTGTCCTTTCATGTCCCTCTTCATTTATGGAAACAAAAAGAAGTCACATGGAGTGATATAGGTGAGTAAGGTGCGTGGGGCAAGAGAGGCATGCTGTTTTTTGCCAAAAACTGGTGCACTGAGATGACTGTGAGCAGGTGCATTGTCGTGGTGGCAAAACCAGTTCCCCCATCTGCCACAAATCAGGCCTTTTTGGTTGCATACTGTTATGCAGTATTTTCAGACCCTCTAACTAAGAAGTTTGATTAAAAGACTGACCTGGTGGAACAAAAGAACTTCAAATGCACTATGAGTTGATAGTATCATCCATTCAGGAAGTTGATGGACATCTAGAACAAAGTTTGTCATCTATTGACATTTTACCTATTTTGAAATGAGAAAACCACTCGCACACTTGAGATTTGTCCATAGCACTGTCCTTGTAAGCTGTGTTCAACATCTCAACAGTTTGTGTGGCATTTTTCCCAAGCAGGAAACAAAATTTCACAGTCACATGCTCTTCTCTTAAATCTGTCATCACAAGAAATGAGGTTCAAGTGAAACGTCTTTTACAAAAAAAAAAAAAAATCACTGTGACCAGAGAGAACTTTCCCAGGTGATACCACTGGGTGCACTGACTCAGAGCAATTTGTGTGAAGCTCTGCTCAGTGGAGCTTTCTTCTGGGTTATTTTTTGGGTACCCCTCATGTAAGTTACACACAGAATGTGCTTCTTTTAGACTCAAGCTGCTGACAGCATAATGCCAATTATTCATCTTACTGTGTAGATTCTTCTGTTTGGAGAGGGGGCGGTTAGGATGAAGAAAGAAGCAGGAAAGTCTGTTTAGAGGCGACATTGAGAAAAAAAGACTTGCTTTCCACACAAGACACCATCAAACTAAGACTGGTGACATGAGCAAGCCGAGTTATTCTGAGTTTCCTTTACGTGACTTAAGCAAAAGCAGTCTTAAATGCTTAGGTTCTTTGCCCTGGTAGATTTTCAGTTCTTGCTCTTTTTTTTTTCTTCCTTTTTCAGTTATACCCAGGCGCCCCTGCTTCTTTTTACTAAAACATTTTTTGCAACCACATTGGGCTGTGTGTAGCAGGGCCCACTGCTCGTGCCTGCTCTGGCAGGAGACACGCTCGCGCAGAGCCCGGCAGTGGCAATCGGGACGTGGAAGGCAGAACATGCTGTTTGCTGCTTTGCCTTTAGCGCACGAGAAATCTTGAATTCCGTTTTGTAAGAATAAATTTCCACTTGTACATTGCATTAAAACTGTACTAACCTGAGGTTGATAGGTGCCCTGGGTGTTCTTTGTATCTTTGCGTAATTTGGGGTCATAACCCAGATTGTGAGGTTATGAAGAACTACGCATTTTATAAAGCTGTGAAGTGGCACAAAGAGTAACATTTGCCACCAACAAAGGGTAACACTGCAGGAATGGTGACTTCTAGGCCTGCGTGATGGGAGCGGATGGCAGGGCAGCCATGCCAGGGCTTTTTCCACCTGAGCATGGCTTACACTTCAGAGGAACCTACCTAGGAAGCTAACATAGAACGTGTGGTTCCTTTTGGTTTCCAGAATTCTCTCCAAAGTTGAATTTATATTTCAAATGACTGTGATTAATTTGCCTTATGATAATCTTTATAGACTGATTTCATAAACAGATGCTTACTTTTTAGAGCATGTTTCTATTTTCCAGCCTTTTCAAAATGTTAGCACAGTGCTGCAGAAGCCTAATGCTCTCTATAATCAGAATACAGATATGGTCCAGAAGTCAGTTGGCAAAACCCTGCCCTCTACCTGGTCTGACCCCAGTGTAAACATCAGCCTAGACAACTTGCTACCTGGTATGCAGCCTTCCAAACCCCAGCAGCCGTCACTCAACACAATGATGCAACAACAGAGTAAGTGCCCGCAGGCCAGCGTGCTTTGGAGTGTATGTTTGTATGTGTGGTTGTTTGCCCTGATGCCAGGACTCTTGCAAACCATGAAGCAAAAATGCCATAGATTCCAGTGAGCTGTTAATTGCATTCCTGTGAGACAATGCTCTTCACACAATGCTTCATGTCTTATGGAAGGTTACATGATTTTGTATTTTGTTCTCTGCATGATAAACAGTCATTGTATTGTGAATTTGGGGACGTGGTGAATAAATAGAAGCTTTGTTTGTTGTAGAATTTTTAAAAACATATGCAAATATGATGACGAAACAGAAACCACCTGAATTCCATAAGCCAGAAATAAAAACTGTTGATGCATGCAATTTCCCACTTTTTATCAGAATGTTTATAATAGTTGGGCTCATTCTGTCTCTCTTACACTTTGTTTCTTGCTGGGCCCATTCAGCATTTACATTTTGAGTGGTTTTTTTTTGTATTGATGATACTTAGGGGGGAAATGGTCAGCATATGAGGAATTTTTCCATGTTTGTTTTGAAGCCTTCCCCCCCTCCCCCAATAATTCCTCTGTTTTGGTTAAGTTTAATTTTGATTTTTGTTACTATAAATAGATTCACAACTTTATATAAACCTTTGTTTCTGATTTTCTTTTTCTTAATGTGCCTTCATCTCTCTTTGTGAAACCAAAGAAAGCAACCAGCCATTGGCTATTTCTCAAAAGTAATCAGTGCAAATTAATTTTACATTTTATAAAATCACTACGAAGCCCCTTCATTGGTATAGAAAGAAGCTGTTAGTGGTGAGGAAGATATGTTTATGCTCTGTGAAACTAAATATTCAAGGTGGTAAGGTTCTCGTGTTTTCATTTCTTCTCATAGATATGCAACAGCCTATGAATGTGATGACCCAAAGTTTTGGAGCTGTGAACCTCAGTTCTCCATCAAACATGCTTCCTGTACGGCCCCAGACTAACCCTTTGATGGGGGGTGGCATGCCTGTGGGCATGCCCAATGTGATGACTGGCACCATGGGAATGGCCCCTCTGGGAAATACTCCAATGATGAACCAGAGCGTGATGGGCATGAACATGAACATAGGGGTGTCCTCTCCTGGGATGGGCCTCTCGGGCACAATGGGGATGGGCATGCCCAATATAGCCATGACTTCTGGAACTGTGCAGCCCAAGCAAGATGCCTTTGCAAATTTCACCAACTTTAGCAAATAAGAGCTGGTAAAGAAGCAGATTGAATGAAGGATTTTTAGCTGTGCAGATAGGCAATGTTCAGATGAAAACTGCTAATCAACTTCCCTTTCTTTTATCAATTAAATAAAGCAAATCTACATAAAGAACCAAAAAAAAGCTGTTTTATAAAAGTGAAGTATCTAGTGTTTCAGGTGGACAGTCAAGGGCACTTCAGATGAGGCAGTCGGGATCCTTTTTTTCCCAATGAGAATAGGCCACAAGTGGTCTAGTGAGACCATGAGAAGCCTCTATAAATTGAAGAGCCCGTTTTAAGATCATAATTTGTGGGAAGACTGGAATAGGGCTGAATAAATGTGTTTGAATCTCTAATTTTGTACTTTTCTTTTCCTGAGGAACTTGATCTTTCTGTCCCTGGATCCCCTTGTCATAATTGGGCCTGTTCCTTTTACTACCACTTGGGAGTCCATATATAAATTCATTAAAGTGGGATAATCGGTTTTTTATAAAAATATATATTTTTGTCCAAAAAAGGCATACATATGTGATTATGGCTAAATCAGAGGTAACTGGAATGTATATACTTTTGCTAATGTTCCAGCAACACTGCTGTTCTACTATCCAAATTTTTATTGTTGACAAAACTTGTTTAAGCAATTGGTGATCGCTTCTGGGACTTTCCCCACATAAAAGTATCCTCTGCAGAACTAGGAAGAATATTTTCTTCAGGACTGCTGTGTGGTTTCCTTTAAGAAAACCTTCCGGAGTTTCTGTTTGTGTTTGGTGGTCATGATTCACAATCTGCGGTGACTGACTTGGCAAAGCTTCCCTCTGCGCTTATCCCTGTCGCCCTCATCGAACAAGCAACAGTCAAAAAAGAAAAATATTTATTTTTATTTTTGGATATCTTAGAAAACAAAAACCGAAAGGCTCGAAATCCAATCAAAACTTAGGTAAAATATAAAAGTTAGAACTCAGTGTTCATTTTGGGATTTTATACAGAATTGGTTTTGTGTGGGCTTTGAGTGTATGTACTCTGGCGGCAGCAAGCGCTGGTGCCAGTGGAAAGAGCTAAAGATGTATTATTAAAGGAGACCTAGAGCTGTCAAAGATTTTATTGAGTTAATGAAAAATAAAGGAAATGAATTAATTTTTTTCCTGATGTAATTCTGCATTATGCTCACATGAAAATCATGTTTCTAGTTTGGAATGTAAAATCAGTTGTTTCACCCTTAAGCTGGGACTATTTTTTAAAATAAATAATACAGGTATCAGATTATTACCTCCCTGCTTTCTGTTGAAATTTTTTTATTAAATTGATAAAACTTTGTTTCCATGTATTCATAATGTTCTGTTATTCATAACATTAAAATGTTCATTAAAATCAATGTTGAACTGCTTTTTCTTTCATTCTTTTGGACATTTGAGACCATTTGGGGAAAAAATAATTATGATTTGGGCAAAGTAATTTTTATAAATAATTTAAAATAATTTAATGACTTCTCTATTCTTTCCTATCAGAGTCTACTGTTAGGAATTAAAAATGAAGCAGCAAAGATATCCTGACCTGCTCCATTCTTGCTAATGTTCCATCTACAACATTTCTAATTAGGCAGAAATTCATGTACTTCAGCTAAGTGGTAATGAAAAGTGATTCATTTGCTGAATAAGAGATGAGAGGGTGTAATTAGCTGGCTGTGGTTTTTAATCTTTCAACAATTCACTGTGTTTAAATTAGTTTCAAGGAATAGGAGCTTTCCAGTGTTGTTACTTCAGAGCAATCAAGCCGGGCTCTCTGTTGGCAGCGTGGAATATCTGCGCTCTTACTGAACACTCCTAATTCTCAATGGGGTGGTTTTTGTGTTTTCCTTTAAATTGACAAGTATCGATGCACCTGTTCAAATGTATGTGCTTGTGATTAGAGGCTGTGGCTATTTTTTGTTTCTGAACATTTGTGCTTTAAAATTTTTTAATAAAAATAATATTTAAAGTATTTTCCACATCCTGCCTCCCTCAGTGGTCTCTACGGATTCAAGGGAGACCCAGCTTGGGTTGTGTATTTTTTTATCGAAGTTCATCATATAGTTTGCTCTTGGTACTTTTTTTCCCTCCTGAGAAAAGGAAAACACATGGATCGCCATAGTTGGCTTTCAGCTAACTGAATGATCTCTCTCGGAAAGGGTTACTAAGCGATGTTTCAAAGGGACAAATACCCTGTCAGCGTTTGGCCTTGGCAAGAGATGCCTCCTCCGTAATGTTCAGCTCATCCTCTTCCCGTTGCCCTTGTCAACCAGAGCGTCTCTTCTTCTATGAATTCTCGAAACATTTGATCTTGGGGACAGGAAGAGTCAACCGCACATGTGCTGCTTGCGGACAGATTCTTTTCCCCTCTGGATGGTTCTGCATCTGCAACCTTACATACACTCAGTGTTACTAACTGGCACTTAGGCAGGAGGCTTCCTGTTCGCATGGCTGCTTGCTATCCAGACTGCTGTTTTTTAGGGTAGTCAAGCCGTTAGGACCTGGATTTCCTTTTTAAAGGATGAGTTAGTACTTACTGTCTTCTTAGATATTTACGAAACAGCACTCCTTCCCTGGCAGGTAAGTTAAACTTACATCTTTGGATTCAGGGTTCTCTTCCAGGAACATTGGTTATGGTGTGGTTTTCTAGCTCAGAAATAAGGAAATTATGGTACATCTAGTCAACACAGCATGCTGTCTGCTAAATAGAGTTCTGAAATAAACCAGCCTATGGCTCAAATTTCCAAGGAGCCAGCATCGCTCTGTGCAAAGGGCAAGGGCTGGGAAGCGAGCAGATAGAATTCCATTTCTACCACTCATCTGGGTGAGCCTGATCAATTTATCTGACCTCAGGGTGCCGTGAGACCTTATCCGCCTGCCCCTCCTTTAAGTGAACAGTCTTAAAGTGTTGGTTTAATTGAGAACTCCCCACACACCATATTTGTTCAGTATATCTCACCCATTTTTATTTCTGTAAGTGTGCTGACTTTGAGAACTTAAGAAGGCTTCAAAAGTTTACAGGAAAGTGGAATTACACGGCACTGGAAAGCCTCCACGGGTTTTTGAAGCCCCCTCAGGTTTGCAGTCTGCTTTAAACACTTGTCTTATAATAATCTACACAGTAAACCCAAAAGCAACTGACTGCTGTTTCATTCCTGAAAGCAGACAGCCTAAAAGGTTCTAAATTTGTTTCCGAGGATTTTACTATCTGCCTGTATTTAACACCACTTTTTTTTTTTTTTTTTTTTTTTTTTAGCAACAAGGAAGTTGTAAATGAGCTGGTTTGTGAATGTATTGACTTGTACTTAGCACCTTAGTGCAGTGGTGATGGAACGGACTATGAAAGTGAGCTTTTGATGCCGGATTTATCACACAAATCACCCTCACTAGTTCTCAGCTTCTAGAAGCCATAAAGTTGCCACGAGTCAGAATTTGACTTGATGCCAGTTGGTTTGGGGTTTTTATAGAGAGCGTAAATTTTCTTCTGTGTGATTTGTTACCTTTTTTTGGTAGAATTTTTATTTCTAAAAATGCTTTATATTGTGTAGGTGGCTATTAACACAAAATTAGCTTCCCTTTTCACAGTGTACACAAATTGTTCCCGGTCCTTAGTTACCATGTTTACTACCGTGGCGGCATTCTCGTTTTCCGAGGTGACTGCGTTTCCATTCATCTGGTTGCCCTCCCTCTTCTGTCACCTCATCTCTGCTTGGTTGACCATTTGGTCTCATACGTCAGTTGTTTAAGGGAGCACCTTCCTCACGGAGGACAGTGTTGGTTTATATATGTTCCCTGGTATTTGACTGAAAGAGGACCTGCAGAAATAGATAGCTTCAGTTTCCAGTTCAAAGGATACTTAGGACTGTAGTCTTGGGGATTCCTTTGTTTTCTGGATACAGTAGGTCTGGCATTTTTTAGGGAGTTAATTTTCGTTTACAGTTTTCTCCCATTCCACCCTTGACCTGTGTGTCCCTGATCAGAAAGCCAGGAGACAGCTAGTTCTGGTGTCAGGTTCAACTGGGCTGTTACTAGACTGTGACCCACTTTTTGAGCCTTTGATTTCCTTCATTCTCTTGCTCCATACTAGTAGAGATCAATAGTATCTTAAATTGCATTTTGCAAGCTTTTATTCTCTCAACAGTTTTGTTGGCATTTAACTCCTTGTAGTTCAGTCACATCAGGAAGGGTTTGCAGTTAACCACCACAATCAGGTTTAGGACCTTTTTTTTCATCGTACCCGTTGTTCTTAGCTCCCCATTTTCCTCCAGTGTTCCCTTTCATACCCTCAAGGAACCATTAATCCAGTTTCTGTCTCTATATTTCACTATCCTGGATTTCATATACAGAAAAATATTTTTTAAATAATAAGGGAAAAATCTCAATCAAAAATTAAGCAAAAATACTAAAAACTGGAACAAACATGGATCAAAGGGGAGAACAAACAAATGGATCAAACGGTGCTAAAGTTTAACCTAACTACATCTGTCATACTTGGCTTCACAATGCTCCCTGTCTCATAAATGTCTGTTCACATCCCTCAACTATAATCAGAACATAGTCACCAAAATTTAATCCATATGTGGATGCTGCAAATGAATTTGAGCTTTCACCATCATATTGTGCAAACCAGGTGTTCTCTAAACTCTGATATCATTCCCTCCTTTAGATTTGGATTACATTTTTTACAATCCTTAGGTCACAAGCTGGTGTGCTTATTCATGTGGACTTAGTTGATGCCTCACTTAGATGGCTGCTTGTTTGTAAACAAACTTTTAAGACCCCAAATGCTATTCTTTCTGATAGCCTGGCACCACCACACTGCTGTAGCAGACATATCTTCAATTATCTCTTTCTTTGTTCAATCTCAATGAAGCTGAGCAGCAAGCAGGGCCCTGTCATAAGAACTCATTGTTCTTAGATTGGGGCTAGAATTAAGTGCAAGCCTCCAAATCCGTTCCTGCATCTGTAGTTTACATATGTCTCTGGTGCATCTTAGAAACAACATTGTCATATTGTGTTAGAGAACATTATCAATCATACCCCTGGACATCGCTTCCACTGCCACCAAGTCAATGCTGACTCATCAACCGTATAGGTCAGGATAGAACTACCCCTGTGCATCTACACTACTCACCAAACTAAGATATATATTATTTTGTGAATTGAACCAATAGATAAATTGGCCCCTGAGATCATGGCCCCAAGCCTTTTGACCCACTAACTCAATCCCGTAAGTTACTTGGATATGTCTAGGAAACCTCTGTAACTGTCTCTTATTAGTTTACTACATAGATGGATAAACAAGTGTATATGCAGCACACACAAATGTGTGTAAGATGCCCACAGATAGACCTACACATGTCCATGCATTTACCCTCTTAGGCCTTCCTGTACACATGCTTGGATTGGTGTTTGCCTGGGTAAACACCTTGATGTATGGGGCCATCAAGCTGGTCTGACTCACCATACCTGGCACAATGGTACACTGCCCAGCCCTGCACCCTCCTCACAAGCGTGTTTGAAGCCACCCTTGCAGCCACTGGGCCAGCCCATCTCCTTGAGGAGCTTCCTCTTTACTGCCCTTCCGCTTTGGTGACCATGACATACTTCTCCGGGGATGGATGTCCTGACAGCATGTGCACAGGGCACGAGAAGGGAAACACCTGGGTAAGTGGCAACATTGGCAGATTCATTGCTGTTGCAAATGAGTAGTGACTGTGTCTGTGGTTTTCTGAGATAAATGTTCCAGGGAGTAGAATGCCCCATCTTCTCTCGGAGCTGCTGGTGACTTTGAAATACTGACCTTGTGATTGCAGCAGCCCAGTGTGTAATCCACTAGGCCACCTAGGTTCTTTGTGTACAGTCATAGTATTTATCAAAATTGCCCCCTTTTCTCATGTTCCCAGTATCTTTATTTCCCCTGGTCCCACCCATATTTGATTGTTTTTCTTCTCACTATCCAATGTAAAAAGTGATTCTTTGTCCCTCTGCTTCCCTTCCCTGGTAACCATCAAAAACTTTGATATTTGGGTTTATATTCTTTTTTTTTTTTTTACAATATTAAGACTATATAGTATTAACCTTTTAGGTTGATTTATGTCATTCAGCATAATATCTTCCATCTTAAGGGCATATTTGACATACTAAATACTTAATGACCAAAAACCAGATGAGTGGGATGACTTCAAGAGCACCTTGCATGAAAAAAGTAAAAGGTCATTAAACCAAGAAAGAAAAGGTCTAAATGGATGTCAGGAAAGACTCTGGAACTTGCTCTGGAATGGAGAGTAAGTAGCTAAAGCAACTACAAGTGAGGAAGTACAAGAGTTTAAAAGACATTGATTGTAGTAAACATTGTACTACTCTTCTTGATATGATTGAACTATTCAATTGTATGGTATGTGAATTATGTCCCAATAAAGCTGTTAAAATAAAAATCAGGGAAATAAAGAGTTGAACAGAAGAGTTCAAAGGGCATCTCAGGAACACAATGCATTCTAATCAAATGTGCAGGAATCCAAAATTAGAAAATCAAATCAAAAGAACAGACTCAACATTTCTCAAGTCGAGACAACTGAAGAAAAAAATTCTACCTTGCAATACTGAAATATCCTAAGAGGAAAATATTAAATCATGCAGGAGGCATTAAAAGAAATTGAAACAAACAAAATGCAGTCACTATATAAAGAACTGGAGAGCATTCAAGCATTTCAGTAGTGTGGCATATGATCACAAATCAATGGTATTGAAGTTTAAGCTGGACTGATAACAAACAAGGCTACAGGAATTGACAGAACATCAATGAAAATGTTTCAACAAGCTCATGAAACACTGGAAGCACTCGCTCATCTATGCCAAGACATTTGGAAGACAACTACTGGACAAATAACTGGAAAAGATCCATATCTGCAGAAAGTGAAAATTATCTAACGATGTTAATATTACATTCAAGTAAAATGAAAGATATCTTGCTTATTTCAAATGGGTCTTGACTCAAAGCAGAGGATACCAGAAAGAGATTCTTTTGTGTTTTATTGATTACGCAATGGCATTTGCATGTGTAGGCCATAACAAATTGGATAATTAATGTTCAGAACGATGGGAATTCCAGAACGTTTGCCTGTGCTCATGTGGAATCTGTACATTAACCAAGAGGAAGTTGCTAGAACAAAGGGTTTAAAATCAGGAAAGGTGAGGACAGGGTTGTGTCCTCTCACCATATTTATTCAGTCTGTGTGCTGAGCAAATCACCAGAGAAGCGGACTATGTGAAGAAAACTGCTTCGGGATTGAAATGCTCAACAACCTGCAACAGGCAGATGACACACGTTAGGACTTGAAGAAATTAAAGACTGCAGCCTTCAATATGGATTATAATAATATAAAGAAAACGGAACTACTCATAACTGAATCAATTAGAAATATCAATAGAAAAGAATGAAATTGTCAAGGATTTCATTTTATTTGGATCTGCAATCCATGCTCATGGTGCAGCTGTCAAGAAACCAAACGACATATTTCATTGAAGGATAAACATGTTCTGAGGATTAAGATGTGACTTGCCTAAGCCACAGTATTCTTAATCAATTCCTATGCATGTGGGAACTGGTTAATGAATAAGGAAGACTGGTAAAGAATTGATGCATTTGTATGGAGTTGGCAAAGAATATTGAAGGCTCCATGAATTTCCAAGAAGTCAAACTAATCTGTCTTGGAAGAGTTTCGATCAGAATGCTCCTTAGAACTGAGGGTAGCAAGACTGTCATCTCATGTGCTGTGCACGTATCATCAGAAGAAGCCACTAACTAGAAAAGGACATAGGTGAGTGAGAAAGAAGAGAAAGACCGCCAGTGACTCTACCACTGGGCTCAAACTTAACAGTTGTGAGGATGGTGCAGGCCCAGGCAGTGTCGGGTTCTTTTACATCTTCCTAACTGACTCGAAGGTACTTGAACAACGACAACCGTGGTAAGTTTTGAGATAGGAAGTGTGAGGTCTCCCACTCTGTTCTTTAATAATGTTTTAGGTATTCAAGTTCCCCTTTAAAGTTGGAGGTTATTTTTTCCAACTCATTAAAGTCTGTTGTTGGACTTTGTCTTGAGAGTATACCACATGTACCAATTGTTTTTGGTAGTATTGACATTTTTACACAATTAAGTTTTTTAATCCATAGCAAAGGAATGTTTTTCCATTTATGTAGCTCTCTTGCAGTAAAAAACAAAAACAACTCACTACCATCTGGTCGATGCCGACTGTATTAGGCTAGGATGACTAGAGAAACAAATCCGTGAATACTCCCCTACATGTGTAAAATAGAGTTTTAAGTCAAGAAGTAATTGTATGTGTTAGTCTGGGTATTTTAGCGAAACAAATCCACAGAAACTCATGTATAAGACAGAGTTTTATATAAAGGTTAAGTGCACATCAAGAAAACATCCCAACCCAGTGCTGCCCAAGCCCACACGTCCAACATTAACCTATGAACCCATATGTCTGACACAAACCCACAATGTCCTCCATCTCAAAAAAAACACACTATGACGCTGGCTGCAGAAGGAAAGCCAAATCAGTGAATGTGTAAGCATCTCAGTGCTGTCAGGGGTCTCCACATGGCTATTCCAGCACCCGGGGTTGCACTGAGGTAGATCCATGTGGCTTCTCAGGAATGTCTTGCAGAAAGTGACCCTTGCCAGCTGAAGCAGGAACCGGTGAAGGCAGATACACCTTGTCTGACCATCAGTAAGCAAGAGACCCTGGAACTAGAACGGCGAAGCTCACCGAGCCATTTATCCCTCTGCCCTTCAAGTAACCCCACGTGTTTATCAGTCAGGTTGGCACAATAAACGAACTACCTCATTGTATATCAAGAAAGCATTCTACTCCAGTCCAACTGAAGTTTATAAGTCCAATATTAGTCCATAAGTCCCTCTTCAAACTCACGCTGTCAAAAGGAATGATGCAGAATGCATGAATATCAGGTTGGTGGGTGCAAAGTCATTTGGATCCAATGACAGTGGTAACATTGTAGGGCTCTGGCAGCAATCAAGGTCAGCCAGCAGTAAGAGGAAGGCTATGCCCACAAGGAGACACCATATCTTCAACTTGACATGAAATTATGTAACTGTCACATTGACATTAGCAACCCTATAGGACATAGAACTTCCCCTTTATGTTTCTGAGACTGTAACTGTAGGAGCAGAAATCCTTGTCTCAGAGAGGCTGGTGGCTTTAAACTGCTGACCTTGCAGATTACATGCCAACTCATAAATACTATACTACCATGGTACTCTTGCAGTAGTATCTTACAATTTTTCTTGTATATATTTTGGGCCTCCATTTAAGTACTCCCTCAATGCAAGAACACTCTGTTCTATTAAACTGGCATTCTATGATGCTCACCTTCCCAACATGATTGCTGAAGACAAATGGGTGAATAAGCAAATGTGAAGAAAGCTGATCGTGCCTGGCTATCAAAAAATATAGTGCCTGGGGTATTAAAGGCTTGAACTGAAACAAGCAGTCATCTAGCTCAGAAGAAACAAAGCCCACATGGAAAAAGCACGCCACCCTTTATGATCACGAGGTGTCAAAGAACAAAAAATCATATCATTGTGAATGAGGGGTGTGCGGAGTGGAGACCCAAAGCCCATTTGTAGGCAATTGGACATCCCCCCTTACAGAAGCGTTGCAGGAGACGAGCCAGTCAGGGTGCAGTGTAGCCCCAATGAAACATACAACTTTCCTCTAGTTCTTTCTCCCCCCCCAAGGTTATACGTAGTTTATTAAGAATATTTACCTTTAATTAACATTTACAATGGCAAAGGTCCAAATTCTATAGAACTTACTGTTTTTCTTTATTGAAAGTTTTATGTTTGTATCTAAAATTCTCACATTCATACAGGCATACACATAAACACTAATACAATGTCCATTATTTTATTTTAGAATATTTTTGACTTTGCATTTTATTTTAACATCTAAACCCTTTTTTTGTTTTGTTTTGTTTTAAACGTTTTATTAGGGGCTCATACAACTCTTATCACAGTCCATACATATACATACATCAATTGTATAAAGCACATCCATACATTCCCCGCCCCAATCATTCTCAAAGCATTTGCTCTCCACTTAAGCCCTTTGCATCAGGTCCTCTTTTTTTTTTCCCCTCCCTCCCCGCTCCCCCGTCCCTCATGTGCCCTTTGTAATTTATACATCGTTATTTTGTCATATCTTGCTCTATCCGGAGTCTCCCTTCCCCCCCCTTCTCTGCTGTCCCTCTCCAAGGGAGGAGGTCACATGTGGATCCCTGTAATCAGTTCCCCTTTTCCAACCACTCACCCTACACTCTCCCAGCATCGCCCCTCACACCCTTGATCCTGAAGGTATCATCCACCCTGGATTCCCTGTGCCTCCAGCTCCCATATGTACCAGTGTACAACCTCTGCCCTATCCAGCCCTGCAAGGTAGAATTCGGATCATGGTAGTTGGGGGGAGGAAGCATCCAGGATCTGGGGGAAAGCTGTGCTCTTCATCGGTACTACCTCGCACCCTGACTGACCCATCTCCTCTCCTAAACCCCTCTATGAGGGGATCTCCAGTGGCCGACACTTGGGCCTTGGGTCTCCACTCTGCACTTCCCCCTTCATTCAATATGGTATACACACACACACACACATATTCTTTTTTTTTTTTTTTTTGCATGATGCCTTATACCTGGTCCCTTGGGCACCTCGTGATCGCACTGGCTGGTGTGCTTCTTCCATGTGGGCTTTTTTGCTTCTGAGCTAGATGGCCGCTTGTTTATCTTCAAGCCTTTAAGACCCCAGACACTATCTCTTTTGATAGCCGGGCACCACCAGCTTTCTTCACCACATTTGCTTATGCACCCATTTGTCTTCTGCGATCCTATCATGGAGGTGTGCAGCCAATGCCTCTAGTTCTTAAATGCTTCTTCCCCGCCACTATCATGATCCCATTCCACCTTACAAATCCGGCTAGACCAGAGGATGTACACTGGTACAGATAAGAGCTGAAAACACAGGGAATTCAAGACAGATAAACCCCTCAGGACCAATGAAAATAACGATACCAGGAAGGGAAGGGGGAGAACCAATCACAAAGATCTACATATAACCCCCTCCCTGGAGGAAGGACAACAGAAAAGTGGATGGAGGGAGACATCGGTCAATGTAAGACATGAAAAAATAATAATTTATAAATTATCAAAGGTTCGTGAAGGCGGGATGGGTGGAGAGGAAGGGGAAAATGAGGAACTGATACCAAGTGCTCAAGTAGAAAGCAAATGCTTTGAGAAGGATGATGACAACAAATGTACAAATGTGCTTGACACGATGGATGTATGGATTGTGATAAGAGTTGTACGAGCCCCCAATAAAATGCGTTTAAAAAAAAAAGAGGAACTTATGTCAAGGCTCAAATAGAAAATGATTTGGAAATGTTGATGGCAACATATGTACAAATATGCTTGATACAATTGATGTATGGAATGTTATCAGAGCTGTAAGAGCCCCCACTAAAATGATTAAAATTTTTTTTTCCTGTATAAAACTTTTTGTAGTTTGTTGATGAAGATCTTATTGCTATTCTAATAAACAGATAAGCAATCTTATCTAAATACTGAAAATCATAATCTAGTCAGGAAAGGATTTCCTTGAAGGCAAATAGATATAATCCTATCTTGTATTTCAAGATAGACCTTGAAATGTCCTTTCTGGCCATGAATGCAACACCATTCCTATTGATCATGTCATTCTTAGCATAATAAACCATGTTTTCATATTCAAAATGATTGATACCAGTGTGCTCCAACTCAATAACACCAAGGATATTAATCTTTATGTGTTCCATTTCATTTTTACTTTCAATTTTACTAGATTCACACTTGATACATTCGACCTTTTAATTATCAGTAAGCCTCGTTTTCTTCTTACCTTGAGTTATGCCCCATTTTGACAGACAAGGACATGCAATCAGTACAACTATTATTGAAATTTATGCACCAACCACCAAGGCTAGTAATGAAGAAATAGAAGAATGCTACCAATGACTTCAGTCAGAAATTGATCAAACATATAATCAAGACATGGATAGTTTTTGGTGATTGGAATGCAAAAGTTGGAAACAGAGAAAGGAATAGCAGTTAGAAAAATATGGTCTTGGTGATAAGAACAGAGGTCACATGACAGAATTTTGCAAGATGAATGACTTGTCCGTAGCCAATACCTTTTTCTCAACAACACAAAAGGGCATATGGATGTCTCCACATGGAATACACAAATCAAATGGACTACATGTGTGAAGACATGATGGAGAAGCTCAATATCAGCAGCTAAAACCAGACCAGGGGACGACTGTGGAACATCTTTGCTCACATGTAAGTTCAGGCTAAGCCTGAAGAAAATTAAAACAAGTCCATGACAGCCAAAAGACGACCTTGAGTCTATCCCACCTGAATTTCAAGAACATCTCAAGCACATATTTACTGCATTGAACACTTGAGATAGTTTATTGTGCCAGCCTGGCTGATAAACACATGTGGGATTAACTGAAGGGTGGAAAGATAAGTGGCTCAGTGAGCCTCGCCTTTCTTGTCTCTCGCTCTTTAATCATCGGACCAGTGTGCAGCTGCCTTGCTTGTTCAGTGCCTCAATTTAAAGAGCACGCTACCTGTGGGACACCTAGCCTGTGGACTGTGTTGCTGTAAGTTGAGGTCCCTTTAAGACTACATGATTGAAATTTACATCTCCGGAGCTGAGGACTGACAGTTGGTGACCTGGCTGTCGGTTGGTGACCTGCCTTGCTGTTTACTGCCTGTGCTGTGATAGCCTAGCTCTCTCTCTCTCTACAGAGGACTACCTGTCGACCCTCAAGACTTGAAGGACTGCCAGTGTCTCACAACTTTCTCACAGGAATGAGTTGCACTGAGCCATTTTTACTGCTTTATAATTTAACTGTTCATTTCTTGTATTATATATCAATCTGTTTATAACTTAACTGTTCATTTCTTGTATTATATATCTATCTGTTTATAATTTAACTGTTCATTTATTGTGTTATATACCCATCTTTATATATATATAATTATCATCAATCTGGTTTTATCTCTCTAGAGAACCCTAACACAACACTAATGACAGTACACCTGATGAGTTGTGGGAGGACATCAAGAACATCATTCTTGAAGAAAGCAAGAGGTCATTAAAAGTACAGGAAAGAAAGAAAGGATCGAAGTGGATGGCAGAGGAGACTGAAACATGCTCCTCATCGTCATACCTCAGTAGAAGTAACCCAATCAAAGAACTGAATAGAAAATTTCAAAGGGCAGCTCGAGAAGGCCAAGCGTAATATTACAGTGACATGAACGAAGATCTAGATTTAGAAAAACCAAAAGGAAAGAATATGCTCAGCATGCCTTAAACTGAAAGAACTGAAAGATTCTATGGGCAAAATATTTATTGATTCAGGAAGCATAAAAAGATGTAAAGAAAAGAATACATAGAGAACTGGGCCAAAATGAACCAGTCGACATTGAACCATTTCATGAAGGAGCATATGAGCAAGAACCAATGGTTCTGAAGCAAGAAGTTCAAGTTACACTGAAAGAATTAGCCAAAAACAAGATTCCAAGAATTGACTTAATACCAACTGAAATGTTTCAACAAGCTAATGAGTACTGAAAGCACTCACTCATTAATGCCAGGAAATGTGGAAGACAGCTACTTGACCAATGCCTTGGAGAGATCCATATTTGTACCTACTCCAAAGGAAGTTGAACCAATAGAATGCCCAGACTGTCGAACAATATCATTAATATCACACACAAATGAAATTTTGCTGAAGATCATCGAACAATAGTTGCAGTAGTACATTGGCAGGGAGCTGCCAAAGGTTCAGGTCAGATTGAGAAGAGAATGTGAAACCGGGATATCAATGCTGATATCAGATGGATCTTGGCTGAAAGAAGAGAATACAAGAATGTTTACTTGTATTTTATTGGCTATGCCAACACATTGAACTGTGAGGATCATAATAAACTATGGATAGCCCTAAGAAGAATGGGAATATTGCATTGTGCTCATGTGGAACCTGTACATGGATCAAGACGCAATTGTGCAAACAACCAGGGAATATTGTGTGGTTCAAGGAAAGGTGTTTATCACGGTTGTATTCTCTCACCATACTTATTCAATATGTATGCTGAGGAAATTATCAGAGAAGCTGGATTATATGAAAAGGAATTCAGCATCAGAGTTGGAGGAAGGCTTTCTAACAACCTGAGATACGCAGATGACACAACCTTGCTTGCTGAAATTGAGAATTGGAAGCACTTCCTGATGAAGATCCATGATTGCAGCTTTCAGTTCAGATGACAACTAAATGTGAAGAAGACCCAAATCCTCACAAGTGGACCATCATGATAGATGGAGAAAAGATTGAAGCTGTCAAGGATTTTGTCTTGCCTGGATTCGCAATCAATGCTCATGGAAGCAGCAGTTGGGAGCTCAAAAGATGCAGTTCATTGGGTAAATTAGTTGCACAAGACTGCTTTAGAGTATTGAAAAGCAAGGATGTTCACTTTGAGGACTAAGATGCACTGGACCCAGCCTATGGTATTTTCAGTTGCGCCATATACATGTGAAAGTTGGGCATTGAATAAGGAAGACCAAAGAGGAGGTGATGTGTTTACATGGTGGTGCTGGAGAAGAATATTGAAAGTACCATGGACTTCTAAAAAGATAAACAACTCTGTCTTGGACGAAGTATGGCTAGAGTGCTCTGTAGTGGGAAGGATGGAAGGAGTTGGTCTTACAGACTTTGGACATGTTGTCAGGAGAGACCAGACCCTGGAGAAAGGACATTATGCTTGGTAAAGTGGAGGGACAGTGAAAGAGAGGAAGGCCCTCACCAAGATGGATTGACAGTGACTGCTACAATGCACTCAAGCATAGAAAGAATTGTGAAGCTGGTGCAGGACCAGGCAGTAATTATTTCAGTGCTGTCTAGGGTCGCTATGGGGTGGAACCAACTCAATGGCACACACAACAATACCAGTCATGAAAGGGATTTTTAATTTTTTTATTCATTGGGATTCATATATATCAAATCATTCCATAGTTCAATCACATCCAGCAGAATTGTACAACTGCTACCACAATCCATTTCCAAACATTCCTTTTCTTCCTGACATCATCTCCCTGCTACACCCCCCTCCCCACCCCTATGCCCTCCACCCCCACCCACCACCCAACCCTTGATCTCTGTTGCTTTCCTGAAAGTTCATCAATCCTGGGTTTCATATATCAAGTCACAGAAAAAACATGTAACAACTTCAAGCGGGTGATCTCCAACGACATAATGACACTTTAACATGATACACCTTAACATGAACTAACAAAACAGAAATACAGAAAATGTTGAAGACAAAATCAGGTTCAGCATGCCTCAGAGCGGGGATCAACTGACAAGGTTTTAACTGTTCAAGTCAGATTTATGCCTTTGATCCTCTGTACTCATCTCTCCAAGACCCTCTGCGTAGTGACCACTTTCCTCCATCCCTCAATTGTGGACAGAGGGAGTTCACCGGAGGAGTAATTCTTATGTAATTCCCACGAATGAATCTTGGGTTCCCACTGTCATCTATAGCCTTCTGCACCTCAGATTCTCACAATTTAGCCTCTGATACCCTCCTTCGATATCGGATTATATAGATTATAGTCCTTCAGTGACTGATGATGGCGTGCTTCTTCCATGTGAACTTGGTTGACATCTATCTCACTTCAATGGCTGCTTGTTTGGAGGCAAGCCTTTAAGACTCCACCGGCTACTTTATCTGATAGCCGGGCATCATCTAATTTCTTCACCACATTTTGCTATAGCACCCATATCTTCTGTGTTCCCTTCCTGGGGGCAAGTATCAAACACCACCATGATGTAAGAACAAATTCCTAATTTGGAGGTAGGATTTAGTGCAAGCCCCAAACCCATTCCTGAATCTATGTTTTGTTTTTTAATTTATTATTAATTGGGATTTAATGCATATATTATTTCATGGTTCAATCATGTCAAGCAGAATTGTACAATTGCTTCCACAATCTGTTTTCAAACATGCTTTTTCTTCCTGGGCTCTTTGACATCACCTCCCTTTTATCCACCGCCCCTCCCAACCCTGTGCCTCCCCCGCATACACACATCGAACTGCTTCTTCTATTTGCTGTCCCCATAGGTTTTCAGGGGTTTCACAAACTGAAAAACATACACCAAAACTTCAAGAGGGTGACCCCAATCATATAACACCTGAGATACACCCTAATATGAACAAACAGAACCAAAATGAAACAGAACATCCGTCAGCGGTTTGCCGGAATAATATCGTAATACAACATTTGGGGCATTGATGTAGCAAGACCATGTTTGTCTGCCTGTCAACTGTTTAGCAATCATATATATATAATTTACTGGGGGTTCTTAGAATCCTTATAGCAATCCATACATCCATTGTGTCAAGCACATTTGTACATATGTTGCCATCATCATTTTCAAAACACTCTCTACTTGAGCCCTTGGTATCAGCTCCACTTTCTCCCCTCCCTCTCCTACCCTCTCACCCTCATGAACCCTTGATAAACTATAAAATATTATTATTTTCATATATTATTCTGTCCACTGTCTTCCTTCACCCACATTTCTGTTATTCATCCCCCTCAGGGGGTCGTGTTATATGTCGATCATTTTGATCGGTTCTCCCTTTATCCCCCCACCTGCCCCTTACTCTTATGGTATTGCTACTCCCATTATTGTTCCTGAGGGGTTTATCTGTCCTGGATTCTGTGTGCTGAGAACTTTCATCTGTATCAGTGTACATGCTACACTGGTTCTAGCTGGATTTTTAAGGTAGAACTGGGGCCATGATAGTCAGGGGAGGGGGTAGCATTGAAAAAACTAGAGGAATGTTATATGTTTCATCAATGCTATACTACACTCTGACTGGCTTGTGACTCTTCTGTGAGGTGATGTCCAATTTTCTACAGATGGGCTTTGGGATCCCACTCTGACACCCCCTCGTGCACATTGATATGATTGTTTGTTTTGGGTCTTCTGACGTCTGATACCTGGTCCTGTCCACACCTCATGATCGCACAGGATGCTGTGCTTCTTCTATATGGGCTTTGTTACTTCCCAGCTAGAAGGCTTGTTTAACTTCAAGCCTTTCAGAGCCCAGACACTATATCTTCTAGTAGCCGGGCACCATCAGTTTTCGTCACTGCATTTGCTTATGTTCCCATTTTGTCGTCAGTGATCATATCAGGAGGGTGAGCATCACAGAATGCCAGGTTAATAGAACAGTGTTCTTGCGTTGCGGGAGGGCTTGAGTAGAGGCCCAAAGTCTGTCCACTTTCCAATATATCACCATATAAATATATGTAGATAGGCCAATAACTATTTTTATGAATTAATATAATTACATATGTACACAGCTATGTTTCTACTTCTAGCAATGGTTTTGCCTCCTAGATCTCCCCTCTGTTTCCTTTTACCTTCCTCCTGCCCCACTATCACACTCAAAAGCACAAAGTTGCCTCTCAGTAATTCCTCTCAACTAGATTACTGTTGCTCCAACACCACCAGGGTCCCTACGGGCCCCTAGCCATTGATTTTCATTCCCTAGTTGTTCCCCTGTCTATGGTGTTGTTTGCTCACCACTCCCTTTCCCCACCTCCTCCTCCCCTCAAGTCCCCCCAGAACCCTGGGTCCCATTGTTTTCTCCTTGGGCTTGCTTCTCATGCCTACCTTATATAGGCAGACAAAACAGCAAGAATGAAGACAAAACAAAAAGATCAAAGGAGAGAAATTTTAAAAAGAAAAAAGAGGGAAAAAAATCTATACATAACTCCAGGTCTGTCCGTTGACCTTTATGACTAGCTCACCACCAGTCCTGGGGAGCTCCAGGAACAGCCCCTCCTAACCTGATGTCTATTTTGGGGGCTCCTCGGGGGCTTTTGTGGCTTTATTCCCATTGCAGATCTGTTATGCTCTCTTCTGGGTTCACCCCATTGTGGTAGAGTCAGAGTGGGCTCACTCTCGCCATCTGTCCCCCATCTTGTCCTCTGTGGTTGTCTGCTCTAGTGAGGGGACATCATGTCCAGGCCTCTCTGTGCCTTAGCAGTGCCGTGCAGGGGCATCGTCCACAGGGCTTGCTGTGCCATCATGGGGTCTAGTCCTTCGCTCCCTCTCTGTTTTCCTTCTTAGTTTGCTCCCATGGGGGTGAGTCAGGCCAGCCCCTCTCCCCACCCTGTAGGCTCAGTGGACTGATGAAAGGACAAGCGAATCTGTCTTGGAAGAAGTATGGCTAGAGCCTCCTTAGAGGCAGGGGGCGAGACTCGGTCTCACAGACTTTGGAATGCTGTCAGGAGAGACCGGTCCCTGGAGAAGTCACAGCACGGTTGGAAAGTGGAGGGGCAGGGAAAGAGAGGCAGACCCTAGTGGATGGACTGACCCAGGGGCTGCACCCGTGGCTCCGGAATCCGAGCAGCTGTGAGGCTGGCACAGGACAGAGCAGTGTTTCCTTCGGATGTACCTAGGGTCAGTATGGGTTGGAACTGGCTCGGCACCTAACAACAACAACATTATTCAACTGTATTTTGTGAAGATATAGGTAATGGATTGGGCTCCAATAGTCATAATCGTTTTTATTTTCTTTTTTTTCACAATAGTTTGACGTATCCAGCGCCAAAGCAATTCCAAAGCAGTCATGGGATCTCTCGGGTGAAGGAAGCCCAAACATTCCCCACTGGGAAATGTACCACAAAAGCAGAGTTACCACCCAGACTTTGTCTGATATTTCTACTCATATCTATTATATGGTTGCTGCCTGCACTATATTGAATGATAGGGTTTCAAAAAGCTTGTGGAAAAACAGAACCAAAACAATGGAAATTTTCTATAGCAAATGGCCTGGGTCGGGACCAAGGGCTACATAGAACTAGGTCAAAATGTCTAATAAGGAACATAGTGCAGGCATTTTCTCTCCCTTGGATTCTTTTTTTGAAATAATTTTATTGGGGGCTCATACAGCTCTTATCACAATCCATATATACTTCATGTCAAGCACATTTGTACATTTGTTGCCATCATCATTTTCAAAACATATTCTTTTTACTTGAGACTTTGGTACCAGCTCCTCATTTTTTCCCCTACCTTCCCTCCCTCATAAACCCTTGATAATTTATAAATTAATATTATTTTTTCATGTCTTACACTGACTGATGTCTCCCTTCACCCACTTTTCTGTTGTCTGACCCCCTGGGAGGGAGTTTTATGTAGATCTGTATGATCAGTTCCCCCTTTCTCTCCCCACCTTCCCTTTATCCTCCTGGTATAGCTACTCTTGTTAATGGTCCTGGGGGCTTATCTATCCTCGGTTCCCTGTGTTTCCAGCTCTTATCTGTACCCATGTACATGCTCTGGTCTAGCCGGATTCGTAAAGTAGAATTTGGGTCATGATAGTAGGGGCAGGGAGGAGGAAGCATTAAAGAACTAGAGGAAAGTTGTGTGTTTCCTCACTGCTCTACTGCACCCTGACTGGCTCACCTCTTCCTTGTGACCCTTCTGTGAGGGCATGTCCAATTTTCCACAAATGGGCTTTGGGTCTCCACTCCACACTCCACCTCACTCACGTTGATATAATTTTTTGTTTGGGGTCTTTGATGCCTGATACCTGCCTGATCCCATCGAGACCTCATCATCACACAGGCTGGTGAGCTTCTTCCATGTGGACTTTGTGGCTCGTCAGCTAGGTGGCCACTTGTTTATCTTCAAGCCTTTAAGACCCCAGATGCTCTATCTTTTGCTAGCCAGGCACCATCAGCTTTATTCACCACATTTGCTAATACACCCATTTTGTCTTCAGGGATTTTGTCAGGCAGCTGAGTATCATGGAATGTCAGGTTATTAGAACAAGATGTTTGTGCATTGAGGGAGTACTTGGGTCGAGGCCCAATGTCCATCGGATACCTTGATACCTTACATATAAATATATGTGCATAGATCTATTTCCCTATCATTATATATAAATATATTTACATGTGTACATGCCTGTATTTAGACCTCTATAAATGGCGATTTGCCTCCTAGCTCTTTCCTGTATTTCCTTTTACTTTCCTCTAGTCCCAACATCATGTTTGGCCTTCATTAGGTTTCAGTAATTCCTCTAGGTTACATTGCCCTTGATCAAATCCTACCAGGCATCCTACCCCCTTCTTGCCCTCGATTCTAGATCACTTGTTGTTCCCTTGCCCCTTGGGTTCTCTATAAGTATTGTTAAGCATTTTTTTCCTAATGGGAGGTTGCTTCTCCAAATTTTATGACCAATAGAAGTGTACTTACCTTCTCTGAGACATGCATGCTTCCCTTCCCCACCATCTGGACTGAAATTTCCAGTAAGGTTTGCTTATCACTTTGGTAGGCATATCTAGTAATTTGGGGTGACTTAGCAGTCTTGTATGGCAGCAATTTCATGGTATTCTCCCTCTCCCTCCATCTTGAAAAATTGACCTCAGCTGAGGTGAGGCCACCTCTGGCAAAGTGGTTTTTCAGATGTACAGATAGAGAGGGTGATGTCCGCTTCATGGATACTAGGCAGGTAGACTGTGTTCTCAGATTGCATGAGATAGCCTGCGGGCAGAAGTCTTTTCTATGACCTTTTTGAAGCCCCCTGTGTCAGTCCAGGTAGACTAGTGAAACAAATTCATGGACACTCATGTGTGTGTGTATAAGAAAGAATTTTATGGACAAGAGCAATTGAATATTGAGAAAACATCCCAGCCCAGTTGAGATAAAGTCCATAAGTCCAATATTGGCCCATATGTCCAATACTAATCCATAAAATCCTCTTTAAACTCACAAAGCACATGCAATGAGGCCAGATGCAGGAAGATCACAGGCCAGTGGGTGGGAAGTCTTGTGGATCTGGTGGCGATGTAAGCATCTCAGCACTGGCAGGGGTCTCCATGTGGCTTCTCTGGCTCCAGAGGTCTGTCTCCATTAGCTTCTTTGCATGTGTCTTCTCCACAGGGATGTCTGAGGGAGTGAGCATGTGTCCTGCCTCCAGCGAGCTATTTATCTCCATGGTGCCTCCAAATGAGGCCATCAAGCTACTACCTGATTGACAGGCTAGACTCCACCCCTTCACTCTGAATCCTCAAATTGATAACAGATTATATAACTACCACACTCCCTCATATTGTATGCTGTAGAAGCTGCAAGGGGAATTTAACCATGAGAGCAGCCTGAAGAAGGAAGTGTTAGGAAGGAGATACTATATATACTCATGTATAAGCCGAGCTTTTCCACACATTTTAATGCAATTTTTGTGGTAAATGGTATTCTCGAGTATATACAGTAATCAAGAGCTGTAACGAAATGTAGGAGCTAGCCTTTTTAAGAAGGTAACATTTTATGCAGAGACTGAAGAATGATGAGAAGGAGCCAGCAAGGAGAAGAACAGTTCCTGTGGAGGTTCCAAGTGGAGAAAAAGATATTTTCAGAATTGTTGGCGGTGTGGTCGACGTGGCTGAAGACTACTGTGAAACAAGATGAATTGGAGAGAGTGAAGGGCATGAGAATAAGGGATGTGGGAGCTGTGGACATAGTTTACCCTAGACTACGAACCTAAAGGTTGGTGGTTTGGACACCGACAGGGAACTGTGGGGACATAGTGGCTTATGTGTCGGTCTGTGAAGCACAGGTCAGCAGTTAGAAACTGGCAGCTAGCTGCTCTGCTGGAGAACGCTGAGGCATCTGTGCCTGTGAAGACTGATGGCCTCCGGTACCGAAAAGACAGCCCTACTCAGCCCTACAGAGGCACCAGGGACTGGGGTCTCCTACGTGGCGGATCACGTGGTATTTCTTTCTTTTCTGATTGGCACCTTGCAGAGCCCTGGTGGCATTAACTGGTTCAGATTTGGAATGATAACTGAAAGGCTATCTGTTCAAACCCACCAGCTACTCTGGTGGGAGAACGATGAGGCTCTCTGCTCCTGTAAATGCATATTCAGCCTCAGAAATCCTGCGGGGGTCGCTAGAGTCTGGATCCACCCCATGGCAACTGTGAGCACTTCCATAACAATTCTGGTCACGAAAGCCCAGTGGAGCTGGTCTGTGGGAGTCACCAAGAGTCCGAATCAAGGGCAACACGTTTGTGTGTAGTTATTTTGGAGGGTAGGGGATTGAGGGAGGTGGGTACATAATGACTTCCTCCTCAAAAGCACCTCAGGAAATGGCCACATTGGCTTTCTTCACCATGGTGTCGCAGGCGTTGCATTGCTAGGATTCTTAAGAAACCAGGAAAAAATGTCTAGGGCCTTTCTTTGGAATTTCTTGTTCAACCCAAAATACATGAATATATAATTGACAGAGGAAAGGTGCAGATGATTTAAATGTAAGTGGTTGATTATAAATACAAGTTGATTACATAGGCATCATCCCACCCCACCCTACCCCCAACCCTCCCAGAAGAATGCACTACAGAGCTGCAGAATGAAGCTGCAGCTCAGGGAGAGGGACACGTCTGATCAGAGCACACAGGAGCAAACGAAGAGGGAAGGAGAGAGGGTGGAATACATCCTGGCCCACCAAGCCCCGAGGATGATATTCCTGCTCAGAGCAGCCAATGCACAGAGGACCATAGGGCTGCCTCTACCACGAAACAAGACACCCCTCACTGACCTGTATCGCTATTAAGGACAACACTGGACGTACAGTGTCAGAATTGTACCTGATTTGACTTCATGAGTGCAACAGAGCAGCAAGGGGAGCAAAGCAATGAAGTCCCTAGGAATACCAAAAAACAGACTTCGGGGCCAGGGCATGGCACCCCAGTGGACTCAACTGGAAAACACTCTTAAAGGTCAACAAACAGACCTGGAATTGTTTATAGGCTTTTTAACTTTTTGTTGTTGTTGTTTTGGTGGTTTGGGTTTTTTGTTTTCTTTTGTTGTTTGGTTTTGCTCTGTCTTGTTTTTGTGTTTAATGAAGTATTGTCTCTGCATGTCTATCTAGAAAAGATAGGTGGGATAAACAATCTGGAAGAGAAAACAACAGGACTGATGGTTCTGGGGGGACACGGGAAAGGGGGAGGCAGGGGAAGGGAAATGGGTGTTAACAAACCCAGGGGCAAGGGAACAACAAGTGATCTAAAATTGATGGTGGAAAGGGCAGAGAATCCCTGGTAGGGCTTGATCAAGGCCAATGTAACCGAGAAGAATTACTGAAACCTGAATGAAGGCCTAACATGACAGTGGGACAAGAGGAAAGTAAAAGGAAATAGAGGAAAGAACTAGGAGGCAAATTGCCATTTATAGAGGTCTAAATACAGGCATGTACATATGTAAATATATTTATATAAGATGATAGGGAAATAGATCTATGCACATATATTTATATGATAAGTATCAAGGTATCAGACATACATTGGACCTCGACTCAAGTACTCCCTCAAGACAAGAACACTTTGTTCTAATAACCTGGCATTCTGTGATGCTCACTTTACTGACACAATCGTTGAAGACAAAATGTGTACATTAGCAAATGTGGTGAAGAAAGCTGATGGTGCCCAGCTATCAAAAGATATAGCATCTGGGGTCTTAAAGGCTTGAAGTTGAACAAGCTGCCATCTAGCTGAGAAGCAACCAAGCTCACATGGACGAAGCACACCAGCCTATGTGAACATAAGATGATGGGATTAGGTTTCAGGCATCAAAGACAGAGAACAAAAAAATCATATCAATGTGAATGAGGAGGAGTGGAGATCCAAAGCCCATCTGGAGATAATTGGACATCCCCTTACAGAAGGGTCACAAGGAAGAGATGAGCCAGTCAGGGTGCAGTGTAGCACGGATGAAACATACAACTTTCCTCTAGTTCTTTAATGCTTTCTGTCCCCCACTATCATGATCCCAATTTTACCTTACAAATCCTTATAAATGATCAAGAGTGAGGGAGGGAGGGATGAGAGAGGAAGGGGGAAAATGAGGAGCTGATACCAAGGTCTCAAGTGGAAAGAAAATATTTTGAGAATGATGATGGCACCAAATGTACAGATGTGCTGACACAATGGATGCATGTTTGTATTGTGATAAGAGCTGTATGAGCCCCCAATAAGATGAATTTTTAAAATTAAAAATAAATAAATACGGGGGGCCGCGCCAGGGGAGGGGGACAGGAAAAAAAATAAATACAAGTTGAGAGTTCTGGATAGCACTGGCTTACATTTGCATATTATCATTTACAGATTGATCCTCACAATAGATCTAAGAAAGCAAGGCACTTACTAACTGCTGTTACAGATGAGGAAACTGAGGCTCAACTCTCAAAGGACAAACTCACTGTCCTTCAGTCACTTCTTACATGGTAACCCTGTCGGGCAGGGTAGAACTTCCTCTGTGGGTTCCTATTTATGAGAGCACAAAGCCTCCTCTTTGTCCCTCTCCAAGGACAGCTCTTCAGCATTCCAATCCAGCTTCACCCCAGCTTTGGACTAACTGCAAAATTAGCAGTTGAAAACCACCAGCTCCTCCTTGGTAGAAGACAGGACTGTTTTCTCATGTAAAGCGTTACAGGCTGGGAAACTCACCGGGGCAGTTCTACCCTGTCCTGTAGGGGTCGCCGAGAGTCAGAGTTGACTGGATGGCAGGGAGCGTGTCACACCCTCTAACTTCTCAGACCTCCTATCTATTTCGCATGCCACAGAGATAAATTGCCAGCTTATTCTAACATATCCCTGGTCTCTGACTGCAGACACCACAGGATGCACCAAACTCAGGGGACAGCTACAAGATGGCTCTTAGGTTTTTTAAGTCAGCCCTGGAATGCTGATGTAACAATTTGCATTTTTAAAGGTCGCCAGCAGGAGATGAGCCACAGAGCAAATAAGCAACTTATCTCTTTGAGGGGTCAACCTTTTGTTTTGTAGAAAGGATGGCAGAAGTCAGCGTGAGACAGTAGCTAGACCTGCAAAGCAGATAGGTCCAGCCCATTGGGAACAGTGTAACAGGAAGTCACCTACAAGAAACCACGATGTCTGTTGGTGGGGAACCTCTGGCTAATGGCAGATGGCTTTGGGTGATTTGATTCAGGAATCCATTGAGAAAGTGCCCTGAAACGCTTTCTAAACTCTTGGTGATCTTGTATTCACCCCCATGGTCCTAAGGAGCCCTGGTGAGTTACCAGTTGGATGCTGATCTGAAAGATCAACAACTGGAAACAATAAATTAGCACTCCTCAGAAAGACAGGGCTGTCCACCCCAGAGAGTTCCTGTCTCCGAAACCCACAAAGGCACAGCCTGAACTCAATGGCAGTGAGACCTGTGCTCCCTGTGTTTCAGAAATTGGATTGTGGTGCCAGGCCCACCAAATAAATGCAGAAATGGAGTTTCTAAACTTAACATGTTCTGGAGAACATCTGACTTGACAGCTTCCAAATAGAGTTTTAAGAGGACATTTAGAAATAACCGGCAGTTTGATAACCCATTTTCATTGCCAATCATTAAAATTCCTTGTTTTTGATGTGTGTGTGTGTGTGTGTGTGCGCGTGTGTTGTGGCGGTGGGGGGTTGGGGAGAACTGTCTTTAATGGGGAATCTAGAATGAGGCTTGAGGCATGCTACACAAAGAACTAGTTTTTAAAGACATCTTTTACAGGGAAGTGATACAATTAGATTAAAGGAACATCATTAGAGTACTAATAACTTTAATTTATTAATCTCATCAGTGTTGTTCTTTGGACCCAATTCCTGTATGAACAAAGGAAAGGGTATATTGCAGTGAAAAACCTGCCAGTGGTTTAGAACTTTCCCCATACTTTTAATTCTCCCAACAGGATGTGTGTGAACGTACGTTTCCTCATATCCAGGGTCAGTCCATATATGTAAATATATGATAAGGATTGGCTCTTAAATACCCTCTTCACCAAAAATTTTAGATGTCCCAAGAGTTCTTAGATCTGAATGATGAAAAGGGTGCCATAAGGTACAGCTTTAGTAATTAACTGGTTCTTTAATAAGGCCTCAATTACTTTGTCTCCTGATAAGGAAAAAAAAATGTTCCAAGACAGAGTTACATTCGACATCTGGGAACCTCCTAACAGCTGGCTACCTAATGAATATGCATCTGCTTAAGAGGCTGTAGACCATTAATAAACCAATAGATGTAAAGCAGAAACCATCTTTGTCAGCTTCAAATGAGATTGGATGCAATGTGCTGTGAAGTGTCACTGTCACATTGAATCGAGTTTGGGAGGTTAACAATCAACTGTTAGCAACGTCTGTCTTTGTGTCTCTGCACTTTAGCTAATGCTCTTCCCAAACTGGTGACCACCCTCCTGACGGGAACTCCTTGCTCCTGGGTGTCTGCCTGGAGCCCCGCATATCGTTTATGTTTCAAACACGCCTTTCGTTTTGTTCACACTAAAGCCACGTGTTTGCCCAGCCTCTTTAAAAATAAAGGACCCCTGGTGCTGTGTATATTCTCAACAACGAAATAACTCCCATTTAAAGAAAAAAAACCACAATGAGATGCCATTTAACACCTACAGAATTATTAAAATTAAAATGACTAGCAACAGAAGGATAAATCAAAGACTTATCCACAAATGGGAAAGGTTGAAAATATCACCATGATGTTGGAGCACTATGGACTGCCAGGGAACGAGAAAATTCCTAGAACAAAACCACTGGGTCTGTCTGAGGATGGTGGCTTGGGTCTAGGAAACAGAAGGATTTCTCCCAAGTTGTCTCCCCCAAATGTATACCAAACTTAGCTGTTTGTGAATGACTACACACTTGGAGGTCATCAGTAGATCAGGGTCATTCTTCCTAAGAGCTATCAGCCATCTAGACCAAGCAGACACCACTGTTTATCCCACAACAAGCAGGACCCACTCCCTTCTGATAAGGATGGTAGTAGTCTGTTTCCTTGTAGGAGACCCAGAGAGGTCAAACGCGCCCAAGGATGACTAAGGCTAGGCTGCCATCTTGAATCTAGGGTCCGCCCATCTTGTCACATGTATACCCCGAGACCTTCCCATTCCTATGGACACACCCCTAGCTCATCCCCTTCCTGTCATGCTTATGCCAATCATACATCTCCTTCCTATGATGTGTATGCCTATGGTACCGCCCCTTCCTGAGACGTGTGGTTACCTGTAACCATGCCCCCGAAGGAAATAGAACCCTTGGTTAGCAATAAAGTGGGGCTCTCTCCTGCTCTCATGGCCGGGCTCCCCCCACGAGGACCACCAAGTGGGCCTGAGGTGAGCAGGCCACCATGAATGGTGTCTGACTCCATTACTCTGATCTCTCCTCTACCTCTCATGCTCTCTATGGCTTTACTATACTCTCTACTTATTGTCACTGTACAAATGCACCTGCTGGACCTGCGATGATTTGTTGGGGACTCTCCTCTCCCCACACTTGGGAACATCATGTGTGGGGTCTTCCAGAAGGCACCACCTGGCTCCCCATTCAGTCAGCAAGCCACTCATCCATACCATTCTCAAGGGGCCCCCCAAAAATGGTGTCCTCACAGAACCGTTTTATGATGTGGACACACTTCCCCAACTCATTGGTAAAGATGTATTAAGGCACATAACCATAGAAGCCCTGTCAAAAACCACCCGAGGCCCAGGGAGATTAGACCTAGCTGAAAAGTCCACAGGCGCAAGGCAGACATGGACCACAGCACTTGGGGGTCCTCAGTCAAGTACTGGTGGGAATGGGGGAGTATTGAGGTCAAGGAGGAAGACAAGGAATTCCAGGAGTTCTTCCACCTGTCTTCGGAATTTCGGGCGACTCATTTTCCGTTCTCCTGACCTTGACACAAGACCCTTGATGAGAGCCCACATTTTCTCGCGATTGTTTTAAAGGAGGAAAGCAGAATGAAACCTTAAACTTATTCTTTCTATTCATTCATTTTCCCTCCTCGGTTCACACTGAAAGCGCCCACCATAGGAGTGAATGAAAACTGAGAGTGAAGGCCCAGCTGCGCCAACAGGGAACCATTTCTCATAAATAGGGCACTTGGTCATAAACTGAGGCATGCTGGTGGTGCCATGGTCAACATGCTCAGCTGTTAACCCAAAGGTAGGCGTTTCAAACCTACCAGACACTCCACGGCTAGAAGATGTAGCAGTCTGCACCCGTACAGATTTACAGCCTGGGAAGCCCTGCCCTGCAAGGACACAGTGAGTGGGAATGGACTTGAAGTCACGGGGGTGGGTGTTTCATGAGGAAGTGAGAATTACCTAGCTGTCTTTGACAACGCTGGCTGCATCAGACAGACTGGGAACATCAGCAATCGTGAGGGACTCCCATGTCCAACGACATAAGAGGTCAGCTTGAATTTCTCCACAGAAATTGTGACTATATTGTGGGGAAAGAAGATCCTTTCCCTTCAAAAACGATCTACAAAGCACTACCATAGCCCCGCCATCAAGTTCGCTCACACTACAGACAGAAAGCCAAAGTCAAAAGGATGGGCTGCTTCAATGACAAAAGAAAGTGGGTTTGTAGGGAAGGACCCATCAGATTCATCACATAAAAATGCTACTATTTCATGTAACGATCCCATAAGAAACCATCTATTTGGGTACACAATGACTTCTATGAAACCCGGGGAGGTGGGGGAACATTTATTTGAAGAAATTGTGATGTTACACTTAGATGTTGGCAATGACTTCTAAATATGACTCAAAATGTTTCCTCTTTTAAAAAAATCATTTTATTGGGGCTCATATAAAAATGTTCTCTTTTTATGGAAAAAATCCCTTATGAAACTGTGATGCGACTCGTCCACCTGCAGTTAGATACTTTAACAATTTACAAACACATGGCTTCAAGCACGGTAGAGAACAGTGCAGCCATTCACCGCCCCTGCAACATATTCTAAGACCATTCTCCTGATGATTTAATTCTCCCTCCTTTTCTTCTTTTTTCCCCAATGTCACCGCTGTCAACTTGCTCACTGCATGAGGGGCCATTCTGATTCACAGGGTCACTGTGAGTTCTCCTCACCACATTCCAAACATCTTTGAGGCAAACAGGGCCTTTGGTTTAGGGTGGGCCTGCACTCTGGGGCCAGGAATGGTTTGATCTGTCTACAGTTCATAGCACTGGTGGTGAGAGAGGATGACATTAGGAACACATTTTAAGATTAAAAACAGAAACTAGTTGCTGTCGACTCAATTCCCCACTTACATCAGGGCAGACCTGGGCGATCCCTCAGGTTCTCCTGGTAGGTGGGTCAGTAGTTCTTCTGGTCTTTCTGCAAGATGCCTCTGGGTGGACTCAAGCTAGTAGCCGTTCCATTACCAGCCAAGCTGTTAATTGTGTGCCCGACCCAGGGACTCCATGAAGAAACCGACAGTCAAAGGCAGAGCCCTGGGATTGTTATTTCTGTCCTTAGGGACCGACACTGCGCGGGTGACGATTCTGTGTTCACACTGACAGCAGGGCACGGCACAGTCCCACCAGCATTAACGCCAAAAGACTTGGAAGGGAACTACTGTCCATTTCCTCTTTCTCTTGTGAACTGAGAAAGTAAAGGATGAGACTGAGCCAAACACAGATGGGAGCGAGCCAGGGCACAGTGCCGTGGCCATTGCACGTGCCCCTGTCGCTGGCCAGCACAGTTCTTGACTCCTTTTATTAGAAGGAGATGAATTAACATAGGGCGAGATGAGAAGCCTGGCCTACAGGATTTCCCTCTCCCTCTGCCCCTGGTAGACACAGTGTCAAACTATGTCTGACCCACAATACCCTCTGCCCTCTGCCAGAAGATGGGTCTCCTGGATTGTCTTAACAGCTCTGGGCCTGGCATCTGCCTGCCTCCCTCAAGCGTGGGAGGCACAACACAGGGGATGTGCAGCTCTTGCAGGCAAGCCTCAGGGAACCTGGCCCCAGGGGAGGGCTGGGATAACCCTGCTACGGCTTCCTCAGCAAAGCACTTGTAATCCCAGGATCAGGTTCTGTCCTGTGTTAGTCCGGGTAGACTAGAGAAACAAATCTATGGACACACACATGTGTATAAGAAAGAGATTTTTATACAAGAGCAATTGAACATTGAGAAAACATCCCAGCCCAGTCCAGATCAAGTCATAAGTCCAATATTAGCCCATATGTCCGATACCAATCTATAAAGTCCTCTTCAGATTCACAAAACACATGCAGTGATGCCGAATGCAGGATGATCATAGGCCAGTGGGTAGAAAGTCTTTGGATCCAGTGGCATTGTAAGCATCTCAATGCTGGCAGGGGGCTCTCTGTAGCTTCTCCGGCTTCAGAGGTCTGGTTGCATCAGGGTAGGTCCATGTGGCTTGTCAGCTGCTCTGTCTCCCAGGTAGTGGCAGAGAGAGAGGTGCCTCCTGCCTCCAAGGAGGAAGTGCCAGATTTCCCAGAATTCTCAGGAGAAGGCCATGCACACACAGAGGCCTCACTGGCTATGATCTGATTGACAAGCTAGACCCCACCCCTACACTCTCAATCCTCAAATTGACAAACGGTTATAAATCTACAAGTCCTGTTGTCTTTTGGAGACAGCAGCTTACTCCAAGCCCTCATAGAAACCTAAGCACAGACAAGAAAGCTAAGCAAACAATGTTTTTAAAGAGAGAGAGACATTAAACATTTTCTGCGATGGGGCAAAATCAAGCAGCCTTTCTCTTGGGCATGCAAATTATTAACATCCTTGGCTGCCAACTAGAAAGTTGGAAGAAAAGCCTGGTGATCCATTTTTGAGAACTTGGCCATTGAAACCCTGTGGTTTAGCTCTACATGGAGTTTCTTTTAATTGGAATGGACTTAACAGGGACTTGGTATCATCTGAGAAAGGCTGAGCTTTTATCTACTTGATCTGCTTTACTTAAGAATGATTGAATTTTGTGAAATCAAAAACGTCATTAATTTGGGGTTGCACCATATTCCCCCTTACGATAAAGGGTACAAAAATGCTGCCAATTAAACTGATGCAATGCTTTCTAATCCCTTAGTATTGTAGTAGTGCACTTATTGAAAGAACCCCTTTAGGCTTAGTCAGGAGCGCATTTTTATTAGATGTCACTCTTGATAATACAGAAGCAAAAGCAACAGGTTAAGAAATTTGAAAAACCTCTTCACACTCACAGTTCAATTCTGAAAACCTTTTCAATTCAATGTCATCCATGTCTGTGATCTTGCAACACAGTTTCATGGCCTGTGTAACCAAAAGAGTTGGTGACGTAGCATTTTTAAAAGTGTATTCCTTTTAAAAAATATAAATCATTTCAAATTATTTACAAAAGAAAATGATGATGGCAATCTATGTACAAATGTGCTTGATACAATTGATGCATGGAGGATATAAGAGCCCCCAATAAGCAAGGACCCATCAAGAATCAAGAACTACAGAGCCATATCCCTAATGAACATCAAAGCAAAAATTCCTTAACAAAATACTGGCCAATAGAATTGAAAAGTATATAAAACAAACAATTCACCATGATCAAGTGGTATTTGTAAAGGCGAAACTGAGGAGCAGGGAGGAAGACGGACATGACAGGACAAGGGAGAGCAGAAACAGAAATAGCTTTATTAGGTTGGGGGCGCTCCCGGGCGAGGTTCCATGACCTAGGCTCAGCAGCTGGGGGCGAGGGCAATAAAGGAGTGGTGAGGAATCTAGGGCAATTAGCATATGGGGCATGGAAACCAGGAGAATTGCTGGTGGACTCCTTGCTGGTGGACTCCTTGCTGCTTTCTTCGAGCCAGTAATATCTGGTTTCACTGGTTATCTTACCTGACACCCCCTGCTGCTGACCTTGGGGATGTGCAGCGAAGCTCGTGCAGGGCCCGGACCTGCTTCAGCTTAGTCCAAACAGGGGTTGCCTAGTTCAGACCTTACCCAAACAGTATTCATACCAAGGATGTAGGGATGGTTCAACATACGAAAGACCATTAATATCATTCGCCACATTGACATGAAAAATGATAAGAAACACATGTTAATATCAATAGATGCGGAAAAAGCATTTGACAATATCCCAAACCCATTCCTGTTTAAGACACTCAAGAAGATAGGAATGGAAGGAAAATCCCTCAATATAACACAATCTATATGTGAAGAACCAATAGCCAACATGGTAGTCAATGGAGAGAAGACAAAAACAATCCCTCTGTAAAAGGGGACCAGACAAGATGCTCCTTGTCCCCACTCTTATTTAACATCATGCTAGAGGTCATAGCTAACATTGTAAAGCAAAAAAAAAAAGACATGAAAGGTATTTGCATGGGGAAGAAAGAGGCGAAACTATCATTATTTGCAGACGATATGATTCTATACATGGAAAATTACAAAAGCTCTACAAGGGGAGTACTTGAAGCAATAGAGGAATATGACAGAGTGGCAGGATACAAGATCAACAAACAGAAGTCCATCGGACTGTTATACACATTGGACAAGACCACAGAAGAGGGAACCAAAAGGGTGGTACCCTTCACATTAGCCAAACCCAAATTGAAATATTTGGGGATATAGCTGGCTAAAAAGACAGAAAATTTGCATGAGGGAAAACTACAGAACACTATTACAAGAAACCAAGAGTGACCCTAACAAATGAAAGCATATCCCATACTCGTGGATCAGAAGATTCAATGTAGTAAAGATGTCAGTTCTGCCCAAGGCACTATATAAGTTTAAAGCTATCCCAATGCGAGTACCATCATCTTTCTTCAAAGAAACGGAAAAGCTGATGACCAGCTTCATATGGAGAAGCAAGAAGCCCAGAATTAGCAGAGAACTCCTCTAGAAGAAGGACACAGTGGGAGGGCTTGCTTTACCTGACTTAAGCACATACTATACAGTCACAGTGGTCAAAACCTCCTGGTATTGATATGACAGATTCTCAGACCAATGGAAAAGAACTGAAAATCCAGATACACAATCATTGGCATACCAACAACTGATCTTTGATAAGGGCCCAAAAGACATAAAATAGGAAGCAGATGCTCTCTTTAACAAGTGGTGCTGGAAAAAATGGAAATATACCTGCTGAAAAATGAAACAAGACCCTTATCTCCATGCACAAGAGTAAACTCAAGGTGGATCACAGGCCTTGAGGTAAAACCCCAAACTATTCGGGCCATCAATGACAGAATTGGGAAAAACCTGAGAACTTTGGTGCAGGGAATACATAGGCTATCAGAAATAGGGAAGGAGACAAATATATATGAGGCACAAATTTACAAGTGGGATAAACTGAAGATAAACACCTGTGTATATAGAAAGAATTCACCAAGAGAGTAATAAAGCCACAGACTGGGAAAACATCTTTAGCAATGACACATCAGACAAAGGCCTTATTCCTAAAATCTACAATACTCTGCTAGCTTCCAAAAAGAAAAAAACGAATTGCCCACTGAGGAGGTGGGCAAAGGACCTGAACAGAAGTTTCACAGGGGCAGAAATCCGAATGGCCAACAAACATATGAGAAAATGTTTCCGATCTTTAGCCATAAGAGAAATGCAAATTAAAACAACTGTGTGCTACCACCTAACACCCTCAAAGGTAGCCCAATTCAAAAAATCAGAAAGCAACAAGTGTTGGAGGGGCTGTGGTGAGATAGGAACTCTCGTCCACTGCTGGTGGACCTGTAGGTATGTACAACCACTATGGAAATCAATTTGCTGATATCTAAAACAGACAGAAATTGAGTTACCATACGACCCAGCAATCCCCTAACTGGGCATATACTCAGAAGAGCCAAGAAACAAACCACAGTGAAACATCCATGCTCCAATGTTCATCGTGGCACAGTTCACAGTTTCAAGGAGTTGGAAACAACTCAAATTTCCATCAACGGATGAATGGATTAAACAACTGTAGTACATACATACAATGGAGAACTATGCATCCCTAAAAAGCAGTGATGAACTGACAACGCACACCACTGAATGGGAAGAACTGGTGGAGATTATGCTAAGGAAGTAAGCCAAGCACAGGAAGACAAGTACAGCATAAGTCCATTGAGGTAAGCAAAAAAAAAAAAGCAAAAAGGGACATATGGGAAAAGCTACTGTATACAAACATTCCTGGGGTGAGGTCCAGGTAATATGGCAGGGGCCAGACCAAATCTAGAGATACATATGGTAGCCAACTAAAAAGGGAGTGGGGAGAACCACAAGGGTAGCGTGGGAACAGGGCACAGACACCCCTCAACCCAAAGAATGCACCCTCCCCCAAAAGAATGCACTTCAGAGGACAGCACTGAAGCTGCAGCTGTGAGAGAGGACACATCTGATCAGAGCTCACGGGAGCAAATGAAGAGTGAAGGAGAGCGGAGGGAGCACATCCTGGCCCACCAAGCCCCGAGGACGATGTTCCTGCTCAGAGCAGCCAAATGCACAGACAGGACCCTAGAGCTGGCCCCACCACGAGACACGATGTCCCTCACCATGAGGGACAGCACTGGAGACACAGTGAGGGAATCGTGCCCGATCTGACCCCACCACTCTGGGTGAAACACTAAGGCCGTGCAACAGAAGACCAAGGGGAGCAAAGCAATGAAGTCCCCGGGGAACACCAAAAACAGACTTTGGGGCCAGGGCGTGGCACCCCAACAGACTCAACTGGAAAACACTCCTAAAGGTCTACAAACAGACATTGAACTATTTATAGGCACTTCATTTGTTGTCAGTTTTTTGGTTGATGTTGTTTTCTTTTCTTGCTGTTTTGTTGTCTTTTATTTTGTGCTTATTTGTGTTTCTACAGGTCTATCTAGATAAGATAGGCGGGATAAACAATCTGGAGGAGAAAACAATGGGACCAACAATTCAGGGGGGAAATGGGAGAGGAGGAGGGGGGGGGAAAGGAAGTGGATTTTAACAGACCCAGGGGCAAGGGAACAGTGATCTAAAATCTATGGTGAGAAGGGCATAGAATGCCTGGTAGGGTTTGATCAAGGCCAATGTAATGAGAGGAATTACTGAAACCTGAATGAAGGCCTAACATGATAGTGGGACAAAGGAAAGTAAAAGGAAATAGAGGGAAGAACTAGGAGGCAAAGGACATGCATAGAGGTCAAAATACAGGCATGCACATATGTAAATATGTTTTTATGTAACAATAGGGAAATAGATCTATGTAAATATATTTATAGGTTTAGTATTAATGCAGCAGACAGACATTGGACCTCTACTCAAGTACTTCCTCAACACAAGAACACTTTCTTCTAATAAGCCCAGCAGCAAGGCTTGGTGATGCTCCCTTAGATATCAGTAAGAAAGTGCGAAGCTGCTTCATCTCCAAGATCTCTTCTTAGGGCATGTGAAGCATTTAAACATCACTTTATGGGGAAATAAGGAGTCGTGGTCAGGGTTTCATTTCTTCAAAGGCAAATACGCACTTCATCAAATGGGTTTCTGTTCTGTGTTGTGTTCTTCTTATTTACTGTAACTTTTCATCTTAATTACTGATTTAAAATATACCGTTTCAAGTGTCCTATAAATGACAACTCAACTGTGTGTGCAGTATCATGGTGTGCACAATTCATAAGAGACAACAATAGGGGTGGCCATGACCAGGTTCATGCATAGGCCGACACTGACAATTACAATTCCGTGGCTCCCAGTAACTGTAAAATTCACTGACTGAATTAGAATTGGGAATTAGAGTTAAAATTCACATTCACACTGGTCATCCTATATGTTTCCTCTGAGGAGGAGCAGATGTGAAATGGCAGGTGTCAACTAGGAATTTTCCCACAAGCACCCCGTAACCTCTGCGTTTTCTGTATTCCATCAATTCCAACCATCAATGCTGTGTTTTGTCTTCTGAATACCACATTTTATACACTTGAAAGGATTCGTTAAAAAACATCGTCAAAGAGTGAGAAACATGCCAGTTGTTTCTGGAAAGAGGGAACTTTTAATTCTCTGTATTAGAAAAGGGTGAAGGTGTGAGCTGGGCCAGAGGCATTTTGGAAAAAAGGCCTGGTCATGTGCTCCTGAATTCAGCCCTTGACCTACTCGGAGACTATACAGGATCGTTATGGCCCCGAACCAGCTACTACTTCCCCTTCCCTCTGCCACCCCTCTAGCTCAGCTCTAGCTCACAAAAAGTCTTACAACGCCTACTGATTTTTCATGTCCAGCCCCTCCTTCCCATCATACGTCGGCTCCCCATTCTCATCAGAATGAAGTCCAGCCCTTCGAGGCCATCTGACCACGGGGCTACCACGCCAGACTTTCACGTCCTGTTCCCACCCACGTGCACCAGTCAGGGGAACTCTGCCAGCACCTGGCATGGCACGCAGTGTCTGTTTCTCCGCCCCAGGTCCTGCAGCCTGTGCCTGCACGCGGCTCCTTCTCTCTGAAACACTCGTGCATCTCTGTGAAGGCAGAGTAACTACAGAAACATGGATCTTTGCTCCACTTGGATAGTCACAGTAACAGCAACCGTGAGGGTAGACACTACTCCCCGATAGTTCTTCTTCTGGATGAATAGACACCTACCACAACAACAGTAATAATAACAGAAGTAATAATAGTAACGATAATGTGACACGCACCTGTGCTGTCATCTGTGTGCCAGGCCTGTCACCTACCTGTCAGTTTGCCGCGTTATGGTGTCTTAAGTGTTGCTATGAGGGTGGAAATTATGCTCCTGGAACTTCAACTACCAACAGGTACAACCGTGGTGGACAGTTTCCAGTGGTGCTTCCAGACTGTGACAGACTAGGAAGGTCTGGTGATGTACTTGCTGAAAACCTGTTGGATCACAATAGCACAGGTCCAATTTGCTGACTTTGGACATGTCATCAGGAGGGATCAGTTGCTGAAGGAGGATGTGGAGAGCCAGAGAGAGCGAAGGGGACCCTCAGAAAGATGGACTTGCACAATAGCCCCAGCCATAGATATGAACATGGCAGCAATGGTGAGGATGAAGCAGGACAAGCAACCTTTTGTTCGGCTGCACCTAAGGTCACCAGAAGCCTGACTGGACTCCATGACAGCTAACAAGATGTGCCAGGGACGATGCTGAACCCTTAACACACATTCTCAGGGTAGCCCATGAGCTGGTATTACAGCTTCTGTGTGTGGAGGTTTGAGTCTAGAAGCAACTATAAGATCGATATTGAGCACAGTCACAATTGCCCTTGAAGCTTCCTTAAAATGCATGTGGATTTGTGTGCATACTCCTCCATAAGAGCATACATGTGTAACCATGCACACTTATGTGCATGCTGACATCATCTTGGGAGGTGAGTGCCCTATGTGGGAAGGCACCCAAAGTACCCTGTGGCCAGGAAAATGGTCCAGGACCAGGCAGTGTTTCATTCTGTTGTATGTGGGGTCTCGTGAGTCCGAGCTGATGCAGCGGCCACCAATAATGCAAGGGTAACGTCATTCTTCAGAAGGTAAGCCCAAGCTCCCACAAGTCTGGTGATAGCAAACCAAAACTGGGCTAACTATGTCCAGAGGCTATCAAAGTCAATTCTCAAATATGTATCACAACAAGCACTAAATACCATCATTCTTTCTTAACACCCAAAGGAAGCTGATATTTTTGAATGGAAAGATTGACTTACTGCCATCAAGTCAATTCTGACTCACAGCGCCATGTGAGAGGACTGAGAATAATTAATTCCTGAACGTACCAATTGTTCATATGAGAGTCATCACACAGCTGGTCAGTCGATGGCCAGGCTGGAGCCTGGGATCCCAGCAGAGGGCGCTGTGCCTGACTAATTGGCCAGCTTCTGGGATGGGAAAGAAGAGTATGCAAGGTAGCTGAGAGGTTGTTGGTAGTATTAGGACAGAGTAGAACTGCCCCACAAGGCAGTCAAAGCTGTAAGCTTTACTACAGGGCCACTGCTTTGTTAAAAGGCCACAAGGTCACTGGTTCAAGCCCAGACCAGGAAGAAAAGTTAGGTAATCTACTCCCCTAAATTAATCAAGGGAAACCCTATGAATCACAACAGAATAGCGTCTGAAACAGAGGGTGGAGACGAGGCTCTGGGTTAAAAGGCACTACACAACGGCCCCAATGAGTCTAACTAACAAACCAGTAGTCATGAAGACGGCATCGGTGGTAGATCAGGCCAGGCCGCTTTCTGTTGTGCATACAGTTGCCCTGACCTAAGGGGATGACCCAGCAACTATGGCAATAATTAATAAGCAAGCGGACAGTAGTCACATTTTGAGGTGAGACACTAAACCTTTTTTAGTGACAGGATGTCCAGAGGCTTTGGTTACTACTAGGCGTCAGGAAGACGTTGATCAAACGCAGAGTGGCTCTGCTGAGGGAGATGAGGGGGCTGCTTGTTTCAGCCCTCTCTAGTGCTCTCTCACTGACCAGTGCCCACGGGGACCCAGGGAAGGGAGGCACTTGGATCAGAGAGCCTAGGATATTGATTTTTATGTGCTCTATTTAATTTTTCACTGCTTCCAAGTTTCCTAGCTTCAGAGTTCCCACAATCCATCTCCCGAGTACTGATGGTTGCACCTTTTCCTCCTCATTTTTGAGTCAGGCTCTCAACAGCCAATGAAGGTCTGGAAAGTGTTTTTCTCCCATGTCATTAAGGTGCATTCGACTTTGCGGAGGTGGCTCGTCCCCAGTTGTCTCTGGCGTGCTTCCCACCACGAGGAGCACATCTTCTGGAATGATAGCAGACAATCATCCATTGATGCTCAGTTATAAGGTTTCACTGGCCAGTGTTTTAGAAGCAAAAGGCTAAATCCTTCTTCCTGCTCATGGTCTCCTCCGCGGTAACCTGTCCACTGTGGGGGAGCCTGCTGGTACTTGAAATAGCAATACATAGCTTCCATCTTCATGGCCACACACAAGCTACCATAGGACAATAAACTGGTAGTAACAGAAATAGATATTTGCCATGAAGTTGTATGGATTAATTAATAATACAATCCCAATGACTAAATGAAATGAAATTTACTAGGGACTAGTCTATTTTTAACTGTATGATACTTGAAAGAATGAGAAATACTCCCCCCCAGCTACCATAATCCGAATTCTACCTTACAAGTCTGGATAGAGCAGAGGTTGTACACTGGTGCAGATAGGAGCTGGAGGCACAGGGAATCCAGGGTGGATGATACCTTCAGAACCAGGGGGTGAGGGGCGATACTGCGAGAGTAGAGGGTGAGTGGGTTGGAAAGGGGGAACTGATTACAAGGATCTCCATGTGACCTCCTCCCTGGGAGATGGATGTCAGAGAAGGGGGTGAAGGGAGACATCAGATAGGGCAAGATATGACAAAATAACAATCTATAAATTATCAAGGGCTCATGAGGGAGGGGGAGCGGGGAGGGAGGGGAAAAAAGAGGACCTGATGCAAAGGGCTTAAGTGGAGAGCAAAAGCTTTGAAAATGATGAGGGCAAAGAATGTACAGATGTGCTTTATACAATTGATGTATGTATATGTATGGATTGTGATAAGAGTTGTATGAGCCCCTAATAAAGTGTTTTTTAAAAAAAGAATGAGAAATAGATTTTTTTGGAAGACTAGGGAAGGCTGCTCATCTTTTTCAAGAATGTTGAATTTTACAAAACAAAAGCTAGACCAGCTGTCCTCCATTTAGCTACTCATGGCGACCTCACGTGTGGCAAATTCGAACTGTAGGGTTTCCCATGGCTGATTTGTCAGAAGGAGATTGACAGGCCTTTCAACTTTATGGTGTGAATTGGGTGAAGGTTCACAGAGCAGATTGATCATCGGTTTTACATTCAACAATTCATATTTGGTTTTAATTCATTCATTGAAAGCCCCTCCATGTAGCAGTACGTGCTCCACTTCCTTCCTCATTCCATCGCTCCTCTTTCCTGCCCTGTCTGCACTTAGTGTGTACACACTGCCCTCTCAATCATTCCAAGGTGGTCCCACCTCACGGGTGTGATTGCTCCTCGTGGAGACCTGCTGCTGAAATTCGAGGGTGAGTTCAGCAGCAGGGGCACAGGCTGGTGGCTGCAGGGGAATATGGTGGTAGAATGAATCCACCGCCAGTAGTGCAACGACAGCTGTTGGGCTCAACAGGTGATTCAACAGGAGATGAGGAACCAGATATCAGATCCAGCTGCAATAGAAGGCAAAGGACCAAAGAGGATTCAACTCCCCTCAGTCTTCCTTCAACTCTGCTCAGTCTCCCTCTCTTATACAAAAAGGCTTATGACAGACACTAAGGAGGTGTCATCAGACTGCAACCCAATTGATAGGCTGTGCTCTGCCACTACCCTTACCCAAGGGTTGACATAATCCCTAACCTCCACAGTAACACACCATTGACCATGTCTTCAGTCTCTCTCTGACCTGCCTTTCCCCCCTGCTTCGGCATCTCTCTCTCTCCTTGGCTGCCTTCCCCATCCACCTTCCCTAACTTGAAAGGGAGGAGTGGTAGGGGTGGCCGAGTGCTTCAGAGTTCTGCTGCTAACTTTTCACTCAGTGGTCGGACTCCGCTAGCTGCGCTGCAGGAGAGAGGTGTGGCAGCCTGCTTCTGTGAAAGTTGCATCCTTGGAAATCCTGTGGAGCAGAGTCGACTGCCACACAAAGGGTCACCAGGACTCTGAATGGACTGGCACTAACTATCAACAACTGCTCATACTGCTCCCCATTTCTACGTGCTTTTGCACAGCAAGGAGGCCTGATGGCACAATGACTAAATGCTCAGCTGCTAACACAAGACTCAGGAGTCCTTTGGATTCCTCAATATAGCTGTGGCATGGTGCAGTTTTCCTGTCTCATCGGGCAGGTCCCCAATAGACTCCACAGAAACAGGTTAACTTGAAAAGCACACAGTCCAGAAACAGTAGTGAAAACTAGACTCCAAATTGTCCAAGACCCTCCTGCTCATTTGCAAATGTCATTTTTCTCAATAATATCTTCCCTGATGAGTCTCAGACAGAGTTGCCCCAGTCCAGGGATGCTCACACTTTTTCAGCATGCGAGCCACTTATAAAAGGATCGAGTCAAAATGATCTGCCAACTCCAAAAAATGCAAAACATATATTTTATTTATTTATTCATAAAATGCCTTGAGAATTCTTTATATGTACAATGTATGTTTATGTACATATTGTACAACACAACACAATGAGCTATGTACTTTTTGGTCATGACCTGAGTTGACTCTGATGACTTGCACTGAATGGACTGAGCCAGGGATGCATAGTCCGGACAGTAACTGCTGACAGCCAGCCTCAAGCACACTTCCAAAGGATCATCAGGCATGGTGGAACGGTACTTGGACTTAACGATCTTTCTGTGGGAAAAGGCTGAACATCAATAAGTAGAGCAGAATCATGCAGTCAGGGAGGTAGCACATTTTCTCATGTTTGGGTACTTTCCCTCTGCGAGTAAGTTCCAGAACTGTTCCTGCACTCTGGACTTCAGCTGCATGTTGGCTTGTAGTGTCAAACTCTCTCATCCTGTATGAAAGTGATATATTTTTGTCTTCTTACTTGGTCCAGCTCCCCCACTCATTTTAATACCCTTTCTTATGTTTACGAGAAAAAAAAACAAGGTCTAAAAATCGGTGATACCTTAGCTTGTCAGTTTTGCTGCACTTAGTTGTTTGCACATGCCTTTGACATCTGAGACTGCATCTGATTGGCTGTGCTGTATATCGATTACATGACAGGATTGATGATAGGCTTACTTCTATTTTTTTAATGCCATGCGATCAGCTACTTGATTGTGATCGACATATTGAATCCCCCTCCTCCAGTCACTACTGGGTTTTCCAAGGCATTTCGTGTTTTCAAGCCTTGCGACCCCTCGTGGATGGCTCGTTTTCTTCAGTGGCATATGAACACCTTGAGAGCAAAGAGCTTGTCTATTCTGTGAACCTACTGCCAGGAGAGGTGCTTGCTCCTAGGAGAGACTCAATAAGTGTTGGCTAACGAATACCCTGAATTCTATAAATCCAAAAGCATGCCTGTTGCCCACCAGTCTATGTAAACTCATAGTGGGCCCAAATGTTACAAAGTTGGGCTGAGCTCCTTCCCAGTTCTCAGTAATCTTGGATGTGATCGTTGTGGGAGCAGAAAGACAGGCTTTTCTTCCGCAGTCACAGAGACCTAGGTTGTTTTTTTGTTGGTATTCTTTAATGCTACAGAACTAAGCAATTAAGAATGTTTTGGACATAATCTGGGATCACGTTCGTTTTTTGTTTTTTTTACATTTTATTAGGGGCTCATACAACTCTTATCACAATCCATACATATACATACATCAATTGTATAAAGCACATCTGTACATTCTTTGCCCTCATCATTTTCAAAGCATTTGCTCTCCACTTAAGCCCTTTGCATCAGGTCCTCTTTTTTCCCCTCCCTCCCCGCTCCCCCCTCCCTCATGAGCCCTTGATAATTTATAGATTGTTATTTTGTCATATCTTGCCCTATCCGGAGTCTCCCTTCACCCCCTTCTCTGCTGTCCGTCTCCCAGGGAGTAGGTTACATATGGATCTTTGTAATTGGTTTCCCCTTTCCAACCCACTCACCCTCCACTCTCCCAGCATCACCCCTCACACCCCTGGTCCTGAAGGTATCATCCACCCTGGATTCCCTGTGCCTCCAGCTCCCATATGCACCAGTGTACAACCTCTGCCCTATCCAGTCCTGCAAGGTAGAATTCGAATCATGGTAGTTGGGGGGAGAAAGCATCCAGGATCTGGGGGAAAGCTGTGTTCTTCATCGGTACTACATCGCACCCTGACTGACCCATCTCCTCCCCTAAACCCCTCTGTGAGGGGATCTCCAGTGGCCGACAAATGGGCTTTGGGTCTCCACTCTGCACTTCCCCCTTCATTCATTATGGTATATATATATTTGCATGATGCCTTATACCTGGTCCCTTTAGCACCTCGTGATCGCACAGGCTGGTGTGCTTCTTCCATGTGGGCTTTATTGCTTCTGACCTAGATGGCCGCTTGTTCACCTTCAAGCCTTTAAGACCCCAGACATTATCTCTTTTGATAGCCGAGCACCATCAGCTTTCTTCGCCACATTTGCTTATGCACCCATTTGTCTTCAGCGATCGTATCAAGGAGGTGTGCAGCCAATTATATGATTTTTTGTTCTTTGATGCCTGATAACTGATTCCTTCGGGACCTCGTGATCACACAGGCTGGTGTGTTCTTCCATGTGAGACCTAGGTTTGTTTTTTTTAAAGGAGGTGGCAGGTAAAGTGATAAGATTTGGAACTGGGAGGATCCTGAGAGTGAGTTATTTGGTTACCTGGGGTCCTTGGAAGGAATTTTCAAAATGGACTAAGCAGGCAATCAGCACAGTGTCTCTCGAGTGTACAGTGGCTTAGGCACTGAGCTGCTAACTGAAAGATCAGTAGTTCAAACCCACCAGCCGCGCCCCGGTAAAAGCTGAGGCTATGGATGCCCTTCGAGATTTACCGTCTCCGAAGCCCTGTGTGGGTCTCTGGGAGTCGGACTCAATTAAATGGCGGTGAGTGGCTTGGTTTGGGGAAAGCACTAATGGGGCACAGGAGCTCAGTCCTGCAGACTCAGCAGTAGAGCCTCACTTTCCGTTGATACCTGGGCTCCGTGCCTCGCGCACAGCCGCCACCTGTGCTTCTGCTCTCACGCCGAACAGGTTTCAAAGGAGCTTGAAGACGTCGACGAGGAAGAAAGACCTGGCAATCTGCTTCGGCACATGGGCCAATGGAAACCCTCCTAACCAGAGTGGCCTGAACTGCCCTGGGGTGAGGCCTCAGAGCTGGGCACAGAGGTGTGAGCCCGGCCCCAGCCACCCCAGCAGCTCACGCTGCCAAGCTCTCGACCAAGTATAATTCTATGATGCGAACGCGCGCCAGAAAAATGACCTGACCTCCATGATTGGACAGTGTGCTTCCCAGCCCAGCACAAGGTTGTTTCCTCTGACCTCACTCTGATTCCCATAAATAAAATCCTCGTCTAAGGCCTGAGAGTTGGGTTCCCCACCGCCGGCCCGGCCCCCCTCGGAGGGTCCTGGGTGAAGCGCCCCACCAGATTGGCCTGCGCGTCCTGCGTTCACCCTGCTGGCTGTGAGGACCTTGGAGACGTCAGTCATCGAGCAGGGAGGCCCTGACCCTTTCTGGGCCTCCTTTCGCGGCACCTCGGTGAGGCTCGCCTCCCGCCTCGGCACAGAGAAGCAGTAAAATGCCCTGCTCCGCCTGCAAATGAAGGTCCTGCTAAGTCATCAGGGAACACCAAGTTTAGCGCGCCTTGGATGTTCCATCCTGAGCGTCATTAGAGGAAACGAAAGTACACATTACAGGTTTGCATAATGAACAAGCCTCAAGTTAGGCTTGCCGCGATAGGGCTATCCGTCATGGCGCAGATTAATTATTTAGGAAAGCACTTTTTACGGCGAGTTTTCATTTGAGTGTTGCCCCTTTGATGTATGTGTGTAAAAATGACGAATCCATCGGACATTGCTATTGTACTTGTGCATCGATCACCATCAGGCCTTTCCCCCCTTCATAATTGGTTTATTAATTATAGCATCTTAATGATCTGTTTAAAATAAATAAACCATTTACACCATTTCAAAGGTATTTTGTGAGGCTCAGCTGATATTAAAATAGCACAAGCCTTATGTGCTTTTTCAGCAAGTGACCTAATTAGTTAATAAAGTAATTGAATATTAAAAAGGATGTTGCAAGTGATTAAAATTTAAGAGCCTTCAGAATGTTATTAAAGCTATAAATCATACATCACTGTTTTAATTTGCATAGCTACAGAATTGCTAATGGTCCCACGTGCACACAGGGCTTGACAATTAGTCCTTTAACAAAATGTTGGTGATGTTGAGGTACCAACTTCTCCCAACCTCTTTTGATAGCTACATAGAAACCCGCTTTTGCCAAATTAAATACCTAACCGTCGAGATGGCGGTTTGTCCCTCTGACAGGTACTTCAGTTCAACCAATACCTAGGAAGACTAGTGTGTCCAAGCAGTGAGGTGTGTGAGTGGGGGTGGGAGTGGAGGCTGGGAGGGGTTACTGGTGAGCAGTCTACGCATTCTCAGCAGGAAAGGGAATGAGTCACATAGTTCTCCACATTTGGGTAGATGCACAGAAAGGCAAGCAGGAAAAATAGAGGACATTGCTAGGGAAACCTCAACTAGTCTGGCAGGTTATGGACCCACGACTTAATTCCAGAAGGGGCTGTTCTTTTATATACATGAGTTGTGTTAGTCCAGGTAGACTAGATAAACAAATTCATAGACACTCATATGTGTATAAGAAAGAGCTTATAAAATAAGCCCACATGGAAGAAGCACACCGGCCAGGGCGATCACGAGGTGCCCAAGGGACCAGGTATAAGGCATCATGCAAAAAAAAAAAAGATATAAGTGTGTGTATGTATGTGTATATATGTGTATATGTATATATGTATGTATATATATGTATATATATCATATTAAATGAAGGGGGAAGTGCAGAGTGGAGACCCAAGGCCCAAGTGTCGACCAATGGAGATCCCCTCATAGAGGGGTTTAGGAGAGGAGATGGGTTAATTAGGGTGTGAGGTAGTATCGATGAAGAACACAGCTTTCCCCCGGATCCTGGATGCTTCCTCCCCCCAACTACCATGATCCGAATTCTACCTTGCAGGGCTGGATAGGACAGAGGCTGTACACTGGTGCATATGAGGGTTGGAGGTACAGGGAATCCAGGGTGGATGATACCTTCAGGACCAAGGGTGTGAGGGACGATGCTGGGAGAGTGGAGGGTGAGTGGGTTGGAAAGGGGGAACTGATTACAAGGATCCACATGTGATCTCTTCCCTGGGAGAGGGACAGCAGAGAAGGGGGGAAGGGAGACTCCGGATAGGGCAAGATATGACAAAACAACGATGTATAAATTACCAAGGGCATATGAGGGAGGGGGGAATGGGGAGGGAGGAGGGGAAAAAAAAGAGGACCTGATGCAAGGGGCTTAAGTGGAGAGCAAATGCCTTGAGAATGATTGGGGCAGGGAATGTATGGATGTGCTTTATACAATTGATGTATGTATATGTATGGATTTTGGTAAGAGTTGTATGAGTCCCTAATAAAATGTAAAAGAAGAAAAGAGAAAAAAATGATTATGGCAAAGACTGTACAGATGTGCTTTATACAATTGATGTATGTATATATATGAACTGTGAAAAGAATTGTATGAGCCCCAATAAATTGTTAAAATTAAAAAAAAAAAAAAGAGCTTATATACAGGAGCAATTGAATATTGAGAAAACATCCCGCCCAGTCCAGATCAAGTCCACAAGTCCACTAGTAGCCTACAAGTCCGATACCAATATATAAAGTCCTCTTTAGACTCACAAAACACATGCAATGATACAGAATGCAGGAATATCACAGGCCAGTGGGTGGGTAGTCTTGGGTATCCAGTGGCATTGTAAGCATCTCAGCGCAGTGGTCTCCATGTGGCTTCTCCAGCTCAGGGCACTAGTGTAGTTCCATGTGTCTTTTTAGCTGAAATGTCTCCCAAGATGTGAGCTGAAAGAGAAGAGCATCTCCTGCCTCCAGGGAGGAATATAGGAGCTCCCAGAATCCTCAGGTGAAGGCCATGCCCACACAGAGTGTCTCATTGGTTATGACCTGATTGGCAGGCTAGACTCCACCCCTTCACTCTTTTTTTTTTTTTACATTTTATTAGGGGCTCATACAACTCTTATCACAATCCATACATACACATACATCAATTGTATAAAGCACATCCATATATTCTTTGCTCTAATTCACTCTTAATCCTCTCAAATTGACAAGCGATTACATAAGGACCACATGAGTGTCCTTGGATTTGTTCTCTAATCAACCCAGTCTAACATGGCACAATTGAGTGAAAATGTAACTTTAATTTTCCAGTCAGAATTGTGTAAACGAAACTAGCTGACATGTCTATGGTGTTTTTCTGCTATAATGGTTAGTCCTCTTCAATTAGAGCACAAACAAAAATGAATTTTTTTCCCTGGCAAATTGATGTAGGTGATCTGCTGTTGTCAGTTCCATCTTCAACTGATTTCTTTGGGACATTGCCCGTAATTTTTTCTGCAAAGCATCAATGACTTCACTCTCCTTCCACTGAACCTGTCATAAATTTGATGTTTGCTTGTTTCAATTTTAGCAGAATTCATATTGTTCCGATAGGCTTTTTACAAACTGATATCTTCTTAGTACCTCAAATGAAATCCTATCCAGATATGGCATAACCAGTTGAAAAGAAATCCATGCATAATTTTTCATAATGCATGTTTTCTATGAACTTTTTGAAGCCCCTTTTTTGTATTTTATTGTGAATAAAGAAAAATTATAAGAGAGTAGCAGAGGGACTCTAATCGCGAGGCCTGGGGGTGGGGATGGTAAAGAAGGGCAGGTGAGCAAGCTATTTGGACCTGGCAACAGGAGAGAAGAAACCTTAGTCCCAGACCTCGATTCCTTGAACAGGGGTTCAAGGCCATTCGAATCAGTTGAGTCAGGGTGATAAAGTGAAACCATAGAGCCCGGAATGTTTAAAATGTCTGGGATCCATCCTGCTCACTGGAACCAGGAAATGTATGGCCCAAATCTGGAATAGGAGACTTGGAAGAGGTGTAGTGAGCCTGCTCAAGAGTCAATGTGGGAGGTGGGGTTGTGGCCAGGACTTTGGTGAGCCACCATCTTGGCACTGGGGCTGCCGTTTCAAAGATGTCTGTGTCAACACGCACGCGGCTCTCTTTCTAGAAGAGGTAGGTTAAGTTTCTAGCAAGCCTCCCACTTGTGGTTTTCCCCATTCCAATTAGTGTTGCGACTCACACGTGTTAAAAACTTGGGCCCGTTTGGGTGTGGCTCCGCTGGCCATGACTGAACCCGTGCAGCCCTGTCTGGTACTTCTGAAATGGCCAGACCTTCCTGCCAACAATGTGTGGCTTCCTGAGGCTGGTGAGCAAGTTACACGAGCGGGAAAACCTGAGCAGTAGAACAGTAGGGGTGATTGTACCAAGAATCTGAGACTCGTGGAGGAAAGAGAATGGTGCTCGGCTTCTGGCCCCTGTCCACCTCAGAATATTTGAATTCTTGTGGGACATTTAAAGCCATCCACTGGTAAGGCTTCATGCTACAGTTTGCATGTCTAGGCGTAACGGCATGGGAGCCCTTTGGACCTCACAGTCACACAGCACCTCCAAATGGGGCCACAGACCCAGACATCCAGAGGGCTGAAACCGCCTCTTGTTCAGCGGGCATTCAAAGGTATAAATAAACACCACAGCTGTCTTATAGAAAGCTCTGCCCTGACACTTCAAGTAATAGCAGTGGTTGGCTCTCGGCCCTGAGAGGCCCGTGTGTGTGTGGCTTTTTATGTGTATTTGTCCTCTAGTGTGCATTTCATAACTGATGTAGCATGCTCAATTAATTAGGAAATACATTCATATTACCAATATCACTATTGGTTTTAGCTCCATTTCCATAAGGAACTGGCCAACCAGGGAAACCATGGAGAACTGGCTCCTGCGTGGAAGGGGACAGAGACGCTGCGAGACCAGCATGCCGGCTCTGCGTACTCGTGCTTTACTCGTGCAGGGCTAGGACGTGTGAGAAGTCCTTATGCTGATGGCATAAGGCAGTGCCTAGCAACAGTGTGAACAGAAGCCACGACTAAAGAGCAATAGCGAGACAGAAATTCAGTCCACAGTGCGTTCAGCGTTTAGGTTTTATAACTCTACATAGATGGCTATCAGACTGCTGGTATTGAAATTCGTGCAAGCAAGAATAATAATCACATTGCTCACGCCGTGAAACGTGCCAGTCACCGATTCCAACTCTTCCCACTACAGCTGTTCTAGTCCTGTCTTACAACCAAGGTGTGTGTGTGCGGGATGTGCCTGTGTGCGCTACGTAACACAGGGAGCTTGTGTACATAGAATGTGCATTAACTCGCTGTGCACCTCGATCACGCCTGGCCCAAGAGGTGTTTACAGATGGCATGAATGCAAACTTTTGACTTTCAATAGCTGTAGCTTTATTTTAATGAATACTTCCAATTGAAGGCCAATTTCCCCATTCCCCTTCGATAGGGTGGATGCAGAGTTGCCTCTGCCATGAAAGAGAAACAGTGAATCAACAATACTTAGGGGACAACTGTTTGGCTGAGGGTACACGTGCGGAACATAATTAATGTCGCTGCACATACACAAGATGATGGATGCGTGTCAAATGTTTTGTTATATATATGAGTATATTTACCATAATTCGAAAAGATAGACAGGTAGACTTGGCATAGAGGTATTGCTTTGGGCAAACTCTCTCTGACAGGAAATTAACCAAATCAAATGTCATGCACAAAACAAGAAGTCATTTAAAAGAATACTGAAATGAATAAATATGCAGTGGTCTGCCAGGATAAGAAAAACCTCGAGAAGTATCCCATCAGCTTCCGTGTGGGCAACATGGGCTGTGGAATAATCAGCGAGGGGCGCAGGCCGTGGGTTGGGCTTCTGATAGTGATGGTAGCTCCGCAGAGCTGGCCCCGTGACCGGTGGCACACACATGTAAAGCGACCGCTGATGGCCCAGGAGTAGCTTTGCCACGTGACACTAATTGGCCCACACAGGAGTGAAACCATGACCTTCCCTCATTAGCCACATGCTCAGACCAGCTGAGCTAGCTCACTCTGGGTCACTGAGGTCCCATGTAGGAAATTACCATTCTGGTGCCCCGTGGCCCCCTCATAACCCCAACTAATGACTGTCCCGGGGAGCCTAATGTTGTTCCAGAGGGAGCAGCGGCTCTCCCGGCAGGAGAGAGGCCGGTGATGGCCGGGGAGAGCCCACTGAGGAGGCTGGGAGTCGTCGGGTAGCCTAGGGAAATTACTGCAAACACCCGTGTGCTAGGAAAGCGGACAACCTCCTGCTCCGTCCACTTGCTCCACAGATGGGGCTGGTCTGTGTGGCTCGTGGCAGCAGCCTGTGGCCCCTGTGTGTGGAAGACTCTCTTCCTTGCGAGACTGTCCTTGACGCGGGCCCCTTGTCTGAAGGGAGAAGCAGGGCAGTGAAGGGAGTTGCTGAGCTTCACACGGCGCGCTCCCCACAGCATGGAAGAGGAGGAATGATGTCGGAGTGTTCCTGGTGCTTGTCACGTGGACTGTTCCTATCAGGACACGGAGCCTGAGAGGGAGGAGTGAAAGAAGCTGGGCTCCCAGAGGACGAAGGACAGTCTACAGGAGGAATGGATAGCTTGCCTGAGAGAACAGCTACCGGCCTTCAAGCCATCATTGCGCTAGTTTTTCGCACCTTTCTAGTTCAGGACAAATCTTGTCTCGGAAGAAGTACAACCATGATCCTTCTTAGGAGGGAGGATGGGCAGGCCAAGCTCATGGACGGTAGACATTTTGTCAGGAGGGACCAGTCCTTGGAGAAGAACATCACACTTGGTGGCAGGTCCGTGAGAAAGAGGAAGACCTTCAGTGAGATGGACCGACACAGTGGCTCGCCAATGGCCTCAAACGTGGCCAGTGATGAGGGCTGTGCAGGACTGGGCGGTGCCATTGATCCGTTGGGTCAGCGTGTGTTGGAAGTGACTCAATGGCACCCAATACAGCAACAACAGTTGAGGCTTCAGGAGAGTCTAATGAGATGACTCTGTAGTGCTGTAGAGAGCAGGCGTCCTTCCTAAACTGGGGGGAATACTGTAATGAGAGGCATACTGAAGAGCTGGAAAGACCAGGGGAACCGGTCTTCTTTCAAACCAGGCTATTGGTGGATCCGTCCAAGGGCCAGATGATATGGCGGAAAGCTGCCTACTTCTCACTTGGTTGCGCACTTTCTAGAGCCATGGCTGGTGGACTTCTACCTCTTGTATCTGCTCTGCGAGCCAAGAAGCAGTTTCCACTCACAGCCACAGTGCAGTATGGATCAGAAGGGACTACAGACACAGGGACAAATCACCAACCCATAATTTAATTCAGCCTTCTGATTTCTCAGTAGTGTGAGGGGCAGGCTCCGCTCATCCTCAACGTTTCCTGGTTAGCACCTGAGAAACTGATTATGGTTTAGGTGCAATTGGTTCACAATAAGCCTAAGAGTCAGCTGCAGGTTGAGTGTTGACTCCACCACTTGTTAACAAAGACACTAGCCAGTGGTTCCCGAGCTTTCATTCCTCATGAATGTGCATGTGGAGGCAAAGTCTCCTGTGGTGGTGGGGACCCCGAACACATGAGGGGACAGAGCCAGCATGTTAGAAGAGGGCCATGTGTCTCCTTGTGCCGCCAACCTGTCCCGGTGCTCGGTGTGGGACAGAGATGTAGTGCGCGGTGGCAAGAGCTAAGAGCCCGAAGGTGCCCCGGGGGTGCTGTCAGGTAAGTGTTAAACTGCTGGCCGTGAGGCCAGGGAGGCTGTCTGCTCCTGTCAAGAGCCACAGCCTCACAAACAGGGTCGAGAGTCAGAATCAACTTGGCGGCAATGGGTCTTGGTGAGCGAGGGCAGGAGATAATGCCTTTTGGTTCTCATCACCTTTGGTTGTTCATTTGAGGAGCAGACGCTACTCCGCAGGCACGATTCCAGCTGACCGCAGGGTGCTGGAGGGAAGGTGGGGTGGGCCTTGGCCTGAAGCACTTGGTGTTACTGGACTCACTCTGTCCCTCGACCTCAGTGTTCCAGCCTGAACAGGATGTTTGCCTCTGGTAAACATTCCTCTGCCCAAGATTTATTTGCTTTCTGGACATGCTCACTTGATCCAGAAAGCAAAAGAGCTCCAAACTTTCTCACAAATGGGCTCTCAGGAATCCAGGTTTGGGAGAGTTGAACTGTTTTAAACAGTAGAATGGGTGGTGAGGAATGGGGGCTTCAGGTGCAAGTAGACAGAACTCTCAAGAGACAATCAGGAGCTCCACAACTTGAGAACAGTGCCAGACTTCTTCAAACAGTGGACACTGGGCAATCTTTGTCCCCTCGGAGCTCCCGGCTAACAGGCTGCCTGATTGCCACCAGCGCCATCAGCCAGGCTTCCTGAGCTCCAAATTAGGTAGACCCAACAGTCTAATACTGGTAGGAAACACTTCTATCGGTACTTGGGTTGATTATAGCTTGTCGTATGCCACCCCCACCCCAAGTATCTCAGTCCAGACTTGTGAGCATTTAACAATAAATTGTGGAGCCTGGGTCCTTCAGGTAAGCAGTTCTCTTTAACCCACTGCCACCTAGTGGTGACTGAGCAGACTTACACGTGCTTCATTTACAGCCAAGGGGACTAGGGCGTCTGCAAAGAATGTTTTCTCATTTTTCCATGGCCACTTCTAATGGGGAAGCACCGAGAAAGGGTGTTCAGTGCACCGCATTCCACTGGCCTCTACCCTCCTCCAACACGTAACCATCACCATACATTTCAAATGTCCAGTCAGGGCCCTTATGCCTACATTTTGATCAGCAAGTACCTTTCACTCACTCATTAGTCTTCTGTATGCACTACACAGAAGCCAGCTAAACCTTTCCTGTGTGCTGGTTGAGCCTACGGAGCGGTGTGTGTGCAAGTGTGTGGGGGTGTATTTCTCGAAACACTGGGCAGTTAAAGCCAGGCTTCCCTCTTCAGAGCCCATGTGGTTTGTTAGTCCACCTTTCCCGGGGGCAGGTGTCGGTAATCAAACCAGCACCCTGGCAAACACCCCACAATTCCACTCCCTGGCCTCACCCAGAGGAAGGCAGGTGGCCGATTCCCGCACTTCTGCAAGCATGTGAGGCTCAGTCAGGCAAACACTCAGAGGGGAGCCCAGCAGGAGGTGGCAGAAAATGGATTCACACCAGTAAGCTGTTTGGTGGGATGGATTCTGGGGCCAATGACCATTGCTTCATAGAGATCGTTCATAATGTGGGTCCCATGCCTTTTCCAGGGGAGCAAATCTACAAGTGGCTTGCTACCCAGAAAGGGCCCATGGCTATGACAGTGAGCCCACAGACACCCAAGAGGTTTCGCCTTCTGAGTGGCGTCTGCCCTCTGTAACTGACTCCCCTTCCCAGGCTCACCCCCCTAAGAACCAGCAGAGACCAAGAGCCAGGACCTGTAGACATTCATATTTATTAGTTTCCAGACTCCCAGAAGACGCTTGGCTAAAGCGGAACATTGCAAACTGACAGTTCTCCCAGCACTCCTCCCCAAACAAGAAGTGTTTAGGTGAATTTAACACTTAGCAGCACTTTAAAGACAGATAACAAGTCACGGTTTCTCTATGAGCATCTGTGATCTAAACAGTGAACTCAACACACAGAGGCATCCAGGTTTGTCTGAGAGGACAGTCAAACGGCACGATGCAGACGGGAATCTGTAGGGCTGCCAGCTGGATGCTGGCGTCGACGAAGCAATTCACCCAGGACACCGTTTTCCTCCGCTTCGCAGTCAGACCAACAGAAAAAGAAGCCGACAGCTGCCCCAAAACTAGCTCACATGCCACTCAGCCAGATCATCAGTGGGTAAATCATACCCTTTACATTTGTCAAATATATTTTTCACAGCTCTTATAAAAACAAACAAACAAACAAACAAACAACATCACACATAACGTCAGATATTTGCTCCAAAGGCCTAAACATTGAAAGCAGCCGCAATGTGTTGGAAACAGCTTTCCTGAGGGGCAGCTCCGTCTGTTCAGAGAGGGTGTTTTTAAAGAAGCACCAACTCTGACAGCTTATCACACTACTTTTTCTTCTACATAAACAAAGACCCACGCAAGATCTCAGATGCACTTAGTCTTCTTCCTCCAGGTCCCAGAACCAGTCAACACCATTTCTTGACAGTAAGCTTTCATTTGTATTACAGTGGTGCAAACTAACTTACAAACCTTTGAAAAATACTCAAAACACTGGGGAGAGGTGGTCCAAGCCTTGCTCTGAGATACAATCTGTGACGGAACCCCCAAAGGCTTCTCTTAACTCCATCAACCCAAGTTGCCAGAAAGTAATAACAGGTCACCCACCTTGGCAAGGCAGACCCAGGTCTCGCCGTGCTCCCTGACACACACGAAGTAAAGCTACCTGGGAGCGACTGTCCACAAACACACCGGCTACTGAAAGGGGACCCACTGTGCTCTGCTATCTGGCACGAGGAAGTAGAGTAAAACATTTGCAAAATCATAAGGTGTGCATGACAGTCTTACACGAACCTTGACCTTTCCACAGTATTTCGTTCATTAATAAAAATGCCTACAATTCGGGAAAGCTTTGGGGGCAGCACCAGTGACAGCTAGTTGTCTTGGGATAATTTTTTCCCCTCTGAAGGCAAAATTCAGGTAAAAAATTGTCAACATAATCTATGGAATGGATTTTGTTTTATGGTTATCTCAGGTCGGTGGCTACAGGAAGAGTGTAACTAGAAATGCACACATCCATTCTATGAGCAGTTCGGTTTCTGATTTTTTCTCGGGATGGAACAAGTGGCACGGCCGCGGATTAAGGTTAGCTAATGGCTCCCTGTAGCCCTGACAGTGTCTCCACAGGCTCCTGGCCGGAGTCACCATGAGGATCTTACTGCGAAGTGTCTCTAGGCGTTCTGACCTGCCACACACTACCAGCTGAGCCGCCACACAGAGCAGGGTACCGATAGGGCTAAAGCCACTTGCCCAAGACACGGTGCCTTTGATGCTCCCAATGTGACTGGATCTCTTGCCACACTTTGGTCCCTGAAAGGAAGCACAAGTGCCTCCCAAGTGCTTGACAAACAGCCTCAAGAGCAAGCTCTCCGAAGCGAACACAGGAGAGTCACCTTCTACGAGGGTCTGTGGCTTTGCTGAGGTCTCATGACTAGTGATGGCGTCAAAGGCTGAAATTGGAGGTTTAAAAATAAGTACTCTCCCTACCAAGTGTCTCAGGCCTGAGTCCCTAAGGAAACTGGAGACCAGCCTTGCTGACCTTAGCAGTTTGGACCCTCTGGTAGGTGGGGGCAGGGCGGGGACGGGGGCATACTTCCAGTGCTCTCACCTGGGCTGGGTGCCACTTCACCTTCTAATGAAGTCACTTCCATAGCGACAACCACTTTTTTAATGGTGACAATCACATTTTTTTTGGAGCGGCATACACATTATTCGGGCCTGCATTTTTCTTCTTTAAAAGATATTTCTCCAATAATAAAGCCAATATATTTTTTAAATGAATTTGTCTGAAAAATGATTACAATGTTTTGTACAAAATCACATATTTACTGGGCAGTACTGATTCAAGAATCACTGTCTAAAGCAAACAAAGCAATGGGAACAAATTACCCACAATTTAAAAATGATTTTCATAGCACTGTCAAGTTGGGAAAATTGAGAAATCACTCCCAACATGGCCATACAAAAATTATGTGTAAACATAAAAACTGGCATCTGGTTAAAATTAACATGGTTAGATCTAAGTATTAGAATCAGTGAAAATGACTATATTCCCTTTATTCCAAATTTCCACACTATTGAAAAAATACATAGTATTCAGTAAAGCTTCTAGTTGAGACCTAAGAGGGCCAGTCGGATGGGGAAGGCCAAACAGGACAGACTGGGAAAGAGGCAAGGGCAGGGTTGCTTGAGGATTAAACAAGACAACCATTAATTTGGGAACAGAGTAGACAGGCTATTAAGAAGGGAATTGACCTTAGCATATGCAGTCCCCGCTCTAGCCCACATTCGCACCCTGGAACTTCAGTAATAAAACTTTAGTGTATCTTGTCTGGCTCTACGGAGCATATGTGAAAATATTTGAAGAGAAAAACAAAGAAACAGGAAAAACAAAATCATGATAAAAAAAACGCCCACCAATTTCCCTTTAGGGATGTGTCATTTGTACACACTGTTCTTCCTTTGGGACGCCCTATCAATGCAGCGCACCCTGGGAAGTTTCAGGGGAAGTCTCGCTGCTACACATCAGACAAGGCTGGGTGCTGGGAAGTGGGAAGAGCAGCCGAGAAACCCTGCTGCCCTCTTAGGGAAGCTGCTCTGAGAACTTTCCTCATCCGTTCCTTAGTAGGCGAGCAGGCAATCGGGATGGCTGCTAAAGACATGGGGGATGGCGACTTCCTTCTGTCGCTCCTGCCCTGCTCTTAAGACATCTTAGAAACGATGAAAGAGGAACGCGAATGATTTGTGACTTAAAGCTGTTTGGGCCTTTAAATGCTTCTCTGGAATCCTTTGTGCTAATCCCCCTGTGAGGTAGGTGGCCGATGGGAGAACTGAGGCACAAAGGGGTTAACTCAGCTCACCTCACACTGTGTGAGGGCCCACAGACCATCTGGCAGGAGGACCAGACTCCAGCCTGCTGTGCTCAGAAGGCCTGGCTAAGTTACATAGTAAATACAGCCCAGGAAAATGTTCTTTTCAAGCATTCTAACCAGTCAGTCACTTCACGTTGAGCCTAAGCTATCTGAAATAAAATCAAAGATAAGTTAACAAAACAAAATCCACATTGCCTAATAGTCTGTGTCAAAATGGACACCATTCTGCACAGGCAGCTGAAAACAGAGTACATTGTGACTCAAGTAGAAACGTTTGGTTAGCGGGTCCTATGTGGTTCCTGCTACTCTAGCCAGGCCATGGGGGAGGCGCCCATATCCGCTGACACACCACTCAATGCACTCTTTGGCCTGACACTAGGGAAGAAAAACCACCACCGAGTTTCACAGTAGAACCCTTCTACAAGAGATTCTCCACAGGGCCAGCCCCCCTGGGAAGGGGGCTTGCAGCCAGGCAATGCGGGCGTAGTACTGAGTTCAGGCAGAACTCTTTGAAGCCAGACACCTGGGTCACAGGCCCCTGCCATAAAGCTCACGAGACAGCTCACACAAGCGAGGGCAGCACCACAGGGCACATGCAATAGCACCAGGCCACGGGAGGCAGAGAGGACACAAAGCCGCCATGCAGGGATCGTGCTGCCCCTCTGGCATGCCATGCGCAGAGGCGGCCTCTGGGAAGGGCAAAGGAGGAGGCGCTGTGCAACTTTCCACAGGAAGGAGAGGGACGGAAGCTGAGCGGTCAGCTCTCCCGAGCACACCCTGTGAAGTTGGAGGCTTTTCTAGGTCTTACAAGCTGGTCAGTGACAAGACTTTCATTTCTCGATCAGGAGATACTGGTGTGGAGCAGAAAGCCTAGGTCCGTCACCAGGGGTGGGCGTAGAGCCCCAGGGCGGTTTCCACAGCGCCTCAGAGCCACATCCACAAGTACTCAGAGCACGGGCATTTAGCACGGGACCACTTAGGCTTTTGCAGTCGCACCCTTTTTCCTGTAGCGCTATAGTCTCTGAGGGTAAGAATCTGATCCCATCAGAGGCCCTAGTTCACGTGGCCGAGCACCCATTCCGTGAGTTCTGAGCACTGGAAGCAGACCAGCACACCAATCAGACACTCCACCTTGATATTAATGGGAGAACACTCCCTGCCCTCCTCTCCCAGGGCCTGGGCCGGGCCGGGCTCTGTCCTCTGCACATGCAAGACCAGAGGGACTCGCTCCAGCTCAGTCCAGCCTCGGTGCGACACTAAGATACAGCAGAGCAGCCATCCATGCAGTTTATTCCTACAAGCCGCGCTAGTGTGAGGCTGAGCTCGACGGTCACTGCGCAAGATGGACAAGCAGGACATTCTCCCCACGAATGAAGATCTGATTAATGTGGCGAGTGAATACCTGCTGGTAATCCACTTTGGGCTTTCGCTTTTTCTTACGGGGCTGGCCCCTGGACAGGGTGGTGGCCCTGGAAAAGGTACCTCCAGTACTGGACCCTTCGGTCCGTGTAGTCCTCCCTGACAACTCTGACCTGGACTCCTCCCTTCCAGACGCCTGCAAGGAGGAAGGGAGGGAGCGGGAATGCTGGCGTGAGCCGCGGTCCGTGTCTCCTCTTCCCCACACGGAAGCCACCTTCCAGGTGGACGTCTGCGAGTGTCTGGACAGAGTGGAGTCTTCCACGGCAGATTTAGAATCGGCTTCCTTCCTGGAGGAATCCTGAAGTTTGAGCCGATCAAAGAGCTGTAAAGAAAGCAATTACATAGGTGAACCTCCTCCATAGTGTTTGCTGTCCCTCTTTTCACATCCAGAAAAAGACCAGATCGCTTAAGCATTCTCTGGGGTCTCTTGGCTCTGTCCATTTTAAAAAGCTGGTAGTGATTTTTCTATCTGGAGGTGTAACTCAGACAAATCATGGGATGGGCTGGGAGAAAAGGCATCTGCTTACTTGCCTTCTGTGTCTTAGCCGGGGAGGCTCCTTGCTCGGATCACAAGCAGCTGATGCGCACAGGCTTACCTGTGGCCCTCCTGCTGGAAGCAGGCAGGTGAAGAGAATGGAGCCCTCAGGGTGGGGGTGGGGGTGGGGGACAGGGCTTCCTGCCAGCAGAGGCAGCCAAGAGCTCTGTCATCTGCCCGCCTCAGGGTAGAGCAGGCTGGGCACTCAGTAAGTCAGAGAGCCGCCTACCCGAGTGAGAGTCAGGGATGAATCCCGTTCGTATGCTTTGCCCAGAACAGGTTTTCGGTACGTCTCGTCCACATCAGTAAGTGCCTAGATGAACAAGAGCGCAAAAGGGGGAAGAGAGGCAGAATTTAAAACATTTGCCGGGGTTTCAGATGAAAAACACCACTACCAGAATAACATCTAATTGCAGCAGCACTAAACAAATGACCCAGGGCAGGTAGTGTAGGCAAAAGAAAATGGGACCACCTGCGCTCCCCTGAGAACTGCCAAGCTGCTCCCACAAGGGCCCAGTCAGCTGCTGCTGTATCTGTGACGCTTAGCGCTCTGTGGGTTTCGGAGCCCAACGGGGCTCCACAAGGTTCTCAGGGGGGGCCTTTCTGAAACAGAGCACCAGGTCTTTCTTCCCTGCTATCTCTGGGGGGTTTGAACCGACAACCTCAGGTTTGTAGCTGCAGGCTCATTCACTTGTGCCACTCGGGGACTCCACAACTGGCTGGTGGAGGTCTGTAAACTGCAGTGTGCATAGCAATCACGGTGCTGCAATTCCCAGAGATTCTGATTTAAGTCCAGGACGCTGCAAAGCAGGCTTCTGTTTTAACCAGAAATTCCAGGCAAGTTGGAAGAAAATTGGTCTTAGAGTCAGTAGTTCTCAATCTGTGGGTTGCAACCCCTTTGGGGGTCACCTGATTCATTAACAGTGGCAAAATGACAGTCATGAAGTAGCAACGGCAATAACTTTATGCTTGTGGGGTCACCACAACATGAGGACCTGTGTGAAAGGGTCGCCGCATTCGGGAGGTTGAGAACGACTGTCTTAGACCATATGTGGAGACATGCCATTCCCAGTCTCTTCTTTATGTCTTATGACAGGAACCAGGAGGGAGGAGCCAGGGTCACACACAGGGCGGGGAGCGCCTGGCGCTGAGAGGCCGTCCTCACAGGACAGCTGTGTGAACCAAGTGAGACGGTGTCACCTGGAAACCTGTCAGGCACTACAAATGTCGGGCCCCGTAATTGTCGTCACCACCACCACCACCACCATTCCAGCAAATGTATTCTCTTCAGTCCTTTCCCACCAAGAGTAAAATTATCAGATTACCCCACCCCATCCCACCCCTTTTAGAGATGAAAAAACTGAGGCTCAGAGGAAGTTCGTTGTCACTAAGCACTAAAGCCAAGATTCAAATCCAGGTCCTTCGTCTCCAGAATGACTGAGAGCCTGGGCCTCGGAGTTGGAAAGAACCTGCACAACGTCCTGGTACTTCCACTTTCTAACAGTGTGACCCGAAGCCAATCCTCGGGCGGACGGCTGGACGGATGGCTCGAGCCTCAATTTCTTCATCCGTAAAGTGAAACAGTTCACTCATTGAGATAATACATGTAAAGCCCTGAATACAGCATCTGGTATACGGCAAATGCTCCTGTAAGCAGGCACATAAACTACTGTTATATGGATTAAGCTCAGATAAAAATAAAATTGGAGTTGGAGAAGAAACACAGAAAGCTCTGTGGATCCTATCTTATCTGCCTAATAATCTTACTGTCTGTGATAGAGCCCTTATGGCCTATTGCTGTCCCATAATCAGACAGTAAAGCTCTCAGAGGCAAGAGCTATAAAATCCACCTCTTCACAAGGCTATACCACACAGTGCCTGCCGTGTTAACAAGTCTCGCCTACCCATTCCTACTTTCCTACACACCGCAGCAGGGACATTCCCTGACTGGGGCAGGGGTCACGTGTCATACACTTCTGTTAAGTAAGCACAGGGTCCAAGTAAAGTAAGCAACCAATGCTTGTTTTAAAATGAATGGAAGTATGTATGGATTGTGATAAGAATTGTATGAGTCCCTAATAAAATGCAAAAAAAGAAAAGAGGAGGAAAAGAAAAGAAAATGATGAGGGCAAAGAAAGTACAGATGTGTTTTATACAATTGATGTATGTATATGTATGGACTGTGATAAGAGTTGTATGAGCCCCTCATAAAATGTTTAAAAAAAAAAAATAAAATGAATGTTAGAACGGCTGGCAGCAAACCAACAGGTGATACATAGTCACCCCTTATAAGGGGCTGCATTTCTCAACGTTGGCACTAGGCTAGATTTGGCACTGCTGTGTCTTTAGGATGTTCAGCAGCATGCCTGACCTCTACCCATGACATGCCAACTATAAGTCACACAGGTGTGAAGATAGATAGGGGCCGGGAGCAGAGAGCAAAGTTACATGGGTTGAAAATGGCTGTTTTAAGGGAAGGGAAGCTGTAAAAAATACCCACCCCCCCCCCCAAAAAAAAAAAAAACAAACCCTGTTGCCCAAGGGTACATGGAAATTCTGGTTCTAGGAAGTTATTCTCCAGGTTCTCAACAAGGAAAAGCTTAGACCCCAGGAAGAGCTTCATTACCATATTCCAGAATTTGTCGAATGCGACCAGGAAGCCTGTGCAGACGCCCCGGAGTCCCTTGAAGGTGCGGATGTGGACGTTCACCTTCACCCCCTCGCGGATACAGCGGTGGAGCTCACCCAGGGGGCTGCCTTCGTGCACTGAAACAGGAGGAAAGGCAGGTTAGCATGCACACCTGCTCCCATTCCCAAAGTCAGCAACCAAGGTCCTGCACCAGAGTGGACAATGCATAGCCAGGACCTCGCAGAGGGAGCGGGAAGGCCCCAGGCAGAATGCCTAGTAGTTGCATGCAGTCTCCTTCCTGAAACATTCGGGAAATGGTCTGAGGGGACTCTAAAGAGTTCATGGAAAAACTCCATTCTCTCTCAACTCCATCTTTCCCTAAACTGTGTGAAGCCCCTCTGCGCAGCCTTTATTTTATGATGTCATTGATTCTAAGATGTCCCATCAACAAAAAACTGGGGAAAAAAGAAATACCACATTCAATGTACATCAGTAGCCAGTCTTCCAATCCTGTGCCTTCTAAAAGGTAACGCTTTTCTTTTCCACGATTCTCATGAATCCCATATCCAGCTTACATTCTCCTAAGAAGCAAACACTTTGCTCACATGTTAAAGGAAGTGGACTGTATGCACATGCAATGTTTCCGGGGGCAGGGCAACCAGGGGGAGCTGCAAAAGCAGATGCATATATGATATTCTGGATTGTGGGCTTTAGTACATAACATTTTTCATTGCCAGAAGGGCGCTGAATGATCCCCCACTGAACACCCCCACCCCCCAGGCCAGAAGGGAAAGTAGACCAAGTAAGTTTGGGAACCTCTTTCTAAGAGAACGACTTTTGGGCCCCATCAGTCTGAGCAGCTCCTTATACGACCTTTTGGGAGCCACAAGCAGGGCCATGGACATCACCTTTACACACAGAAGGACAAAGACTGGTTGACGCATGAGCTTGTTGGCATAAGACAGTGGCTCACAACCTTCCTAACGACCTGACCTGTTCATACAGTTCGTCATGTGGCGGTGATCCCCAAACATAACAGTATTTTTGTTGCTACTTCATAACTTTAATTTTGCTGTTGTAACAAATTGGGCGACCCCTGTGAAAGGGTTGCGTGATTCCCAAAGGGGGCGAGACCTCCAGCTGGAGAACCGCTGGTATAAGAGGAAGTTACCTGTTGTGCCCTGGCTCCCATGAGATGGCTAATACCCTCAAATCAACCCCACTGTCGCGGAGTCCCTGACAACTCACTAACTGTCCAGGACAGAGTTGACTTTGCCTTGGTTTCCAAGGCTGTAAAATCGTTATGGAAGCAGATGGTCAGTACTCCCCCAGGGAGTGGGTGGTGGGTTCCTTCACCGGGCCTTTTGGCTGACAGCTGAGTGCTTCCCACTGGCCAGCAGAGTCAGTATGCACTTGCTAGTCAGTGCTGTGCAACAGGAGCAGTGGGGTGCAGAGGAGGAACATGGAAACTACACTTTCATGTTTACTTCCTGGGATTCTTTTCTCAGAGCTTGGGAGCAGGAATGAGTTTTACTTTATTTTTCACATATTAAAGGGAACATTTACTAAGTCCTGAAAGGGACAAAGACCATACAAAGACAGAGGCACATCATCTGGAGGAGGGAAGACATCAGTAAGAGGCCACAATGGCACCCAGGTTCAATCAGGATGGGACAAAGGAGGTGTCACAAATTCGTGGTTGGTGGCAGATCAACAGATCACAGGTAGGGCTACAGCAGTGGGAACAGGACCAGGATTGTGACCCGTACATTATGTTAGAAGAGCTTATCAGATAGGCTCAGGGCCTTCTGACCAGGTAGTCAGGGCACGGCTGATAGGACATGACACATGACTGCCCGTCCAGGACATACACAGGCTAGACCCTAAGAGACTACCTCTCCCTGGGCCGTCTGGATCGAGCCGGAGGTAATCCACTTGTCAGTGCAAATCTGTCTGACTGTTCTTTTTGATTCTTTTAAAATTATTATTCATTCTATTGGCATATACTTCACAGATAACACAATTTAATCACTCAATCCAGTAAGAAGAGCTGAGTGATCGTCACCACAATCAATTTCAGAACATTGTCTTCTCCTTCTCTTTGCTGTTAGTGTCTGGAGTGAATTTTATTTCCAGTTCATGTTAACGTAACTCTTACAATGTGCTAGGGATACCATATAACACCACCCCCAAAGAACCCCACCTCTTATACGCACACAATGACGTTCACTCACACGCACAAATACACATCCTCCGTTTCTCTCCTTCAATTTTCCAATACAAAGTCTCTGGAGAGCATTTGTCATTGACAGGTAACAAACCACAAAACCCTGTTTTGTTTCCAAGATAAGAGAGCCCTGTTCTTTATTTTGTATCACCAGGTTGGCTCTTGACCTCCTTACCACTCTTAGGTTGGCTTCTGAATGATAGTCATGAGAAATCGTAAAAATATTTTTGGATTAAGACAAAACTGATTATTAGAAGTACTAAGATATGTTTAATCAAAAGTTCAGCAAGGATGCACGATTGGGGGCAAAGTAACAATCAGTGAAAATGATTTATATGGCTGTTAGCCACATAAAGTCTTGTAATTCCCACAAAGGCTGGACAGGGCTATGCAAATATGGTGTTGCCCACCAAAGGGATAGGGTAGCTTGCTAATAATGCAAATGAACTGCATGGAACCCCTGTGGGGGTAGGACCGACAAATAAGATAACTTTGTCTATCGGACTCCTGATCTCAAGGGGATAGCCTGTTATTTCCCTCACAGACCCCTTATTGCGAGTGCAGTCTGTCAGTTTTGTGTGGCTACTGCAACAGAGGATCACACCCATCCGAGAAGTAGCGTGATGGCTGGTGTCAGAAGGGGTACAGAAGGGCGGGGAGAGGGGGTATGTCTGTTTCCTTGGGCTTGGCCTGAGACTGATCTAGACCTAGGCATTTCACAGAAAGGTCATGAGGGCCTCAGTCTGACCTTCATCATCTACCCCTCTTCTAACTACTTCAAAGTGCTGCGAATGTTCAATAGATTAGGGTTTATGTGCGTGTGTACGCACGCATTCTTGTACGTATGTACATACACCTCTATGAGGGGACTTCAAAAAATTTATTAAAAAAAAAATAATAAAATTTCCCACAAAGTTCTTGAGCTCCTCTGTATCTGAATGTTATAAGCAGTGTTAAATCAAGCACCAAATACAAGTTTAGATCATTTTAACTAGCAATGAAACATTACAATTTATGCTCCTTTTTCCTCACCTAAGACTAGATGAAGTCCGGTTCAGCACATAGGTCTGGGAGCTGGGGAGTCTCAGGACTCAGTGTCCGTTGCCATACTCACTATGTCGCCCTGGGAGCCTCAGAGTCTTCATCTATAAAGCAGCACCCAGGGTAGTTCAAAGGGTTAACACACTTTGCTACTAACTGAATGGCTGACCAGACAAGTCTGCCCAGAAGTGCCTCGGAAGGAAGGCCTGGCAATCTACTTCCCAAAGTCCAGCCATTGCAAACCCAAAGGAGCCCAGTTCTACTCTGACGCACCTGGGGTTGCCGCAAGCAGAAATCAACTTGAGAGCAACAGTTCCGGCAAGAATCACACGAGATATCATGCACACAAGTGCACAGAGCAGTAGCTGCACGCGGCAGCAATAAAAGCACACGATTCTATCTACAAGGGGCAGCAGTGAACTTGTGGGAGCGTGGAAACGGCCTCTACCCTGCGTCAAAACTTAAAACGAATGACGTTTGCGACCCATGAATCACAACCCAATATGCCTGGTTCGACGTAAGGCTTTACTCTCACAAAACTTCCCAGAAGAAAGCGAATCCTCACTGGTTCCTGAGTTTCAGGAAGGTCAGTAATGACCCGGCACGCCCAGTCACCTGTCACGAGCACTGTTCCTGCTGGCGCCGTGACAACGGTCAAGGCCCAGGCACATTGCCCGAGATCTGGACTCCAGGTTTACATCGACTGTGGGAAACAAAGCTGGTCTCCATTCATAGTATGAAAAGGTGACCTCTCTTGCTGTCCTCCAGCTGACCCTGACTCACGGCAACCCTACAGGACTGAGTGGAACGGCCCCATATGGTTTCAAAGACCACAGTCTGTGCGGAAGCAGACGGCTACATCTTTCTTCGGCAGGGTGGCTGGGGGGTCCAACAGCAGACCTTTGGGTAAGCAGCCTGGCACTTCAACTACCGCACCACCAGGGGACTCGTTGCAGGGAAATAGTTCGTTCCCTGGCAAATTCAGCAGCAAAGCAATGATAATTGGCAGACGGAAGTAATATGGTTACAACCTGAGACTCGGAGCGCCTTTCCTCTGAGAGTGCAAAGGATGAAGTCAGTGGGGCGTCGTCCGGTTCTCGCGTTACTGCTGGGCAAGCCAGCCAGGGCAGACCTGAGCTTGGGCGAGGAGGCCCTGGCCAGGCGAGGTGGACGCGCCCCCTCCTTCCCTCTTCATAAACGCGTTTCTAGGAATGAGCCGCACGTCTCTTGCCTAGCACGCCCCTCCAGTCAAAAGGCCGTGGTTAAATAATGCAACATTTTCGTTATCAGGGTACAGATGCTTTGAATGGCTAACTAGGTCGTTGTGTTTACAGAGCAGATGTCAGAACCGCTGCCAGACGACAAAAGATGTTAACTCTGGGCTGTTTTTATTCCAAACAGGACCTAACACACATTAGCCACCTCTGCTGTTTAGGGCTTTACTCTAAGGACCCATTAGGAACCGCCAAGAAATTCCCTGGTGCCATTTACATCTTTGGAACTTAAAATAACCTGCACATATGGTACCAGGATGCTGACAGACGAGTCCGGCACCCGGCCAGGCAGCGTGGCAGGAAGGCGGCGGCTGTGTTTCAGTGGCATTTGTGCCTGCTGCACTCCGGCACTGGGGGTTTCCTACTGGGAAGGGAGAGCCTGCAGCCAGCTCGGGCAGGCTGCACCGAGGGAGGGGCTGACACCTGGGGTGGAGGGGTTAGGGAGTCCCCTCTCTGGGCAGATCTCTCCCACGCCATCGGCTCAACCCCAAATTTCATAACTGCACACTCTCCTTCCCCTCCTACTGGCGGTGCGCCCCCCCGCCCCCACTACTCCGGCACGTCCCCCCTTACCTCTATCTGCAGTGCTCATCACCTCTGCAGTCCCTCCCCAGGATGCCCCCATATTCTTTTCGGGGTTCCACTGTCTATCCAGGCCCCCCATCAAGCCTGCAGACCTTGTGTACAGGCTTCCTCGGTGCCCGCTGACCTCTGCAGACCTCCCGCACCTTTAGGCTCGCAGAGACCCTCCCGCAGCTTCTCCTTCGATCCCCATATAGCGCTCTCCCTCCTTACTCATGCAGACCCGCCATCCCCCTGCGACCCTCTCCACATCTCCGTTACCAACACGTCCCACGCATTCGCTCGCCACGCCCGCGGGCGCTGGTCACCGCGGGACCCCCTTCCCCCACTCCCAACACCTAGCGACCCCTCGCCACGCCGCCGTCACCGGCCGGACTTACGGGGCATTCTCGTGAGCACGTTGCGCGGTGCCTTCTGGCTGCGACCGCGACCCCGCCGGGGCGCCCCGGCGGCGCCCTCCTCTTCCTCCTTGGCCACCATGAGGCGGCGGAGGCGCTGGATGCGCTCGGGGTCCGGGGTCGGGGCACTGTGGCGGCGGCGGGTCCTGCCCAGGGACCCGGGCCCGGCGGGGAGGCCGGCGCCGGCGGGGCCCCCGGAGCCCGCGGCCGCGCCCCGCGCCCGCCCGCGCCCGCCGGCCCTGCACCCGGTCCTCAGGAAGCTCTCGTACTCGGCCAAGTTGTTGAAGCAGGGCGCGTTCGGGTAAGGGATGGGCGGCAAGCGGGGCGCGTACAGGGCCAGCAGCGGGTCGAAGCTGTCAGAGCTGACGTCCAGCCGCGGGCTGGGCGGGCGCGCGGGGCTCCCCGAGCGAGCCGACCTCGCCCCCCGCTCCCGCTCCTCCATGTTTGAAAGGCCCGCAAGCCGAGGCCGATGGGAAGAAGGAGCGGGGCCGCCAGAGGGCGGCACTGCGCAGCCGCGGCTCGGGTCGCACTGCGCCGGCGCGGCCGCCGGGGGGCAGCACGTGCCTGTGCTCCGCCGCGCCGGGAGCCCGGGTGCGGGACTTGCTGCTCAAATGACTGGTGGGCGGTGTCCACTGATGCTTAACCTACTTAATGCAGTGTTTCCCCACCTAGCCAATTATCACCTGGGGTACTTATGAGTACTCCAGACGCGCGAGTCTGCTCACTAGCGGGCAGCCCCAGGTGATTCTGTTGCGCTTTGAAAGCTGCACCCTGGGGGCTCCTGAGGGCTTGGGCTGGCCAGAAGCAGAAGAGACTGGGGCTTCACCCCAGTACGATTTAGGAGCTCGCCTAAATAAGCTCAAATTTCAGTATCACTGGACAGCTGGGGAGCACTTTTTGTCTCTCCAGCCCTTCACCTTTTCATCTGAGACATGTGGGCAGGATTAGCACTTGGCTCCTAACATTGGCCCACAGGACACACTTTAATGTTCTGTGAGAGTCAGCTAACACTGATTACGTGTACTAGGAAGCTATGATGGGTGAATGGGCCCCAATCCTCCATTTTTCATCTCCAGTGGAAAATGAAGTTTGCACCAAGACCAGAGAGGCCTTACTCCTAAAGATTCACTATCACTCATTTCCTAAAGCGTTGCTAAGAAACTAGAGCATGTGAGGATCCAAGTCTTGGAGGGCAGGAAGGAAGGGTTCACAGGACTTGCTTACACTGCATGTTAACTTTATAGCTTACTCAGTTCGGCAGTTTCCCGGTTGTGTAGTAAAATGGCAGGCTACTGTACACGGAAGGCCTAGATAGTAACTTGTCCAGCAGCGCCAAGATGTTTGCGAGTCTCCCATGGGCCACTGAAATCCCTTTCATAATTGCCCCCACTGCTGTCAACTATTAATGCTATCCTGGTTCGTCTTGTAATTTAGTTTCCCTTCCGATTGTGAGGGGTTAGAGGCCACAACAGGAGCCCTGGTGACTTAATGGGCCACACTGTTGGTCTGCCAACCCCAAGTTCAGCAGTTCAGAACCAACAACAGCCTCACGCTGAGGCCGCCTGCTCCGATAAACCTTTAGTCTCAGAACCCAAGGAGCAGTTCTACTCTGTCCTATAAGGTAGACAGATATGTCAGACTGACTCAGTGGCCGTGGTGGGATGGTGGTGCATGAGTTGTGGTTGGCTGCTAGCGAGAAAGTCGGCAGTTTGAACCCACCAGCCACTCTGCAGGAAAAGGAGGTGGAAGACTACTTTGTAAAGATTCAGCCTCAGAAACCCCACAGGACAGTTCTACTCCCTTACAGGGTCATTCTACCTTTGAAAATACGATGGGGCAGTTCTACATGATTGACATGGGGTCCCCGAGTCAGAGCCTGCTCGGTGTTGACGACACACACACTGGAGCAGAAACCATCTAGCACTGGCTTCTAAGTCACAGCATTTCTAAGTTAAAGGTCACACTCTGGCAGGTCGACTAGGCCCAGGAAGGTCCTTCATAGTTCAAAACCTTCTGCCTCAACAAAAACACTAAAACCTGCAGAATTGCCAGCAAATCAATGAATGTCCATTCTCACATCTTATGGCAACATTGAGTATTTGCCCTCACATACTTTCTTTGAATACTTTTGTTTGAAGTTTGAACTGTCATGGCAATTTCTTTACCTGGACCTGCTTTAATATGCTAGATTACTACTGCATTAAACTTGCCTACTAGCCACCCTAGCTCAGTGCCTTGCTTGGCCTATCACTGTACACCCTGAGGGAGTGGCCTCCTTTAGTGGGCATACCATGGCCCTGGGGTTAAGGACCACCCCAAGTGTGCAGAGTTGGAGTCTACAATGAACATCATGAACAAGCATGTCAAGGGAATTTCTGCATTCACAAGTGTGTGAACCTGCTCCATCGATAAATGGACTGTGTCCTGATGAACACAAGAAACTAATCACACACACAGAAAGACTCATCAGTCAGGAAATTGAAACCTTTATTACACACACACACCACCACCACCACCACCACCACTGCCCCCCCCCCTCTGAGTTTAGCAGTTCCCGAGAATTGGGGCACAGGGAGGGAGACTGGCATTGACAGATGGGTGTCAGCTAGTGAGGGATGAGGCCAGGCGTCACCCTTCCTAAAGGACTTTCTTTTTGGCTGTACATTTTGTAGCATGAGACCAGGCACTGGGATGCGGGCTGTCTCTTAATTAATCCTTAATAGTACCAAATGATTTTCTTCCTCTGAAATGAGGACAAGAGGAAATGAGAGTTCTCTCACCACCTATTCCAACCACTGCCTCCTCCCTTCAGGGGTCAACAGCAGGGGAGCAGGCAGTTCCTGCCTGGTCTCTCTGGTGCTCTCCAGCCACCTCCACCGGCCTGATAGCAGGAGCCAAGGCGACCCTAGACACCAGCTGCCAAAGGGTTGTGGGTGGAGACCTCGGCTCTCGAATTCAATGGTATTTTCTAATTACACAGAGGAAGCTCGACAATCTTAGAAAGCCCACATTCCCACAGGGATGCCCAATCTTTGAAGCAGATTTGAAAGGTGAACAAATGGAGTAGAGGGTAAAGACAGGGCCAGTTTCTCCCTTGTTTATCCACCCTCCTGCACTCCCTTTTTTTTTTTTTTACCTTGAGAAGGTCAAGCTGAAATCACAGGCGTCAGCAGCTTTTATTCCTGACACAGAGGCTCTGCACATCCTCTTCTGGACTCCGGCACCTCAGCAGAGGTCCACGCGGAGCAATGGTCACCAGTGCTCATGTTTCAGGAGCTCTTGTGAGAAGAGGTCCTAAGACAGATGCCCCGACAGAATGAACCGGAAGTTTGTAGAGCCCTGGGCTTGCAGCGGCACCTCTTCAGGTTGCCGTGATAGTAACAGGTTTTGTTTTTTAAAAAAATAAAATCATTTTATTTGGAACATTTTAAAGGTACATAAACCCATCCAACAACACTCACTGCCATGGAGTCAATTCCAACCACATTGTCCCTGCATGGTGGGGTACACCTGCCAGGGGCTTCTGTAACTCTGCCTCAGCTTTCACCCTCGGTTCAAGCTGCTCCTCTCAGCAAAGTGAAGTCACTCCGCCACCAGGGCTCCAAAGGTATGCAGAGGCAGGGAGAAGTGTGGGATGAATTTGTAGGACCCCATCACCCAACTCCACATGTCAGGGTCCATCTCATTTCATCTGGGCACCTGCTCCTCCAACTCCTGCCCATTTTGACATGCTAGTATTTGCTGATGAACTTGATGTGCACCCTCAACTCCAAGCAGGCCGTTTGAGCACATCAGTCATCTACTATCCACAGGGTGCCAGCAGGCCAGGTACATAAAATGAAGATGCAAGTCAGGCCCCTGGTCCCCAGCTGTTTGCCAGTCCCTCCACACACCACCAACAAGGTCCAGCAGAATGGGGTGCCGGTGCCCTCACAGGGTGGTCAGGCAGAGCACTGGGGCTGCCCCTCACAGATGACCATTCTCTGGGAGACATGGCCCTGAGGACGGCAGCTGCTCTCTAGGACCGTGGCCTGACAGCTACAACTGCAGACCCCAGACTTGGGTCACTCCTCAGTGCTCACACATTCCACGCAAGGAAGGGGGCTGTGGGTCTTGTCGGCTGCTCCCCGAGCCCCTGCACACCCTCTGTCCATCTACACCTTGGAGGCATTCTTCAAGAGGGACCCTCTGCTCCCCAGGACTGTGATGGGTGGGTGGGCAGCAGGTCTCGGCACCACGGAACTTGGGAGGCCCCAGTGCACTGGTTCCACCTGTAGGCTGTGTCCAGCATTTGCAGGGGCAGAGCTGGAAGCTGCGTGCTTCCAGGAGCTTTGCCAGTTTCATGGTGAGTGGGCACTGGGTTAGCAATGCTAACCTACTTATCTCCCTACACATCCTACCACCCCTGCTCTGGGTTTCAGGACCAGGAAATCAAGTGGTGCTACAGGCAGGTACCATATCATGGCCTGTGGTCAGAGGGGCATTCCCTCTTATAAACATGCTTCTCTTCTTAGAAAGGCACAGTCTTGGGAACGTGCCTGGCAGGATTCTTGCTGCTGCTCATCCTCGTGGGATAACAACACACTCCCCAAAGCCAAGTCACTGGGCTGTGTACAAAGAGCGTCCAGAGCACTGTTCACGGGCAGATGGAGTGGCTGTGTAGGGGTACTTCTGAGATTCCTGAATTCATGGGCATCTGTCTAATACTGGCCGAGTTCACCTCTAGGTTTGCTAAAGCCAAAAGCAAATAAATACAAGTGTGGGAGACTTTCAAGGTCACTCAATTCCAAACTTAAGAGCAAGTGGGCCAGAGTAACGTTTTGCATTCTTATATCATAGATGGAAAGAGCTGACAGGTTTTTAAGACTTATGCCACAACCTAAAAATGATTCATTCTGCAAGGCATAAAATAGTTCATGCTTTATAAAAATAGAATCACGATTTAAAAAAAATGTATTTCTACTGAAGGAACCCTGTTCCAACACTGCACAAATGGTGTTCTCCTTAGAACACAAGTAGACACACCACCCGCATCCAACCCTTTCTTCCCTGTTCTCGCCCCTCCCAGAGCAAAGCATGTCTTCCAGCACTCTCTCCTTGGCGGCAGGGCTGCTCAGGCCGCCTGAGGCAGAGTTACTTGGGGGCCTGGCAGGGTTAGGCGCACCAGGTTGGAAAAACAGGGGCTCAGCTGTCTTCCCCAAGGATCTCTGGATGCTCCTTCCAGAAAGCATCCCCGATGATATCACAGTAAAGAGGGACCGGCTTGGTCCTGGTCCGGGTCACGGCCATCTTTTTCCCTTCCATTTCGGCTGGCAGCTTAACTTCTTTTGTCATGACTTCATCCACCTACAGATAAACGTGTGGAGAGAGCTCACTTAAAAAAAAATCATTTTATTGGGGGCTCTTATAACATTCCATACATCAATTGTGTCAAGCATATTTGTTCTTATGTTGCCATCATCATTTCCTAAACGTTTACTATCTATTTTAGCCCTTGGTATCAGCTCCTATGTTTTGCCCTGCCTCTCCAATCCTCATGACCCCTTGATAAATGAAAAACTATTGTTTCCATATCTTATACAAAGCATTGTCTCCCTTCACCCATGTTTCTGTTGTTCCTCCCCCCTGGGGTGTGTGTTATGCCTCAATCATTATGATCAGTCCCCCCTTCTTGTATGGCTACTCCTATTTTGGTTCCTGAGGGGTTTATCTGACCTGAATTCTGTGTGTTCTGAGCTCTTAACTGCACCCGTGTACATGCTCCGGCCTAGCCTGCAGTGAAAGGCAGGACTGCCTCAAAGAACCCTAAGAATATTGTGTGTTTCCTTGGTTCTATACTGTGTGCTGGTTGACTCATCCCTTCCTTGTGACCCTTCTGTGAGGGGATGTCCTACTGTCTACAGATGGGTTTTGGGTTACTGCTCCAATCCTCCTCATTGTCAATGTTTCTGTTTGTTTGTTTTAGGTCTTTTGGTGCCTGTTACCTGATTCTGTCAACACCTCATGATCGAAAAGGCTAGTTGCTTCTTTACGTGGGCTTGTGGCTTCTCTGCTAAATGGCCACTTGTTTATCTTCAAGCCTTTAAGACCCCAGACACTACATCTTTTGATAGCCAGGCACCATCTGCTTTCTTCGCCACATTTGCTTATGCACCCATTTTGTCTTCAGCAATTGTGCCAGGAGGGTGAGCATCACAGAATGGCCAGGTTGTTAGAACAAAATGTTCTTGTGTTGAGGGAGGGCTTGAGAAGAGGCCCAAAGTCCATCCATGTCCTCAATGTATTGCTATATAAACGTATGTACATAGGCCAATACTTCTATATTTCTAAATGTATAGATATTTAAATCATTGTATTGAGGCTCAAGCAACTGTTAGCACAATCCATGCATCCATCCATTATGTCAAGCACATTTTTTGCCATCATTTTCAAAACAATATATTTATGTAAGTGCACACCTTTGGTTATACCTCTATCCATAGCTTTCCTTCCTAGATCTTTCCTGTTTCCTTTTGCCTTCTTTCTGCCCCACCATCACAGAGAGCTCACTTTTTAATGTCACAGGCTTGATTTACATTAAAAAAATTAATTATAAAGTCATATATTCCAACAGTACAAGAATCGTGTCTACTAGACATCTCATACACATCCTAACATGCATTTTTTTAAGTTTTAAAATACTTTGATCAGGTTCTGTTATTACATTCTGAAAGATTTTAGGAACAGTGGTTGGCTATGTTTCTCACTAGCAATAACAGAGTTAAAGATACTTCCTCTCTCCAATCTGCATTATGAAGTATTCAACTGCAGGCCAGAGAACAAATGAATTCCCAAGAGACTAATCAAAGAGTTGAAAGAACCTGTGGAATGAATAACTTACAAGGTACCCCACAGTGCTACAAAACATTCATTTTAGAAAAAATAAAAACTATTGCACATGGAAATTATAATGCCCAAGAGCTATTACAGAGAGGAACTACGTACATGAACAGACTGCTAGAACATTAAGCTGAAGTCCCCAGTTGTGCACTGTGCTCCTTTAGACAAATTCTATTAGATTTGAGGAGTGCTAGGACACAGAAAAATAAGTGCGAATGCTCTCACTCTCTCTTTTAATCATTTTATTTGGGGCTTGTACAACTCTTGTCACAATCCATACATTGTGGCAAGTACATTTGTACACTTGCCATCCTTTAAAAAATATTTTCTACTTGAGCCCTTGGTATTAGCTCATTTCTCCCCTCCCTCACCCACCTACTCTCCCTCATGAACCTTTTATAATTTATAAATTATTATTTTTCATGTCTTACACTGATCGCTGTCTCCGTTCACCCACTTTTCTGTTTGTCCTCCTGGGAGGGGGTTATATGTAGATCACTGTGATTGGTTCCCCTTTCTCCCCTTACCTTCTCCTTCCCCTGCTGGTATCACTACTTCCCTGAGGGGTTTATCTGTCCTGGATTCCCCATGTTTCCAGCTTTTATCTGTACCCCGTGTACATGCTCTGGTCTAGCTTGATTTGTAAGATAGAGCTGAGGTCATGACAGTGGGTGGGGGTGAAGCATTACAGAACTAGAGGAAAGTTGTATGTCTCACTGGTGCTGTACTGCACCCTCACTGGCTTGTTTCTTTCTTGTGATCCTTCTGTAAGGGGATGTCCAATTTTCTACAGATGGGCTTTGCGTCTCCACTCCACACACCCCCTCATTCACAATGATGATTTTTCAGAGTCTTTGATACCTGATACCTCATGATCACACAGGCTGGTGAGCTTCTTCCATGTGGACTTTGTTGCTTCTCAGCTAGATGGCTGCTTGTTTATCTTCAAGCCTTTAAGACCCCATACACTGTATCTTTTGATAGCTGGGCACTATCAGCTTTCTTCACCACATTTGCTTATGCACCCATTTGTCTTCAGGGATCATGTTGCGAAGGTGAACTTCACAGAATTCCAGGTTATTACAAGAAAGTATTCTTGCATTGAAAGAGTACTTGAGTAGAGGCCCAATGTCTGTCTGCTACCTTAATACTAAACCTATAAATATATATACATAGATCTATTTCCCTATTGTTATAAATATATTTCCCTATGTGCATGCCTATATTCAGACTTCTGTAAGTGCCCTTTGTCTCCTAGCTCTTTCCTCTATTCCCTTTACCTTTCCTCTTGTCCCGCTATCATTTTCCTGAGCTCTCTTCTTGACCTCCATTTCTCTTTAAATATAACCATCTTACCTTCTGCCACATCAGCACAGTCCCTTTCCTATACATCGGGGGCTCATTATTGTAGTTGATGTTGAATTCAGAAAACAAAATCTCATTCTTGTCTGCTGCAAGAGTTCCCTGAGGAAATAAAACAGGGATGAAAGCATTGTATGTCCACTTTAGCACCTCGGCCGTCCTAAGCATTCCACCCTCAAAGTTTCCAGAAGCAAATAAAAAAGTGGAAAGAGTCTAGTCAGATCTCATAGGCGCAATAAGACATTTCTATTTTCAGAGCAATTCAAGTCTTATTTAGCTGCTTCAATGCTCCTCAGATCAATAACTGACTCCACAGTTCAAGCCTGTGATAAGGTGGGAGGACTGACTGATAATAACTAAGAACCTGTATGTCCCAGGTACTTTGTATATATTTTCGTACTTGATCCTCACAAGTACCTCCAATTTAGAAATAAATGACACAAATTATCTAAAGCGTTTCTTATTCTTTTAATAAGAAAAAAAGACCTATGCTCAATTATGTCAAAGCCTAGATCTATCTGTCTATATCCTAATTCTCCTGAGAAATAAATCTTCATTATTAACTGTTAATAAGCAGCCATGTACTGAAATCGTTAGTGAACCGCGTGTTGCATCAGGAGCTGCTGCAACCTTACCGCACTGCAGTCACAGTGACCCTCCAGGTTAGCACTGCTAAGAATGAAAGCCAGGCTGTACTAGGGGCATTCAAAAAGTAGAGAGAAACTTTCTATTACCTTTAGTTCCATTTTTCCTGTGAACTTTTTGAAGCCCTTTGTACCAAATGTTTACAATGTCCTTCATACATTTACATGCATCATGCTATGTATTTTTCACTATAAACCTATTAGGTCAGAATATTATTTCCCACATTTTAACTGTAAGAAGCTGAAGCAGAGAAAAAAAATAAATGGAAGCACAATTTAAGTGTGGTTATTTAACTCCAGAGACCTGAAGTCTTAACTATATACATGGACCGTAAATCCAAAAACCAGTTACTGTCCAGTAGTTAACAGCAATAAATTTCCTGGCCTGGTAGAGACTGACACTAAAATGGGGCAGCTAAGATGAAGCTCCAGCCGAGGCCTCTGTCTTTCATTCCACTTTCCAGCTGAGGCAGTGAGCTCAGAGGGAGGCAACTCATGCAGGGTTCCTGCGGGGGAGCCCAGAGATAACCGTCCACAGCTAAGCACTCGGTAGGAAGCTCTTGATACCTGTAACCTCTCTTGGGCTTGTACTGGGGTGAGTCCAGACTGTTGTACCAGCGCCCAGAACACTGTGTTGTAAAGATTATTGATGTGACCTGCGGGGAGAACAAAACGGTTTATTCATCCAGCATCTCTCCTCAGTACTTACTCTTCTACAAGAAGAGGGAACTCAATGTGCTGGACACAATGGATGGATGGATGGATGGATGGATGGATGGATTGTGGTAAGAGTTGTATGAGCCCCCACTAAAATGATTAAAAAGAAAGAAGGAAGAGAGTTCTTAGAGATATTTAGTGACTCACCAAAGGTCATTTGCAGGGAAAATGAGAGGAAGGGGTTTAAAAAACCACCATATTTCCTAGCAACTGCTTCATGCAGTCAAACCAGATATGCTTTAGAGAAATCTGTTCACATGTGCAATTTCATTTATATCATTCCACTCCCTTTTCCACTTTTTCGGGTAAAATCAAAATACACCAAGCCTAAGTCTCATCCACCTTTCATTGCAGTCACTCAACACAGGCATTACAGCTCAACTACCCACAGAGGCCAGCAAGACCAGAAACGTGACTCAGCAGAGCAAGAGGCAATGGCAGCAACCGGCACACAGTGTGAGCGTGCGCACACATACCGTACAGTCGCTTTGCAACAATAACGGTGAAAGCAGAACAGATGCCCTAAAAATGGTGCTAAAAATAGGTATTTTTAATATAAAATCTCTCAGTTACTAAAATATTTTAAACTAAAAATAAATACTACTCTCAAGATAAAACATACTTGTGAGTCAAACCTCTGTCAGTCACCAACTCCAGTGCATGGAGCTGGCAGCTTACCTGTTTATTGGATGCTACTTACAGTCTGCTTGCCTCCAGCTGAGGTAATCCTTTATGGTCTGGTTGGTAGGATACACCACAACTCTTCCATCAAAGCCTGGGGGATATAGAAGAGGCTGATCTTCAAAGTAATTCCGCCAATAAAACACATAGCTCGAGGCGAACTGCGAGGCCACATGCGTCATGAACTTGCTTGGAAATATAAGGCACATTTGGGCAGAGCAAGGAGAGACAAAACACATGAGATTAATTCAAAAGCAGGAGAAGGTCTGTGCATGCAGCACAGAGATTACACATGCGGTCTGGCAAGCCAAGAGATAAAATACAGTTGGCCAAGAAGAAACATGACAGTATTTCAGTCATACACTGAAAATGCTGCCTACCTCTACTTCTAGTCCGGTAGGTACTTTATCAGTACCAAATGTTTCACTGTCGGTAATGATAAGAATTTATGATTCAAGATGTTTTTTTAGCCTTGGAAGACTCATGGCTTTAAAAGTATAGCAATTTATTATGTACATTGTTTCCTGTGAACTTCCAAATACTGCCAAATGAAACATCAGGTTTGCAGATTTTGTGCTGATACTCAATTAAAAGTATAAATCAAGATAATCTTTAATAGGTGAACGGATAAACAAATTGTGATACATTGAAAAACAAAAAGCTCTACTACCTATCGGGTAGCAGCCAACAGCGAAACCACTCTTTACCACAAGGGGTCGTGGCTACATCTATACCATGGAATTATTATTCAAAATTAAAATGAAATGCGTCATCAAGCAACACAAAGACATGGGGAAGTCTTTAATGGTTACTGCTAAGTGAAAAAGAAGCCTACGATTCAAATTTTATGGCATTCTGGAAAAAGAAAAACTAGAGATCATGAAAAGCTCAGCGGCTGCAAGGGTAAGGCAGGAGGGTGAGAGGCACGAGCAGGTGGAGTCCCGGGCATTTTTAGGGAGAAAACTACTCTGATACAGTGATAGTGGACACATGACATTAAACATTTGCCAAAATCTGTGGGGCTGTACAACACAAAGAGCATACTGAAATATAAACTACTGACTTTATAATAATGTAACAAAATGTGTTCTTTGAAATAAATGAACCACAGGAATGCAAGATGTTGACAGATGGAATGATGTGTACAAAGGAGGGATAGATGGATAATGTCCTATTTTTCTGTAAACCTAATACAGCTCCAAAGAAATGCATTAAAAAGAGTTTAAACAGCATAGCGATACAGGTAGGGCTATCGCTGGCTAACGTCAACCTATGAATCATTAGTATTACACTCTTGGGGTCTTTTTCTAGTTTTACCATTCACTATCAGAGGAAGTACTTCAACATGAAACATACCAAAAACAAGTTTGTGGGAAAACGCCATTATCTTTCAATTATATTTTTCCAACACCTTCGTTTGCATTTGCAAATACTGCAGATAGCAGTGTGTAAAGCCAGCACACAGGGCAGACAGAAAGGGGGTAGGCCATGGAGAGAATTACCTGGCTCTTCTTTTAAACCAATTACTCTTCCGCTTGAACACAAAGCTGTACTCATCGCTCTGTCCGTAAGCGATCACAATGTCCTCCAGTTCCTCCATCACGGTCTGGGCGCATCGCGTCATGAGGTGGAGGGCCCGGCTATCATTAGGTTTTGCAAAGTTGTGCTTATCAGCAAACCTTCACAGAGGAAAGGCAGGAAGAAACATGGCATGGGTGGAGGGGAGGGGAGCGGGGCGGGGCGCAGTGCAACCTCATTCAATGCCACGGAATCGATTCCTCCTCGCAGCCACCGCATGGAGTGTGAAATTGCCGCGGTGGGTTTCAAGCCAGCTGGTGGTTTCCAAGTGCTGACCTTGGCAAGCAACTGCCTAGCCCATAACCACCATGCTTCTAAGGCTTGATTCCCTTTCTGCGAAATAAAGGATATTGAACTCATTGGGGAAGATAACAAATGTTAACTGCCTGATTCCTAGTAAGTTCTCATGAGAAGTTAAAATTAAGAGTACTTTTTAAGAAAACCCTAAATTCCCATATTTCTGCTACACTTCCTCCCTCCTTCCCTCCTGTCCCGCCCCCTCAGTCCATTTCAGATGGTCCGTACTAATAGTGACGTAAGCTTATTTCTGTGGGTTTCAAAACGTTCTTGGACATTTGGAATGAGAATGGACTTTGTCCACGAACGTTTTGAAGCGCTCTCTACTGAAACGCGCTGTCCAAAGTCAGCACTCAAATGACAGGCGAGCTGCGCTATCATCGACCCGCTCAATAGCGCCACAACCCGCCTCCTTGAACTCCTCTAGGCGCGCGCCCGCGCCGCGCGCTCCCTGGCTGCCGCGTTACCCCAGTAACGGTGGCCGACTTCCGGCGCCGCCGGCGGGCCGCGAGGCCGCGTCGGACCTGCTCACCGGTGGAAGTTCCTGCCGTCCAGTCGCACTACCACCCAGCAGTGGGGCAGGCAGGTGTCGTCGGCCTCGAACTCCCGCACGTATTCAAACTTGCTCTTTGCCATGGCCGCCCCTACGCGCAGGCACCGTCTCAGGAAACCCGAAGTGACAGGCACGCAATCAGGAAACTTAATGCGCCGGGCCACCCACATTCCTCGCTCCGGAAGAGAAAAGAATGGAAAGGCTCTGACCCGGAAGTCTTTTTCTCCTGGCTTCCGCTCTAGGCCGAGTGGAGGTCGACCTCGCTTGTTTTTTTTAATCCGCGGAAGCAAACGGAGTTTCCAATTGCTTTTCTCCTCATTAACATTCTTCCCCCTTTCTCTTCCCAGTGTGCAACAGCAAACTCTTTAGAAGCTTTAAGAAATTCCTTACTGGTGGGTTTCTGTAGTTTTTTTCCTACAGAGTAGGACGACTTCACGTGTGTCCTAAGCAGCCGTGGTGGCGCTGTGGGATTACTGACTGCGGGGTCGGCAGCCCAAACGTAGAAACCCAACTCACGGTCCTCGAGAGTCAGTTCCTGCGACCTAGCGACCCTGTGGGAGAAAGATGAGGCCATTGCCCTGGTAAAGATTTACAGTCCCAGAAACCCTGAGTTGGAAGCAAACCTTGTAACTCTTAGTTTCTGTTGGTGGACGATACCAAAAATACATATATATAAGAAAAGCAACACTTTTTGTTTTTTAATCGTTTTATTAGGGGCTCATACAACTCTTTTTTTGGGGGGGGGGATTCTGTGAAAGTTTTTATTGGTTTATTGCTATTATTTACTTTTTTTAAAAAAACAATTTATTAGGGGCTCATACAACTCTTATCACAGTCCATACATGTACATACATCAATTGTATAAAGCACATCTGTACATTCTTTGCCCTAATCATTTTCTTTTTTTCTCTCCTCTTTTCTTTTTTTACATTTTATTAGGGACTCATACAACTCTTATCGCAATCCATACATCAATTGTGTAAAGCACATTTGTACATTCATTGCCCTCATCCTCAAAACATTTGCTCTCCACCCAAGCCCCTGGCATCAGCTCAATTTCCCCTCCCTTCCCGCTTCCCCCTCCATCATGAACCCATGAAAATTTATACATTATTATTTTATCATATCTTGCCTTGTCCCTTCACCCACTTTTCTGTTGTCCGCCCTCCCCAGGGAGGAGTTCATATGTAGATCCTTATAATCAGTTGCCCCTTTCCAACCCACCTTCCCTGGACCCTCCCAGTATCACCACTCATACCACTGATCCTGAAGGGACGATCCATCTTGGATTCCCTGTGTTTCCAGTTCCAATCTGTACTAGTGTACATCCTCTGGTCTAGCCAGATTTGTAAGGTAGAATTAGGATCATGGTAGTGGGGGAGGAGGAATCATTTAGGAACTAGAGGAAATTTGCATGTTTCATCATTGCTACATCCCACCATGACTGGTTTATCTCCTCTCCGAGACCCTTCTGTAAGAAGGTGTCCAGTGACCTACAAATGGGCTTTGAGCCTACACTCCTCACTACCCCCCTCATTCACTGATATTTTTTTGTTCTGGCGATGCCTGATACCTGATCCCTTCGACACCTTGTGATTGCACAGGCTGTTGTGCTTCTTCCATGTGGGCTTTGTTGCTTCTGAGCTAGATGGCCACTTGTTTACCTTTAAGACTTTAAGACCCCAGATGCTATATCTTTTGATAGCTGGGCACCATTAGCTTTCTTCACCACATTTGCTTATTCACTCGCTTTGTCTTCAGTGGCTGTGACGGGAAGGTGAGCATCATAGAATGCCAATTTAATAGAAGAAAGTATTCATGCATCGAGGGAGTGCTTGAGTAGAGGCCCAAGGTGCTTCTGCCACCTTAATACTAAACCTATAAATATATGCACATAGATCTATTTCCCCATCCTCATATGTAAATATATTTGCATATGTACATGCCTTTATTTAAACCTCTATAAATACTCTTTGCCTCCTAACTCTTTCCTCTATTTCCGTTGACTTTCCTCTTGTCCTACTCTCATGCTCAGTCTTCATTTGGGTTTCAGTAATTCTTCTTGGTTACATTACCCTTCATCATGCCCTACCAGGCCTCCTCCGCCCTCCTCACCACTGATTTGGATCACTTGTTGTTCCCTTGTCCCTGGGTTTGTTAACACCCCTAACTTTCCCCAACCTCTCCCTCTCCCATTTCCCCCCAAACTGTCAGTCCCGTTGTTTTCTCCTCCAGATTGTTCAGCCTATCTTATTTAGACAGACCTGCAGAGATTATAACGTGCACAAAATCAAGACAGAGCCAAACCAAGCAATGATATACAACAAAACAACAACAAACCAATGACAAAAAAAAAAACCAAGAAAGAAAAACTTATAGTTCGTTCAAGGACTGCTTATTGGCCTTTAGGAGCATTTTCCAGTCCAGTCTGTTGGGGCACCACACCCTGGCCCCAAAGTCCACCTTCAGCATTCCCTGGGGACCTCGCTGCTCTGTTTCCTTGCTGTTCTGTTGCACCCCCTTAGTGTTTTGTCTTGGTGTGGCGGGATCAGATCAGGCACAATTCCCACACTGTGTCTTCGGTGTTGTCCCCTGTAAGGCATGGGTCAGCAAGGGACGTCATGTCTCATAGTGGGGCTGGCCATGTGGTCCTCTCTGTGGACTGGCTGCTCTGATCAGGAACATCATCCTCAAGGACTGGTGGGGCAGGTGTGCTCCACTCTCTCCTCCTCCCCCATCATCTGCTCCTGGAGCTGCAGACTCAGTGCCATCCTTTGAAATAAATTCTTCTTGGGGGAGGGGCAGGTGTCCACTTAGTAGTTGGGATTGGTGCTGGCCCCTCAGACCTCTCCACTGGTTCCCTACTCCACGCCGGCATGTGAACAGCAACACGTTTTAACACTATCTCTGGCAAAGCATTGTATTAGGTTCCTTCCAATTTTTGTGTGTGTGGAAAATAGAACGAAAGATAATGGAATTTTTCCATGATCATTTTGACGTCCCCTGCTATGTTTATACAGTTTTGTTTCATAAAATTGGAATCACACCTATAATTGTTTTTTTCCCCCATTTAGTCCAAGTATTTTTATCTAATTAAAAACTCACTGCCATCAAGTCAAATCTGACTCACTGACCCTGTAGAACTGAGCAGAACTCCACAAAGCTTCCAAGCCTGTTGATCTGTATGGGAGAGTCTTTCTCCCATGACTCAGCGGTGAATTCAAACCAGCAACCTGGTGGTGGTTAACAGACCAAAGTGGAGCCAACCACACCATCAGAAGTCTTAAGTACATTTAAGTACCATTAAATATTGTGAAGCACAATTTTTAAAAGGCAGATTTTTCCTCTTCCACCAAGGAGCTATGCTGACACAGTTAATCACTTGGCTGCTGACAGAGAGATCTATGGGAGAATGATGTGGGAGTCAGTTACTATAAAGATTACAACCTTGGAAACACTATTTAAAAAAAAAATCAATGGCCATTTAACTTATTGTAAGTTCTGTTGTCCCTATATGGGATTTCCAGACTGTAAATCTTTAGGGTAGCAGAGAGCCCCTCATCATTCTTTCCGAGAGCAGTTGGTTGGTTTGACCCATTGAACTTTCATTTGTTTGGCAGCCCAGTGCTTAGTCCACAGTGCCACTAGGACTCCTTTGAATGTCACGCTAGCTGTTCTACTCTGTCCGTAAGAGCCTCCTTAAAACAGCGTCCAGTCAATAGCTCCTAAGAACAACCACATGGAGCAGTTCTGCTGGGTGCGAATCATTGCCATGAGTGAGAATCAATTTGAAGGCAATGGTTAGGCTTTTGATACAAACACCTTTTTATTTCATTTTCTATGAATCTTTAAAGCCCCCTCATATGCCAGTACCAGTTGCTGGCATGTGAATTCATGGCAGCTCCATAAGGTTTTCAATAGCTGGTTTTCCAAAAGTAGACAGTCAAGTCATTCCTCCTCGGTACCTCTGGGAGGATTTGGAACTCCAACCACCGAGTGCAATAAATTAATTACGTCAACTTTACCATTAAAAAGAAAATACCAAAAAAAGAGCACCTGATGCCAAGGGGCTTGAGTGGAGAGCAAATGTTTTGAAAATGATGAGGGCACTGAATGTACAGATGTGCTTTACACAAATAATGTATGTCTGGATTGTGATAAGAGTTGTATGAGCCCCTAATAAAACGTTTTAAAATATAAAAGAAAATACCTTATGTCTGAGTCATTGTTGATTGTAGATAATAGTTAGAGCACCCAATATTTGCATGATGTTTTATCATTTAAAAGCTCTTTCACACTCATTACCTAATTCCATTTTTCTCTCTCATTTTCAAGAAAAATAATCAGAGTGTGAAAGGATATATGGCAAAAAGTAAGTCTATTACTTAACCCACATTGCAAAGGCAATCACTGTCACCAATTTCTAGTTTATCCAGGGATACGTTATTTTATCAGTTGTCTTTATGTGATTCGTTTCCCCTAAATGTTTTAATTAAAAACTGACATATATAAAAGTGCACCAAATCAAAACCGAAACAATGTGTACCCTTTGCTCTCTCAATTGTTCCCTATACTTCACCTTTTAAAGACCAAGGACTTTCTAACATGGTGCTTAGTTTCTAGTGTATTCAGTCTGGGGAAGTCCACATGTATGGCCACCACTTGCGTTGATGAAAAAGTATTTGCAATGAATTAATCATTGGTCCAGCAAACTTCTATAATTTACATCTGAATTATTTCTATCATAAAAGTCTTATTTTTCAATCTATTGATCTTTCTTCTGTTTTCCACTTTCCATTCCAATCACAAGTAATTATCAATTCATCTTGACTATGTATTTGATCAGTTTCAAACTACAGAAGTTAGTTAAAATCTTCCCCTTCTTAGGCCAACCCAGGGACAAGGAAAAAAGGAGTGGTTCAAAATCAGTGCCAGGGAGGGAATGGGAGGACTGGTAGGGAGTGACCAAGGGCAAGGTAACTGAGAGGAATTACTGAAACCAGAATGAAGGCTGAACATGGTAGTGGGACAGGAGGAAAGCGTAAGGAAATAGAGGAAAGGAGTAGGAGGCAAAGGGCATACATAGAAGCCTAAATACAGACATGTACATATGTAAATATATTTGATTATGAGGGAAATAGACCTATGTGTATATATTTATAGGTTTAGTAGGAGGGTAGCAGGTGGACATTGGGCCTCCTCGTGTGCATTCCCTCAATACAAGAGCACCTTGCTTAGCTAAACGGTCATTCCATGATACCCACCTTCCCGACATGATCGCTGAAGACAGACGTGTGCATAAGCCAACGTGGTGAAGAAAGCGGATGGTGCCCGCCTATCAAAAGATATAGCATCTGGGGTCTTAAAGGCTTGAAGGCAAACAAGCGGCCATCTAGCTTGGAAGCAACAAACCCCACAGACCAGAAGCACACAAGCCTATGTGAACACGAGGTGTTGAAGAGATCAGGTAGCAGACACCAAAGAACAAAAGCTATCAATATGTGATCACCTTCCCCACATAAACACTGAAGACGAATGTGTGTATAATTAAGTGTAGTGAAGAAGGCTGATGGTGCCCAGCTATTGAGAGATATAGCATCTGGGGACTTAAAGGATTGAAAGTAAACAAGTGGCCATCTAGCCCAGAAGCAACAAAGCCCACACGGAAGCAGCACACCAACAAGTGTGATCATGAAGGGCGAGGGGACCAGGTTTCCAGCACCAAAGGCGGGGGAAAAATATCATCATGAATGAAGGGAGCACATTATGGGGACCCAATGCCCACCTGTAGACAAGTGGACATCCTTGCAGAGGGCTAGTGGGGAGGAGATGAGTCATTCAGGGTTCAGTGTAGCAATAATGAAACTCACAATCTTCCTCTAGTTCTTAAACCCTTCCTCCCAACTATCATGATCCCAATTCTACCTTGCAAACCCGGTTAGACCAGAGGATGCACAGCGGTACAGATGGTATCTGGAAACACAGGGAATCTAGAACAGATGAACTCCTCAGGACCAAAGGTGAGAGTGGTGATACCGGGAGGGAAGTGGGGTAGAAAGGGGGAACTGATCACAGGGATCTACATATAACCTCCTCTCTGGGGGATGGGCAATGGAAAAGTGGGTGGAGGGAGACACCGGGCAGGGTATGATAAGATAAAATAATAATTTATAAATTATTAAGGGTCCATGAGGGAGGGGGGAGCAGGAGGGAGGGGGAGAGATAAAAGGAAAATGAGGAGCTGATTCCAGGAACCCAGGTGGAAGGCGAATTTTGGGAATGATGAGTGCAACGAATGTATAGGTGTGTTTTGCACAATTGATGTATGTATAGATTGTTATGAATTGTATGAACCTCAATAAAATAATTTTAAAAAATCTCCCCCTTCTTAAGCACACACTCCTTATGTGATCCAAGAATTGTAAATAATAAAATCCAAGACAAGAGAAGGGAATGGTTTAGAATATAAATTCTGCTCTTTCCTCAGATGCCGCTAGAGTGCTTGGTCCTTCCGAGGAAGCTAAAGCCATGTTGGGGTGAGCCCCTCACTTCATCCGGCGACTAGCACCACACCAGGCAGCTGCCAGCCCAGGACTCCTGCACCATTGCCTCCCTCTCCAAGCTCGCCTGCATCTACTCGGCTCTCATCCTGCACGTGACGAGGTGACCGTCATGGAGGACAAGATCAACACCCTCATTAAGGCTGCCGGCGTCAACGTGGAGCCCTTCTGACTCGGCCTGGTCTCCAAATCTCTGGCCAATGTCAACATCGGCAGTCTCATCTGTAATGTAGGGGCTGGCGGCTCTGCCTCAGCTGCAGGTGCCGCACCAGCCGGAGGACCTGCACCCGCCACCGCTGCTGCCCCAGCTGAGAAGAAAGTGGAAGCCAAGAAAGAAGAGTCTGAAGAATCTGATGATGACATGGGCCTTGGTCTTTTTGACTAAACCCTCTTTTGTAACATGTTCAATAAACCAAACTGAACTCTAAAAAAAGAATATAAATTCTGAGGTCCTGGTTTGCAGGCTATGGATGACAGTGAAAACACGACATCCATTTGCAGAGTCCCCGTGGTTTCAGCCGCTGGAGAAGCCCTCTAACCACTGATCAGGGAGGTGTACAGCTTTGCTGCCATGCAGAATACATTGGCAAGTAGATTAATACAAGCGTAGTGAGGCTGAAAAGTAACACCTTTTCCTTTGTTGTCCCTTTGGACTCATTTACAGTTGGTTCTAGTTTTTATTTCCTGCTTTCATTTGGATTACGTTTTCTCTGTGTTTTATTGTTGGGGGAGAGGGTGTTCGTTTTATGTATGTTTTTCTTCAGATTAAAAACAGGACAGACACATCCTGGATGAGTAATTCCGGAGGGTTATGGCAAGGAAGTAGGTGGGGAAGGGGGCCTAACGAGTACAAGAATGAAGATGTCCTCACATTGTGGTGGTGATTGCGCAACTCTTTTTAATATGTGTGAATTCTATGTCAATAACACTGTGAAAATTGAGAATTTTAAAAAATACCTTCCATTTCTTCATCTTTGGCATTAGTGGTTGGTGCAAATACTGGAGTAACAGTCACAATAGTTGGTCTCATTGCAGGCACGTGGATATTATTCTATCACTGACAATGGACTTGGGATAGATCTTGATATGTTCTTTTTGACATAGAATGTGATAATATTCCTCTAATTTATTATTCCCCTCACAGTAAACCATAATGTTGGATTTAAAATGGCAAGTGCCCATCCATTTCAGTTCACTAAAGCCCAGGTTATTTGCTTCATTTTGTTTGTGATAACTTATGATTTTCCTAGATTCATTATTTTATAAATGTACTTTCTGATTATTAATGAACGTTTACAGGTTTTCTTTGACATTTTCAGTAGTGCCACATCATCAAATGAAAGTCCCGCCATTAAGGTCCACTCATTAAGGTCAGCTACAATGTGTAGAGGCAGCTCTTTGTCAGCAGTACTCTGAGTGTTTTCCAACCTGAAAGGGGCTCATCTTCCAGAACTACAACAATGTTCCATTGCAATTCATAAGGTTTACATTGGTCGATTTTCTCAGAAGTAAATGGCCAGATTCTATCATATTTTGTCTTAGTCTGGAAACTCCACTAAAACGTGTCTACCATCAGGTACTCTAAGGATATTTGAAATATCGTTGGAAAAACTTCCAGCAACACACAAGCTACCGCAGTATGACAAACAGCAGTTGTGGGGGTAAAGACCAACCCCCCACAACTAATTGTGGGTCCAATTGGCATAATTGTACGGTTGAGATATACAGAGATTATAATAAAGTCATAGAGAGTATGAGAGATAAGAGAGAGATTGAAATAATGGAGTCAGACACATTTCATAGTAGCATGCTCACCTCAGCCCTGCTTGGTGGTCCACGTGGAGATGGGAGACCAGAGGGCAGGAGAGAGTGGGAGGGGAAGGAGGTCAAGGGGAAAAGGAACAGGGGAGCGAGGACAGGGGAGAGGAAGGGGAAGCGGACCAGAGGCCAAAGGGGATCTTTATTGCCAACCAAGGCTTATATATCTTTGGGGGAGTGCAAGTCCACTAATTACAGGTAAAGACATACGTCACAGGAAGGGGTTGCACTATAGGTTATACAGCAGTGAGAGTGGGCCAATCTAGGGATATACGAGCAATAGGAAGAAGAGGGATTGGGGTATACATGTGACAAGATGGGTGGATCCTAGATTCAGGATGGCAGCCTAACTTTGGATGTCACTGAACAGGTTTGACCTGTTCTCTGGATCTCCATAGAAACCATTATCAGTAGGGTGTGAACCCCACCTACAGAGACCAGGCTAATGGTTTCAAGCCTTTAGGGAGAAGTAACCCAATTGTCCTCAACAGCAGGGAATGGGCCCTTCTTGTGGTGGGACCAGACAGTAGTCTGGAAACTGACTGCCTTCAGGGAGGTAACTTGACACTCATTTACAATTAGCTGCAAGCAGTGTCCTAACTCTAACATATATTTGGGGAAGATAACTTTGGAGAAATCTTTGTTTCCCACAAGCAGTAAAACAAGGAAGAGCCACCAAAAATTCAAGCTGGATTCAGAAAGGCATGGAAAGCAAGTTAAATCACTGCTAATGGAAGATAGACCTTGAATAAAAGCCGAGAATACCGGGGAAAGTTTACCTGTGTTTTGACTAGACAAACGCATTAGATTGTGCGCATTCTAACAAATTAGGGAAGGAATGTTCTGAAGAGCACCTACTTATATTTCTATGGAACTTGTACATAGACCAAAAGGTTGTCATTCCAACAGAATGGGGGATTACTGAATGGCTTAACACAAGGAAAGGTGTGCATCAGAATTGTATCTTTTTGTCACGCTCATTCAATCTGTCTGCTAAGCAAATAATTTGAGATGCTGGACTAATGAAGAAGAACATGGAATCAGGGTTGGAGGAAGGCTTATTAACAACCTGCGATATATAGATGGCACAACCTTGCTTACTGAAAGCCAGGAAGGGCTTGAAGCCCTTGCTAATAAATATTAAAGACTTCAGTATGGATTACAACCCAGTGTAAAAAAATATCCTCATGACTAACTCAGTAGACAGCAAGATCATAAATGGAGAACAGGCTGAAGTTTTCAAGGATTTAATTTTGCATGGAATCATAATCAATGCTCATAGAGTTAGCAGCCAAGAAATCAAATGACATACTTCATTGGCAAATCTGCCACACAACAAGACATCTTTAGAGGTCTAAAGGGCAAGGATATCACATTGAGGACTGAGGTATGCCGATCCAAGGAATGATATTTTCAATCATCCCATAGGCATGTAGAAGTTCGACAATGGATAAGGTTATGATCACAGAAAAATTGTTATATTTGAATGTTGGTAAAGAATATTGGAAATAACAGTCTTGTTAGAAATCCAGACAAAATGTTCTTTAGAAAGGAGCCCTACTGACTTAGTAGTTATAAGTTGGGCTGCCAGTTCGAAACCACGAGCTGCTCCTTGGAGGAAAAAACGGGGGTTCTACTCACAATTTATTGCTCCTCATAACATGTCCAAGCAAGTCAGTCACTGTCCTGTTATCAATAAGGTATCTATTGGCTATTTCTTCTAGTCAGCTTTAGATTGGAAACTGCTAAAGTCTCTCCACTAAAAGTGACCCTGTTGCTATTTGAGATACAAGCGGCAGAGTTTGCAGCACCTTGGCAAAATGCAAACTATCCTGGCGAAATAAAGCGACCATCCACCCTCATGATCCCTTGATAAATTATAAACTATTACTTTCATATCTTACACCGACTGCTGTCTCCATTCTCCCTCTATTTTTATATTTATTTCTATTAATTAGATTACGTGCTCACGATAGGCTGACAGAAGGAAAAATAATTGCCTTTGACATGGAAGCCATGTTTCAGTCCACGCCAGTGCTGACTCATTTCATTTGCACTAAGAGCTACATTATGTAAATGAAATTGAAGGTACAGGGGGTTAGAGGCAAGAATCATTTGTCTCTAAAATCTCCTTCCTTCTTCTGAACTACTCTAATCTAATTTCTGGCTGGAACTAATACCTATGCTTCCAGGAATGGACTCCTGAGTCCGTCATGACTTTGAGTAAGACAGAAGCATGAGGACATCCAAGATATGCAAGGGGACAAAATTTAGAATGATAATTTTAGAATAAATTAATGAGTAAGCCCTTGAAATTGTTATATTAGTTTTCCACTTTTGAGCTGTTATTTGCATAGGCCTGTGTGAATAGGCTTTATTTTTAAATAGTCATTTTTAAATGGACAGTCAGTCAATGACTCATTCTTTTTCTACTTCCTAGGGCTTCCAGAACTCATGGGGATGTGATCACTGGAGGTCTTCTAAGAAGATGTTGGGAAAGTCATAAAGGTGTTTCAGAATCCATTTGGCCCCATTTCCTTTCATCCAATGCATTTTCTCACTCATATAACTAATATTTCTTACATTCTTATTATGTACCAAGGATCACAGGATGCAACAACAAAGACAGATATGGTACCTACTAATGGAGTTCATTTTCAATTGGAGAAGAGAGATATTAAACAAAGAATTTCACAGGTACTTATTGAGTTCTAATGGTATTAGTGTTGTGAATCACTGGGGACTTCGAAGTGGTCCATAGACTTCTCTGAGGCCCTATCCACTACTATCCAGTAGATTCCTACTCACAGTAAACCTATAGGACAGAGCGGAATTGCTCCTTTAAGCAAGTTTTCCAACACTGTAAATCTTTATGGGCACAGATAGCTACATCATTCTCCTAATGAGGGGCTATTGGGTTCCAGCTTCCTTCTCTGAGGAGGCATGAGATGGTTAAGGTTTATTTTGCCAACCTGGTTCATAAACACATGTGGGGTTAATTGAAGGGCAGAGAGATAAATTGGCTCAGTGAGCTTTACCTTTCTAGTTCTTGGGTCTCTTGCTCTCTGATAGATCAGGGTGGGCTGCCTTAGCCAGTTCCCTGCTTCAGCTGGCAAGGCTCACAAGGAGAAGCGACATGGACCTACCCTGATGGAGCCCTGGGTGTTGGGGCAGCTGCGTGGAGACCCCTGCTAGCGCTGAGATGCTTACATGGTCACTGATTCCACTTTCCTCCTGCAGTTGGCATCACTGCTTGTGTTTTGTGAGATTGAGGAGGAGATTGTAGATTGGTGTCGGACATATGGGCTAATGTTGAATTTATGGGCTTGGACAGCACTGTGTTGGAATGTTTTCTTAATGTACACTTACCCTTTATACAAAGCTCTCTTATATATGAGTTTCTGTGGATTTGTTTCTCTAGTTTACCTAGACTAACACAAAGCATGTTTAAATTGAGATCTGTATGCTGAAGTCATAGAAAAGCTTTCTTCAGAGGGTCTAGGAATCTTTGGATTTTATTACTGAGAGAACATTTTACCAAAGTATTTTCCTTGTGTATGATTTGAGAAAAGTACCCAGAATAATGAGTTTTCATATCATGGAACATGATTGGGCAGTATTTTGTTCTGTTATACATATTATCACCACAAGTCATACCATTTAAAGGCAACTAAGGACAATACCAATTAAGGATAATAGATACCAATATGTGAGAACCCTGGTCTAGTTATTGACTTGAGAGATACAGTAAACAATAAGAATACTGTATGTTCCAGGCATAAGTAACTTATAGCTTCCAAACAATCTTATACATGATCTCGCTCTCTCTCTCTAACCACTTTCAATAAGTCTGTTGGAAAAATAGGACAATAGCTCGATTTTCTCAGATAACTCCATCTCACTTTTGCGCCACAGTAAACACAAAGCCACAGTCACTGTAGTGCTCTAACTGGAATTAGAAAAAGGCCTCCCTCTCTTGGCAAACACATCCTTCCGCCAGTGTAAAGCAGTGTGAAGGCTTAGTACGGATGGTCCAGAGTGGACACCGGGGAAGCAGCTCCGCTTAGGACCATCAACCACAAAAACCAAAGGGCATTTTCCCTGGGCTACAGCTCAGAAGGCAAGAAGAGAAAGAGAAGGAGAAATGAAAATAGGAAACACAGGCAGGGCATGGGAAGCGTGCTGTTACATTGTGGGAATTGCAATCAATGTCACAAAACAAAATGTGTATGAATTCTTAAATAGGAAACCAATTCATCTTGTAAACATTCTTACAAACTACAATAAAATGTTTAATAAATCAAGTATGATGCTACCAAAAAACCCTAACTCCCTGCCACTGAGTCAATGCCAACCTATTAGTGACCTTATAAGACAGGGTAGAACTGCCCCCTTTGGATTTCCAAGACTATAATTCTTTATAGGAGTAGAAAGTTCCGTCTTTCCCTCAAGGACCAGCTGGTGGTTTTGAACTGCTGACCTTTCGGATCACAGCCAAATACCACACCACTAGCAGGGTTCAGATGGGTATACACTTGAAGGACTATCAGATTATAGAGATTCAGGGGAATGAATACTATATACAAGGTAGAACATAGGGCCAAATGGAAAGTAAAACACATTAGGGAAATATGGGATAGAAGGAAAGTTAGGTACATGGCCAGACTGGAAGATTTCAAGTTCAAAATAAGGTATTTGACCTTATCTATCCAATAGCATTTTAGGAGGATTAATATGGCTGCACAATGAATGGAGTTAAAAAAAATCCAGAGGCAGCTAGAACAACTGAAAATCTACTTCAATATTTTAGACATGTAGTACTGCTTAAAAAGGAAAAGATGGATAAATAAAAAGAAAACCAAGTCAATTTAATGTTTATTTTTTTCTCAGAAAGAACAAGGCATAAAGACATCTTGCAATAATATAAAAATGTGATTACTGATGCAGAGGTGGAGTCAGGTTCCTCTGTAAAACCCACCATATGATGTTACGCAGCTTGTACATTCAGTGTTCTCTTGGTTGTCCCTGAAAGGGCCATGTAATAGCAGCAAGATTGACACAGGCATGTATATTTCAAATAGAGGATCACTAAGAGATCTTTGTAGTGTCTGGTCTGAAATATTGAATAAAGTAATTTGAAATCTTCATGTCAATCTGAAAGTAGAATCTGAAATGTGAATTGGCTTTTGATTCAGCTCAGGCATTTTCTCATTTCCAAGCACTAGATATTCAAAGTACAGGAAAATGCAGTAAATAATATCCTTGCAAATAATTATTTGTTCAATGTAATTCCCCAGGATTTTCTTTCCTCTGTTTTAAAACAATGCATGAGAAATACTCTACCCGTGCTTGATTTTCACTTGTCTAGCTAGCAGAAATAACAGTGGTTCCTTGAACACGAGGCACACAGAATTTTGCCTCTAAATGTTTCTGGCATTTTAACTCTGTTGTGTAGTAGTCTGTGAAGAAATGTCAAATTGGGAAGAGAATGTAAGCGATTCAGAGACTCAGCTACATCACACCACTGACTCTGCATGCGTTTATACCATGTAAGGAAATCTTTTTTATCCTTGATATTTTGTCTTTGAAGATCACTGCTTGAGAATACATTCTTAGACAAACTCTCAGCAACTCCTACCCCCTTGGATCTGACTCATTACACAGACACTCTGAAAACTTACCCTCCTCCTCCTGTCACTGGCTCAATGGACAACAATTCCGTAACTGTAGAATCTCAGGATGAGTAACTGCAATAAAATCAGAACCCATGCATGGTAACATTATCTATATAAATATAATCAATACATTTTCACTCTCAAAATTTACTTGGGTTAAAAAATATTCCCAGAGAAATGTTTTCCATTTCCGTTTCAATTTCCACATTAAATGTTGGTCAGATTTACCTTTGTCTTCCCAGTCACCCAGTCTGGAACATTTGGAATCATTACCTCATCACTATCCCCCAGTAATAACGGCCAATATATTAAATGTTTATTAGGTGCCAAATTCTTTGTTGAGGTTGTAACATAGATTACTTGTGGGTATTCTTAATATCCTCATAAATGTTACATGTTGTGCATATTGCTATTATATCCACTTTATAGCTGAAAACACACACACACACACACACACACACACACACACACAACAGACTTATAGAGATGAGGTAACTTGTCTAAGTTCACATATCTAGTAAATAGGAGGCCAGGAACCAGAAGCCAGCGTTTATGCTCTGAAGCCCTGTCCCTACGCTGACACCACAGCACCAGGATGTTGACCTTATGGGTTCACTCGTAAACCACTCTAAACAAAGCGCTGGAGTACGCACTAGGAAATGGTTATGAAAAGTTTCCTGTCCTTAACAATTTAGTCAGTAGGACAAACATATTAAAAGAAAATTAAAGACTAAGTGTTCTTTTTTTTTGTTGTTGTTGCTTCTAAGTGGTCTAACAAACATTATCTTGCCCCCCCTTCTATCATTCTGGATGGTTTTGACTTCGAGTAACTGGCAAGCTAACTAAGCTTAAACAATATGGCTTATTGTTTGCTTACAACACATAGCTAAGTCTTTCTTTCAGGTATCAATTGATATGGTTATGTAGTCCTTTCCTTTGCTTTACTTATGGGGCAGTGATATGTAGTCAATTAATATGGCCTTTCTAGCCATAATTTCTTATGTAATATATTACAATTCTAAGCTCTATACCTAGGGCTATCACCCCTTATGGGAGGGTGTTTTCTGTTACAGGATTAAGGTGGGATGTCTCTTTAAACTCTATTAGAGGATGTGACTTAAGTCACCATCCTTTGCTTCTTTGGAGGTATAAAAGAAACGTCCCTCTCTCAAAACCATTCCTTTGTGTGTAAGAGCCATCTTAGACAGAGAGAGAAAAAGCTCAGGACTATTGGAAGAGCACATTCCAGATCTTTGAAGTGGTAGAGGCCATGATCAGAAGCAATAGACCAGTGGTTCTCAACCTTCCTAATGCCATGACCCTTTAATACAGTTCCTCATGTTGTAGTGACCCCCTAACCATAAAATTATTATTTTTTAAACAATTTCTTAGGGGCTGATACAACTCTTATCACAGTCCATACATATACATACATCAATTGTATAAAGCACATCTGTACAGTCTTTGCCCTAATCATTTTCTTTTTTTTCTCCTCTTTTCTTTTTTTCCATTTTATTAGGGACTCATACAACTCTTATCACAATCCATACATATACATACATCAATTTTATAAAGCACATCCATACATTCCCTGCCCCAATCATTCTCAAAGCATTTGCTCTCCACTTAAGCCCTTTGCATCAGGTCCTCTTTTTTTTTCCCCTCCCTCCCCAATCCACCCTCCCTCATGTGGCCTTGGTAATTTATACATCGTTATTTTGTAATATCTTGCCCTATCCGGAGTATCCCCCCCCTTCTCTGCCATCCCTCTCCCAGGGAGGAGGTCACATGTGGATCCTTGTAATCAGTTCCCGCTTTCCAACCCACTCACCCTCCACTCTCCCAGCATCGCCCCTCACACCCTTGGTCCTGAAGGTATCATCCACCCTGGATTCCCTGTGCCTCCAGCCCTCATATGTACCAGTGTACAACCTCTGCCCTATCCAGCCCTGCAAGGTAGAATTCGGATCATGGTAGTTGGGGGGAGGAAGCATCCAGGATCTGGGGGAAAGCTGTGTTCTTCATCAGTACTACATCGCACCCTGACTGACCCATCTCCTCCCCTAAACCCCTCTATGAGGGGATCTCCATTGGCCGACACTTGGGCCTTGAGTCTCCACTCTGCACTTCCCCCTTCATTCAATATGGTATATATATATATATATACACACACACACATACATACACACACACACACACATATATATACATATACACATATATATATATATATATTTTTTGCATGATGCCTTATACCTGGTCCCTTGGCACCTCATGATCGTACTGGCCAGTGTGCTTCTTCCATGTGGGCTTTTTTGCTTTTGAGCTAGATGGCCGCTTGTTCACCTTCAAGCCTTTAAGACCCCAGACACTATCTCTTTTGATAGCCAGGCACCATCAGCTTTCTTCACCACATTTGCTTATGCACCCATTTGTCTTCAGCGATCCTATCATGGAGGTGTGCAGTCAATGATATGATTTTTTGTTCTTTGATGCCTGGTAACTGATCCCTTTGGGACCACTCGATCACACAGGCTGGTGTGTTCTTCCATGTGGACTTTGTTGCTTCTGAGCTAGATGGCCGCTTATTTATCTTCAAGCCTTTAAGACCCCAGACACTATCTCTTTTGATAGCCGGGCACCATCAGCTTTCTTCACCACATTTACTTGTTCATCCACTTTGACTCCAGCCGTTGTGTCGGGAGAGTGAGCATCATAGAGTTCCAATTTAATAAAAGAAGGTATTCATGCATTGAGGGAGTGTTTGAGTAGAGGCCCAAGGTCCTTCCGCCACCTTAATACTTGACCTATAAATATAGACACATAGATCTATTTCCCCATCCTCCTATATATATTTGCATGTACATGTCTTTGTCTAGACCTCCATGAATGCCCTTTGACTCCTAGCTCTTTCCTCCATCTCCCTTGACTTTCCTCCTGCCCTACTACCATGCTTCCTCGCCACCTGGGCTAGAGTATACCTCTTCTCTAAGCAACCTTACCCTTGATCATTTCCCACCAGGCCTGCCACTCCCCCTTCTCTACCATTTGGGGTCCCATGTTTTTCCCTTGTCCCTGGGTTTGTTAACACCACTTCCTTACCCCCCCTACCCCCCCACCCCAAGTCCCCCCAGAACTGTCGGTCCCGTTGTTTTTCCTCCAGATAGTTCATCCAGCCTGTCCTATTCAGACAGACCTGTGGAGTCACTAACATGCACGAAAACTAGACAGAGGAAAACAAAGCAACAGTATACAACCAGACAACAAAACAACAAAAACAAACCACTGACAAAGAACAGAACAAAACAGTTCACAAGAGAAAAGCTTGTAGTTAGTTCAGGGATTGTTTGCTGGCCCTTAGGAGCGTTTTCCAGTCCAGCCTGTTGGGGCACCACGCCCTGGCCCCAAAGTCCACTTTCAGCATTCCCTGGGGACCTTGCCACTCCATTCCCTTGCTGTTCCGCGGCACTCCCCCAGTGATTTGCCTCGGTGTGGTGGGATCAGGTCAGGTGCAATTCCCACACTGTGTCTCCGGTGCTGTCCCCTGTATCGCCCTTAGTCACTGAGGGGCATCATGTCTCATAGTGGGGCCAGCCATGTTGTTCTCTCTGTGGACTGGCTGCTCTGCTCAGGAACATCATCCTCACGGCCTGGTGGGCCAGGCTGTGCTCCACTCTCTCCTCCTGCCCCTTCATCTGCTCCCGTGTGCTCTGATCAAATATGTCCATCTCCCAGAGCTGCAGAGTCAATGTCGTCCTTTGGAACAAATTCTTTTTGGGGGAGGGGTAGGAATCCACTTAATTTATGGTGCTGGGGCCAGCCTCCCAGACCTCTCCACTGGTTCCCTACTCCACGCCGGGATATTGCATTCACACCTTGCGGCACTGGGTTGAAGTCTGGTCCCACTTTCCCTGTGGAGATATAAACAATACCCTCCCCTTCGGTGGATTAGTGCCCCATGCCCACACTACCCTTTTCTTCCTTATATTCATCCTTTTGTTTTCCTTTCCCACCCTCCTCCACCATTGTCTACCATGTGCATCCCTGGTTTTGGTCTGGTCTCTGCAATACTACACAGTCTTCACCCCAGAAATGTTTGTATACAGTAGCTTTTTCCCCTATGCCACTTTTGCTTTTTAAAAAAATTTTTAATTCTTACATCAGCGGGCTCATGTTGTACTTGTCCTTTTGTGCCTGACTTACCTCGCTTAGCATGATTTTCTCCAGTTCTTCCCATGCCGCTATGTGCCTCATACGTTCATCACTGCTTTTTAGTGATGCGTAGTACTCCATTGTATGTATATACCACAGTTTTTTAATCCAATCGTCAGTTGATGGAAATTTGGGTTGCTTCCAACTCCTTGCAATTGTGAACTGTGTCGCAATGAACATTGGAGCACAGATGTCTGGTCTTGGTTTGTTTCTTGCCTCTTCTGGGTATATGCCCAGTAGGGGGATTGCTGGGTCATATGGTAACTCTATTTCCATCTGTTTTAGTTATCGCCAGATTGATTTCCATAGTGGCTGTACGTACTTACAGTCCCACCAGCAGTGGATGAGAGTTCCTGTCTCCCCACAGCCCCTCCAACACTTGTTGCTTTCTGATTTTTTGAATTGGGCTACCTTTGAGGGTGTCAGGTGGTACCTCATTGTTGTTTTAATTTGCATTTCTCTTATGGCTAAAGATCGGGAACATTTTCTCATATGTTTGTTGGCCATTCGGGTTTCTGTCCCTGTAAAATTTCTGTTCAAGTCCTTTTCCCACCTTTCAAGTGGGCTACTGGTTTTTTTCTTTTTGGAAGCTATCAGAGTATTGTAGATTTTAGTAATAAGACCTTTGTCTGATGTGTCATTGCTAAAGATGTTTTCCAAGTCTGTGGACTCTCTTATTACTCTCTTGGTGAATTCTTTAGATGTACACAAGTGATTTATCTTCAGTATATCCCATTTGTCAATTTGTGCCTCCTCTGTTTGTGTCCTTCCCTATTTCTGATAGCCTGTGTATTCCCTGCGCCAAAGTTCTCAAGTTGGTCCCAATTCCCTCATTGATGGCCCTAATAGTTTGGGGTTTAACTTCAAGGTCTGTGATCTACCTTGAGTTTATTCTTGTGCATGGAGTGAGATAAGGGTCTCGCTTCATTTTTCTGCATATTGATATCCATTTTTTCCAGCACCACTTGTTAAAGAGGGCATCGGCTTCCCATTTGATATTTTTGGGGCCCTTGTCAAAGATCAGCTGTGTGTATGCTGATGCTTTTATTTCTGGGTTTTCAATTCTTTTCCATTGGTCTGAGTATCTGTCATTGTACCAATACCATGCAGTTTTGAGAACTGCGGCTGCATAGTATGTGCCAAAGTCAGGTAAAGCAAGCCCTCCCACGGTGTCCTTTTCTTGAGGAGTTCTCTGCTAATTCTGGGCTTCTTCCCTCTCCATATCAAGTTGGTAATCAGTTTTTCCATTTCTTTGAAGAAAGATGATGGTAATTGTATCGGGATAGCATTAAACTTATATAGTGCTTTTGGCAGAACTGACATCTTAACTATATTAAGTCTCCCAATCCAAGCGCATGGAATATTCTTCCATTTGTTGAGGTCACTCTTGGTTTCTTGTAATAGTGTTCTATAGTTTTCCCTATATAGAGCTTTTGTTTTTTCAGTCAGGTGTATCCCTACATATTTCAATTTGTGTTTGGCTATTGTGAAGGGTACCACCTTTTTGATCTCCTCTTCTATGGTCTTATCTGATGTGTATAATAGTCCAATGGACTTCTGTTTGTTGATCTTGTATCCTGCCACTCTGCCAAACTCCTCTATTGCTTCCAGTACTCCCCTTGTGGAACTTCTGGGATTTTCCATATATAAAATCATGTCATCGGCAAATAACGATATTTTCACCTCTTCCTTCCCCAGATGAATACCTTTGATGTCACTTCTTTGCCTTATGCTGTTAGCTAAAACCTCCAGCACGATATTAAATAGGAGTGAAGACAAGGGGCATCCTTGTCTGGTCCCCCTTTTCAGTGGGATTGTGTTAGTCTTTTCTCCATTGACTACGACTTTGGCTGTTGGTTTTTCATATATAGCTTGTATTGTCTTGAGGAACTTTCCTTCCATTCCTATCTTCGCTAGTGTCTTAAACAGGAATTGGTGTTGAATGTCGTCGAATGCTTTTTCTGCATCTATTGATATTATCATGTGATTCTTATACTTTTTCATGTCAATGTGACGAATAATACTAATGGTCTTTCGTATGTTGAACCATCCCTGCATCCCTGGTATGAATCCCACTTGGTCATGGTGAATTATTTGTTTTATATACTTTTGTATTCTGTTGGCTAGTATTTTGTTAAGGATTTTTGCATCGATGTTCATTAGGGATACTGGTCTGTAGTTCTGGATTCTTGTGGGATCCTTGCCCGGTTTGGGTATCAGAGTTATACTAGCTTCATAGAAGTAGTTTGGGAGTTTGCCATCTTTTTCTATGTTCTGGAAAAGTTTGTGTAGGATTGGTATTAGTTCTTCCCTGAATGCTTGGTAGAATACTCCAGGGTAGCCATCTGGTCCAGGGGATATTTTTGTTGGTAATCCCTTGATAACCTTTTCTATTTCTTCTATTGCTATGGGTCTGTTGAGATCCTTGATGTCTGCCGAGGATAGTCTAGGGAGAGATTGTTTTTCCAGGAATTTGTCCATGTCTTCCAAATTGTTGAATTCATTGGAGTACAATCCTTCATAGTATTGTGTAACTATCCTTTTGATTTCATTAGGGTCTGTTGTAATATCCCCTCTTTCATCCTTTATTCTTGCTATTGAGATTTGTTCCCTCCTTTCTTTGGTTAGGTTTGCCAATGGTCTATCGATCCTGTTTATCCTTTCAAAGAACCAACTTTTAGCGATATTAATTTTTTCCATAGTTTTTTTATTTTCCCTCTCCTGAATCTCAGCCCTGATTTTTATAATTTCTTCTCTTTTGCTATTAGTAGGGTTGTCCTGCTGACTCTGCTCTAGTTTTTGTAAATTTTGTGTCAGCATATCCATCATGAGTCTCTCTTCCTTTCTTAGGTGTGCTTGTATTGCTATGAACCTTCCTCTGATGACTGCCTTTGCTGTGTCCCACAAGTTTTGGTACGTCCTGTGCTCATTTTTGTTAGTTTCTAGAAATTTCCTGATTTCGTCTCTGATCTGCACCAGTATGCAATCCTTTTGCAGTAGAGAGTTATTCATCCTCCAATTATTTGTTCTTATTTTCTTTGTCTTCCTTTTGTTGATTTCCAGTCTTATGGCACAGTGGTCAGAGAGAGAGGTCTGTATTATTTCAATGTGCTTAAATTTATGTAGATTTGCCTTATGCCCCAGCATGTGGTCTATCTTCGAATATGTGCCATGGGGACTTGAAAAGAATGTGAAATTTTTTATATTTGGATGAAAAGCTCTGTAAATATCTATTAGGTCAGATTGTCTAATTGTGGAGTTTAGCTCTCTAGTCTCCTTGCTGAGTTTCTTTCCCTGTTATCTATCTTTCTCAGTGAGTGGTGTGTTGAAGTCGCCCACTATAATTGTCAAGTCTGTGATTTCTTTCTTAATCTTTTGGAGTGTTGGGTTGACATATTGAGCTGGTCTCTCATTCGGGGAATATATGTTTACAATGCTTAGTGGTTCATTGTCTATCATTCCCTTGAACATTATATAGTGTCCCTCCTTATGTCTTTTTATGGTTTGCACTTTGAGGTCAATTTTATCCGAGATAAGGATTGCAACCCCTGCTTTTTTTGTATTGCTGTTTGCTTGGTAGGTCCTTCTCCAGCCTTTGATTCTCAGCCTATTTTTGTCTGTAGCCTTGAGATGTGTCTCCTGTAGGCAGCAAATTGATGGGTTGTGTTTTCTAAGCCATTCTGCTAGTCTCAGTCTTTTAATGCCAGCGTTCAGGCCATTGATATTCAGGGTTATTATCTCCATGTGCGGACTCTGTGATGCCATTTTATACCTTTTGTGTTGGGAGTTTTCCTACTTTCCTTTCTCATTAGTGTGTGTTTTGTGTGTGTATCATTCTTGACTTCTTTCCATCCTTGAGCCATTGCTATCTTGGGGTCTGTTTTCTCTTTGTTGTGCTCTGGGTGAGGTTGTTTTTTGTGTTGGTCTCTTATTTGTGCTTGGTGAGTGTTGTTCTTCTGCCCATACTGAGTCGGCGAGGATCTTTTGTAAGGCTGGGTTTGTTGTAATGTATTTTTTGAGTTTTTCCTTGTCTGGGAAGACTTTTACTTCTCCATCAATCTTGATCGATAATTTGGCTGGGTAGAGTATTCTTGGATTTGCGTTGTTTTCTTTCAATTTTTGGAATATGTTACTCCACTCTCTCCTTTTTTTCATAGTTTCTGCTGATAGGTCTGAGCATAACCTTATGTGGGAACCTTTATATGTGATTGCTTGCTTTTCCCTAGCTGCTCTCATGATTTTCTCCTTTTCCTCAGAGTTGGATAGTTTAACTATTATGTGCCTTGGTGATTTCTTCTTGGGGTCCCGTCGTGCTGGTGTTCTTTCAGCCTCCTGGATGGTTGCTTTGTTTTCATTCATTAGGCTGGGGAAGTTTTCCTCCAAGAATTCTCTCGCTATTGTTGCAGATGACTTCTTTGTTGTGTCTTCCTCCGGTAGGTCAATAATTCTAATGTTGCTCCGCTTCATAGCATCACACATAGCTCTTAGGTTTTCTTCTGCTTCTCTGATGCTCTTATTAGATTTTTGTTCACGTTTATTAAAGTCTGCTTGGCTGTCCACCAAGACACTGATGCGGTTCTCTGATTCCTCCAATCGATTCTCAAGGAACATGATTCTGCTATTGTTTTTCATAATCTCCTCCTTAAGCTCCTGTATTTCCCTTTGGTGTATGTCTTTTATCTCCTCTATCATTTCATCCTTTTTCTGTATTGTTTCCCTCATATCCTGCATGGCTTCAAGCAGCATTCTGAGAGTTCCTTTGTATGGTATCTCAATGTCTGCTTCTTCTATGTATGTTGCTATGTTCAGCACATCTTCTGCCTTTGTCTTTTGTTTCTCCTGTTTTTTCGTTGAGGTCGTTGGGGCTGATGGCTGTTTGCGTTGAATTGTTTTTGAGGGACCAGGTGCCATTTTCTAGTCTCTCTCTGGAAGACTTATAGGAATGCTTCTTCGAACTGCCTACAGCTGATTTTGCTACGGGATTAACCTACCACTTTTTCCTGTGGTTTCCCTATCACGGGAGTGCCCCAGATGGCAGGTCGACTGCCTGCCCCAGTGTTGCAGAGGCTGGGCTGAAGTTCCTGCTATTGGTTTGAATATTGATAAGTGTTGGCTGAGCTGCCTTATGTCCCCAGGTACACAGGCAGGAACTCCCTGGTGAGAAGTCTGAGGAGTATCCCCTGGAGAGCAAGCAGGCCTTACCCTAGCCTTGGGCTATCTATGCAGGGTGGAGCTCACCTAGCTGGGAGTAACCCAGGCGCAAATGCCCTAGGGCAATGGGAGTGCCCCGTAAGTCCGCAATGGAGTGTGAGAGAGCAGGGCAGGAACAACAGGGGGAGAAAAATTAAAAAGTGAGACTAGACTGTGCAGGGGTACAGGGAAGCGAGGGAAGCAAAAGAAACTATGTAGCTGAGTCCCACTCCCTGCCTGTGGACCTGCTAGAGCTTACTCCCTGCGCCAATCCCCAGCGGTAGTCCGCAGCTAAGCCCCAAGAAGAGTCGCAAGAAAGCTGCTGAGCAGCCCCCAGAGAAGTGGGGGGACAGAGAGCAGTGATGTTAACAGACGCCGCAGTGTAGCTGAAGCTTGATCCCTGCCTATGGAGCTGTGGGGGTTTGGGTTTAGTCCCTGCTCAGACCACGCGGCGCGGCTGTGGCTGTGCCTTGAAAAAGCCCCTGCGCAGCCCTCCAAGGCTGTGTGGGAATATAGAGCAGAGACACGAACAGAAGCAACATTGTAGCTGAACCCCGATCCCTGCCAGTGGAGCCGCAAGCGTCCTGTCCCTGCCCTGAGGCAGGTAGGGGGAAACTGTGGCTGTGCTGAGACCAAGCCCTTCTACAGGCTCCAAATGATCCGGCTTGGGCAGATCCAGCAGCTGGGCTAGGATCGAGCCCCAGCCGGCTTCCACCGAGGTAAGCCAAAAGCCCCCAGCCCCTCAAAACCCCGTGGATCTGTGCCTTCTTATCTTTATGATGCACCTCCTGCGATCCAGTGGCGTTGAATTTCACTCTGAGCAACTCTCCTGGGCTGGATTCTGCGGAGTCCCTCTGGTATGTGTCACTCCGTCATCATCTTCCCGGAAGTCTCCCATAAAATTATTTTTGTTGCTACTTCATAACTGTAAGTTTCCTACTGTTATGAATCATAATGTAAATATCTGATAGGCAGGATGTATTTTCATTGTTACAAATTGAACATAATTAAAGCATAGTGATTAATTACATAAACAGTATGTAATTATATATTGTGAAATATTTATTTCTAATTACAAATAAATGAAATTTTGTCTTGAAGCATGGTGTCCCATGGGTAACAGTCTTCATGCCGGGTACTTGTATGTGGGCATATCTGTGACACACAGTTTGAGAACCACTGCACTAGACTATGGCAAGGAAACTGAGCTACAGAGCAAAAGGAGCAGCGCTGAGCCTGGGACTGTGAGATAGAGCAATAGACCAGTTTCTTAGTCCGTGGAGGCAGAGGCCAAGGAACCACATAATTAAGAGGCTGAGTACCAGACAGAGACTTGATTGCTAGCTGAGAAGAGGTGTTGCTGTGGATTAATAAATGTACCTTTATTGTTTACTGGTCCTGAGTTGTGGTAACCTATTAACTTCCTTAATAAATCACTATAATTGGACATATTCTCTGTGAATTCTGTGGCCAGTGCAACAAATTACTGGCTGATAAATAGTTTGGTGCCTCAAATGTTGACTTGTTTCTGGGTACATTTGACCTGCTAATACCATAAAAGGCACCAATTTCCCTCTACTACGTATCTTTGAGATGCATAACATATGCTACAGGCCACTCTTCACTCTGCTCACTCATAAAAAAGTCAGGATATTTTAATGTATTGTTAGCTAACCTGAGACAGAGGACATGCATGCTGGCTTTATTTAAAGTACTTTGTGTTGGTTGAGGTCAAATTATATTTCACATGGTGTCTTTGATCCAAAGACATATTTGAACAGTGCAAATTACATAAACTTGGAAGTTTCCCAAGGATAATTTTATTAGTAACTGAATAGCAGGCAGTCCAATTTGTTATCTTAAAAGGGGACCAACAATACGAGGTACTGTACAGTCAATAAGGAGCCATGGAGATGTAGTGGGTTATGTGTTTGCCTGCTAACCACAAGCACAGCTATTCTAGCCCACTGGTTACTTTTTGTAAGAAAACGACGGGCTTTTCTACTCCCATAAAGATTAACAGTCTCAGAAACCCAAAGGAGTAATTCTATTCCATTTTATAGGGTCGCTATGGGTCATAATCTACTGACTGGTATTGAGTTTGGTAAAATAAACAGAGATTCAAATATTCTGAAACCCAAAATGGGTCTGTCAAGAGTTCAAACTTATTTATTAATATTAAAATGTTCCAGTCTTCTTATAAAGTAGCACAAATTCTCCACCAGTACACAAAAACTCTTAAAGTTAGAATTTTTCTTATCAAGAGGCTTAGAGTCAACCTTACCTCTGATACATTTAACATGAATTATCCATTGACTTCCATATATTAAAATGTTCTGAAATGTTTTTTGCAGAATTTGAAGAAGAAAAATTCAGATCTTCAAAATATTTATGAAACTCACTATGAAATCTTAAATTTCCAACACTCTGAATTGCCCTCAGAGTTTCCATATACCGTATATACTTGTCAAGGCACCTAATTTTACCATAAAATCTGCATTAAAATGTGGTGAAAAACTCGGCTTATACATGAGTATATACTGTATGTGCCTTTTCAATTTTATTTTTAAATTTTCCCTCATCTAAAGCTGTGTCTTGGCTTTACAGTATCCATTTTGTAGTCTCTGTATATACTACACAGCTTCCTGTACCACAAAGAAAAACTCACTGTCATTTAATTGATTTTAACTTATATAGTGTGGCCCAACAGGACAAAGAAGAATTTCCCCATGGGTTTCCAAACCTTTAAAGGCTACATAATGGCTGACTGGTTGATTTAAATCACTAACCTTATGTTGCAGCTCAATGTGCAACCAACTAGCCACCATGGGTCCAAATCCAGCCTCCTTTGTAAACCCTTCAATACCTAATTCCTTTTCAAATACTCCTTACCTTTTTTTGTCTTATTCCTGTAATTTGTAAATCTGAATTCTTTTCATATTTGAAACTAGAATGATAAATTAATAATCAGTATAGCTTAATAGCTAAAATATACAATTCCATGTTCAATACTCTAAAGCTGATGTGGTTTATCCAATGAAGTTTTCTGAATGGACACCCAAAGAACCCCAGGAAGAGGTCTAAAAACCAAGAAAACAAATTGTTACCAGGCTGTGTTATTGAACTCAGCATAGAAGTAGAGTACCAGGGGAGGAATGATTGATTTAAGAATAGATAAAGAAGGATGGAGCATGGAGGCAGGTCTGACCCCTACTTCTTGGTAGGAAGGAAACCAAAGGAGGTCAGACACAACCTCTTATACGGTTTATTGCAGGCTTATTACATTGATTGTTGCAGGGTTTTCTAATGTTGAACCATCTTGCATACCTGGTATGAATCCCATTTGATCATGATGTATTTTGCTTGTTTGTTTAATTTGGTTGGATTCTATTGGCTAGTGTTTTGTAGAGAACTCTTGCATCTATGTTCTGGAGAGTTGATGGTAAGTTTCTATTCTGGTCATGTTTTTGCCTAGTTTGGTGTCAGGGTTATGTTTGCTTCATAAAATGAGTTTGAGAGTTTGTTGTGCTTTTCAATATTCTGGAACAGTTTGTATAGAACTGGTGTCAAGTGTTCTCTCAATGTTTGCTGAAGTTCTCCAGTAATGCCATCTTATCCTAGGCATTTTGTTTGTTGGGCAGTTTTTGATGATCTATCTTTTCATTTGTTATGAGTCTCCTGAGGTTTTCTATTGCAGTCTATGTTAATTTAGGTAGGTAGTGGGTTTCTAAACATTTGTCTATTTCTTTTAGGTCTTCAAATTTATTGGATTATAGTATTTCATAATATTGTTACTATCTTTTCTAATTTCACTTGGTTTTGTTGTGGTGTCCTCTATTTAATTTCTTATTCTTGATATCGGCATCTTTTTCTTTTCCTTTAAGTTTACCATTGCTTTGCTGATTTTGTAAATTCTTTCAAAGGACCAACTTCTTCATTTGATGACCTTTCTACTGTTTTGCTGTTTTCAAATTTAATTTTAACAGCTTTCAATTTTATTTCTTATCTTAAGGGGGGGCAAAATTTTAATTTGTGGCTCTTGTTCTAACTGTTGAAGATATTAGGTTAATGCATTGATTTTTGTCTCTCTTGTTTTTTTGATGTGTGCATTGTTGCTATGTTTGCCTTTGACTACTGATTTTACCATGCCCAAAGGTTTTGGTATGTTGTATTTTGATTCTCATTTGTTTCAATGAATTTTAAAATTTTAATTCCATTATTCATTAATTACCCAGTAGTTTTAAAGCTGTGTTCCCCACCCCTGTTCTTTCTATTGTTGATTTCAAATTGTAGTCTGGAAAAATGGCTTATAATAATGACATTTCAGGAGGGGGGCAAGATGGTGACCAGGTAGGTAGCTCATGCCTGGGGCTCTATTGGAGATCAGTGAGTGGGGAGATCTGGGGGATAAGTAGGGGTTTTGAGGCTGTCTGTCCATCCCTGCAACAGCCCAGAGCAATTCTCTGAACCAGAAGCTGACTTCAACCCCATCGCCTGTACTCCCTGGGGACTCCCAAGTACCCAAGTGCACCAGCTGCCTCTTTTGCAGCACTCCAGCAGCCACCCTGCCTCAGCGTTCCTCGCAGACCCTCCAGCCTGCCCCCCACAAGAGGTTCCCACTGTACTTCGATGCTTCTCACAGACCCACCAGCCTGCCCTCCCCCCACTGCAAGGTTCCCACTCCATCGTGATGCTCCTGGCCTGCCAGGCGTCAGTCTCAAGTCCAGCAGAAGCTCAAGCCTGTGGGGCTCTCCCACTGCATTCTTCCTTCTTCCTTTTCTCGGTGCAATCCCCCATGCCCCCAAGCAGTGGAGCTGTGCACTAACAGAAGTAGCTGGGCCCTCCTTCCCACTAGCCATCCTGTCTGAAGTGGCCCTAGCCAGGAACAGACCACAAAACCCACACCTTGTCCCCATCCCCAAACTCCATGACTCCATGCCTGGGTCAACACTTTCCTTCACACCACAGAGTGCACAGCTGCCAACAGTCCCTTTGGAGGGTTGAGGGTGGCTGGAGCACAAAGCATAGGATAAGGTGAGAGGGAAACCCCAGCCGGACAAAGGTGAAATGCAACCTCTCAAGGCAGTTGTCAACAGGCAGCCTGCCGAAGTACCAACACCAACCTCCCAGAGAGAGAGAGCCCAGGGCTCTGTGACTCCTGGGAAATGGCACCTAGTTCCAATAAATCGACAAAAAAGCAACAAACTGCTTCCATAGCTTCAACAAGTATGGGATATAAAAAGACTTTTACCCAGGTTTGTCTTCCCCAAAGAAATGCCAAACATTAGAGACTGTTTGCCAACATATAGTTGGTGGTCAGATGCTTAATTATTCTCCCTGAAGGCATTCAGCCATCAGACTACCATCTGGGTCACTGTAGGTGGGGCACACACCCTACTGATAAGGATAGTAATTGTTTCCACAGAGAGCCAGAGAAGTGGTCAAACCTGCTCTATGACATCCAGTTAGGCTGCCATCCTGAATCTAGGATCTGCCCATCTTGTCACGTGTACCCCAATCCCTCCCCTTCCTATTGCGTGTATACCCCTATTGTCCCCCTCTCATTATTGTATTGCCTATATATAGTACAACCCCTTCCTGTGACGTATGTCTTTACCTATAATTTAGGGAGCTTGGATACCCCCAAAGGTACATAAGCCTTGGTTAGAAATAAACAGCTCTCGCTCTCCCGTCCTTTCTCCCCCGGTTCCTTTTCCCCTAGTGAATCTCTCCCCTGTTCCCTCTCCCCCTGTCCTTCCCTGCCCTCTCGTTGGCTCCTGCAATTTCCACTTTCCACATCCTCACATGGACCACCGAGCAGGGCTGAGGTGACCATGCTACCATGAGATGTGTCTGACTTCTTTATTTAATTCTCTCTTCTATCTCTCTTATTCTCTATGATTTTATTATAATATTTACTTATTATCACTGTACAATTGTGCCTTCTGGGCCTGTGATGATTTGTTAGGGTCTGACTTTCCTGACACAACAAAAAGAGAAACAAAATCCATTATCAGTGGACGACTTGGACCTAATGGCAATCATAGAAAAGGCAGACGTTGACCTCCCACAGAAAGAAATCTTCCAAATGTGGGTTAAAATCATACAGGATTTCAGTGAAACAGTACAGAAAAAGGATGAAATGATAGTGGAGATCAAGGCCATACACCCAGGGAAATACATGTGCTAAAGGGGAGAGATAACAAAAACTAATAGCAAATTCATGGAATTTGCCCACCAACTGAAAGAGGCATCAGTGACCTAGAGGACTGCTAAGCAGACATTGATAAATTTGAAAAAAGTCAAATAAGTCCATCAGAGAAGCTGAAGAAAACCTCAGAGCTATGTCTAATGCTACGAAGAGGAACATCAAAATAATTTGATTACCGTAGGATAACACAACAAAGAAATCAACATCCAAAATAGCGATGGACTTTTTTGAGGAAAACTGATCCAGCTTAATGAATGAAAACCAGGCAACCATCCAAGGAGGTTGAAAGAACACCAACTACACTAAATTCCAAGAAAAAGTCACTAAGACATATAATTGTTAAACTGTCCAACTGTGAGGAAAAGGAGAAAATCATGAGAGCATCTAGGGAAAAAGAAGCAGTCACATATAAAGGCAAGCAGATAAGAATATGCTTAGACTTATTAGCAGACACTGTGAAGAAAAGAGGTGTTGTAACATATTCTAAAACTGAAAATAACACAAACCTAAGAATACTCTATCCAGCCAAATTATCTATCAAAGTTGATGGTGCTATATTTTATTGTGCCAGCCTGGCCGATAAACACAAGTAGGATTACCTGAAGGGCAGAGGGATAAATGGCTCGGTGAGCCTCACCTTGGTTGTTCTGTGCTTCAGTTTAAAGGGGTACACTACCTGTGGGATGCTTAGCCTGTGGACTGTGTCACTGTAAGTTGAGGTCCCTTTAAGCCCACACGATTGGAATGTTCATCTCTGGAGCTGGGGAGAGACAGTTGATGACAGTTGGGGACCTGCCTTGCAGTTTGCTGCCTGGGTATATATAGCCCAACTCTCTCTACAGAAGGGGACTAGCACCTGGCAGCTCTCAAAACCTGAAGGACTGCTAGTGTCTCACTGCTTTATAATTTAACTGTTAATTTCTTGTATTATCTATCTGTATATTATTTAATGGTTTATTTCTCAAATTATATATCTATCTTTATAAATATATTTGTATATAATTACTAGCAATCTGGTTTGTCTCTCTAGAGAACCCTGTCTAATACATTTTTGTACCAGGAGTGCTTCTAGAGAAATAAACTATAAATATGGATTTCTTAAATTGGTTTTCCAACCTATTTAGTCTTGAAGGGGATACATCTACTACCCGTACTAATCCATGGTGTGAAATAGCAAAGATAATACCTAAAGTAGCACCTAAAGTCGATGACGTGCTGAATAAAGGAGATGCTCTAGGCAATCGTACATTTGATATTTTCCAGGAGTTTTGTGATAATGACAAGTATAGGGAAGCTGCTTGGCTGGTCCTTCGTACAATGGAAAGTATTATTAAGGAGAGGGATGATCTCAGAGCCTCAAAAGCACGCCTCAGGTGCAGACTAACAGATTTGAAAACTTCCATCTGGGCTACAAAGGAGAGCCTTCTCTCCTCTAGTAAAAGAGCTGACATTGCTGAGAACCAGGTCCTGAGTCTCATTATATGAGTGGCTGAATTACAAAGGCAGCTGAATTGCAGATCTAGAGTAGTGTCTGAAACCAAAGTAAGGGCATTAATTGGGAAAAGTTGGGACCCTGAAACATTGGCATGGGAACATATGGGCTGATAATCCAGAGGAAGAGGATATTGAGCCCTTAGAAACACCTGAGCAGATTAACCAAACTATTCAAGTTGATATGCCAGGTGGGGCTGCATCAGTAGCATTACCTGAGGAAGATGCCTCACAAGATATTGCTGAGAACACTCAGGAAACACCCTCACCACCCATTATTTCCACTAGACCTGTCACTAAAATTAAGTCTCAGAAACCTCCTAAAGGTGAGGTTGAGAGGATTATCCATGAAGAAGTGCGCTACACACATAAAGACCTGCTCGAGTTCTCAAATACGTACAAGCAAAAGCCTGGAGAATACCCCTGGGAATGGTTACTCAGGGTGTGGGATACTGGTGCACGAAATGTAATATTAGACCGGTCTGAGTTTCTGGATATGGGACCCCTAAGCACAGACTCTTCTTTCAATGTCTCTGCGAGACAGGCTAAAAAAGGATCTAAGTCTTTATTTGGTTGGTTCAATGAAGCATGGACTGCCAGATGGCCTAGATTAGACCAACTTGAAGTACCTGACCTACCTTGGTACACTGTAGAGGAAGGCATCCAGAAGCTTAGAGAAATTGGTATGTTAGAATGGATCTATCAAGATATTCCCATAGATCCAAAATGGGGGTATCCTAAAGACATACCCTTTACCACAACCATAAGGAACAAGTTTGTGAAGTGGGCCCCAGCATCTCTTAAGACTCCTGTAATTGCTATTCTATGTGCACCAGGATTAACAGTGGGCACTGCCCTAAGCGAACTCCGACATTTGCCCACAATGGGGCTGATTGGTCCCCGTGATGATAGGGGCAGGTGTCAGCACTGAATCAACAGAGACAGGGTGGGCATGGTTATAATAGACAACAGGTTTTCAATAATAATCAAAGCAACCTGTCTCATGTGGAATTATGGCATTGTCTACTTAGCCACGGTGTCCCTAGGAATGAAATAGATGGGAAGCCTACTAAATATTTACATGACCTGTACAGGCAAAAGAATGGTAAATCAGGTGAACAGCAGAATAGACAGTCACGATCGCTCAATCAATTCCCAGACCTGAGCCAGTTTACAGACCCACAACCCCTTGAATGAAGGGGAGGCCGGGTCCCTTGTAAGGAGGATCCTGCTACATCACTGAAGGTTTATACTGTTAGTCTTTCTTCTAGCCTTCCCCAAAGGGACCTGCGGCCTTTCACAAGAGTGACTGTTCATTGGGGGAAAGGAAATAATCAAACTTTTCGGGGATTACTAGACACCGGCTCAGAACTGACACTAATTCCAGGAGACCCAAAATGTTTCGAAGGCCCACCAATCAGAGTGGGGGCTTATGGAGGTCAAGTTAGTTATCAATGGAGTTTTAGCTCAAGTACGCCTCACTGTGGGTCCAGTGGGCCCCCGGACCCATCCCATGGTTATTTCCCCAGTTCCAGAATGCATCATTGGAATAGACATACTTAGTAACTGGCAGAACCCCCATATCGGATCCCTAAAATGTGGAATAAGGGCTATCATGGTAGGAAAGGCCAAGTGGACACCATTAGAATTGCCATTACCTAGGAAAACAGTAAACCAAAAGCAATACCGCATTCCTGGAGGGATTGCAGAGATTAGTGCCACCATCAAAGACTTGAAAGATGCAGGGGTGGTGATTCCTACTACATCCCCATTTAATTCACCGATTTTGCCTGTAAAGAAGACAGATGGATCCTGGAGAATGACAGTGGATTATTGTAAACTTAACCAGGTGGTGACTCCAATTGCAGCTGCTGTACCAGATGTGATTACATTGCTTGAGCAAATTAATACTTCTCCTGGTACATGGTAGGCAGCTATTGATCTGGCTAATGCCTTCTTCTCCATACCAGTCTCAAAGGGCCACCAGAAGCAGTTTGGCTTCACCTGGCAGGGGCAACAATATACTTTCACAACTCTCCCCCAGGGGTACATCAACTCTTCTGCCCTGTGCCATAATTTAGTCCGAAGGGCCCTTGACCACCTGTCTATTCCACAAAATGTCACACTGGTCCATTATATTGATGACATTATGCTGATTGGACCCACTAAGGAGGATGTATCAAAGACTCTAGATTCATTGGTACAATATCTGCGTACAAGGGGTTGGGAAATTAACCCAACAAAGATTCAGATACCCTCAACATCAGTAAAATTTCTAGGGGTCCAGTGGTATGGGGCATGTTGAGATATTCCTACTAAAGTGAATGATAAGCTATTACATTTAGCTCCCCCAACGACTAAAAAGGAGGCACAATGCCTAGTGGGCCTCTTCGGATTTTGGAGGCAACATATTCCTCACTTGGGTGTTCTACTTCGACCTATTTATCAAGTGACACGAAAAGCCTCCATTTTTGAGTGGGGCCCAGAACAAGAAAAGGCTCTTCAACAAGTTCAGGCTGCCGTGCAAGCTGCTTTGCCACTGGGACCATATGATCCAGCTGACTCAATGGTAGGAGAGGTGTCAGTTGTAGATAAAGATGCAGTGTGGAGTCTTTGGCAGACCCCTATTGGCGAATCACAGCGTAGACCATTGGGATTTTGGAGTAAAGTCTTGCCATCCTCTGCAAACAACTACTCCCCCTTTGAAAAACAGCTGTTGGCCTGTTACTGGGCCTTGGTGGAGACTGAACGCCTCACCATGGGCCACCAAGTCACCATGAGGCCTGAATTACCTATCATGACCTGGGTATTGTCTGACCCACGGAATCATAAAGTTGGACGTGCACAGCAACACTCCATTGTTAAATGGAACTGGTATATATGAGATCGGGCCAAAGCTGGACCTGAAGGAACAAGTAAGATGCATGAAGAAGTGGCCCAAATGCCAACAGTCTCCACTCCTGTCACATTGCCTCCTTTCTCCCAGTGTGCACCTATGGCCTCCTGGGGAGTTCCTTACCATACTTTAAGTGAAGACCAAAAAAGTCATGCTTGGTTTATGGATGGCTCTGCACGATATGCAGGTGCCACTTGCAAGTAGACAGCAGCAGCACTACAGCCCCTTTCTGGGATCTCCCTAAAGGACAGTGGTGAAGGGAAATCTTCCCAATGGGCAGAACTTTGAGCAGTGCACCTGGCCATTCAGTTTGCATATAAGGAAAAATGGCCAGATGTGAGATTATATACTGATTCATGGGCTGTGGCTAATGGCTTGGCTGGATGGTCAGGGAACTGGAAGGACCATGATTGGAAAATTGGTGACAAGGAGGTGTGGGGAAGAGGTATGTGGATAGACCTCTCTGAATGGGCCAAGAAAGTAAAGTTAATTGTATCTCACATGAATGCTCACCAAAGGGTTACCTCTGAAGAGGAGGACTTTAATAAGCAAGTGGATAAATGACACGCACTGTGGAGACTGGTTCTCCTCTTTCCTCTGCCATTCCTGTTATCGCCCAATGGGCACGTGAACAAAGTGGACATGGCGGCAGGGATGGAGGTTATGCATGGGCACAGCAACATGGACTTCCTCTTGGCCACTGCCACTGCTGAGTGTCCCATTTGCCAGCAACAGAAACCAACATTAAGTCCAAGATATGGGACAATTCCTCGGGGAGATCAACCAGCAACTTGGTGGCAGGTTGATTACATAGGACCACTTCCATCATGGAGGGGACAGCGTTTTGTTCTTACTGGAATAGACACCTACTCTGGATATGGATTTGCCTTCCCTGCACGTGATGCTTCTGCCAAAACTACTATTCGTGGACTTACAGAATGCCTCATCCACTGGCATGGCATCCCACATAGCACTGCTTTAGATCAAGGAACTCACTTTACAGCAAATACAGTGCGGCAATGGGCCCATTCCCATGGAATCCACTGGTCGTATCATGTTCCTCATCATCCTGAAGCTCCCGGCTTGATAGAACGATGGAATGGGCTCCTAAAGACACAATTACAGCGCCAACTAGGTGGCAACAACTTGCGGGGCTGGGGCAATGTTCTCCAGGAAGCTGTATATGCTCTAAACCAGCAGCTAATATATGGTGCTGTGTCCCCGATAGCCAGAATTCATAGGTCCAGGAACCAAGGGGTGGAAGCTGGAGTGGCACCACTCACTATTACTCCTAGTGATCCCCTTGCAGCATTTTTGCTTCCTGTCCCAGCAACCCTGTGTTCCTCAGGCCTGGAGGTCCTGGTCCCGAAGAAAGGAACTCTACCACCTGGAAACACAGCACGGATTCCACTGAACTGGCAGCTGAGAATGCCCCCTGGGCACTTTGGACTTCTCATGCCTTTGGATCAACAGGTCAGGAAGAGTGTCACCATACTAAGTGGTGTGACTGATCCTGATTACCAAGGAGAAATTGGACTGGTACTACATAATGGAGGTAAAGAAGAATATGTCTGGAATCCAGGAGATCCCATAGGCCGACTCTTAGTGTTACCATGCCCTGTTATTAATGTAAATGGTAAGTTGCAGCAACCCAATCCTAACAGGACTTATAATGACCCAGACCCCTCAGGAATGAAGGTCTGGGTCACCCCATCAGGCCAAAAACCACAGCCAGCTGAGGTGCTTGCTGAGGGCAAAGGTAATACAGAATGGGTAGCAGTAGAAGGCAGTTCTACCTATCAATTACGACCACGTGATCAATTGCAAAAGCGAGGCTTGTAATTGTCAATGCATTTTCTTTGTATGTGATTATTGTGTATATTTTCTTTGTTCAAGTATGTTATATCAGATATAATTTGACTCAGTGTGTTTTCATTTATATGTATGATAGATGATTGATAAGTATAAGTGTGATTTCATTAATATCTGGAAATTATATAAGCATGTATTGGTAAAGAATTGTGTACAGGTGCCAGGCTGGCAAGAGGTGGATTGCTGTAGTTTATTGTGCCAGTCTGGCCAATAAACACAAGTAGGATTAACTGAAGGGCAGAGGGATAAATGGCTCGGTGAGCCTCACCTTGGTTGTTCTGTGCTTCAGTTTAAAGGGGTACACTACCTGTGGAATGCCTAGCCTGTGGACTGTGTCTCTGTAAGTTGAGGTCCTTTTAAGTCCACATGATTGGAATGTTCATCTCTGGAGCTGGGGACTGACAGTTGATGACACTTGGGGACCTGCCTTGCTGTTTGCCGCCTGGGTATATATAGCCCAGCTCTCTCTACAGAAGGGGACTGGCACCTGGCAGCTCTCAAAACCTGAAGGACTGCTAGTGTCTCACTGCTTTATAATTTAACTGTTAATTTCTTGTATTATCTATCTGTATATTATTTAATGGTTTACTTCTCAAATTATGTATCTATCTTTATAAATATATTTATATATAATTACTAGCAATCTGGTTTGTCTCTCTAAAGAACCCTGTCCAATACAGATGGAGAAGTGAGAGTCTTTCAGGACAAAGAAAAACTCAAGGAATATGTTAAAAGAAACCCAGCACTACAAAAGAGCCTTGCCTGCCCAGTATAGGCAGAGGAACAACACTCACCAAGCACAAATAAGAGACCACCACACAGAACAACTCCACCCAGATAGCAACAAAGGGAAAACAGCCAAGATAACAATGGCTTAACAAAAGAAGGCAGGCAAGAATGAACCACACACACACTCATACACAGCCCATGGATAAGAAATGGAGGTAGGAAAACACCCAACACAAAAGGTGTATAATGGCATCACAGAGTCCACAGATAGATGTAATAACCCTGAATATGAAATAAATTCAGGCCTTAAGATACAGAGGCTAGCAGACTGGTTTAGAGTACACAAACTCTTGATCTGCTGCCTCCAGGAGACACATCTCAAGATTACAGACAAAAATAGGATGAAAATCAAAGGCTGGAGAAAAATACAACAAGCAAATAGCAACTAAAAAAAAAAAGCTGGGGTTGCAATGCTAATTACAGTTAAAATTGATCTCAAAGTGTAAACCATAAAAAGAAATAAGGAGGGACACTATATAATGCTCAAGGGAACCATAGACCAAGAACCACTAAGCAATTTAAGTATGTACTTCCCTAACAATAGACCCATGGAATAGGTCAATTAAAATGTTCCAAAAGAGGAACAAATAAATCACAGGCTCAACAATTATAATAGGTGACTTTAATACACTACTCTGAGAAAGGTAGATCTCAGGGAAAGAAACTCGACAAAGAGGCTACAGATCTAAACACTACAATTAGACATTTTGAACGGATAGATATTTACAGAGCTCTCCACCCAAATACAAGCCCACATGGCACATATTCAAAGATAGACCATATGTTGGAGATAAGTCGAATCTGCATAAATTTAAGCACATTGATATAATACAGGCCACTATCTCTGACCACTGTGCCATACAGCTAAAAAATCAACCAAAGGGAGATGAAGAAAACAAGAGCAAACGATTGGAGGATGAATAACTATTGCAAAAGGAGTGCCTACTGGCCCAGATCAGAAATGAAATGAGACAATTTCCAGAAACCAATGAGAATGAGGACATGACTGAGATAGTTAGTTTATTGTGCCAGCGTGGCCGATAAACACAAATGGGATATCAATTGAAGGGTAGAGAGATAAATGGTTCGGCGAGCCCCGCCTTTCTTGTCTCTCGCTCTATCTTTATAAATATATATATTTATTGATGATAATTATATATATATAGAATTAACAGCAATCTGGTTTTATTTCTCTAGAGAACCCTGTCTAACACATTGACTCACTCGCAATACCAAATTATATACAGAGAGATAGATATATAATACAGGAAATGAACAGTAAAATTATAAAGCTGTACAAATGGCTCGGCGCAACTCACTCCGGTGAGAGAGTTGTGAGACACTGGCAGTCCTTCAAGTCTTGAGGGCCACCAGATAGTCCTCTGTAGAGAGAGCTAGGCTATCCCAGCATCGGCAGTAAACAGCCAGGCAGGTCACCAACTGTCAGCCAGGTCATCAACTGTCAGTCCCCAGCTCAAGAGATGTAAATTTCAATTGTGTAGTCTTAAAGGGACCTCAACTTACAGCGACACAGTCCACAGACTAGGCGTCCCACAGGTAGTGTAGCCTGTAAATTGAGGCACAGAAAAAGCAAGGCAGCCACACACTGGTCCAATGATCAAAGAACAAGAGACAAGAAAGACGAGGCTCACTGAGCCATTTATCTGTCTACCCTTCAGTTAATCCCACATGTGTTTATCGGCCAGGCTGGCACAATAAACTATTTCAATGACGTATCAAAATTTATGAGACACAGCAAAGACAGTTTATCAAGGGAAGTTTCATACCAATACATGCACCCATGAAAAAGGAAAAGAGACTTCTGATTATATGCTGACACAAAATCCGCAGCAACTAAAATAGAGTCAATAGGACAATCCTACTAATAGAAAAAAAAGAAAAGAAATAATAAAAATCAGGGCTGAGATTAAGGAGCGGGATAATAAACTATGTAAAAAAATTAATGCTAAAAGTTGGTTCTTTGAGAGGATAAACTGAATCGACAGACCACTGCCAAAACGAACCAAATAAAGGGAGGAATAAATTTCAATAGCAAGGATGGGGGGTGAAAGAGGGCACATTACAATGGATCCTAATGAAATAAAAAGGATAATTACACAGTACTATGAAGGACTGTACTCCAATGAATACAACTTGGAAGACATGGACAGATTCTTGGAAAAACAATCCCTCCCTAGATTATTTCATATGGATGTCAGGAATCTCAACAGATCCATAGCAATAGGTGAAACAGACAAGGTTATCAAAGGATTACCAGCAGAAAAATCTCCTGGACTAGATGGCTTCAAAGGAGAATTTTACTAAGCATTCAGTGAAGAATTGACTCTAATCCTACAAAAACTGTTCCAGAACATAGAAAAAGATGGCTAACCCCCGAACTCTATGAAACTAGTATAACTCCAATACCTAAACTGGGAAAGGTTCCACAAGAATTGAGAACTACAGACCAATTTCCCTAATGAACATCGATGCAAAAATCCTTAACAAATACTGGCCAACAGAATACAAAAGTATATAAAACAAATAATTCACCATGACCAAGTGGGATTCATACCAGAGATGCTGGGATGGTTCAACATAATAAAAGACCATTAGTATCATTTGCCACCTTGACATGAAAAAGGATAAGAACCACATGATAGTATCAATAGATGCAGAAAAAGCATTCGACAACATCCAACACTAATTCCTGTTTAAGACATTCAAGAAGATAGGAACAGAAGGAAAATTCCTCAATATTACACAAGCAATATATGAAAAGCCAACAGCCAATGTGGTAGTAAGTGGAGAAAAGACAAAAATAATCCCTCTGAAAGAGGGGACCAGACAAGGGTGGCCTTTGTCCTCACTCCTATTGTAACATCTTATTGGAGGTCCTAGCTAACAATATAATGCAAAGAAAAGACACCAAAGGTATTCATCTCAGGAAGGAAGTGATTAAACTGATTATTCAAAGATGATATGATTTTATATATGCAAAAGCTCCACAAGGGGAGTGATAGAAGCAATAAAGCAGTGATTCACACCCTGGGGGGGGGGTGTCGAAAAACCCTTTATAGGGATCGCCCATATTTCTGATGGTCTTGGGAACCAAGACACTGCTCCTGTATCTGTCTCCAGGCAGATCCGCCCACATGCAGATACACCCATATATGGGGTCACCACAACATGAGAAACTGTACAAAAGGGTCACAGCATTAGGAAGGTTGAGAACCACTGCGATAGAGGAATATGGCAGAGTGGCAGGATACAAGACCTATAGACAGAAGTATTAGACTGCATTATACATTGGGCAAAACCACATAAGAGGGGATCAAAAAGGTAGTACCCTTCACAATAAACAGGCACAAATTAAAATATCTAGGGATATACCTTACTGAAAAACCTAAAGATATGTATGAGGAAAACTACAGAACACTATTAAAAAACCAAGAGTGACCTCAACAAATAGAAGGATATCCCATGCTCATGGATCAGAAGATTCAATATATTAAAGATGTCAGTTCTACCAAAAGCAGTATATAAGTTCAATGCTATCCTGATACAAATACCATCATCTTTCTTCAAAGAATTGTAAAAATGATTACCAATTTCATATGGGGAGGGAAGAAACCTAGCAGAGAACACAGTTGGAAGGCTTGCTTTACCTGACTTTAGCACTGATTATACAGTCACAGTGGTCAAAACAGTGGTATTGGTATAATGATAGATACTCAGACCAATGGAAAAGAACCGAAAACCCAGAAATAAAATTAACAGCATACCAACAACTGATCTTTGATAAGGGCCCAAAATATATCAATTGGGAAGATGTGCCCTTCAATATGTGGTGCTGAGAAAAATAGAAATATACCTGCAGAAAAAATGAATCAAGACCCTTACCTCACTCCATGCACAAGAATAAACAAGGTGGATCATAGATATAGAGGTAAAACCCCAAACTATTAGGACCATCAATGATGGAATTGGAACAAACCTGAGAACTTTGACTCAGGAAATACAAAGGCTATCAGAAATAGGGAAGGACACAAACACAGAGGAGGCACAAACTGACAAGTGGGATATACTGAAGGTAAAACACTTGTGTACATTGAATGAATTCACCAAGCGAGTAAAAAGAGCCCACAAACTGGGAAGACATCTTTAGCAATGACACATCAGACAAAGGCCTCATTACGAAAAGCTGCAATACTCTGCTAGCTTACAACAAGACAAAATACCAATTGTCCACTGAGGAGATGGGCAAAGGACCTGAACAGAAGTATCACAAGGACAGAAATCCAAATGGCCAATAAACTTAGGACAAAATGTCCCTGATCTTTATCCATAAGAGAAATGCAAATTAAAACAACTATGTGATACCACCTAACACCCTCAAAGACAGCCCAATTCAAAAAACCAGAAAGTAAGTAATGCTGTGGAGAGATAGGAACTTTTGTCCACTGCTGGTGGACCTGTAGGTATATAGAGCCATTATGGAAATTGATTTGGTGATATCTAAAACAGAGGGAAATTGAGATACCATACGACCCAACAGTCCCCCTACTGGGCATATACCCAAAAGAGACAAGAAACAAACCACAGCCAGACATTTGTGCTCCAGTGTTCATTGTGGCACAGTTCACAATTGCAAGGAGTTGTAAACAACCCAAATTAGGGGAGTGGGGCAACAAACCCAGTGACAAGAGAAGAATAAGTGATATAAAACTGATGGCAAGGAGGGCATAGGATGCTTGGAGGAGCTTGATCAAAGGCAATGTAGCTGAGAGGAATTACCAGAACCTGAATGAAGGTCGAACATAATACTGGGATGGGAGAAAAGCAAAAGGAAATAGAGTAAAGAACTGGGAGGCAAATGGGAATTTATAGAAGTCTAAATACAAGCATGCATACATGTAAATACACTAATGTACAATGATAGGAATAGAGCTATGTACATATATTTATTATAAAGTATTACAGTAGCAGATAGACATTGGGCCTCCACTCAAGTACTCCCTCAACGCAATAACAATTTGTTCTACTAACATGGCACTTTGTGATGTTCTCCTTCCCTGACATGATCACTAAAGACAAAATGAGTGCATAAGTAAATATGGTGAAGAAGGCTAATGGTGCCTGGCTATCAAAAGATATAGTGTCTGGAGTTGTAAAGATGGAAGGTAAACAAGCTGCCATCTAGTTTAGAAGCAACAAAGACCACATGGAAGATGCACACCAGTCTTTGTAATCATGCGTTGCCAATGAGATCACGTCTCAGGCATCAAAGAAAAAACCCAAAACAAAACAAAAAGCATTATCAATGGGAATGAGGGGGAGGGCAGAGTAGAAACCCAAAGCCCATCAGTAGTCAATTGGACACCCAGTCAGAATGGCCACAAGGAAGAGAAGAGCCACTCAGGGTGCAGTATAGTACCAATGAAATACACAACCCTCCTCTAGTTCTTAAATGCCCCCCCCCAACTATCATGACCCCAATTCTATCTTACAAATCTGACTAGACCAGAACATGTATACTGGTACAGATACGAGCTCGCAACACAGGGAATCCAGAGCAGATAAACCCCTCAGGCCCAATAAGGGGAGCAGCGATACTAGGAGGTAAAGTGTAGGTATCGGGTAGTAAGGGGGAACCAATCACAATGATCGACGCAAAACCCCCATTCCAGTGGGATGAACAGAAGAAAAGCGGGTGAAATGAGACAGCAGTCAGTATAAGACATGAAAAAATAGTAACAATAATTTATAAATTATTAAGGGGGCATGGGGGAGGGAGGAGGGGAAATGAGAGTTGATGCCAGGGCCTCAAGTAGAAAGAAAATGTCTTGAAAAAGATGATGACAACATACGTACAGATGTGTTTGACAAAATGGATATGTATGAATTGTGATAAGAGCTGTAAGAGCCCCCAGTAAAATGAAATAAATCATGACATTTCCTAATTTATTTAGGTTTGCTTTGTGGCCTTCACATTTGATCTATTCTGAGGCATTAGCCACTGAAAACCTTATGAATATTAGTAAATCTGTAAGTAGTTATTATTACTGTTTTATTGCTAGACTGATTGTGTATTACGGTTCTCTAAAGAAGGAAAACCAGGACACTTATGTGTATATGTGTGTGTGTGTGTGTGTTACAAAGTCTATTCTGAACTTGAACAAAGGGGTGTAGTCTAGCCTGTCAATCAAGTCATAGCCAAGAGACCTCTATGTGGGCATGGCCTTCTCCTAAGGATTCTGGGAACTCCTGTCTTCCTCCCTGGAGGCAGGACCCTCTCTCTGCTTTCCCTTTCCTGCTGCTGAGACACTCAGAGAGCAGGAGGAGACAGATGGAGACCTGTGCCAGCACTGAGATACTCCCTCTGCCACTGAATCCACAAGACCTTCTTTCTACCCACTGGCCTGCGATTTTCCTGCATTCGGCATCATTGTACGTGTTGTGTGATACTAACGAGGAATTTAGTATCAGACTAGTATCTGACATATGGGCTAATATCAAACTTATGGACAAGATCTGAGCTGGACTGGGATGTTTTCTCAATATACAATTGCTCTTTTATATAAAGCTCTTTCTTAAACATATGAGTGTCTATGAATTTTTTCTTAACCCAGAGTAATATATATATATATAGTTTATATCGCAAAAAATATATAACAGCAAATGACACCACACAGCAGTACACAGAGGCCAGTCCAACTCAGTTTTGTGGGTCAGTTACTATACTGAAGGCCCTTCTAACTCATGACCACTAGCCCAAGGCCAAGGCAGCAGAGGCTAGTAGCGCAGCATGGCTAAGCAGGTGGTGGTAGAGCATCACAGTGTAGCAATGCAAAGTGGCAGGCTGGAAATGCGGTGTCTGGTGGTGGCAAGATGAGCAGAGTGAACCCATGGGCAGCAGACACAGCAGGGTGGGACAGTATTGCCGCGTGGAACAATGACACGGTCCATGAGTTGCCTTGGCCAGGTGGAGCAGAGCACTGCACAGCCCACAAGTAACACAGCCCACATGAGGAGGCAGGGTAGCTAGATCAGGCAGGATGCTGGCCCGACCATCAGGGAGTGTGAGAGAGGCACTGGCCTCCAGATAGCCATTTATTTCAGTTGCATCTCCAATGAGGTCATCAAGCTGCAACCTGACAGGCTAAACTCCACCCATATCTTCTTACAGGTACCATGTTGGCACAAAACCGCTCCCTAACTATCACAGATGGTATTGATTCATTTTTTCATTCAAAAAGTATTTATTGAATGCCTGCTCTATGGCATGTTGATGGCTTAATATTGGAGAGTCATTGATGAACAAAATACAAACAGTTCTGTCCTCAAGGAGTTTATAATCAAGTAGAGGAGGCAGTAGACTTATCACACACAGAGAAGTATATCATTGTCTTGAGGGACACTAACGTCAACAGACATAACATAGTTCACAAAGACAATGTTCCACATTCTACTTTGGTGGGTGGCATCTGGGACCTTACACTCTTCCAAGATGCAACTGTTAGTCTCTCCCTGTTTGAGGGAAATAAGAATGAAGAAAATAGAAAGATAAATGGAGATAATTAGTCCAGTGGACTGATGGACCAATAAACACCAGTCTCTACAACCCTGAGACCAGAAGAACTAGATTTGACCCAGCAGCCACTACCAACTATTCTGAAACTAGAAGGTCTTGGATAGAGAGGGAGAAAAACATGGACCCGAACTAGCAACTGCTTAAAAAGACCAGGATTCCTGGCTGGAATAAAGACGTGTGATCTCCTAGACCAATGCCCTTAGTCACACTTCATGTCTGTAACTGAACTCACCCCCATGGCTCAATTTAGAGTCAAACAAAAGACAAGCCTATAAGGGGAACAATAACATGTATAACATTTTATAATCATGTATAATCAACCACTTAATATAAAGAGAGCAGCATTTACCCAAGGACAAAGTTCAGAAATGTTATTAAAGAAGTGATGGTATATTAAAGGGATTTCAATGACATTGAACAAAATATGTATGAATTTGTGAATGTAAAACTGATGATCTCCTCTGTGAACCTTCACTCACTTCACAATAAAAATTATCGAACAGAGAAGCACATATTTACAAATTTTGGTAAGTACTTTAGGAGAAGTTAGGGAGGTATACACATTGCAGTGCATGAAATTATTTAACATGGCTCTTTTAGTCAGTCTCTTTAACTCTCACGAAATAACATTTTTCCTGATGGCTTGAGTAGGAGAACATGGAGGAAGATACTCATAAAATTTGGTTTTCAGTGACTGTTAACAGGGTTACTTTTGATTGTTATCCTGAAGAATATAAATTGAGCCACCTCAGAAGCAGAAAGTGGGACTCTCAGTACCAGCAAGAGAGAAAGCTAGGAGTGAAACGGCATCCTTTTGCTTCCAAAGAACCCTGCACACTGAGCCTTCTTTATCCACGAGGAAGAGGTAATATGCTGTAACACTGGAGGAGCGGGAGAGGAGCAGCAGCACCACAGCTAAGAGCAGAGCATGGAAAGCAGTGGACTTCTCAGCCCAGAGAGCAAATAAAATCCGAGTATCTTCAGGCAGGAGGCTGGCTTGTGGAGTAGGATACCTCTAGGCACTTAAGTGGGGGAGCTAGGCTTGCTTACCCACAATACTAAAGCTGAGTACCTTCGGACTGAGGCTTATGACATATGGCATACTCTTTGGACATTTATTGGCTGCCCCAAAAGAGCATTGGAGCGAAGTATTGGCTGATGAGCTGTGTGACTGAAAGGACAAAAGAAGGCTGCCTCTGGGCACAGTTGAGAAGAGGCTGTTCTGTATGACTAAATATATCCTATGATAGTTGGGTTTTGTGTCAACTTGGCTTGTCCAGAATTCTCAATGGTCCTACTATGTAACCTAATAATGTATGCCTAGCAATTTCAGGGAGCCCAAGCTGTGACCTAACAGTGTAGGTAATTCCATGATTGGATCCACAGTGGGTAGGAAAATGGTTTTAAGAGGATTAGGGAGGAGTACAACTTCCTTATTCTGGTCCTTGCCCTCATGCAACTGAAAAGAAGTCTCCTTGAGGCTGTGGCATACTACTACTTAAGCAGTCTCTGGGGAAAGGCTTGGTTCTTCTGGTTGGTATAGACCTTGCATTTCTCATTGACCTCAGGTTTTTGGGACTTGAAACAATGGCTCACCATATTGCCTACCTCCCTTTGGGAGCAATCAGTGCCTTGTCATATTGCCTACTGGCCTTGGATTAAGGTAACCCTGCCATGAATTTGACATTGGATTCATCTGCCTCTGCCTTTACCAGCCTATGGCATTCAAACTGCTTTCTGGTTTATCAACCACAATAGCTACATGAGTCAGGAAAAGACTCCAGGTCAACATCTGACCCACAGGATTGAACCAGTTTGGATTTAACTGCTTTTATAACTGTGTGAGACTCTTTCTCAATACCTATCTATCTATCTAGATAGATGCTACTATTTTTGTCTCTAGACAAAAAATGCAAGCCTAATAGAAACCCCACAATCATGAGAATTGTCTATACATTCTATGTAGTCACTGGGATGAATGATCAAACCTAGCTGAAAAGTGAGTTCTATGGTAGGGATAATTAGTGTCAGAATTGATAGGAAGGTTGCCTTGTATGTCATGTCAGATCACTCATCAAAATTTTGGGCAGATGATGCTGATGATGGTGATTTTTCTTCTCTGTTGTGCTGCTGGAGGAGGTTAGATAAGACATCCAGACAGTCTTTTACACAAGTGAACCAGACTTGATCTGATTTTTAAAGTAGATGACTGTTGAGTTGCAATTTGGAAAATGAGGCATTGTCAAAGAGAAGGGAGTCCTGATGATGCAGTGGGGTAAGAGTTGGTTCACACCCACCAGCCCCCCCTGCTGGAGAAAGATGAGGCAGTATGCTTTCATAAAGATGTACAGCCTCAGCAATATTATGGGTCAGTTCTATTCTGAGAGTGTTGCTATAAAAAAAGAATCAACTCAATGGCAGTGGGCAAATTAAGGAGACAAAAAGAGAGGTGTAGTGCTCCAGGCGTTTTCAAGGCCCTATGATAGGTAAGGGAATGAAGCAAGCCATTGTGGCTCAAGCAAAGAGAGTCATAGGTAGATTACTAAGTCTGGGTGGCAGGTATGGTGCATGTAACTCAGGACTTGATAAGCTTTGCTATAGTTTTAGACTTTTATCATGGGGTCACTGGGAGACATGGGAATATTTAAGACAATCAATATGGCATGACCTACGGTTTTTTTTAAACATCATTGGCAATTAGGACCATAGGGGCACAATGATAAAAAGGAAAATATTTATAGGGCTACAGCAGTACCTGGCAAAAGATGGGGAAGGCTTAAAAGAGGGAGGCAGTGATAGAGACTCAAATAAGGAAGAATTTAGGATGTACTCGGAAGTAGAGTCTACAGGACCTGGTGATTTAAGCTTAGCTAGCACAGTACCTATGAATCCGCATAGACTTGATGGTAGAGTTGGGTTTTTGTTTTTAGCACAGGAGCGACACAAGGTCAACTATATTCCCAACAAGATGGACCAATGACATTTAAGAAATTTCCCCTTCATCGCTGACAAAGGTCCAAAGGTCCCAGTGGTGTGAACTACCAATAGTATTTTCTGTGGCCCAGCGCACCTGTTCAAACCCAGGTTCCCCAGCCCTCTCCCAGCAGGTAAGTGGCTTGGAATCCTCACAGTTTCCTGGCAACGCCATTGTGGGGCTCTGTGGGCGGGGGAGGGGTAACTAAGGGCAACTGCCAGAAGAGAACTCCGGAAGAGAGGGAGAGTCAGAGGAGAAAATGGGCAACACGTGCTGTAGCCCCAGCCACCGTGGGTGATTCGAGGGCCTGGCTCGAGGCGACAGCTGAGGGCGGGTGGGACAGGAGAGCGCGCCTGTGATTGGTGGGCTGGAGATACTTGGGCCGTTGTGATTGGGCGCGGCCAGGACCCAGGGCAGCATTTTGAACCGCCTAGGGTTCTGGGTAGCAAAAGCCTTGGAAGGATCTTAACTGAAAGGGGGAGGGGAAAGTCGCCAACAAACGGCTGAGCTCACAATCTGGGCCGACACCAGGCCGGGTGTCCCCTCCCCCCACCATGGAGAGAGCAAGGCCTGAGCCCCTGCCTTCACAGCGCCAACTGCCGCGGGCGACCCTGCCACGCCCGTTGCGCCCCACTCCGTCCTTGCTGCCCGTAGAGGGGGCCTCCTTTCGGGCAGCAGCCGTCGAGGCGCCTCCGTCGCCACCCACCTCGTGCGAGGCCGCCATTGCGACCTTGGCCTCGTCGTGCGGGGAGGCCCCAGCATCGGGCATACCGCCCGTGGCACGGCGGCTGCTGCAGGTGAAACCGGACCAAGTGTTTTTGCTGCCTCCAGCGTCACCACTGCCCCAGGCCCGAGACGAAGCGGTTGCCGCCCCTTCCGCGCAGGCGCGACTTCTGCAGTTGAGGCCAGAGTTGCTGCTGCTGCCCCCGCCGCCGCCCGCGTCCGATGGCGCCCCCTGCAGGCCGGACGCGCACCTAGCGCAGCCCCGAGCGCTGCACGTCAAGGCGGAGAAGCCGGAGCCCAGACTGGGCTCGGAGCCGTCCGTGGGGCCCCGCAGAGCCGTCGAGACCGGTCCCAGGGCTTCTAGAGTGGCCAAAGTGGAAGGACCCGGGCCAGCCCTCGACAGCCGCCGAGGGGAAGAGAAAAAGGTCAAGTTGGAGGCAAAAGAGGTCATGAAGGACCTAGGGATTGGTGGTGAAGGCAAAGGCCTGGTGACTCTCCGAGAAGGGGTCATCAAAACCGAGGAGCCCGAGAGACTCCGTGAGGACTGCAGGCTCAGTGCAGAGCCCGAGCACAATGACTTGATCCACGGCAGCAAGGAGGTCATCCTAGCCCAGCCGGCCAGTGCCTTTGGTCCCCACCAACAAGATCTCAGGATCCCTTTGACCCTCCACACCGTCCTCCCTGGGGCCCGGATTCAGTTTCAGGGACCTCCACCGTCAGAGCTGATACGCTTGACCAAGGTCCCCCTGACCTCAGTGCCTATTAAAATGCAGTCCTTACTGGAGCCTTCTGTAAAAATTGAAACTAAAGATGTCCCGCTCACGGTGCTTCCCTCAGATGCAGGTATTAGACGGCAGGGCCTTCTGGTTTTCCTATCTTCATCTGTGTTGCCCCATAGCTGACATGTCAGCAGTTCTGAAGTCTAAAAACTAGACAACTAAACTCCTGGAACTGATTCTTTTCAGGGCAAAGGCTGCACCGGTATCACTTCTAACTGGCTTGTACCCAAAACTCTGAACATTACAAGGCTGGGATCTGACTGAGTATATACACAAAAATGGAAATATTCTTGCTAAATAACACAAAGCCTTAGGTATATATGCTACAACGATTTCATAGGAAAATATTGTCTTAGTGTAGCTTAGAATTTGTATCAAGAAACAGGAAAGTTAATATTAATTATAGGAGTTATTCATCTCTAAATTGAACAATAATCACTTTTATAGAATAGAACCTGATTAAATATAGTACTTTAATATTTTAAAGCCCCAAAGTTAGATATTGAACATGAAATTGCTATAATAAGCTGGAAAAAATCTTTTTAAAAAACTGACTATAGTTACAGCAGTAACAACTACAAATAGATTTTTTTTTTATTCCTGTCCAGTCTTTCCAAAGATGTTCTTAGCTAATTCTTATTTTTAGATTAGTTCAGACAGAACTAATTCACAGTGCCTTGGAATACCTTGGAAAGTCATAATAATCAACAGTCCCTATTAACTTTTATATCGTGTTTGGTCTTGTTTTATAGTTATAGAGTTCTTTCCATTCCTTTGCTTTTGTCTTTGGTTTTAAGCTTTTTCATTTTCTAAAGGAAAGAATGGGAATGCGTGGATTATACTAATGTCATTCTTTGCACTGTAACCAAAGTTATGTATCCAGTAACTCTACAATCGATCCCAGGTAGTGCACTGGTGAAGGTTTTCAGCTGCTAACTGGGGAGTCAGTGGTTCAAATCTCCCAGCCCCTCAAAAGGAGAAAGAAAAGTAGTATCTGTTCCCAAACATATTAGCAGCTGTACTCTATTCTACAGGCTCCCTATGCATCAGAGTCATAATCAATAGCAGTGCGAACTTGATAATGAACATAGACTAGGAAGTTTACAGACAATTTTTGTTGATGAAATGCAAAAAGATGGGAATTTAGCCACCTTATTGTAAATTCAGCAGCCTCTGTGACTCTAAACAAGTCATGTTCATTAATTTTTGTATTTTTTTCTATTAGCACATGAACCCCTCCTTGACAGGAGCTTCATCCTCACAGTGAAATACAACTAAGATAGTAAAATATTGTGCATATTTTTGCTAGAGTGGCATGTGAGTGAGTTTCTTTAGGCATTTAGGGACCCCTGGAGGCTCAGTGTTGGGCTAACAAAAGGGTCAACAGTTTGAATTCACCGAAAACTCTGTGGGAGAAAGATGAAGAAGTCTACTTCCATAAAGACTTGTAGCCTAGGAAACCCCTGGAAGAAATTCCACTCTGCCCTGTGGAGTGGCTATGAGTTGGAATGGCTTCTTCTACAGCCATAGATGGGTTAACTGCATACTAGGGAATCCTGGTGGCTCAGTGCTTAAGCTTTAGTTGCTAACCTAAAGGTACAGTGGTTCAAGCCTCTCAGCCAGACAGAAATATAAAGATAATGGTATTGGAAGACTTTGGGGCAGTTTTCCTCTGTTCTAAAGGGTAACTATGAGTCAGAATCGACAACTATTGGTTGAGTGGGGTTTAACTCATGCTAGGATTATAGCCATGGATAAGCCATAGTTCCTGTGCCATAGAAATAGAATATTTTAATGGGAAGTAAATAAAATGGTCACCATTTTTCAAAGTATTCTTACAACTTAAATAAAAAGTAATCCAGCAATGTACTGTGTCTTTGTTCAGTGCATTATTCTCTTGGAGAAAAAGGAGTCATTCTAAGCTACAGGTATTCTGGAATATTGGCAGTTCTCTTAAGATACTTTAAAAATAAACATGGATGGACATGCAGGTCACTCTAAAATTGTGTGTGAGTGTACCACATTAATTTAGTCTCTCAATTTTTGTCATGTAGGAATACCAGATACTCCCTTCAGTAAGGACAGAAATGGTCATGTGAAGCGACCCATGAACGCATTCATGGTTTGGGCAAGGATCCACCGGCCAGCACTAGCCAAGGCTAACCCAGCAGCCAACAATGCAGAAATCAGTGTCCAGCTCGGGTTAGAGTGGAACAAACTTAGTGAAGAACAAAAGAAACCCTATTATGATGAAGCACAAAAGATTAAAGAAAAGCACAGAGAGGAATTTCCTGGTAAAATAAACAAAGCCTTTTCCTAACTTCTTTTAAATTAGTGTATTTTGGTAAGGATTAGGTTGAGATTGAAAAGCAAAATACATCCTTTTCCCTCTATTCTGATATATGCATAGCGAGATGTATGGCTAACATTATAGTCATGATTGGATCAGTACTGAATATAAGTTCATAACTTAACAACAGACTATCTGGTCTCATTTATCAACGCATATGAACGAGTACAGTAATACTGTGGTTTTGATTAAATTTAGAGAGATCTAAAGGTAGTTAAGATAAAGTTCCAGAGATTTTGCTTAGCTCTACTTTCTGAGTTTCTGCTTTTACAGAATTAAGGGAATACATCTGAGTGTTTATATTGTTCATTTGGGTGGCTTAGGAAAGCTGAAATTTATTTCTAAGTCATAATTTTGCAAGCATTCTCAAAAATTTAGTGTTAAAATCATAGCAATAGAACAAAAAACCTGAAGTATACCCTAAAAGATAATGAGAATGCAGGAATGATCATGTTCCATTTAATAATGCATAGTTATCAGAACACAGTCCTGCCTTCTGATTGATATGTTATCCTCATTATGACATAGTTTTGAATAAGTCTAGTTCCTATGCACCAGGGAGGACACAGATTAGTAAACTTGGGTAAATAGAATGTACAGTATATGGCCAGAATTACTGTGAATGGTGGGGCAATAAGGAAAACATTCCCCTGAAATATGACAATAAGGTTCTAAGGAAGGGCAGATGCAGCAGCTCAGGGAACCAGGGAATCTTCTGGTTACACCATGGTGACAGCTGACCTTGCTCCATTCTTCTGCTCTTGAAAGAAAATTAATTGTAGACTTGGAAACTGCCAACTCTAAAAAAGTGACTTAACCAGTTTAAAAATTATTGACATATAAACCACCTACTATGCAGTTCAATAGTTTAAATATTAAAAGTTGTGCAGTTATTACCACAATACATTTTTAGAACATTTGCTTCCATCTTGTATTCTTATTACCAGCTCCTCGTTACTCAGAAAACTCCCCTGCTATTTCCCTAAGAACCTATTATTATAATTACTTTCTCTATAGATTTGCCTAACCTAGCATTCATGTAAAGAAAATTATACCAAAAAGAAATCCAACATCAAAACCAGAACAAACTTCAAACTAAAGCAGAAAATAATACTTTTTGAGTCCAACATAAAAATATGAGTGATGAGTCATTAGTGACCATTAATTGCATTGTAAGATGTAGATATAAGGAAGCAGGAAATGAACTATGTCTTAGGAAGGCATTGTTTCATGGGTAGAGCAACGGCTTTTAGATTCAAGCATACTGAAGCTAATGTTGATTTTACTACAGATTCAATATGTGTCTTGGAATATAAGAAAATTGGCCTTGCTCTCTTTTGAATTATGGATTAAGGTATTGGAAGTTGGCACTATATGGTTATGTATGTGACAGTGTGCAGTGAGGGGAGTCACGCATAGAAATTTCTATGCATGATTGGAGCTGGAAAATATACTTTAGACCAATGCTGTCTTCTTTTTCTTCTTCTTCTTTTTTTTTTTTAAGAATAATGAAGCTGAAGTACTTTGGATTTTAATGTGAAGTGAATTATTTAGAAGGAGTCTACATCTTTTAATTAAAAGTAGTTTGTCTTCTTCTATAGGTTGGGTTTATCAGCCTCGCCCAGGGAAGCGGAAACGCTTCCCTCTGAGTGTCTCCAACGTATTTTCTGGTACCACACAGAGCATCATCTCAACAAACCCTACAGCAATTTATCCTTATCGGTCACCTACCTACTCTGTGGTTATTCCCAGCCTACAGAATACCATCACTCATCCAGTTGGTGAGTTAGCTTTATTATAGACTTCTGCTTTTTTAATAGTTGTCTGGAATTTTTACTTCTGATGATGAAATGTTGCTTCTGTTAGAAAAGAATTTAAAGCCATAATGTTAATTTAAAAATAAATAAAAGACTATAGAGAAAGTGAGAAAATTAAATTGGCGAAGGAAAAGTTACAGTAGACAAAGTCTTTTCTTTGCAAGACTAGGAGTTATTTCATGTACAGGGTCACTGACCTTTAAAGCAAATCAGGATGAGCCCGTAGATTAGGCAGATAATGTATGAAGTGTCTGACGTAATTCAATAGGAAGTAGGTGTGTATTTTTGCTATCAACCCCAAAGGACTGGCTAATAGGGGTCAGGCGCAGCACTCACATCCTGGAACTAAGGAACAATGACTGACCTGTTAGGCTCATTCTCTTCCTGTTATAGAAAAACAATGAAGCTAATCTATTTTCTATCAACTCTTTCTTTGGTTCACTACACGGTCTTTTCCGAAATCTCTACTTTAAAGCATCCATGCATGTTTGGTGCTTTTAAGAGCCCCAATTGAGAAGCTAATGCTCTAACAAGGTATTAGAGTACTATTCATCATTGGTTTGTTCTTCCTGAGCCTATTTTAAACAACTGCTAAAAACAACAAACCGATTGCTGTCCCACTCACGTTAACCCCATGTGTTACCGTGTAGACGGCTCCATAGGGCTGTCTTCACCAAATTTTTTAGGAACCAGTTATCAGCCACTTCTTCCTGTACACTGCTTCCTGGATTCATGCGACCAATGTTTAGGTCTCTTCAAGTACAAACCATTGGTACCATATAGGGAGTTCTGAGGGCACAATGTTGGGCTGCTGACCCAAAGGTTGGTGGTTCGAATCCGCCACCTGTTGTGCAGGAGACAAGATGAGGCTTTTGTAAAGGTTTGCAGCTTCAGAAACCCTAGGAGCAGTTCTACTGTGTCCTGTCTCATCACTGCCATTTAGTCGATTCTGATTCATAGCGAACCTCTGGAACAGCAGTTCTCCACCTTCCTAATGCCATTCCCGTTTAATACCATTCCTCATTTTTTGGTGACCCTCAACTATAAAATTATTTTTGTGCTCTTTCATAACTGTAATTTTGCTACTGTTATGAACCATAATGTAAATGATGTATTTTCATGGTTACAAATTGAACATAATGAAAGCATAGTGATTAATCACAAAATAATATGTAATTATATATTGTGAAATATTTATTTCCTTTACAAAAAAAATAAGTTTTGTCTTGAAGCATGGTGTAGCATGGGTAACAGTCTTCACATCCAGTACTCATATGTGGGCGCATCTGCATGTGGTGGGACCCTCCTGGAGATGGACAGAGGAGCAGTGTCTCAGTTCCTAAGACCATGGGAAATATGTGTTTTCCGATGGTCTTAGGTGACCCCTGTGAAATGGTCATTCAATCCCCAAAGGGGTCGCAACCCACAGGTTGAGAAGCGCTGCTCTAGAACATGGCAAAACTGCACTTGTTGGTTTCTGAGATTGTAATTCTTCCTGAACCCACTGCTGATGAGTCGATTCCCACTTATAATGACCCTGTAGGCTAGAGTCCCTGTAAGCAGGAAATGACTCAACAGTAGTGAATTTTAGCCCCTTAGTTATCCCTGTGTTATTGGTTGCTCAGTGTCTTTGAGCCAATTGCAACTCCCTCTAACTCCTTGTTGTTGTTAGGTGCTGTGAAGTTGGTTCCAACTCATAGCAGCCCTATGAGTTGGAACGAAGCACCACCCAGTCCTGTGTCGTCATCACCACACTTGTCCTTGTGTTGGAGTCCATTGTCGCACTCAGTGTGTTAGTCCATCTTCTCAAGGGGCTTCCTGTTTTCACTGCCCTCTCACACTTCTTAAAATAATGTTTTGCCCTTATCATTTCTAAGGTACTTTCTGGTTGTGCTTCTAAGATAGATTTGTTTGTTTTGGCAGTCCATGGTACCTTCAACATTCTTCACCAGGAACATGATTCAAATACATAGATTCTTCTTCTGTCTTCCATATTCAATGTCCAACTTTCACATATATGGAGTAATTGAAAATACCATAATTGAAAATACCTCCAGACAGATCACTGTCAAATGTACTATTGCAACGGTTGTTGGATGATCTTCAGCCAAATTTTACTTGCATGTGATATCAGTGATATTGTTTTATGGTTTGAGCATTCTTTTGGGTCACCTTTCTTTGGAATGGATGCAAAAATGGCCAGGTAGTGGCCTTCCACATTTCCTGGTGTAGACGAGTGCATGAGTTTCCTTTCCTTCTTGTCTTTTTAGTGACCTTTTGACTTCTCGTGGATGCTATTCTTGATGTCCTCTCAGATCTCAGCAGAAAAAGCATTGTACTTCAAGATTGATTTTGAGATGTCTTTCTGGACAATGAATGTCAAGTCATTCTTCTTGATTGTGTTATTTCTGATATAGTAAATCACATGATTTTCTGATTCAAAATAGCCAAATACCAGTCCATTACTCACTAATCAACCTTTATGGATTCGGTATAACAACCTTTATCAATCTTTATGGATTCAGTTTCCTTTACCATGACTTCATTTTTCTAGATTCATCCATCACACATCCCAAGTTCAGATCATTAGCAGATTTTTGCAGCTGGTTTCTTAACTTTGAGTGGGTTCCTACCAGCAAATGAAGATCCCAAAGGATCCACTCCCACACGCTTCACCCTACTCATTCACCATGATCGACTCCACTCCAAAAAACCAGCTCCTTCTCAGTCACATTTTGTGTACCTTCGGACTCAAGGGCCCTGTGCTCCGGCACCATCTCATAATGTTCTGCTTCCATTCATAACTCTTTCAGTATCTGATGATGTTTCAGACATAGGCATTTTCAGGGACTACTTACTCTGAAGTGGGCAGCTGATTCCTCCTTCGTTGTCCTAATGTCTGGAAGCTCCTCTGAAACCTGTTCCCTTTGGGTGACCCTGCTGGCTTTTGAAACACCAGTGACATAGCTCCCAGCATCACAGCACCACCCAACCCCCCACAGTATGACACTGTGACACACTTGTGGTGGAGTGATGAGCTGTAGGTGCTGTCTTTCTAACTGCCTTTCAGTTGTCCATCTTTTGCTATCAGTTATCAACCAGTTCTGTTCTAGATATGAGGAGCCCTGGTGCTGTAGTGCTTACAGGTTGGACTGTGATCCTCAAGGTCAGAATTGACCTGATGACAGTGAGTTTGAGTTTAGTTCGGTGCTAGACACTAGGGATAAAAGAGTTACCTGTTCTCAAGCTGCCTATGTGAGGGTGGTGTGCTAGACATGCAAACAATTCCAAAGATTTACTCTGTTTCATGATGAGTATGACTGATTTACACCATACTGATGGAACATGAGGGAGAGAAATACTTTTGCTTGATATGATAAATTAGGAAAGATCCTGTAGTCTATGTAACCTCATTAGTAGAATCAAGCCAGTTTCCTTTAGATTTGACTTCTGTTTGCCTCAACTTCACTGGGTCAGAGGCCATCTAGAAACAGATGAATAAATCTCTTAATTCCCTACTTCTAGGGTTAGATGAGGCATTATCTGCTTTATCTAGAGAGAGGGAAGGAGGACAGAGTATTACCAGAGAAAGGCCCAGAGAAGATCCCCATTTCCTTCAGCTTCTATCAGATATTTTCAACCATAGAGTCTATTCTTAGACTATCTTCTTTCTTAACAGAAACCTAACTGCTTCTTAATAGAAGCCTAGACTGGATTATGACACACTTACATTAGTATTCTAGCATTGGTGTATCTGTTCTTTTAGTCACTCAACCAATTAATAAGTCTACTCACCTACCATATATACTCGAATATAAGCTGACCTGAGTATAAAGCGAGATACCTAATTATTACCTGGGAAACCAGAAAAACTGATTGACTTGAGTATAAGCCTAGGGTGGAAAATGCAGGAGCTATTGGTGAGTTTCAATAGTCAAAACAAATGAAAACAAAATTACTAAAAATTGAGACATCAGTGGGGTAATTATTTAAATATTTATTCTAAATAAAAAATATAAATAAAAGTACAAGTCATCCAACATTACTAAACCAGTAAAATAAGTGGAAAATAGGCTCAACAAAAACAATAAGGTATCAACAATGATTCCTTAAGAGTACTATTCCCTGAGCTCAATCAGCAACCAAGCTAAAATGTAGAGTTAAAATCCTTCAAAACTGGATTCCTCATCATCATCCGTATCCCAATGCAGAGCTTCAGCTGGTGTGAGGTCATCATAGACGCTGTCCTCACTGAGATCGCTGTCATCACCATCACTGCTGTCATTTTCATACAAAGCGCAGTCTTCACTGCCATCCATAGCATTACTAATACTACATTTCTGGAAGGCACGTCACACCATGTCTTCTGCAATGTCTCCCATGCATCTCGAACCCACTTTGCTATTAACTCTATGTCAGGCTTCATGAGATCTCCTCCTTTTGTTAGTTGGGCTTGACCAGATGTCTTCCATTCATGCCACATCCTTTGCACACGGTCTTTAAAAGCCTTATTCAAAGATACACCCAGAGGCTGCAGTATAGATATAAGCCCACCTGGAATAACAGCTAAAGTAACTTTACTAGATTTTGCCAATTTTTTTATATCATCCGATAGGTGGGCTCTGAACATATCCCAAACAAGTAACGATGGCTTTTTCTTTACGGCTGCTCCTGGTCGTCGGTTCCAAATTTCTTCCAGCCATTTTTTTGTTCCATCTTCATCCATCCAGCCTTTAACATGTGCACGTACAGTAATTATTGGTGGGAAATTGATATTTTTAGGCAAGATCTTTCTTTTAAAAATAATGACAGGGCACAGCTTAGTTCCATTAGGCAAACATGATAGAACAACTGTAAAGTGTTTTTTTTTCATTTCCTGTGGTTTTGAGAAAAATGTTTTTTTCTCCTAAACTTGCCACAGTTCTGTTGCTTGGAAGATCAAAAGTCATGTCAGCTTCATCCATATTCCCAGTATCTGCCAGGTCATAATTATAAATCCTTCTTAGTTTTATAAAAAATACTGGAATGACATAATTTTTACATCAAGGTTTTGTGGAAATTCTGGGAAATCTTTGTTCTTTGTCTCAAACATAGTAGGGCAAACCTATTCATGAAGCGAGTACACCATCCTGTTGACACAGCAAATTTTTCAATGCCAGGTGCTTTATATTTGTCATCCTTAGCCAATTGTAGAGCACGTATGCGGATTCCCATGCGTGTTACGCAGTAACCATTTTGACGACACTCCGTAACCCATTTATGCAATTCACTCTCTAGAGCCCCATAAAAAGACATTAAACCACGATGAGCTTTTTTAACTTTTGGAATCTGTTCCAAGTCAGCCTTCATTTTCCGCTACTCCCTCACTTGCTTTACGTCAACACAGAATCCCCTACTTGTGATACTGTTATTGCTCTCTTCTGCTCTTGATACAACCTTCATTTTGAAACCAGCCTCATATGACCGGTGTTTTTTGTTTTGGTTCAAGAGTATCCATTTCTAATAGAATTAAAAAACAAGACTTTGAAAAAGAGCTTTCATGGTAATGCCCCCCACCCCACCCCCATGATGTGTTAGCCTGGAGGAGAAGGGGGGAGTCTGTGTGGGCGGGGGAGGGGGGGATGCAGGATGTGAATTAACACAGAGACCACAGGGGAGCCACAGACACATCCTTAGCTGGCGGAAGAAAGTCACTACTGGGCGCTTCTGCAAATTGGAGCCGCATAGGATGGCTCTGATTGGTTAGATGTGCGAAAACAAACATTCAAAGCCCTGCAGTGTCAGCAGGGCTTTGAATCACCGGCAAGATAATAGGCACTCATCCAGTTACCTGGGGGACCCAGGGAGCTGTTATACCTCTCTGGGGTACCACTGACCCATGTATAAGCCGAACCCCAGTTTTTCAGCACATTTTTTGTGCTGAAAAACTTGGCTTATACATGAGTATATACGGTATTTATTTTCCAAAAAATACTTGTTGATGACCTATTTTATGCAGGTGACTTAAACCCAATGGGACAATTCCACTCCACTCTACTAGCTCTCTTGCAGTCAGAATTGACTTGGCAGCAAGAGGGATATTGGGCCAGGCAGAATTTTGTGCCCTGGGATTTATCAGTGATCAGAACATGATACTTGTACTCTAACTGACAAAGAGAAACAGAAATAAATACATAAATGAGATAAGGCGAGCTTGTTATAAATATTATAAACAAATAGAGTACTAATAAACAGGGAAATAAATAGAATGATTGGATGTAGTGAAGCTGTTAGATAAGCTTATTAGTGGAGACCTCTGACTACCATTTATTAAATTCTACTAACAAATAAAAACATGGTGTGACTCAAATAGTGGCTGATCCATTCTGTCTTATTTCTAAAGGTGAAACGACACCTGCCACCCAGCTACCTACACCTGCAGTCCAGCGCCCAAGCCCCATCACACTTTTCCAGCCCAGTGTCTCCAGTACTGCCCAGGTGGCCGTCCAGACTCCAAGCCTGCCCCTCCGCCCAGCTCTCCCAGCCCAGCGCTTTGCGGGGCCCTCCCAGACAGACACTCATGGGCTGCATTCTGAAGCCAGTCGGTCTGTGAAGAGACCCACCCCTGTCTCTCTGGAGAGCACCACCAGGATCCCAACCAGCGCGAGTACTGCCCATGTCAGATTTGCAACCTCAACCATCCAGCCACCCAAGGAGTATCCTAGCGTTTCCTCTTGTCCCAGAAGTGCTCCAATTCCTCAGACTCCGCCCATTCCACATTCGCACGTCTACCAACCCACTCCCCTGGGCCACCCAGCCACACTGTTTGGGACATCACCGCGATTCTCTTTTCATCACCCCTACTTCTTACCTGGACCACACTACTTCCCATCAAGGTAAAAAAAATGAACAACTTTTTTCCTCTTCTCTGGAAATACAAATATGATTTTTATTTTTTTAAAATTCTCTCAAGGCATCTCTCTTTCACAGAAAAGACTTTTCAGTCAAATTTAGTGGCTGAATAGTTAACCCGAATAAATGTAGTGGGCTAGAATAAATGTAAGGCGCTAGAGAGAGTACCTGTCCCATCTCAATGCCACTACTACATAGCTCCAGGCAACTGTTGCCACCCGAGAACACATGCGCAAATGCTGTCTGCTCTGGTTTTTCATGACAGGGTCTGGAGGTCATTTACTCAGATTTCCTTATTGTGTGGAGCTGTGCTTCTCAAGCCTTAATGTGCATAGGAATTGCTTAGAATCTCGTGAAGATGCAGATTCTGATCAGCTCATCTATTAATGTGTAGTAGACCTGATAGTTCAGCATTTCTCAGAAGTTCCCAATGGGGGCCGGTCCTGCTGGATCATGAGCTACAGTCTCGACAACGACAGCGAAGGCATTGAGGAGGGCCTTTGCTATAAGGGGGGTTAACAACTCTGATGTTGTTTTCCCTCTCGGCGCTTTTCTTAGCAGACCAGAACGCTTCCCATGGAAATTTCCAATAAAGGAATTGATTTTCATGAGGAGTATCTAGGGAAAACAAACTTGTCACTTTTCATTTTGTGGGGGTGATTAACATTTAACTTGAACGTATCCTGATGAGTGATATTGATCTCAACTTTCTGATTGCCGTTGAATATGTAGACAGATATGTCCTGTGTTGAGACCAGAGTACTAAATGTGTAGGCTAAATAAATTTTCTATTTTTACTTATTTGGAAACTAAAACTACTCCCCACCCATTCCTCAAAGGAAAGGTCTTTTGAGGGCTACATTATATCGATGTGATTTATAATAGGGTTTCAAGCCTTTATTTCAGAGTTGGAGGAAACGGGATGAAGGAATCAGCTCAGGATGACAGGAGATATTGCTGTCTGGTCTCTTTGCGTTTTCACTGTTGGTGCTTTAAGTGTCACCGTTCTGAGGGTGCACCAGGTGACACGATCTGAGGGAGGGACACCAAGATGACTGTCTATATTATTTCTTGCAGTGTTTCAGCAGAAAAGTAATATATTTAATCAAAATATCCTCAAAATTAATCATAACAAAAACTTTTTGTAAGACCAGTTTACATATGTCATTGTACTTACAACACTAAAACTCCATATGAATATGATTTTTGTGTGCTCCACTCAATGGAACACACATTACTTCCCAATTAGAATGGTGCTTTGACTCATGTGGTTTCGTTGGCGTGCATTAAAAGCATGTGCAGTTGTTTTATTGCTGCTAGCGTTTATATAGTCACTGGTTTTGTCAAATTTCAGATGTTTTAGATACAATATTGTGGCAATTAGTATTTGTGATCCTATATAAATAATTTTAGGAGCGAGCATAAAGTAGTAATTAAAGAACAAGAGGAAAAATTAAGGCTTCCACTCCCCCACTAACCATAATGTAACTAATGTTGTAATTCGATGTAGAAAGATTTTACAGACAATTTTGTTGTTAGCATTCCTAAAGTCTAAGAAATATTATGCTAGACCAGCTTATAACTCTATTTGTCATCAATTCAAATGGATGATAAACATTACTAAGGATTCTGTATGATCTGGTGTGGGATTAGGTCCGTGGGAGTGAGGCGATGACACCCTGAGGTGCTAGCCCCCAGATGACATCAACTGTAGTGACATTGTTGGCTTCTGTTTCTCTTTAGTGACTTTCAGTTTTTAAGTTCAAGGGATCAAACCTCAAAAGAATCCAAATCTAGAGATTGATGATCTATCCTCACTTGTATTTGCTAGGATCTAGAATCTTGTATTAGAATTTTAGAAAATGTATGGTATTTTCCGTAGTTAAGAAGAGTGCTAAGAAAATTGAATAACTCCTGAAGACTTGACTTTAGTTCGACAAACTAAAATGATGAATAATTTGTTGTCTGTGTCACATAACTCATTTATAATAAAGGGAAACCAAACCAAACCGACTGCCGTTGAGTGATTCTGAAATGATAGTGGTCCTATGAGACAGGATCTTTATGAAAGAGACCGCTCTCTCTTTTCTCGTAAAGTGTCTGGTAGTTTCCAACCAGCAACCTTTGGGTTTTTAGCACGACACTTACTCACCTGTGGGGGTTACCCACGAGGGCTTCTTTCAGGGAAGGTTTAAATCGCTTACGGCCAGGAAAGAGTGTGTTCTACAATAGCACTCTAGTTGTCATTTTGTTTATTATTATTACTTCTAATGTTTTCAGAGTGAGACATTTCTATATGCGATTTGAATAACAATTCTGTGACCTGGGTATAATACCCTCTGTTTTCTGAGATAAACCGAGACACGAACAAGTAGCTGGCAGAGTGAGGATGAAGATTTAGCTTTGCTTGCTTTTGAATTTCATGTTTGTTTCTCACTGGATCAGTCACTGTCAACATAACAGCTCCTCTTGATCAGTGGCTGTTCGTTGCTAACAAAGAATCATGGAAAATACATGTACTTTTCAGGAAAAGCTCATGTACTCAAGTGGACTTTGGGGCAGGTAATATGTACTTACATATTACTGTTATTGCGAGATATCTTTGAGCCAGTTCCAACTCATAGCAGCCCTGTATCTACAGCATAAGGAAGCACTCTCCAGTCTTGTGCCATCCTCATAATTGTTTTTTTAGTCCATTATTGTAGCCCCTGTGTTATTCCAATAAGTGGACCTTCTTTGTTATCGCCGACTATTTTACCAAGCATGATGTCATACTTCAGGAGGAGGTCTCACCTGATAACATGTCCAAAGTTTGTGATGAGACAGTGTCTCAGCATCCTTGCTTCTGTAGAGCATTCTTCCTCTAAGACAGATTTGTCCGTTCTTCTGGAAATCCTTGCTATATTTATTATTCTTTATCAGTGTCATAATTTTAATGCATCAGCACTCGTTTCATTTTCCTTGTTCATTGCCAGCTTCAAATGCATATGAGGCGATGGAAAATACCTAAGTCATGGACATCTCAGTCTTCTTTGCTCTTCAACAATTTCAATAGGTATAGTGCAGCAGATTTGACCCGTGTAAAATATCCTTTTATTTCTTGACTGCTGCTCCCATGGGCGTTCAATGTGGACCCAAGTAAAAATGACATCCTTGACATCATCCATTGTTTCTGGATTTATCATGATGTTGTTTATTAGTCCAGTTCTGAGGATTTTTTTTGTTGTCTTTACATTGAGTTGTAATCCACACTGAGAGTTGTATTCTTTGAACATTTTTGTAGATTCTTCTAGTCTTCTTCACTTTCAGCCAGCAAGATTGTATGAACTGCCATCAATGGTTGTTAATGAGTCATCCTCCAATCCTCCAGCTACATTCTTCTTCACATGTTGTCTAGATTCTCAGATTATTTGTTCATCATACAACCCTGATGCATACCTTTTCTGAATGTAAGCTGTACAAGATCATATTGTTCTTTTCAGAAGACTGCTTCTTCATGTGTGCAGGTATTGCATGAGTAAAATCAAATGTTCTGGAATACCCATTCTTCACCATGTTATCCTTAAACTGCCATGAGCTACACAGCCTTTTTGTAGTCCATCAGCTAAGGTACATCTGACATTGGCACTGACAATCTTTATGCCACATCCTCTTCTGAAGACAGCTTGAACTTCGGCAGCTCCCTGTCAAGGTAATGCGGCAACTGCTTCTGTATCTTCTGCAAACTTTTACTTGCATGTGATATTGTTCAATAATTTCTGTATTTTGTTGGGTCACTTTTTTTTAAGAATGGGCACAGATATTCATCTTTTCCAGTCAGTCAGGTAATTGCCTTCCAAATTTCATGGCATATATGAATAAGTGCTTCCAGTGTTAACAGTCCCTTGTTGAAGTACCTCAATTGCCATTTTGTCAAGTCCTAGAGCTTGGTTTTGGCCCAATATCTTGAACTTCTTCCTTCAATACTGTTGGTTCTTGATCTTATAACCTCCTAAAAGTGGTTGAACATTGACTCACAGAGTATGTCATTTATAAGCAGTCAGCTACATGGAGTTCTCCAAAGCAAGAATGCAAGTCTTTTCTATAATACTACTGTCCCACTGCTTTTCTGGTTTCTATCTGTATGTGCCTGATGATCATTTCCCTACAGAAATGGATAATGCTTATTTAAGTATTTTTCAGTAAAACCTAGTGTAGCTAAATGACAAAATTAATTAAATTAATTCATCTATTTTTTCTATTGTGTCTTCTCACAGCCGATAATGGAATCTCCTGCGAAGAATATTTATTTATTCTTCAACTTAATTAATTCATGTGTGGAACTATTTAACAGGTTTAATAAGATAATTGTAATGTACATTTGATATCTATGATACACACATATTTTAGAATCAAGGCAGTTCCGTAGGTTCATCAAAGCGTTATTTTATAAAACAGGTGGACACTCAGAAGTGCTGATTCCTGTGTCTGAGAACTGACATCTTGCATTCATATCTGCAGCATCTCTGAACTCTGCCTGTTGAAACTCTCTTTTTAGGCAATCAGCTCATTAAAGCCATTGTCATATTCTTCTCCCACTTTTCCCCTGTACAGCCCTGCTGGCATAACAGCTGGGCTGCTAACTGCAAGTTCAGCAACTTGAAACCACCAGCTGCTCCACGGGAGAAGGATGGGGCTTTGTGCCTGTAAACGGTTACAGTCTTGGAAACTCACAAGGGCAGTTTTACTCTGTCCTATAGGCTTGCTGTGAGTCAGTATTGACTTTGGTTTCCTTCCTCCTGGAGCTCATTCTTGCAATATATTTAGACTTTCATATTCAAAGAAGATCTCTAGGATCTTCATTCTGTTGATCACTGAATAAAATATTTAAAGAATTTCTTGTAATTAGGGACATAAAAAGAATATAAAAGGCAAACGGAGATGTATTACCTGGAAATACCTAGAAAATACAATCAAATATAACTTCTGTAGTAGGGAAGGAAGGCCAAGAACTCCTGAATTTGTTGGGATATAGTCTTTTAGTTGTGTGAAGCAAACAAAGGATCACTGCATGATTTAAAATCAGGAAAGATGTGCAACAAGGTTGTATCCTCTCACCATATTCATTCAACCTGGACGCTGATCAAATCATCAGAGAAGCTGGATTGTATTAAGAGAAATGTGGCATCAGTGTTGGAGGAAGGCTTATTAACAACTTGAGGAATGTAGATGTCACAACCTTGCTTGCTGAAAGTGAGGTGCACTTGGAGCACTTGCTGATGAAGATCAAGGATGGCAGCCTTCAGTATGGGTTACGACTCAATGTAAAGAAGACCACAGTCCTCACAACTGGATCAATAAGTAATATCATGATCAATGGAGAAAAGATTGAAGGTGGTGTCAAGGCTTTTACCTTGCGTGGATCCACAATCGCTGTTCATGGAAGCAGCAGTCAAGAGATCAAAAGATGTGTTGCATTAGGTAAACTTGCTGCACAAGACCTCTTTATAGAGTATTGAAAAGCAAGTTACTTTGAGGACCTGACTCATGCCGCAATATTTTCTTTCTGTTGCCTCCTATGCATGTGAAGGTTGGATATTGAACAAGGGAGACCACAGAAGAATTGGTGCATTTGCATTGTGGTGCTGTAGAATAATATGGAAAATACCATGGACTGTTGAAAGCACAACCCGATCTGTATTAGAAGAAGTACACCCAGAGTAATCCCATATTTTCAAGGGAGACCAGTCTCTGAAGAAGGGCATCATGCTTGGTAAAGCAGAGGGCGAGAGGAGGAGAGGAAGGCCCTTGAGGAAACGGATGGACACTGTGGCTGCAACAATGGGCTCAGGCATAGGAACAATGGTCCAGATGGTGCAGCACCGATGGAATAGTTTCACACGGCTATATATGGGGTTGCTATCCATCGTAGCACCTAACCACAAGTCTTATAGTTATAAAATACTAGGCAAACAGATCACATGTTTAAAATAAGTCTTCTTAAACTCTGGACAGTTTCTTATTGAAGTTATAGAACCTCCCCCTCATAATGATGGGCAGCTCTCTATGAACCAGGGGCCTTCAAAACATTTATGGGAAAAGAGTAACTTTTATTTCCACTTTCCCATGGGCTTTTGGAAGTCTCCTCAAATATAAACATTAAACTTTCACAAATGGGAGAAGTAAGTTATAGTCCCCTAAACATGATAAATTGAGATAATATGGAATATACTTTCTGTTATAAATAGAACATTGAATTTTAAAATATGTACATGGAGCTAAACTACCCAGAAAGAAAAATAAATCACTGTGTACCAAAATGACCAATAAGCTAAAAGTTTGTTGCAGTGTCCGTATGGTTGTCTTTCAGATTTAGAAATAGACTCAGTGCTCATAAACTTTGGTTTCAATGCCTAAGTAAGGACAGGAGATGAAGTCTTGACCCTTTTAAGGTTTGCTGGAAATTGAAACGAAAACCTTTCCATAAAGTTAGGACCCTGGAAGAACTATTCAGCCATGATGGGAGGAATAAAAATATTCTGCTACACACCCAGAGAAAGAGCAAAGAAAACCTTTTTTTTTTATCCAGGACGTTGGGAGTAAAATAAAAATCTTTCATTAGAAATAAAACCCCAAAGTTGTACCACATGCTGGGTTAGACTTTAAAAGCACCCTATCATCTTGACACAGAAATTCACAAGCTGAGAGGTATTAACATAAATGGTGCTTGGAATGCTGATCACCCACGTCTACTATCTAAGACCAATTAGGAGTTCCAAAAGGATAAAGTTGACATTAATTATAATCTTTCAAAATATAAGGAATATGACAAAAGGGTACATTAAAAACAAGAATCAACACTGTCTATAAACAGGAGGAATTAATCTCCCTCCAATTTGAGAAAATTGAAAATGAAAAACGAGACTTAAAATCATGAAAGAGAACTTCTGTTCCAACCAAGATACAGTAATAGGGGCTGGCTTTGCCCTCCCATTTGAAACAAGCAAACCCAAAACAAAAAAACAAGAAATCCCTATGAAGCAAGGTTTTTAAGACATTGGACATTGAACAGCGGATAGCGATACCCGAAAAACTATGAGTGAATGAGGTGAGCCTTATAATTTGGCTAAATTACTGACGTGAGAGAGTTTGCAGGACATGGAGCAGAAAGGAGGAATTCAGGCAGAATGTGGCAGACTCTTTGAGTTAAGGAGATAGAGTTTTCAGGATATGATCTTGGGGAGTACAGAGCTGTACACAGAACTAGAGATCTGCACATTGCTCCCTTGACTATTCAGCTGAATCAGTGCATGATGGTGAGGAAACTGCCCAAAGGTAATGGAAAGAATCACTAGAAAGGATTAGCGGTGATGATAATCTAGCATTATCATTGGACTTTCCCCTGTGCCTGCTCCCTTCAACCATACTGAAAATCCTTCATGGGACATTGAGTGGAGTATTCAGAAAGGTCTTGCTTTACATCACCATAGACTAGATTCTTCATTACCATGTTAAAAACAAAAGAAAACAAAACACTTAAAAAGCAAGCCCTGAATGGATCAAATAACTACATTGCCTAACAAAACTGGAAGAGCTGGTGTAAAATTGGTCTCAGCTCTTCCATGAATGCTTGGTAAAATTCTGTGAAGCCTTCTGAGCCAGGTCTTATTTCAGTTGTTCCTTGATAACCTTATCTATTACTTCTCTTGCTATGGGCCTTTTCAGGTTCTTGACATCTATATGGGATAATTTGGGGAAGGTTTGATTTTCTAAGTTATTAGCCCATGTCTTCCAGGTTGTTGTATTCATTGGAGTACAAACATTTGCAGTACTGTGCAATTAATCTTTTAATTTCATTATGATCCATTATAATTTCCCGTTTCATCCTTCATCCTGGATATTGATGTCTGCTCCTTTCTGCTTTGGGTTAGGTTTGCCAATGGTCTGTCGATTCTGTTCATTCTTTTGAATAACCAGTTTTTTACTGCATTGATTTTTTGCAATGTTTTCTTATTTTCCCAATTGTTTATCCCCACTGTAATTTTTATTATTTCTTTTCTTTTGCTATTAGAGGGATAATTCTGTTGACTCTATTCTAATTCCTGGAGGTTTTGTGATAGATTATCAAGTATAAGTCACTCTTCCTTTTTCATATGTGGATTTATCACTATCAAACATCCTCTGACTACTTTGATGTATCACACAGGTTTGGGTATTTATATTCTCATTCTCATTACTTAAAAAAAATTGTTTTATCGGGAGCTCTTACAGCTCTTATCACAATCCATACATATATCTATTGTGTCAAATACATATGTTACCATCATCATTTTCAAAACATTTTTTTCTACTTGAGCCCTTGGTATCAGTTCCTAATTTTTTCACTCCCTCCACCACTCTCCATCCCTCATGAGCCCTTACCTGTTCCCTTCCCTCTTGGTATTGCTACTCTCATTATTGGTCCTGAGGGGTTTATCTTTCCTGGATACCCTGGTTTGTGAGCTCTTACCTGTACCAGTATACATACTCAGGTCTAGCCAGATTTATAGAATAGAATTAGAGTCATGATACTGCAGGGTAGGGGTGGGGTAAAGGAAGCATTAAAGACCTAGAGGAAAGTTGTGTGATTCATTGGTGGAATACTGTACCCTGACAGGCTCATTTCTTCCTTGTGACCCTTCTGTAAGAGTATGTCCAAGATTTGCGTCTCAACTCTGCCTTCCCCCTCATTCACATTGATATAATTTTTTGTGTGGGGTTGTTGATGCCCAATACCAGGTCCCATCAACACCTCATGATAACACAGGCTGGTGCGCTTCTTCCATGTGGGCTTTGTTGCTTCTCAGCTAGGTGGCAGCTTGTTTCTCTTCAAGTCTTTAAGACCGTAGATGCTATACCTTTTGATAGCCGGGCACCATAAGCTTTCTTCACCATATTTGCTTATGCACGCATTTTTGTCTCCAGCGATTGAGTCAGGGAAGGTGAACATCATCAGTGTGCCAGGTTATTAGAGCAAAGTATTCTTGTGTTGAATGAGTACTTGAATGGAGGCCCAATGTCTGTCTGCTGCCTTGATATTTAACAAATAAATATATGTACATAGATCTATTTCCCTGTCATTATATATATAAGTTCATTTACATATGTACCTGCCTGTATTTAGACCTCTATAAATGTCTTTTGCCTCCTAGTTTTTTCCTCTATTTCCTTTTACTTTTCTCTTGTCCCATTATTATGTTTGGCCTTCATTTGGGTTTTGGTAATTTCTCTCGGCTACATTACCCTTGATGAAGGTCCCCAGGCATCCTATGCCCTCCTCACCATCAATTTTAGATCACTTGTTCCCTTGTTCTGAGTTTGTTGGCACCCCTCAACCCCTTCTCCCCCTCCCCCTCCCTTGTGGCCCCCCAGAACCATCAGTCCCATTGTTTTCTCCTCTGGATTGTTTATCCCACCTATCTTATTTAGGTAGACATGACAGCAAGAAGCAGAAAAACATGACAAAGCAAAATATAACAACAACAACAAGAAAAACCCAACAGCACAAAAAGAAAAGCCTATTAATAATTGCAGGTCTGTCTGTTGACCTTTATGAGTATTTTCCAGTCGAGTCTGATGGGGTGCCATACCTTGGCCCCAAAGTCTATTTTTGGTATTCCCCGGGGACTTCATTACTTTGCTCCCAATGCTGCTCTGTTGTACATTGTTAGTGTTTCTCCTCGGTGTGGTGGGCTCAAATCAGGCACAGTTCCCACACTGTGTCTCCAATTTTTTCCCCTGTAGAGCTATGGCTTAGTGAGGGATGTCATGTCTCATGGTGGGGCCAGCCCTATGGTCCTCCCTGTGCATTGGCTGTTCCAAGCCAAAATATCATCCTCGGGGCTTGGTGGGCTGGGATGTGTTCCACTCTCTTTCCTTCCCTTTTCATTTGTTCCTGATCATAAGCACTTCTTTCTCTGAATTGCAACTTCAGTGCTGTCCCCTGAAGTGCAATCGTCTGTGGTGGTGGGGCCACATAGTTGGGATTGGAGCCCCTAACCCCCCAGACCTCTCTGTTGGTTCCCTTCTTCATGCCAGGAGGTTGTATTCATGTCTTGGCACACTGGATTGAAGCCTGGTCCTTCTCTCACACTCCTCTAAATAATACCATCCTCTTGGGTGGGTTATTGCCCCATTCCCCCAGTATCCCCCTGTCTTTATTTTCCCAATTTTTTTTTAGTTGGCTGCCATATATATATACCTGGATTGGTTTGGGCCCCTGCAATAGAACCCAGACCTCACCCTAGGAATGTATGTATGTATATAGTAGCTTTCCCCCTATTCCCCTTTTGCATTTTAAAGCTTACCTCAGTGGACTCATGTTGTTCTTGCCCTTTTTTACTTGACTTACTTCACTTAGCATAATTTCCTCCAGTACTTCCCATGCAGCAAAATGTGTCATGTGTTCATCACTGCTTTTTACAGATACATAGTACTCCACTGTATGTATATACTACAGTTTTTTAATCCACTCATCGTTGATGGAAATTTGCGTTGTTTCCAAATACTTGTGATTGTGAACTGTGCTGCCATGAACATTGGAGCACAGAAGTCTGCCCTTGGTTTGTTTCTTGCCTCTTCTGGGTATATGCCTAGTAGGAGGATTGCTGGGTCATATAGTATCTCAATTTCCATATGTTTTATGTATCGCTATATTGATTTCCATAATGGCTATTCATACCTACAGGTCCACCAGCAGTGGACTAGAGTTCCTATATTGCCATAGCCCCTCCAACACTTGCTACTTTTTGGGTTTTTGAATCGGGCTTTTGTTGAGGGTGTTAGGTAGAATCTCATAGCTGTTTTCATTTGCATTTCTCTTATAGCTAATGATTGAGAACATTTTCTCATATGTTTATTTTTCTTACTTGGCATAGTATTGTAGATTTTATTAATTAAGGCCTTTTTCTGATGTCTCATTGCTAAGATGTTTTCCCAGTCTGTGGACTCTCTTATTACTCTCCTTGCGCATTCTTTTGATGTACACAGGTGTTTTATCTTTAGTATATCCCACTCATCAATCTGTGCCTCCTCTGTGTTTGTGTCATTCCCTATTTCCAATAGCGTATGTATTCCCTGAGCCAAAGTTCTCAAGTTTGTCCAAACTCTCTCATTGATGGCCCTAATAGTTTGGGGTTTTACCTCTAGGTCTAAGATCTACCTTGAGTTTATTCTTATGCATGGAGTGAGGTAAGGATCTTGCTTCATTTTTCTGCAAGTAGATATTCATTTTTTTCTAGCACCACTTGTTGAAGAGAGAATATGCTTCCCATTTGATATTTCTTGGGCCCTTATTGAAGACGAGTTGTCAGTATGCTTATGATTTTATTTCTAGGTTTTAAGTTTTTTCCCCATTGGTCTGAGTATCTATCATTATACCAATACCACACTCTTTTGACCATTGTGGCTATATATTAGGTGCTAAAGTCAGGTAAAACAAATTCTCCCATTTTGCCCTTTTTCATGAGGAGTTCTCTGCTAATTCTGGGCTTTTCCCTCTCCATATGAAATTGGTATTGGATTTTTCCAATTTTTTGAAGAAAGATGATGCTATTTGAATTGGATTGCATCGAACTTATATAGTGCCTTGGGCAGAGCTGACATCTTTACTATATTGAGTTTTCCAATCCATGAGCGTGGGATATTCTACAATTTGCTAAGGTTCTTATAATAGTTCTGTAGTTTTGTCTGATGTATATAGCAGTCCAATAGATTTCTGTTTATCTTGTATCTTGCCACATCACCATATTCCTCTATCACTTCCAGCACTCCCCTTGTGGAACTTTTGGGATTTTCCATGTGTAAAATCATATAATCTGAAAATAATGATAGTTTCACCTCTTCCTTCCACACAGATGAATAATACTATTGATGTCTTTTCTTTGCCTTATATTGTTAGCTAGGATCTCCAGTACGATTTTAAATAAGAGTGGGGACAAGGGGCATCCTTGTCTGGTCCCTTTTTTCAGAGGGATTGTTTTAGTCTTTTATCCATTGACTACTACATTGGGTGTTAGTTTTTCATAAATAGCTTTACATTATAGTGAGGAATTTTTCTTCCATTCCTATCTTCCTGGGTGTCTTAAACAGGAATGGGTGTAAGATGTTGTTGAATGCTTTTTTTCACATCTATCAATATCATCATGTGGTTCTTATAACTTTCCATGTCAATATGGTGAATAATACTAATAATCTTTCATATGTTGAACTATCCCTGCATCCCAGGTATGAATCCCACTTGGTCATGGTGAATTATTTGTTTTATTTATTTTTGTATTCTATTGATCAGTATATTCTTAAAGATTTTTTTCATTGATATTCATTAGGGATATTGGCATGTAGTTATCAATTCTTGTGGGATCCTTGCCCGCTTTAGGTATCAGAGTTATATTAATTTCATCTCTGATCTGGGCCAGTACCCACTTTTTTTGCACTAGAGAATTATTCATCCTCCAATTATTTCCCCTTCTTGTCTTCTTGATACATTTGTCATTTTCTAGCCTTATGGCATAATAGTTGGAGAAAAAGCTCTATATGATCTCAAAGTGCTTGAATTTACACAGATTTGACTTGTGTCCCAGAATGTGGTCTATCTTTCAGTATGTGCCATGTGGGCTTGAAAATAATGATTTCTTTTGCATTTGGCTGGAGATCTCTGTAAATATCAGGACAAGTCATCTAATTGTAATGTTTAGATCTGTAGCTGCCTTGTTAGGCTTCTTTCCTTGTGATCTATCTTTCTCAGAGAATAGTATATTAAAGTTACATACTTTAATTATTGAACCTATGATTTCTTTTTTCATCTTTTGGAGTATTTGATTGACAAATTTGACGGGTCTCTCATTGGGTGCAAATATATTTATTATGCTCACTGTTTCTTGGTCTACTGTTCCCTTCAGCATTATATAGTGCCCCACCTTATCTCTTGTTATGGCTTGCATCTTGAGATCAATCTTGTCTGAGGTTAAGTTTGCAGCTCCCACTTTTAAAAATTGCTATTTGCTTGGTGTGTTTTTCTCCAGACTTTGATTCTCAGTCTATTTTTGTCTCTTGTAGGCAGCAGATGGAGGGGTTGTGTTTTCTAAACATGTCAGCTAGCCTCTGCCTTTTAATGCCTGAGATCAGCCCATTGATATTCAGGGTAATTAGATCCATCTGTGAACTCTGTGATGTCATCTTGTACCTTTTGTGTTGAGTTTTCTCCTACCTCCCTTTCTTATCCATGCATTGTGTGTATGTGTGTGTGTGTGTTTTCCATGCATTACTTCTTTCCACCATTGAGCCAATGCTATTTTGGGGACTGCTTTTTCTTTGTTAACTTCTGGGTGGAGTTGTTCTATGTGGCAGTCACTAATTTGTGCTTGGTGAGTGTTGTTCTTCTGCCCATAGTGGTTCTGAAATGATATTTTGTAGGGCTGGGCTTCTTTTACCTCATTGTTTGAGTTTTCCCTTATCTAGGAAGACTCTTACTTCTCCATCTAGCCTGATAGATCATTTGAGTGGAGGGAGTATTCTTGGCTTTGCATTATTTACTTCAATTTTTGGAAAATGTTACTCCATAGTGTTCGCTGATTGGTCTAGGTATATCCTAATTTGGGTGCTTTTATAGATGACAGCATTTTTTCCCTTAGCTGATATTAAGATTTTTCTCCTTTACCTCAAAGTTGGATCATTTAATTATTATATGCCTTAGTTACTTCTTCTTGGGAATTGAGTCTAGCTGGTGTCCTTTCATCCTCCTGAATGGATGCCTAGTTTTCATTTATTAAGCTGGGCAAGTTTGCCTCTTAGAATTCCCCATTTTTGCCATTGACTTCTTCATTTTGTCTTGTTCCAGTAATCCAATTATTCTGATATTGTTGCTCTTCATAGCATCAGACATAGCTCTTAGACTGTGGTTCTCAACCTTCCTAATGTGACGACCCTTTAATACAGTTAGTTCCTCATGTTGTGGTGACCCCCAACTATAAAACTATTTTCATTGATACTTCATAACTTTAATTTTTTACTGTTATGAATCATAATGTAAATATCTGATATTCATGATGTATTTTCATTGTTACAAATTGAACATAATTAAAGCATAGTGATTGATCACAAAACAATATGTAATTATATATTGTGAAATATTTATTTCTAATTACATATAAATGAAATTTTGTTTTGAAACATGGTGTAGCATGGGTAAGTCTTCACGTGGGGTACTTATATGTGGGCGTATCTGTATGTGGGTGGACTCGTCTTGAGACAGATAGAGGAGTGGTGTCTCAATAACTAAAACCATGGGAAATATGTGTTTTCTGATGGTCGTAGGTGAACCCTGTGAAAGGGTCATTCGATCCCAAAAGGAGTCACGACTCACAAATTGAGAACTGCTACTCTAAGTTTTCTTCAGCTTCTCTGATTATTTTATTTTACTTTTTGTCCCATTTACTAAAGTCTACCTGGTTGTCCTCTAGGTCCCTGATGAGATTCTCTGCCTCCTCCAGTCAGTTGGTGACATCTGTGAATTTGCTACTGGTTTTTGTTATCTTATCCCTTAGGTGTTGTATTTACTTTGATGTGTGGCCCTCAACCCCACAAACATTTAATACTTTTTCTGTATTGCTTCCCTCATATCCTGCATGACTCCAAGTAGCATTCTGATGATTTATTTCTGTGTCAGGTCAATTTCTACCTCTTCTATGACTGCCATTATGTTTAGGTCATCCTCCGACATTGAATTTTTTCCTCTTGAGGCTGTTGAGGTAGCTTTCTGTTTCTGTGTCAATTTAGAGGAACTAATTGCCATTTTCCTGGGAGTCAAGGAGCCCTGGACTCTCTCTTTGAGAGGTTGTTATTGATGCTTCTGAAGACTTCCTATAGCCAATTGCCCTGAGGGCTTGCATTTCACCTTTGTCCCACTGGGATTTACCTCTCCGCCTCGCCTATTGGGAATCTTGTTTAGAGGGTAGGCTGTGTGGCTCTTTCAGTAAACAGACTCTGAGATCAGCCTGTCTCATACTCCAGCAACCTTTCACTGTAGGGCTGTTTGTGGCTTTGTATTCAGCTCAGAGAGTGGGGATGGGACAGTGATGCGGGTCCCTTACTCTCAGCTAGTGGCAGCTGCATCTGGGAGTTGCAGGGAACTCCAGGCAGAACAGAGATATGGTAGGACAGAAAGTGGTGTCTTTGAGGAGGGATCCACTAATGGATAATGGGAGTACCCTGTTTGGGTTATGAAAACATGGCTACAGGAGCCTCTGCTGGATCACTGACACTCAGGAAGCTGTGGCCATCTGAGATGCAGTGGTCTGCAGCCATGCAGCGTCTGGTGCTAGACTACTTCCTGGGGGTGTAGGAGAATTAACTAACTGTCTAATGAATTAGCCGACATCTTCAGAACCGCCAGATCTCCCAACTCACCAATCTCCACAGAACTCCTAGCGTGAGCTGCCTACCTGGTCACTATTTTGCCCCATCCTCCTTATTAGTTTCTGAAAACTAACTTTCTAATTTGGACCATTACCCACTCATTTTGAAGAAGAATGTTACTCATCCTCCATGTATTTGCCCTTGCTTGGGGGCTTTCTTTTGTTGGTTTCCAGCGTTATGATGTAGTGGTTAGAGAAGGAAGTCTGAGTGACTTTTATATGTTTTAGTTTACTGAAGCTTGTCTAGTGTCCCTCGCATGTGGTCTATTTTCAAATATATGCCATGTGCACTTGAAAACAATGTATATATTTTTTGCATTTGGTTGGAGAGGTCTAAATATGTCTATCAGGTCGAGTTGTCTAATTGTAGAATTTAGTTCTGACTCTCTTTATTGAGCTTCTTTCTCAGAGAGAGGTGTATAGACATCACTAACTATGATTGTTAAACCTATGATTTCCTTTTTCATCTTTTGAAGGATTTGATTGATGTATTTCATGGGTCTGCATATTTATTATGCTCACTGTTCTTGATCTACTGATCCCTTGAGCATTATATAGTGCCCATGTTTATCTCTTGTTATATCCTGCACCTTGTGATCAATTTGTCAAACATTAGGATTGCTACTCCTGCTTTTTTTTAATTGCCAATTACTTGGTATACTTTTTGGCAGTCTTAGATTCTCACCTTGGGTGTGTCTGTGAGCTTAAGATATGTCCCTTTTAGACCACGCATTGATGGATTTTGTTACCTAATCTAGTCTGTTACCCTTTGTATTTTAATGGGTGAATTCAGACCATTTACATTCAAAGTTATTACACCCATCTGTATATTATTTGCTGTCATCTCATTCCTTTTGTGTTGGGTACTTTTCCTCCCTCCCTCCATGGCTATGTGTTGTGTGGGGGGGGCAGGTGGATGGGGATTCATTTTTGCCTTCTCACCATTGGGTCAATAACATTGTTTGTTTGTTTGTTTTCAGTGCATTGACCTCTGGATAGTGTTGTGCTAGTGGTGATCTCATGTTTATGCTCCGTTCATGTTAGTTTTCTGTCTGAAATGAGTTGGCAAGAATTTTTTGTACTGCTGGGTTTTCTTTTAACGTATGTTTTGAAATTTTCCTTGTCCAGGAAGACACTTATCTCTCCATCTATTGTGATGAATAGTTTGGCAGGATAAAAATTCATGGGTTGATGTTGTTCTCTTTCAGGTTCTGAAAGAGAAATTTCTCTCCATTCTACTCCACTCTCTCCTCTTCTTGATGTCTGTTTATAAGTTTGGCATACTTTTGCTTGAGTACCCTATAGGTGACTAGTTTTCTTTAGCTGCTATTTTGATTTTCTCCTTCTCCTCAATGTTGGATAATTTTGGCTATTATATGCCTTGAGGTAGTCTTATTGGGTTTAATACATTGGGGTCTTCTGTGCTTCCTGGATGATTTTCTGGTTCTTATTCATTAAATTGGGGAGGTTTTTTTCCCCAGGAATTCCTGACATATTTTTGCTGTGGATTTCTTCATTATGTCTTGGTCTGGAATCTCAATTATTTGAACATTGCTCCTCTACATACCATCACTCATTGTTCATAGGTATTCTTCAACTTCTTTAATTATCTTGTTGGATTGACTTTCTCATTTGTTGAAATCTAGTTGGCTGTCATTGAGCTCACTGATATGGTTCTTCACCTCTTCTAGCCTGTTGGTGAGGTCTCTTACTTTATTTTTTATTTTGTTGCCTCATCCCTTATTTCTTTTAAAAAATCATTTTATTGGGGCTCATGTAACTCTTATCACAATCCATACATACATCAATTGTGTAAAGCACACTTATACATTCACTTCCATCATCATTCTCAAAATTCTCTTTCCACTTGGGTTCCTGGAATCAGCTCCTCATTTTCCTTTTTCCCATCCCAATCCCAATCACTCCCCGCTCCCCCCTCCCTCATGAATCCTCAATAATTTATAAATTATTATTTTATCTTATCTTAAACTGCCTGGCGTCTCCCTTTACCCACTTTTCTGTTGCCCACCACCCAGAGAGGAGGTTATATGTAGATCCTTGTGATTGGTTCCCTCTTTCTACCCCCCCCCCTCTTCCCTCCTGGTATCGCCACTCTCACCACTGGTCCTGAGGGGTTCACCTGTCCTGGATTCCCTGTCTTTCCAATTCACATGTGTACCACTGTGCATCCTCTGGTCTAACCAGGTTTGCAAAGTAGAATTGGGATCATGATAGTTAGGGAGAGGAAGCGTTTAAGAACTAGAAGGTTGTGAGTTTCATTATTGCTACACTGAACCCTGAGTGACTCATCTCTTCCCCATGACCCTTCTGCAAGGGCATGTCCAGTTGTCTACAGATGAGCATTGGGTTCCCATCATGCTCTCCCCTCATTCATGATGATATGATTCCGCCCCCCCACCCCCCTTTTGGTGCTTGAAATCTGGTCCTCTTGTCCCTTCATTATCACACATGTTGGTGTGCTGCTTCTGTGTGGGCTTTGTTGCTTCTGGACTTGATGGCCGCTTGTTTACTTTCAAGCCTTTAAAATCCCTGACGCTATATCTCTCAATAGCTGTCACCATCAGCCTTCTTCACAACACTTACTTATGCACACATTTGTCTTCAGCATTTAAGGGGGGGAGGTGATCACACAACAATGGTTTTTGTCCTTTGGTGTCTGCTACCTGATCCCTTCAACACCTCATGCATGTTCACACAGACTTGTGTGCTTCTTCTCTGTGGGCTTTGTTGCTTCTGAGCTAGAGGGCCGCTTGTTTGCCTTCAAGCCTTTAAGATCCCAATCTTTTGATAGCCAGGCACCATCTGCTTTCTTCACCACATTTGCTTATGCACACGTCTGTCTTCAGCGATCATGTCGGGAAGGTGGGTATAATGAAATGAACATTTAGTTGATCAAGGTGCTCTTGTATTGAGAGAATGTGTGAGAGGAGGCCCAATGTCCACATGCTACACTACTACTAAACTTATAAATATATGGACATAGGTCTATTTCCCCCATAATCATAAATATATTTACATATATACATGTCTATATTTAGGCTTCTTTGTATGCCCTGTGCCTCTTACTCCTTTCCTCTATTTCCTTACACTTTCCTTCTGTCCCACTACCATGTTGAGCCTTCACTCTGGTTTCAGTAGGTCCTCTGTTACCTTGCCCTTGGTCACTCCCTACCAGTTCTCCCATCACCTCCCTCCACTGGTTTTGAACCACTCCTTGTTCCCTCGTCCCTGGGTTGGCCAACACCTCCTCCCTTCCCCTACCTCCCACATTGTCATGTCCCTCTGGGACCATTGATCCCATTATTTTCTTCTCAGATTATTTGTCCAAACTATCTTATCTAGGTGGACCTGCAGATATAGTAATATGTGGATAAAAATCCGGATAGCTTTGACAGCACCAAAGTGGCACATAAGAACATGGCAGCAACACTAACAAGCTAACAAACACAAAAGCCACTGGCATACAAATTTTAAAAGAAGAGAGAAACACAAAAAATAAAACAGACAGGAAAAAAGGAAAGAAAAAAAGCCTGTTAGTAGTTTAAGGTCTGTTTGTTGACCTTTAGGAGTGTTTTCTGGATGATTCTGATGGGGTGTCACATCCTGGCCCCAAAGTCCATCCTTTATCCTCCTTTGGGGCCTCCTTGCTCTGCTTCCCATGCCGCTCCATTACACGCCCCCAGTATTTTGCCTCAGTGTGGTAGGGTCAGCTCAGTTGTGCATCCCACACTGTGTCTCCAGTGATGTCCGTGTAAGGTTATGGGTCAGTGCTGGATGTCACATCTTGCCGTGGGGCCGGCTATATGATCCTCTCTACATTGGGCCCTCCAAGCAGGGCTATCGTCCTCTGAGCTTGGTGGGCCCAGGTTTGCTCCGCTCCGTTCTTCCTCCTACCGTTGCTTCAGCTTTCTCCTGGGTGTGGTGTGGTAGGTCAATTCCTTTCCCACAGCAGACGATCTATTTCACTTTTTGTGGCACTCCCTTCCATGGTGTCGGGCTAATTCTGGTTAAGTCTGGTGTATGGCCCATTCACTTTGTGGATTCCTCCATGCATTACATTGCCCTACTCGTTTGGCGTGTCATGGTGGGGTCTGTGGGGACACAACCAATACTCTCCCCCTGGGTGGGTTAGTGCCCTGTTCCCTCTGTGCCATCAACTCAGTTTCTCCCCACCCTGCTTCTTCCTCTACCTGCCCCCCCTTCTCCTTCTTTATGTTGGACACTCATGGACCTCCCTAGGTGTGGCCTGCTCTCCCCCCAACTATCTATGATTCTACCTGTTTATTGCAAGATAGGTGTTTATTCTTCTATTCCTGGCATGCTGATAGTACTTACCTCAGGGGACTCATGTTATACCTCTCCTTTTGAGTTTGGCTTACCTCGCTTAACATGATTCCTTCCAGCTCTTCCCATGAAACGACATGTTTTGTGTGATTGTCCATGCTTTTCAGTGTTGCATAATACTCCATTGTGTGGATGTAAGCCAGAGCTTACTGATTGACTCATCAATAGATGAAAACTTAGGCTGTTTCCAAGTCTTTGCAATTGTGAATTGTGCCACAATAAACATTGGAGCGCAGATGACTGGTCGTGTTTTATTTGTTGCTTCCACTAAGTATATGCCCAGTAGAGGGATGACTGGGTCATAAGGTAGATCAATTTCCATTTTCTTTAAGTATCTCCAGATTGATTTCCACAGTGGCTGTACAAATCTACACGACCACCAGCAGTGGAGGAGAGTTCCTATTTCACCACGGTCCTTCCAACACTTGTTGCTCTCTGATTTGCTTATCTGGGCTAGCCTCAGGGGTGTTGTTAGGTGGTATCTCATGGTTGTTTTGATTTGCATTTCTCTTATGGCTAATGACCTGGAACACTTTCTCATATGCTTATCGGCCATATGGGTCTCCTCCCTAGTGAAAGTTCTTTTCAGTTCTTTTGCCCATTTCCTTGGGGGGTTAACTGTTTTCCTCTTTTTTCAGGTCATGATGGTGTCATGAGAAAAAGCAGCATGAGATAAAAGATATATATATCTTATAAATATATATATATTTATTTTTAAAATAAATATATATTTAATTTTTCCCCTCCAAATTCTAGAGATACCTAATAGAAGGCTGAGGTGGGCGAGGCCTCGCTGCTGCCATGGGACGTGGTGCTGATCTGGGCTCCGGAGCCTTGCTATGTGGGTGGGGGGGAATGCTCTTCAGATCAGCAAGCCCTCCCAGGTACCTGCAGGCCTGTAGAGTTGAGCCTGCGGGGAGAGGTGGGAGAAGTCCCACATGGGCGAGCCTCATGCACCGGCCGGAAAAAACTGGGGCCACAATGGGTGCTCAGGGAGGCACAGGCCACAGCGCCCGCCTCATATGCCGGCTGGTAAATGCTGGACCAGGTTTAGACGCTGGCGCTGGGGACCCTGCTGGGCGCAGTGGCGAGAGCCGGCGGGAGCACACAGCTCCCTAGCAGGCAGGCGCTTATCACTTAAACCGTGGGCCCTGTGAGCGGTGCAGGTTCCTCAGCGACGTGGTCTTAGCTGGGCCGGACAGCGGCGGCTCTGGCGGGAAACAGCGGGCAATAGCGCCTGCCCTCCACCCTGGCAGGAATGTGTCCTGGCAGGCTCAGAGCTCAGAGCCGCCAACCGCTGGAATCCCCGCAGTGAACAGGGAGGGCAAAGCCGCTCCAGCGGGAGCTCAGTGTTACACCGGGCGCTGTCAGCACTGGAAGGGACGCCCCGTGACAGGCAGGTCTAGCGTTCTGGGCCACGGAAATGGGTCTCCACAGTCACGCAGGCCAGCCTGAAGTGGCTCCGGCGGAAACGCAGTGTTGGGGATAGAAGGGGGATGGGCTCCGGCTGCAGCGGGAAGTGTGCAGTGCAGGTTCCCAGCGGGTAGTGGAGTGGGAGCTAATGTGAGAGGGGTGGGCAGCCGGCAAGTGGGGTGCCGGTGGAGAAGTCCCAGAAAGCAGTGAGGGTGGATGGCCCCCATCGGGGTTGCCCAGTCAGCCCCCAGTAGATTGCAGGTAGTTACAGGGTCTTGGATGAGTGGAGGGAGGGACGCGAGCCCAGGGGCAGAACGCTGCCATGTGGGGAGAGGGTAACTGCGGGCAAGGGAAGCCTCTCTCCTAGTGGGGTTCTGCGAGTGGGCAGCTGCTGTAGGGGGTCCCACTGCTATGCGTGTTCACCAGAGCAGGCAAGCGACTCCGGGCACAGTGTCCGGGTCTGGGGATGGAGTAGGGCTATAGTTAGTCATGGCTGCAGAGGCGGCAGCTTCATGACCCGAGATGTCCCACGAATCGGGACCTGGATCACTGAGGCCATGGCTCAGGACAAATGCGTGGTGTGGGGGTGGGATGCTGTCCCAGAGGGATATTTCATTCACTAGACTCCTACCACTCGGCTACCTGGACACCAAACCCGCCTTGTTCAAAAGAGTATGAGGGTCCCCTGGTCCACCATCATCCCAGAAGTCTCATTCCTTAATTCTTGTATTTCCCTTCAGTATATGAACTTTATCTTTTTTATTATTTCATAATTTTTTTTACATCAGGTCTCTCACATCCTGTATGACTCTAAGGAGCACTCTTAATATTTCTCTGGTGTTCTGCTTCTTCTATGGGCAACGTTAGATTGAGGTCTTCCTCTGGCATTGCCTTTTGTTTCTCTTGCTTTCTTGTTGCGGTTGCTACTATGATGGAGCTTGGTGTCACTTTCCCAGTAGTCCAGGAGCCCCGAGTTAGCTCTGAAAAACTAGTCAGAATGATTCTAAAGGCTACCTGTGGTTGACTGTGCTGAATGGATAAGGTTGCTGCTTTCTCTCACTAGGGTTTACTCTCTCCCTGGACAGCCAGGATTACCTATTATGGAGGGCAGACTGGGTGGTCCTCTTAGGCAGCGCACACAGGGCAGTTTGGGCCAATTGCAAAGGAAGCCACAATGGCATGACAGCCTGTGTCTGTGGAGAACCCAGAGACAGCCTGCAGGGGCTGTAGGCAGTAGGCTAGCCACAGGTGATGGCCAAGCTGGGGGGAGCTGCAATGACGGGTTGGACTTGCTGGACCGAGGAGCCATGGGGTTGTGGTGGGCCAGTAGTGGAGTTTTGGGGCCAGGGTGGGGTGGAAAGGGTGATTGTGGTGGCAGTGGTGTGGGGTCCTGCAGTAACGGAAGCAGTAACAGGGGCACAGTGGTAGGGAGTACTTCAAAATCAGGTGGTGGTGCTGGCAGCAGTGGAGCACCATGAAAGGTGGGCAGGGTCCCAGCAATAGTGCCAAGGCACTGTGGTGTTGGTGGTACAGGCTTGGATAGCCTGGGCACCAGGCCACAAGGCCCCAGACCTCCACAGTGCATGCTGGGCACAGGTCACATTAGTGCTACAGGGACGTTGTCAACTAAGAGCTCTGAAATGCTGTGAATGTTAATGATAGGTCCAGGGAACCCCTCACCCCGCAACCCTTCAAGTCCCCAATCTCAACGATCGCCACAGAGCTCCCATGTGGCCCCTTTTACCTCAGTGTCATCTTGCCAGAAGTCTCCTTAAAGCCATTTCTATTTAGCTTGTCATCCCCTGCACAGTAGACCAAGGATTGTCTGATTCAAAATGACCAATATAATTTCATTTTGACAAGTTGGTATTTTTATTGATTCATACTTTGTGTATTCCATGTTTTCATTACTAATGGGTAGTTACTGTTCTAATTTTTAATTATGCCACATCATCAAATGAAGGTCTCAAAACTTTACCCTATCAACATCATTTGTATTGATAACTACTTTGAGGAGACAGCTGTTTTTCATTGAATTTTAAGTGCTTTTCTACCTCAGGGGCCCATCTTTCAGCACTATACTTGACAGTGTTCCACTGTGATCCATAAGTTTTTCAGTACTAATTTTTACAGGTATTACTGCCAGTTCCTCCTTCTTCCTAGTCTGTCTTAGTTTTGAAGTATTCTCATCATGAGTGACCCTGTTGGTGTTTATTATATGGGTGAAATAATTCTGAGCATTATAGCAACAAGCAAATCACCACAGTACAACAAACTGATAAGTAGTACATATTCCCATGCTTCACTTTAAATAATGAATAAATCATAATGAATCCAATAATCCACCCAATAAAGGAATAAAAGAGTAGTAAGGAAATAGGAAGTGTAAAAAAAATATACCTAACATGTTAGAGACTCATAGAGAACACTACCCAACAACAACAACAACAACAACAGAATACACTTTTTTCTCAAGTACACATGGAACACTAGCTAAGATAAACCATATGTGAGGTCACAGACTAAGTACTTGTAAATTTAAAAAAAAAGAACTCATATAAAGCTTTCTCTCCAATAATAGTGGAATGAAACTAGAAATCTGTAGCAGAAGGAAAAGTGAGAAGTCCCCAAATATATGTAAATTAACACACTCTTAAATGTGTTAATTAACCAATTAGTAACCTTAAATTACCAATGAGTCAGAAAAGAAACCACAATGGAAATAAGAAAATACCTTGAGATGAACAAAAATAAAACATGGAAAAATAGGCAGTAGGGAAAAGAATGCTCAAATTGACTACATCTGTGGGAAGAGACGGTGGAGAGGCTTAATATCAGTAGTTAAAACCAGGCCAGGGCTGACTGTGAAACAGAATATCAATTGCTCATGTGTAAGTTCAGGTTCAAGTTGATGAAAATTAAAACAAGTCCACAAAAGTCAAAATACAACCTTGTGTATATCCCTCCTGAATTTTGAAAACATCTCAAGAATAGGTTTAACTCATTCAGCACTAATGACAGAAGATTTAATAAGCTGTGGAATGACATTTAGAACATAACATACAAAGAAAACAAAATATCATTAAAAAGACAAGAAAGAAAGAAAAAGATCTACAAATTGCTTTTAATGGTAGAGTAGCCAAAGCAAATGGAAGAAATGATGAAATCAAAGTACTGTACAGAAAATTTCAAAGAGCAGCTTGAGAAGACAAAGTAAAATATTATATTGAAATGTGCAAAGACCTCGAGTTAGAAAATGAAAAAGGAAGAAACACACTGTGTTAGTCTGGGTTGACTAGAGCAACAAATTCATACACACTTATATGTGTATAAAATAGCAATTGAATATTAAGAAAACTTCCCTGCCCAGTCCAGATTAAGTCCATAAATCCGATGTTAGCCCATATGTCGGATACCAGTCTATAAATTCCTCTTCAGACTCACACAACACATGCAATGACACCAAATGCAGGAAGATCAAATCTTGTGCATCCAGTGGCAGTGGTAGCTCCTCCAGCTCCATGCCTCTGGCTCCCTTAGCGTAGCTCCATGTGGCTTGTCAACAGAAATGTTTCCTGGGAGAGTGTGTGTCCCACCTCCAGGGAGGAAGAAGAATTTCGCAGAATCCTCAGGAGAAGGCCATTCCTACACAGAGGCATGATTGGCTATGACCCGATTGACAGACTAGACTCCACCCCTTCGCTAAAGTTGACGGGAGATTATGTAACTGCTACACACACTAAGCATATCTTAAGCTGAAAGAAACGAAGAAGACATTCAAGCCTCAAGTTACAATACTGAACCAAAAAAAGCAAACTCACTGCCGTTGCATCAATGCTGACTCATAACGACCTCCTGTGAATTTCTGAGACTGTAACTGTGGGAGTAGAAAGCCCAGTCTTTCTCTTGTGGAGCTGTTGGTAGTTTTGAATTGCCGACTACACGGATTATAGCCCAACTCGTAACCACGACAGCACCAGGGCTCCTACAATATTGAATGATAGGTAAAATATTTAATAATGTGTGGACCTTCAAAAGAAGATGGAGGGACTATCACTCTGATAGGTAGGTTTATTGTGCCAACCTGGCCAATAGGAGCATGTAGGATTAATCAAGTCGCAATTTGATTGGTCGCAAAGAGATAAAGGGCTCTGCAAGGCGCACCTCACTTTCTCTTGCGCTCTGGTGATCAGTGTGCGCTGAAGTGTGAGTGCTGCTGCTGCAGCTAGTTCTCTGCCTCAACCTGTGATCTACACAACCAGAGGGCCAGGCCAATCCGTGGATCCTGCTGATAGAGCTGAAGGCTCCTTCAAGAGCGGCTTCCCCAAGCTGGTGGTGACATTCAAATTATCCCCATCCCCCCCTTTTTTTTAACCAGGTGGGTACACATTTTTTCCTGTTGTCTTTAATAACCTTTGTAGCATTTTGTTTTCTGGATCAATGTGCCCCAGCTTGCTGCGTACATTTTCTATGCCAGCCTTGAGTAGGTATCCCAGACCTCGACCATGCTACCAGAAACCCTTGTTCTTCTTCATGGAGGTCTTATGTAGAAACCACAGTGTGAAAAAAAGGGTGCTTATTGTTTCTGAATTAACATGGTATCCTTATTTTTTGTTGGATTGTATTAGGAAATATGAATTTTCTTAAAAACAGAAAAGTATGCATTTATATTGATGTTTACAATAATTTTTAATTGCTTTTAATTTTTTCCAGTCAGTATCTTTTCCTTCAATCTAAAAATTTGAGTTCCTAATGATAGCATAATTACTTCCTAGTTTTATCCTTCTATACATAATTTGACATATGTGTGTATGTGTGTGTGTGTGTGTGTGTATGAGGAGCTTTTGTGGCACAGTGACTTACACGTGGGCTGCTGTCTGCAAGGTCAGCAGTTCAAGTCTACCATTTGCTTCATGGGAGACAGATGAGACCTTCTACTCCCAGGAAGAGTGAGTCTCAGAACCCACAGGAGCAGTCCTCTGCCCTGTAGTGTCACTATGAGTCTGAATCAACCCTATGGCAGTGTTGCTGTTTTGTTTTGTCCTGGTGTGTGTGTTTGTGTGTAGAAATAGAACAGTTTTAAAACAACTTTCTCTGTAGTTTCAAAGCAGCAATATAAGTAGCAATAAAACAACTGAAGCTTAAGATTTGTTAATGCTTCTTTTCTCTTTAGTCTATATCTTACCAAACATCAAACTTATTGCCATTGAGTTGATTCTGAATCATAGCAACACTGATCTTACCAGGAAGATAAATAATAATACTAGACTTAAATTATCTTGAAATAATTATTTTCTGCAAAGTTAAGCCTTGATTTAAACTTAGATTCATTTGTCTATATTGGCTTTCAATTTCAAATTTGTTTTGTAATCATATAAAATAGTTACCTGATTCCAATTCCAAGTCACAACACTAGGCATTTTTACAAGAGAAGCTGATATTCCTGTCTCCTTCCTGCTTGTTAGCTGTCTCATTTTTATTAGCCATCTTCATTAAAATTTGTTCTATCTTTGCATTCTTTTTAAAAATAAAAGTCAAATGTACATGTACGAATTATGTCTATGAAATCAAACTTCATGTAAGACATTGAAATGCTGCTCTTAATCCTCAAAGTTCTCTCATCCTTTCCTGGCTTCTTCCTGACAGACTTGTGAAGTTGACAGAACAGGCAAATTTTTTCCTATTGAGTATAAGGATCCAAAGCAGATAAATAAAGATTTACTCAAAATTACCATATGGAATAGGGTGTTGCAATGATGTGTGCACACTGAGCTGCTAAGTGAAAGCTCAGTCAGTTAGTGGGTTTGACTGACTGGCCTTTCACTTAGCAGCCATGAACAAATTCCTATGCACACTGCACATATCTTATTTTGAAGTAAAAAACAAAACGGGGCAAAAAAACCCGGCGACCTGGATAAATATCCCCTGCTGGCCACATGTGGCCCACGGGCCGTGGTTTGAGGACCCAGGATCTAGGACACCCTGTGAATCAGTTCTCCTCTGTCCTATAGGGTTGCTATGAGTCGGGATTAACTTAATGGAAATGGGTTTTGTTATGTTTTCTATATTTTTACAAAGTAATTTTAATGACTGAATTAGGATGTGGCAGTAGGAAGACCAACTTGGGAAATGTTGCCTCCCACTTCTGATATTTAACATAAGCAAGGTAGAGCAAAAGATTGGGAAATGGGACACGAAGCTTCTCAGGACCTCTCATATCCCCATGTTTGGGATCATGCTGTATTCTCTGATCATTTTGTTTTAAAGGGAAGGAACTAGAATTGATTTATTTTTCCTTTTCCTTTAATGTGAGTGTGTGGAATGTATATCCAGCTTGGGAGGGTTTTGATAGTGACTATGGTCATTATGTCATGTTATCTGTCACTAGATGGAGTCCATGAGCACAGGGTAGAATTTCTCCATACTGTTAGGAATTCCTGTTTTGTGCCTTTGAAAGGGAGCATAATGCCCCTTTTCTTTTTAAAAAATATTTGATAAATGGCAGAATCTTTGGATTTTATTATTATATATATAACCATTATATATAAATATATATATATATATAGCTCTTATGATTCAGTGATGAAAGCACTAAGCTGCTAACCACAAAGATGGTTTGGACCTGCCAGCCGCTCCACAGGAGAAAGCTGCGGCCTTGGGAACCTTGTGGGGAAGTTCGACGTTGTCCTACAGGTTTGCTGTAAGGTGGAATTGACTCAATAGCCATGAGTGTGTAGGTTTGTACAACAGTAAAAATCATCTATTTAAATTTTTCAAATTCCTGCCTTCCAAAATAAAACTTTTAGAAATGAACCTTGACACCACAGTTTAATATAAGTTTTAATCTTTCTGGTAGTAAGATCGTTTTAACTTACTTTATTTTTGAATACCAGATTAAAAATTAAGAACTTTGCAGGCCCCAAAGAGCAATACTTTTCTCCATTCTGTCTGCATGCAAGGCAGGTGGACAAGGTGTGATCTAATTCCACTTTTATTTCTTTCTGTTGCAGCACATGTCCTTATAGTCGGCCTCCCTTTGGCTATGGAAATTTTCCGAGTTCAATGCCAGAATGCCTAGGTTACTATGAAGACAGGTACCAAAAGCATGAGGCCATGTTTTCAGCTTTAAATAGAGACTACCCTTTTAGAGACTACCCTGATGAGCGTGCACACTGTGAAAACGCTCGGAGCTGTGAGAGCATGGACGGGCCCTCCTACTATAACAGCCACAGCCACAACGGGGAGGAGTACTTGACCCCCATGCCTCCGCTGGACATCGGCACCTTGGAGAACGTCTTCCCTGCCCCAGCGTCCACTCCCCCGAGCATCCAGCAAGTTAATGTCACTGACAGTGATGAGGAGGAAGAAGAAAAAGTGCTCAGGAATTTATAATTTTTTTAAATATGCAAAAATGCACAGAAATAAACATTTCTTAAAATATATTTTGGGTCACTTGGTGTGAGAACAAGAAAGGAAAGCAAACAACAACACAAAAGCCTAGAATGCTGTGACTAAGATTTCAGTCATGATTTGAAGAATCGAGAACAACAACCATTTTGATTTTTGTAAAGTTTTGACGAGTGAAACCGGAGCCCTAGTGTTTCATCATAGTAATACTTACTAGATGACGTCTATTTTTCATGGCTGAATTTTGCATCAACTTATCTTTATAATTATTTTGTAACTTGCAAAATACCAGATTCTCACAATTGTGCGCGCAGGGTAAAGGCGTGTATACATAACTGGCTTGACAAGTGTGGTTTGTGTTTTATCTCAGGATAAAATTAGTAATTTTTCTTATATGATTTTTGTTCAGTGTTTATGTAATACTTAGGGATGTTGTCAGTTTTATGTTACACTTTGAAATTATTTTGATAACTCTTAGTAGTGAACAGGAATGCAGTTACTAAATTTAATTTACACGGATAACCAATTAGAAGTGGCAAATGTATTTTCGTGACACCTGGGTAATGCCTTCTGACATTAGTAATTTCTGTTCCCGAAGAATTTTCATCATTTTTTTCTGGATACATTTTTTTTCCATTTGGTATACATTGTTCTATTTTTGTTAAAATTAAATAAACATAGATGCAATGGTCCTTGTTGCATGTTTTCTGTTGGGGCATAGACATAAACAAAATGAGCTTTGTTCATCTGTGGATGTTTCCATACCACAGGCAGATGTTCATTTTTATCTAATAGCCTCCAGAATTGGCCAAGTCTTATGAGCATACATGACGCTTAAAGCTATCAACGAAGATGTGGGGCACAGATTTGATGTCATTGCCAAATCTTTACAGGTGTGTACCTGTGACTTAAGCACTCCCCAAACAGAAGAGTGCTTCCACATTGGGCTCAAGCAGTTGTCTTTTAAAATCACGGAGTTTATTTGAGAGTACACGGAATTGATTTATTTCACAATGGCAGCAAAACAACACACCCCTACTTGTGATGTAACCTCTTAATAAGTGCCCACTTTTAACTGGGCAAGACCTCGTCAGCACTGGATCAGGACCAGGACCATCACAGGGGATCATGGTAAAAGATAAGTGTGCAAGGTAGAAGAAAGTCAATTGATGATGGGAAATAGCCACAAACCAACATAGTTTTACCTCGATGATCTGTATGTACAGTTGATGGAGATTGGGATCTTGTTACTCAAAATTGCTTGGGAAATTGTAGTATATGAAAACTTGTACAAACTTCTAGATTTTTCCTTTGTTAAACCTGTGTTTGCTCCTAAAACAAAGGTTGCTATGTAATACATTTCACCAGCCCTACACTTCCTGTAACTAACATTTCCTCTTCCCAATAAACATTTATTTTTTCCTATCTTACAGTATTGCTCTGGGCAACGTCATTTCTATATGGTTAAAAAGCAAAGTGGATTTCTTGGTTGATAGAGATCAATCACATTGACACGTTTTGTTTTTTACACATTTGATTTCTATACCATCAAAGAGAAATATATTGGATAATTCCAACCATTTTACCCCATCTCATTTTAATACTTTGGTGACTAAACTGAGTTTTGGTACAGACCTTATTATTATAGATCAATTGGGAAAATCCCTGTGTAAGTCAGTAAAATTATATACAAATATAGCATAGTTCAGGGCTCTTCAATTACCTTTCTTCAGACTGTAGCCTGATTTCTTTTTCACTCTTTTTTTCATGACTGGTCAATTTCTTTAGAACTGGGATCAGAAACCAGTTCTTATTGTTTACAGATCCACAGATAATGTGGGTTAAAACCATGGGTAGCTCTTATTTAAAACAAACCAAACCTACTACCATCAAGTCATTTCTGACTCATAATGGGTTTCCAAGACTATAACTCTTCACTGGTGTAAACAGCCTTATCTTTCTCACTCAGAGTTTGTGGAAGCCCAAAGCATAAGCATCATGCCGCCAAGGTTCCATCAGCTCTCACTTAGGGCAGTATAAGCCTACCTAGCTATGAATACCTGTACTGTTCATTTATAGCTCTTCAAACTATAATCTATCTCGCTAAGTCATCAAGGTGAAATGTTTGAAACTACAAGTGCTTGCTTATAAATCTCAATTGCTTTGCTTGTTCTCCTTACAAACTAGAAGTAATGATGTGTATTAAGAATAGCCTCCTTTCAAAGAGTATTGGAATGTCAATATGGTTGAATGACATTCCAGGTGTTCTAAGATTAGAACAAAGTTGTTCTGTCTTTAAAAAAATAAAATAAAACACTTCTCACTGCAAATAGGCTGAAAAGAGCTTTCAAGTAGCTGAATTGTCCAATTATGAAAGGTAGGAATAGTATTTCTCTAAGTGTCTTGGTTAGAACCCAACCCTGTTAAGCATTCTGGCAAAAACTAGTCAAATTAGTTTGAGAAACACATGCCATATCCCTACCACAGATGGGGTCAGTGCCCCCTGTCGTCATAAAACTTGAGTCTTAAAGAAACGTCTTGAACTCTGTTTATCCCAGACTTCCCCAAATTTAGCCACCTTAAGACAGACATCCCCTTTATTGTTTCCACATGTTGACAATATATTATCACTGCATAGAACACACCGTGTTAGGCTGGGTTCTCTAGAGAGATAAAACCAGGAGGCTTATGATAATATATATAAAAGGATAGGTTTATACAATGAGAACGAATATAATGGCGAATTAGTCCATACAACAGTACAGAGGGCTCAGTTCAACTAACTTTTGTGGAACAGTTAATATACTGAAGGTCCTCCAACTCATGTAGGCTGCTGGCCCAAGGTCAAAGAAGCAGACTTCAGAGTCTACCTTAGGCAAGACTGGCTGGCAGAGTCAGCCAGCAGGCAGCAGACAGCAGGGTGGAGCAGCAATAGACAGGACTGTAAAGCAGACCCAGATGGGTTCTCGAGCTCTAGTGATGTACGCACAGTAACCTGATCCACCAGCAGAATGGTGAAGCAGGACTTGAAGGAGCCTCAAGGTCTAGTGGTGCACAGCAAAGCTACAGGATCCACGGGTTGGCTTGACCCACAGGTAGTGCAGCACATTGTTGAGGCAAAGAACTAGCTCAAGCAGCAGCACTCTGGTCCGATCACCAGAGAGAGTGAGAAACAGGCAGCTGGCTTCAGAAAGTCTCCAATCAAGCTGATACCTGATTAAACTCTGCCCACATGTTTCTGTGGGTGCCTAGGTGGCACAATAAACCTATCACATACTTTGGGAAAATCCCAGTTATAATTGGTGGTTTGGGTTTTTAAATTGCTGATTTCACTGATGGTTTTCTGCATTAGTCACCTTAAATCCTTTACTACAAAAAGGTAGTGGATAAAAACTTTTTTTTTGCTTTGAAGAATGGGAAAATTTCAAGTAAGTCAACTGTCTTTTTAATGTACATGAATACTGCACCCCAAATTCAAGTGGGAAAATATACTAAATTGCTACTTATCTTTTTTTTTTTACAGTGTAAACCACTTGTCAGTTTGATTATTCTGAGCCTAAAGTACTAACTACTTCTGAAAGGTTGGAACTGATTTCGAAATGAAATTTTGGGGATTTTGAGAACTACTTGCAATATTTCAGTTTCAAAGAAGCCTACTTTCACTGTGGACAGGGAAGTTCTGAACATTCTGTTCTTCATTTCGAAACTGTGCTAAGCAGCATAAGGTTTTGTAGCTTTCTGAATCACCTTAGTAAGTTTGAGGGTTAAAGGGAATTTCCCAAACCATCACAATTAAAAGACATTTAAGAAATGGAGCATAGAAGTCCCTTGGTACCATACATCATTGCGGATTGGGCTACTAACCGATACGTTTGGGATCCAGACCCATCCAGAGGTGATCTGCCTCTAAAAAGTCACTGCCTTTATAATAACCCCATGGAACAGCTCTGCTCTGCACACAAGCAGCCGCAGTCAACTGGATGTCAACAACAAAGCCACGTGTAGAAGGCGGTACTGGCTATCTAATTGCATCTGATGAAAAACTCCACATCTTCTTGACAGATTTCTTCCTGTGGCCTGTTTCTCTCCTCTGAGGAGCGTTACACACAGAGATGCATAAAGAACGCCACTACGTTATGCAGGCTCTTTGGAAAAGTGGAGAGACAAAGGAGGACTCCTTGTTGCACTTAATATTCAGCTCAGGAAAATGTCATTAAAATACAAGTTTTATACTTTTCACAAGAAGGTCTTTAAAGGGTCAAGTGTTTGCTTGTGTTACCTACCATCTCACAGAACACACGTTGGAAAAGCCTAATAATGTTGTCGTTGGTGACTGATGTTTAAACGGTTGGCTTCTCTCTATGGAGGCTGACAGCCCCTCCTGAAGAAGCTTTCTCTTTTTTTTTTCCTGTGGCGTGCTGTCTATTTCAAGCTGAATATGATTACACAGGTCATACATCCCGGCGGCTTAGTGGTTACGTTTTGGGCTGCAATTGGAAAGGTCAGCAGTTTGAAACCATCAGCTACTCTGTGGATGAAAGATGGACCTTTCTACACCCATAAACAGTTTACAGTCTCAAAACCTCCCAGGGGCAGCCCTACCCTATTCCATAGAGTACAAGCCAGCATTTACTTGATGGCAATGAGTTTGTTGTTGTGGCTTGGAAGCAATGGAAAGATGTCAGGTGACCAACCGTTTTGCTTTCATTAGGCTGGAGAGGCACGGAGGTTCCCAGGGCAGGAAACCTTTCATGCTAAAACCATGAAAGTGCTGTGCACAGGAAACCAGCTAGCCTAATGAGCAAAATGTATATTGAATCATCTAGAGCACCAGTCTTTGCAGATCATGCTATCTATGGATAGAATTCAAAGTTGCCACACTTTGTTCCTGAAGGCAAATTGCCGCAAAACGGTTCGGCCTTGTAGAAAGGCACGAGAAAAGGGAGTGGGTGGGGGGGTGTGAGAAGAGAACCGGCGCTACTTCGCTGTCAGTACTTAGCACGCTCCACGTTTGCCTGCAAGACCACGAGAGAGATGACCAGAGCTGTGCTCTTTCCAGTCGCATTTCGCTTTAAAAGCCAGGGAGATAGAGCGCATTTGCTAACTTAGAGTCTTTGTTTTTTTTAAAATCCTTTTATTGGAGGCTCGTACAACTCATCACAATCCATACATATCCATTGTGGCAAGCACATTTGTACATTTGTTTCCCTCATCATTCTCAAAACAATCACTTTCTACTTGAGCCCTTGGTATCAGCTCCTCATTTCGTCCCCGCTCTCCCCGCTTCCCCCTCCCTCATGAACCCTTGATAATTTATCAATTATTTTGTCATTTCTTACACTGTCTGATGTCTCCCTTCTCCCACTTCTCTGCTGTCCATCCCTCAGGTAGGAGGTTATATGTGGATCCTTGTGATCCATTCCCCCTTTCTCCCTCGCCTTCCCTCCACCCTCCCGGTATCGCCACACTCACCACTGGTCCTGAAGAGTTCATCTGTCGTGGATTCCCTGTGTTTCCAGTTCCTGTCTGTACCAGTGTATAACCTCTGGTTGGTCTAGTCAGATTTGTAAGGTAGAATTGGGTCATGGTAGGGGGAGGGAGGAAGCATTCAAGAACTACAGGAAAATTGTATGTTTCATCGTCGCTGCACTGCACCCTGACTGGTTTGTCTCCTTCCTATGACCCTTCTGCAAGGGGATGTCCAATTGCCCACAGATGGGCCCTGGGTCCCCACTCCACCCTCCTACTGTGAGGCTTTCTATTGTGTTACCTTTCTTTGATATGGGCGCCAATATGGATCTCTTACAGTCAGTTAACCAAGTAGCTATTTTCACGTTTTCTGGCACCGATGAGTGAGTGCTTCCAGTGCTTCATCAGCTTGTTGAAACATTTCCATTAGTGTTCCATCCATTCCTGGAGCCTGGTTCTTAGCCAATGCCTTCAGTGTAGCTTGAATGTCTTCCTTCAGCACTGTTGGTTCTAGCTGCCACCTGAAATGGTAGAGTGCCCACGAGTTCCTTTTGGGACAGTGGCTCTGTATTAACAACAGAATGATCAAACTTTAGAACAATGTTATTGATATAACATTCCAGTAAAATTTTGTTTAAGACCATCTAACCTTGGTTGCATCAGTACATTCACAAGGAGTTGCCGAAAATCCAGGCTGGATTCAGAAGAGGATGTGGAACAAGGGATATCATTGTTGATGTCAAATGGATCTTGGCTCAAAGCAGAGAATAACAGAAAAATGACTATTTGTGCTCCGTTATGTCAAGTCATTCAACTGTGTGGACCATAACAGACTGTAGATAACCTTGAAAAGATTTTAAATTCCAGAACACTTTATTGTACACATGATGAACTTGTACTTGGATCAATCAGTTGCTTGAACAGAACAAGGCAATGATGAATGGTTTAAAATCAGGAAAGATGTGCATCAGGGTTTTTTTTTCCCTTATCTTTTAAAAATTTTTATTGGGGGCTCAATTGTGTAAAGGACATTTTTGTACATCGTCGCCCTCAACATTCCCAAAACTTTTGCGCTTCACTTAAGCTGTTGGCATCAGCTCCTAATTTTCCACCCTCCCTCCCTGCTCTCCTCACTCCCTCAGGAACCCTTGATCATTTATAAATGATTTTTTTGTCATATCTTGCACTGTCCGAAGTCTCCCTTCACCCACTTTTCTATTGTTCATCACCCAGGGAGGAGGTTATATGTAGATCCTTCTGATCGATTCCCTTTCCACACCACCCTCCCGGCATCGCCACTCTCACCACTGGTCCTGAAGGGATCATCTATCCTGGACTCCCTGTGTTCCCATTTCCTATCGGTATCAGTGTACATCCTCTTGTATAGCCAGATTTGTAAGGTAGAAATGGGATCATGATAGTGGGAGGAAACATTTAGGAACTAGAGGAAAGTTGTATGTTTCATCATTGCTATACTGCACCCTGGCTGGCTCGTCTCCTCCCCGTGACCCTTCTGTAAGGGGATGTCCAGTTGCCATCAGATGCATCTTGGGTCCCCAATTTGCACAACCCCTCATTCACAATGATTTGATTTTTTTGTTCTCTGATGCCTGATATCTGATCCCTTCGACACCTCATGATCACACAGGCTGGTGTGCTTCTTCCATGTGGGCTTTGTTGCTTCTGTGCTAGATGGCTGCTTGATGTTTTGTTTTCTTTTGTTGTTTTGTTTGGCTCTGTCTTGTTTTTGTGCATGTTATTATCTCCGCAGGTCTGTCTAAATAAGATAGGTTGGGTGAACAATATGGAGGAGAAAACAACGGGACCGATGGTTCCTGGGGACATGGGAGAGGGGGAGGTGGTGGGGAAAGGAAGTGGTGTTAACAGACTCAGGGACAAGGGAACAACAAGTGAATCAAAATTGGTGGTGAGGAGGGTGCAGGAGGCCTGGTAGGGCATGATTAAGGGCAAGGTGACTGAGGGGAATTACTGAAACCCAAATGAAGGCTGAGCATGATGGTGGGACAAGAGGAAAGTGAAAGGAAATAGAAGAAAGAGCTGGGAGGCAAAGGATATTTATAGAGGTCTAAATAAAGACATGTACATATGCAAATACATTTATATATGAGAGGGGAAATAGATCTATGTGCATATATTTTTAAGTTTAGTATTAAGGTAGCAGATGGACATTGGGCCTCCACTCAAGTACTCCCTTAAAGCAAGAATACTTTTTTCTATTAAACTGGCATTCCATGATGCTCACCTTCCTGACACGATCGCTGAAGACAAATGGGTGCATAAGCCAATGTGGTGAAGAAACCTGATGGTGCCCAGCTATCAAAAGATATAGCATCTGGGGTCTTAAAGTCTTGAAGGTAAACAAGTGACCATCTAGCTCAGAAGCAACAAAGCCCACATGGGAGAAGCACACTAGCCTGTGTGACCGCCAGGTTTCGAAGGGATCAGTTATCAGGCATGAAAGAACAAAAAATCGTATCATTGTGTGCTCACCTCCCCGATATGACCACTGAAGACAAAAGGGTGCATAAACAAGTGTGGTGAAGAAAGCTGATGGTGCCCGGCTATCAAAAGATACAGCATCTGGGGTCTTAAAAGCTTGAAGGCATCAGGGTTTTATATTTTCATCATACTTATTTAATCTGTATGCTGAGCAAGTAATAAGAGAAGCTTCACCATATGAAGAATAACACAGAACCAGGACTGGAGAAAGTTTCATTAGCAACCTATAATATTCAGATGACATAATCTTACTGAATGTGAAGAGGACATGCGCTGCTTACTGATAAGGATCAAAGACTACAACCTTAAGTATGAATTATATCTCAACATAAAGAAAAAATACTCCAAAGTAGACCAATAAGCAATCATGATAAACAGAGAAAAGATTGAAGTTGTCCAGGATTCTATTTTACTTAGATCAGTACACATGCAAGCAGCAGTCAGGTAATCAAATTTCATATTGCATTTGGCGAATTTGCTTCCAAAGACCTCTTTAAAATGTTAAAGAGCAAAGATGTCACTATGAGGACTAAGGAACACCTGACTCAAGTCAAGGTATTTTTAGTCATTCGTATGCATGTGAAAACTGGACAATGAATAAGGAAGACCAGAGAAAAATCAATGCATTTGAATTATTGAAAAAAAAAACATGGACTGCCTGAAGAACAAAAAAATCTGTTTGGGGAGAAATCCAGTCAAATGGCTCTTTAGAAGTAAGCATGGTGAAGCTTTGGGTCATGTAGCTTGAAAATAGTATCAGAAGAGATGACATATCATTCTTGGTAAAGTAGATAGTCTGGGGCAGGTAGAAGGAAGATCATCAATGAGATAAATTGACACCATGCTGCAACAATGGATTAAAACACAGGAACATTATGAGAATGGCGTAGGACCAAGCAGTGTTATGTTCTATTGTCCATGGGGTCCCCAACATTCAGAACTGACTGGATGGTACCAAACAGCACTACCACCATAATCACAACACACATAAAACTTGGTATACACACATTTGTGCATTTCCTCAATATTTTATCAGGAGCTGTTTTTTAATATTTGACAGCTTCATAACTAACCACCCTTCATGTTTGCATAGTGCCACTTCAGCCTACTATGCCATAAATAATCACCTGAGTTAGAACTTTAGCTTCTGCCAACTTGATTTCAGGAATATATCCTAGGAAATCTGAAGAGCGAGGTCTCTTTAAGCAGCCATATTCAGTGATGTGAAGGTTTTGCTACCTCAATTGGGCTGAGGGCAGTTTAGGTCTGAGCAGTGAGTGGTTAGGGTAAAGAGGCTCCTTGTAAGGAGTAGAAGGTCACAATCTGAAGGGTCATGAACAGCACGAGGAAAGAAGAGTGTGGTGTCTGTCTTCCTGGAGAGTCTTTGATTTGTGACTTTCCCTGCCTATTTGCCACTTTCATATCTCAGCTTAAAGACCTGCCATTTGGCTTCCATAATGAGTTCCCTATAATTTATAGTAAGAGATTCTTAGATTTTTAGCTAGGTACCTGCATGCTCTGAATAAAGACTTCACATCCCATGTTTTGCAGCAGGTGTGGTCAAGTACCTAAGTCGTAGACTATAAGATACCAATGAATGTATCTTATGAAACTTCCAGGATATTCCTTTGTTCGTTTGCTCTTCTTATTGGCTGGGATGTGGATGTGATACTGAAATCCGAGCAGCCACCTTGGACCACCAGCTGGAGGCCTTATGGTAAGGATAGTAGCACAATAAAGGAGGAGGAGCCCAAATGATCACCCCAGCTTCAGAGGGACCACCTGTGGACTTTTATATGATAAATAAGTGCCATCTACTTTAACCCACCGGAATATTGTATTTTCTGCCACTTGCAGCACACCAAATCCCGAATTCCCCCTCAGAAAGTTTTCTCTGACCCTCAACAACCTAATTGCTTTTACCTGCTTTTATATTCCTGCTTTAAATGCACTTTTGCGCATTTCCCCTACTAGATTCTAAGCTTCTTGAGGGCTAACCTAAAAAACTAGAAAAATATAGTGTATTGGACAGGGTTCTCTAGAGAGACAAACCAGATTGCTAGTAATTATATATAAATATATTTATAAAGATAGATATATAATTCAAGAAATGAACCGTTAAATTATATACAGATAGATAATACAAGAAATTAACAGTTAAATTTTAAAGCAGTGAGACACTAGCAGTCCTTCAAGGCTTGAGAGCTGCCAGGTGCCAGTCCCCTTGTGTAGAGAGAGCTGGGCTATATATACCCAGGCAGCAAACAGCAAGGCAGGTCCCCAAGTGTCATCAACTGTCAGTCCCCAGCTCCAGAGATGAACATTCCAATCGTGTGGGCTTAAAGGGACCTCAACTTACAGCGACACAGTCCACAGGCTAGGTATCCCACAGGTAGTGTATCCCTTTAAACTGAGGCACAGAACAACCAAGGTGAGGCTCACCGAGCCATTTATCCCTCTGCCCTTCAGTTAATCCTACTTGTGTTTATCGGCCAGGCTGGCACAGTAAGCTACATCATGTAGATATGTTGGCCACAAGAGTAAGGGACACAGCTCTGTGGTCTTAGCCTCAGTAAAGAATGGAATTTGTTGGTGGGCTGACAAGCAGTGGTTCCCCTGTCTGGCTGCCCATAAGAATTACCAGGAAGAATAACAGGAGAAGGAGGAGGAGGAAGAGGAGGGAAGAGAGGAGGAGGAGGAAGAGGAAGGAAAAAAGGAAGAGGAGGAGGAGAAAGAAGGACTTTGTATCTTTGAGGATGGGAACTGGGGGTCTTTGAAATGCTCTGTAGTTGATTCTGAACCTTATCAGACAACAGTTCACAAAATGGTATTTGGGTGTCATGAAATAGAATTAGGGTTTCTCATTAATACCTCCCATCTTTCCTCTCTGTTTCTTTTCCATTAAAGTTAAGAGTTTGATGTTGTTCCAAGGTCAGGTCTGAGGCAAGTTCAGATTCCTCTTTAATTTGAGAGTGACTCACAAGCTGTCATTGAGAGGGCTGGGATTATACTCATAATAAATAGAAACAGAAATAATTTTATTTCTGTAACTAGCTTGTTTGTTTTCTTGTTTATTTTTGCTCCACCAACTCCCACTGTAAGAAGTCTTTCTTGATGTCCTAAAATGCATTACATCCTCAAGAACTATTTATTGAATTAAGTAATCAATAGAAGTGATGAAAATCTACAATGTGTTGAGCTCCTACATTGAACACCTATAATGTGTCGGTGTCTTATATGATTATCTCATTTGGCTGTGACTTTAGGACTACAAATAAGTGTTATCAGCTTATTTGATCAATGAAAATAACGAAAATCTGAGAGAGGTGAAGTAATTGACTCAAGGTCATCAAGCAAATGAATGGAAGAATTGAGAACTAAACCCAAGTCTGTCTGCCTCAAATGTGGCATTCTTCATGGTCCACCACATCACTACTACTGATGGAAAATCTTGAGATCAGATCTGCGTCAACTATAATCTCAGATTGGCTCCTTTCTTCAATTAGATGTGGGTGTACTGATTGGAACCATAGCTAGTTTAGAATGAAAGAAAATATGAAAGGTTCAAAGTTAAAGGTGGTATAAATACTTTCTGAAATTTGCAACTCCCTGTGAGAGCATAAGGGAAGACCCTTGCTGACATGGATTGACACAATGGCTGCAACAATGAGCTCAAACAACCACATAGAGGATGGTGTAGGACCAGGCAGTAGTTTGTTCTTCTGTGCATAGGGTCTTTTTGAGTTGGAACCAACTCAACAGCATGTAACAACAGCATCAGAGCATAAAAGCAGCCCGGGGGTGTTGTAGGTTAGATATTAGGGCTGCTAACCATGTGGTCAATGGTTCAAATGCACTAGCCATTCCTCTGGAGAAAAATGAGAATATCTGTTCCTGTGAAGATTTCTGGTCTTGGAAAGTAAATTCTGGGCTGTAACTGAAAGGTTGGCTGTTCAAATCTGCAGCTCCACAGAAGAAACACCTGGGAATCGACTTCCATAGAGATTATAGCCAAGAAAACCCATGAGTTGCTGAGAGTTAGGATTTACATGACAGCACTCAACAACAACAGGGTATCAATAGCCATCAAAAAGTACTAATCTAGAGCACCATTTGAATTGCTTATATACATATATTATCATAATTAATCAAACCCTTATTATCAGAATGTAAGTTGTTTCTGATGTTCATTATAACATGCTGATAACCCAAGCCAGTTTCATTTTTCTTTAGAACAAATTCCTGTAAGTGCACTCAAAGCCAGAGTTGAAAGGATATGCATTTTTGAGAAGTTCTAAGAAGTTAAAATTTCCACCAATCACAATGAATGGCACATAAACACACACCCCCACCTAGGGGGAAGAACAACAGAAACCAGAGGGGAAGTGAGACAGTGGTCGGTGTGGGATTTGAAAATAATTAACAATCTTCAATCTATCAAGGGGCCACGAGGGTTGGCGGTGGGGAGGAGTGAGGGAAAAAAAGAGGAGCAGATCCCAAGTGCTCAATGGAAAGTAAATGTCTAGAAAAGAATGATGGAATCTATGTATGAACATGTCGGATACAATTGATGTCTGGTTTGTAACAAGAATTGTAAGAGCCCCCAATAAAATTGTTACCAAAAAAGAAGTTAAAATTTCAAATGACTTTTCTTGGCTAGGTCTAACGTGAACAGTTTTGAGGATTGGTGGGGGGGTGATGTCTCTCCCTAGACAGGTTGTTTTGGCTTCAGATTTTTATTTGCTGCTTCAGCAAACAAGGCCTTGGGTGGTACAAACTACATGCTCAGCACCTAATACAAGGTTGGTGGCACCCAACTCCCCGTAGAGGCATCCCCAATAGAAGGCTAGTATTCCACCTCTCAAAAAACTAGTCACTGAAAAGCCCATGAAGTGTCAGTCTACTCCACAAACATGGAGTTTGGGCTGGGAGTCAGAATCAATCAGCAGCAAGTGGTGCTTTAGATCTGCAAGCAGTGTCCATCGAATCTGGGATCCATGGTGGGAGGCCAGGCTACAGGAGGCTGAATAGTCCCTTTGGTTTGCTCCCTTACCAGGCTTATTATAATGCCTGGGTTCTGGGAAAGCTGACCTTTCTCCACATGGTGTCTTGCTTGCCAACATGAGCCTCTCAAGGTGCCAGTGCAGTAGGCTAGCCTAAAACTCCTTGGTGTCGGTTTACCTGACTCTCTCTGGGATACGGTTAGCACCAGAGGGTGACGTTGCTCCCTTTCCATTCTGGTCTATGGGAGAAGGGAGGGGGCAAAAGCTTACCTGACCCCAGCCTGGGAGGGATGCTCTGTGGGCTTCCTGTGGTCTGAGGAGATGGACCAGAACCTAATGAACACAAATTCACTGCCCACGTGCAGAGCATCTCGCGGAGAAGCAATGCACCCAAGCTGGTGATTTTAAGGAACTGGGCAGAAGCAGCTTGGTGCGAAGGCTCTACTCTCCTGATGATTAAGCAGAACCACATATTGCAGGGAGTGGGCAGAAGTTGGAGTAGAACCCAAAACTGATAAAGAAACTGACTACAAGCAGTAATGATACTAGAGGCTAATGATTCAGAACACCAAAGTCTGTTGTCCGAAGAAGAAACCCGAAGCCAGTTTTTGTAACAGTCTGGCTTTATTCAGCCTTTCAAACCTGGATGGAGCACAACCCCCATCAAAAACACGTTTCAACAAGCCGGCCACTGTCCATCAGATGCCCAGGCCTTGACGGTTCAGTACTGGCCACCAGCCAAAGGCAAATTGAGAGCTCCAAGTCATCCATCATGCTTTAGCCACACATGAGGCGAATGCCCTGTCTCTTAAAAGCACACAAAGGGCCATTTAAGTAGGAAAGTCCCACCAAATTCTGCGGAAACACGCACCCCACATTCGGATCATCTTTCTGAATGACAACTTGGTTTGGAAGGCACAGCTGTTGTTGCGATCCCTGGACACAGCCTGCTGTTCTCAGTGGAAGCCAGGGCAGATTAGCGTGGTTAATTTGAGAGGCAGCAAAACCCTCCTGGCTGCCCCTTCCTTCAAATAGGCACGCTGCAGGGAGCCAGATGCTGGTTTTCACCCACTGCAAGAGACAAAGCTGGCTTTTGGTCGAACTGATTGTCTGGCTGTAGGAACTCTTCTCTGGGGCTTGGTTTCATTGAGTCAAAAATAAGAATCAGTTCTGCCTCTTGCTGGAAAGCTCCCTAGAGAATCAGCCCATAGCATTTCTGCTTCCTGGAATGGTCATGACTAGGAGAAGTGGACTTCACTGAATCACCCTGCAGAAATGCGCCTTTTAGAGAGTTCCATGAAACATGAGACACAGACCAAGGCCAAAGCCAGGATCAGGTTTTCGTCTCCAACAGCTGTGCTTTTCCAATTGTTGCAGGTTGAAGGAGTTCAGCAACAGCTGCAGATTTAGTCCTTGTTCTTGGGATAAGAGGTTGTCCATAGGTACATATACCATCCAGATATAACCACCAGGCTATTTTTACCTTCAGTGAATCCCAAGTGGCTGTATTCTGCGAAGATGGAAAACCACGGCATCACTGAAATAAGTCCATGGAATTCTGAACCCCTGCAACTTTCCAAATTCAGATCAATATTTTTGCTAAAGATGCCTCAGAGTCGTAGCAGTGCAGGAGATTTTAGGGTTAACAGGTACTTCCTCCCGTTTGAAAGTTCGCTTCAGAAGGTCAGGGAGGAAGTGGAAGCCCCTCGGTGCGATGGAGTGGCGCCAAGACTGCGTCAGTGCACTGAAACATAGGACAGGGTCGTGCATTGCTCTGCTGTACAAAGGTTGTCCTGATTTGGAACCTACTTGATGGCACCCAACAACGATGACGACATAATCACAACACGTATAACTTTTATTTTATGACAGACCTATATTACGCCTGTTTTCATTTGCGAAAGAAACTTGAAGATCTTTACCTGAACAAGGAGGAGAAGGAGGAGGAGGAAGAGGAGGAGGAGGAGGAGGAGGAGGAGGAGGAGGAGGAGGAGGAGGAGGAGGAGGAGAGAAAAACAACACCAGAGTTCTATATTTGTTTTTCAGCAAGCCATTTAAAGAGGGAGCTTGTATTCCGAGCCAGAGTGGTGTGTGGCCACACTGTCCCCTGGGAACGACACTCAGCATTTCTCTATCAAACCACTACAGTTATGAACGGAGTCTGTGAATACTGAATGCCATTGCTATTTTAGGTATTTAGTTGTGTTTTGTTTATTTTGTTTCCTTTAGGCATTATATGGTATGATTTGATAGGATATTTGGGAGGGATGTCTAGAGATACTAAAAAAAGCCCCATGTACATTAATGGTAATTGCTTCTTCTTTTTATGCTGTTTGGAGTTACAAAAATTTCATAGGAATGCTCTACTTTTGGAAAGTAGGGGAAACTTGTATCGTTTAGAAACATCATGATCTCCTTCTGCCATTATTCTTGTGTCCGTAGTAGGCATTGTTAATTGATCACAGAGCTCTTCTCTCAGAGCCTACACATTAACCCATTGGCTTCTTTCTTCCATATAGTCGAACAACAAAGCAACTGATCAGGTTGTCCTTGAGTTGCTTGCAACTTGTGATGGCTCTCACTCTGTGTGTCAGAACAGATCTCTCCTCCCTAGGGTTTTGCAAGGCTGATTTTCCACAAGGATCACCAGGCCTTTCTTCCCAGGTGTCTGTGGGTGGTTCAGAATTGTCACTCTCTAGGTTAGAAGGAGCGCGCTTAACCATGGGTGCCACTGGGGCCTCCGCATAGAGTCCATCATTTTGTATATAGATTGAATAATTGATCATCGTCTTTCTGTTGGGATAAACATGAGCAACTCTTAAGGGAGGAACTAAAAATGGGCTAGAAATGCATGGCCCTCCTGGTCAGTCCTGACTCAAATAGCCCAAAGGATTTCAGCAATGTTAAGCCAGGCTTGAGGGTACGACCTGAGGTGATATTTTTATTAAGAATTTCTTATGACTGGGAACTCAAAGAAGGAAATGTGATTACACTCATATAAAAATAAAGCCATCTAAGATTATCAATGGCATTTTCTTTTTATAGTATTTGCTGCTAATAATAGCACCCAACTACTCAACCCAACTTTTCAGCTTTTTAAAAGAACAGTGTTTTTAAGAGTCTGAACTTCTGTGCCTACTGGATTTATTCCATCCAGTGCTTTCTGTAGCTTCCCTGTTGGGAGGTTAAAGAGGCTCTGTGCGTTGCTCAGGACCTGCTGAGGGCCCCCTAGCAGCAGCTGAGAGAGAACAGCGGAGAGGGGCTGAACTCCCAGGGAGTGAGGCCTGGCATGTGAGGCAGGTGGAGGAGAGAGGCCAAGAACTTTTTTCTGGCGAAATCAGAACCTAGTCTGATGATCAGGTCTAGGTTTTAGGTGTGTGTGTGTGTGTGTGTGTGTGTGTGTGTGTGTGTGTGTGTGTGTTGAGGGGAGGTGGGTGGGGAGGTAGGGGGTGGGGAATGGGCTCCCTTCTCCATAGGATTGTTGTCCTAGTTTTTTTAAAATTAAAAAAAATATTTTATTAGGGGCTCATACAACTCTTATCACAATCTATACATATACATCCATCAATTGTGTCCTGGTTTTTAAATGAAATATAACAGAAATACCACCCTAGGTGGCTTCAATAAAGAGAGTTTGTATTTTATTCTCTCACAATTTAGGGTGCCAGGAGCCCAAATTCCAGAGCTCTCTGGGAAGCAAGAGTTGAGCATAAGATCAATGTGTGAGATGCGATTAAGTCATGAGTTGGTAGCATCAAACCTGAAGCCAAAAGGCAATCTGTAAAGGACCAGCAGTGACTGGCTTTTTATGAGAAAACCCAGAAGTAAAATAAACTAATTTCTAATTGACCTAAACATTTACTATTGATATAGTGTCTGAATCTCATTGGGTAACGTGATTTACAGGAAGCTAGGGTTAAGTTTTGGAAAAGATGAATCTTAGGGACCTTGTCCACAAGACCACCATTGCAATGTTGTCAGCCACAGGCCCCATTTTGCTGTCATGAAACAGCACCCTTGTCCTTGACTCTGCTTCTCTGGAGCCCTTCCCAGCATTGCTTGGTGATCCCCTGTGGCATCTATCTTTCCTCATTCAGGCTTCCGTGCTTCTGTGGCAAATCGACTCTTTTTACATTTCAGTGTCCCAAGTTCCAAAGCTTCCTTTTAAGCATAAACATTTGAGATACTTATAGTAACCACCTGCTTTCAGTGCACATACAGTTCAACACATTTTGGCAAAAGGGGGTGCTCACATACCCATCACATAAGCAAGATTTAAAATATTTCTATCACTCTAGAAAGTTCTCTCCTGCCCCTTCCAGCCAATCCACTCTCACTATCCTGTCCTCTGACAACATTCAACTCCTAGAAATTCTGTTTTATATTTCTGTTCTTATTTTTTTAAGGTGCTGGCCTCTTAAATGCATTCAAAAGGATGAATGCACCTTTCTACGCAGAGAAAAAGAACAGGCCTTGCTTTAGCACAGCGTCAAAGCCAAGAGGACTGTAAAGCAAGCTCGGGTGTTCACTTGGCAATGGAAATGCCTTGTTCACCTTAAAGTCATAGAGTAGATGGTATCTTGTTTCTGATCTCTTTTGCTCTGCTAGCTACTATTGTTTGAATGTAGTACAATCCGTCCAACCATGTGAGTTGCTGCTAAGTTTGTTATTATGAATAAAATTGCTATGAAGATTCAGGTGCACATCTATTTGGGGGTACATATATTCATACTTCTATGCGTCAAATTGCTGGATCATAGGAGAAATGTATGTTTCACTTCAAAAGCAACTGCCAAAGGGGGATGTCTGCAGGTTCTGTGTGGTTCACACCTTCACAACATTCGGTATTGTCAGTCTTCTCGAGTTTAGTCATTCTCAGTGATGGAAAGTGATGTCTTGTTGTGGTTCTCATTTGCATCTCTTGCTAAGTGATCGTGTTGTGCATTTTAATGTGCTCATTGGTGAGTGCTATGCCATCTTCTTGGGACAGTGTGATCAAATGTCTGGTCCGTTTTTAATGGGTCGCTGTCCTCCTAGTACATCTCAAGAGAGTTTTTTCTGGCAACAACTCTGATATTTGTGTTGCAACTGTTTTCTTCCAGACCAGTGGTTCTCAACCTGTGGGTGGCCACCCCTTTGGGTGGAGAACCGCTGTTCTAGACCCTGGCTTGCATTTTCAGTGTCTTAGGAATAACTTTTAAAGTAATTTTTTATTTTGATGTGCTGAATTTTTAATAGTTTTATTGACATATAGTTCACATATCATTTACTTCAATAGTTCAGTTATATTAAAGAGAATTATATAATCATCACTACAATCAATTCTAGAGCATTTTCTTTCTTCTTGTACTTATTGTTATTAACTCCCCATTGTCCCTCCAACCTCCTCTCCCTTATGCCCAATAAACTATTAATCCAGTTAGTGTCTCTATAGAGTTGCCTATGTGGGGGGTCTCATATACTGGAAAACATACCCAAAAACCCAAAACCCCAACAACAATAACAAAATAAACCAGTGGAAAGCAACAGGAAATATTACAAACTAGAACAAATTCTAAATGGGTTACAAAGGAGATGAAATGATAAGGCATTACTTTGTAACCTAACTCCATCTGCCTTCATCCGGGTTGCAGTGCTCTCTGGCTGATAGCAAGGAGAGTCACGTCTCTTAATTAAGGGCCAGCGGGTTCACTGGAGGCTGAAACCAGGACAGTGGGTTCAGGGCTTTTACTGGCATCCATGGCCTTCTGCAAACTGGGTGTTCTCAATTTAAGCTCTGATATCATGTCCTTCTTTGTATTTGGATTTTATTACTTATAATCCTTGTATCACATAGACTGCTGTGTTTCTTCAGGTGGATTTACCTGGTGCCGCATATAGATGGCTACTTGTTTTAGGACAAGCTTTTAAGACCCCAGATGCTATTCTTTTTTATAGCCAGGCACCATCTGCTTTCTTCACCACACTTTGATGAGACCAGTTTTTTGTAGTTGTTGTTGTTCAAAGAAGTATGTTGTTTAACTTTTAGACTCTGAAGCGATGAATTGACATAGTAGCTGCAACGATTACGTTCACATATAGCAACAATTGTGAGAATAGTACAGGACTAGGCAGTGCTTTGTTCTATTGTACACAGAGTTGCTGTGAGTTCAAATAGACTTTATGGTATCGAACAACAACAATATATTTCTGATGTAGTGACTCTTTCGACACTGTGAAGTTTCTTTGTCTTTTTTTAAAATCATTTTATTGGTGGCTCATACAACTCTTATCACAATCCATCCATCCATCCATCCATCCATCCATCCATCCATCCATCCATCCATCCATTGTGTCAAGCACTTTTTTACATTTGTTGCCATCATCATTCTCAAAACATTTGCTTTCTACATGAGCCCTTGGTATCAGCTGAGGCCAAATTTTTATCAACTTTTCTCTTACAGTTTATATTTTAATGTACATTCTTCATCATATCTTTGCCTACACTAGTGGTTCTCAACCTGTGCGTCGTGACCCCTTTGGGGGTTGAACAACCTTTCACAGGGGTCGCCCAATTCATCAAAGTAGCAAAATTACAGTTCTGAAGTAGCAACAAAAATAATTTTATGCTTTGGGGAGGGGGGGAGTCACCACAACATGAGGAACTGTGTTAAAGGGTCACGGCATTAGGAAGGTTGAGAACCACTAGACTACACCAAGGATGCCCATATTTTTTTCCTAGAAGTTTTGTACTTTAATCTCTACAATCTATTTAAACTTAATCTTTTGTGTATTTTAAATTTATTTTTCTTGGGGGGGTTAATTAATTAATTAAAATTTATTATTATTTGGGATTTAATATATATATCATATAATTCCAAATGTTAACCATGTCAAGGAGCATGTACAATTGCTACCACAATCAGTTTCCAAACATTATTTTTCTTCCTGGACTCCTTGACACCATCTCCCTTTTACCCCACCTCCACCACTGTGCTCCCTGCCCCTAAACCCCTTATTCTACTTGCTGTCCCTCTAGGCTCATTGATCCTGGGTTTCATGTACGAATAAATGGGAAAGCACATAACATAGCTTCAAGAGGGTGACCTCCATTGCCATCCATACCTGTGAGATACACTCTAATATGAACAAACAAAAATCAAAGAAAACAATACAAACCAAAAATATAGAAAAATTTGGAAACCACATCAGGTCCAGCTCGCATCATAGGGCAGAACTACTGACAAAGTTTTAACTGTTCAGGTCAGATTTATGTCTTTGATCTTCTACATTCCTTTCTCCCAAGCACTCTGTTTAGTGATCAGGTTCTTCCCTTCTAAGTTTTATACAGGTGGAGTGCTCCAGAAGTTTGTTTCCTGAGTAGTTCTCCAAATGAATCTTGGGCTCCCACTGTCATCCATCGCCGTTTGCACACTGGATTCTTCGGGTTATAGGAATTCCAATCCTTCAGTGACTGATGATAGTGGGCTTCTTCCATGTGGATTTAGTTGACAACCCACTTAGTAAATGGCTGCTTGTTTGAAGACAAGCCTTTAAGATCTCAGATACTATTAATCATTCTCCAAGGATGCTTTTCCTTCATAGACTTCTGACATCATTTCTCCATCCCTCGATGTCTCCCCCTTCCTCTGAAACCCTTGTTATATTTGCTCTCTCTAGAGGGTCAATGTCCCTGGGTTTCATGTATTGAAAAACAGAAACAAATAACACAGTTGCAAGAGGGTGACCCTAGAGGCAATGCACCTCTGAGATACACCCTCATATGAACAAGCATAAGCACAATATAACAAAATGACCATCACAGAATTTCCAGAATAATACGTATCTTAATACAGCATACAAGGGCATCGATGTAGCAAGACCTTGGTAAAGCTGTCTTCTGCTTCCTCAGACACCATGCATTTTCTGGCCCAAGTCCTCAGGTTGCAAGTGTATCTGAGGTACAGTCTAGTGCACCCAGTGGAGTTCCCCTATGGGTCTCAGCAATGCAGACTCTGCAGCATGCCATGCATCCTGAAGATCCAGGATTCAGTGTCCCAGCATTCCATGGCCCCTGGGTTTCTGGGATACGCCCAGATGCCCTAGGTCAATACTGCCTACCTGCTGCATGCCACTAAAGACCCTCTCAACCTAATGTTCCCCAAAGCATCCTCAGTCTCTTGCCCCCCTCCACCTGAAGGTGAGTCCCCCTCCCCTCCCCTCCCCTCAACAGACATGCATCTGTGTTGCCCCAAACTTAACCGTTCCCTCTCCCCTCAGTAGACCTCATCTCTCTGACAGGGCCCCTCTCTCTCTGGGGAACCTCACCCCAGATCCACATGGCTACCCCTCAGCAAGCAGCATCCCTCCTCCCCCATCCATTTGATGGAAGCTGTCCTGAGGTGCCCTCCAGTCAAGTGTCGCACACTATACTTACCTGGAGCAGTTGATGGGTGGTTCATTGGCACTGTCCAGCTCTTTACCAGGTTGCTTGGTCCTCAGCTAGAAGACTAAATGGCTTGCAAGCTTGAGCTTGTGTCCATTCTGCTACTTGTCCCTGCCCAGTGCACTCCTATAGCATTTGTACTTCTGTGCTAGGCTGGCTCCATTCAGCACAATGTCTACCAGATCCTTCCGTGACTTGAGGGGTTTCATTGCTGTTCTTTACTGACGTGTAGTGTTCCATTGTGTGTGTGCCACAGATTTTTTATCCACTCTTCCACTGATGGGAATTAGACTGCTTCCAGCCATTGTGAACTGTGTTGTGATGAACATGGGGGAACAAACATCGTTTGTGATCTGTTACTTATTTCTTTTGGGTATACACCCGCATTGGTTTTGCCAGTTCAACTGCCATCTGTTTTACGTATCGCCATATCACCTCTGTTGTGGCTGTACAGATTGACCAGTCCACCAGCAATGGATAAGAGTTCCTACCTCACCACACCCTCTCCAACATTTCTTTTTCTTTTTCTTTAATTGGGCTACAGTGATGGGCATTGGATGGTATTTCGTGGTTGTTTTGATTTACATTTCCTGGGTGGTTAATGACTGGGAACATTTCCTCCTGTGTTTATTAGTCACTCGAGTGTCATCCATTGTGAACTGTCTGTTCAGGTCTTTTGCCCACCTTCTCAGAGGGCTGTTAGTTTTTTGTTTCTCCTATTGTAGGCTTGTAAAACTCTGTAGATTTTAGTAATTAGTTCTTTGTCTGTTATGTCATAACTAAATATCTTTTCCCAGTAGGTGGGCTCTCTTTTTACTCTTTTAACAAAGTCTTTTGATGTATACAGTGTTTCCTTTTTAGCAGATTCCATTTATCTAGTTTATCTTCCATGGAGTGTTTCCTTTGTTCTTTCTGAGAGCCCATGTATTCCCTGCACGAGGGCTCCTAGCTTTGTCCCTGTTTTCTCACTGCTGATCCTGATAGCTTTGGGTTTTACATTGACGTCTTTGTTCCACCTTGAGTTTGTTTTTGTGCAGAGAGTGAGATATGGGTCTTGTTTCCTTTTTCTGCAGGTGGATATTCAATTTTTCCAGCACCATTTATTGAAGAGGGCATCTGCTTCTCAATTAATGCATTTTGGACCTTTGTCAAAAAAAACAGTTGTCTGTATACAGATGTTTTTATTTCTGGTTTTCTGTCCTGATCCACTGGTCCGAGTACCTATCATTACGCCAGGACCAGGCTGTTTGACAACTGTGGCTGTGTAGCAGGTTTTGAGATCGGGTAGTGCAAGACCACCTACTTTGTTTTTCTTCTTGAGGTGTTCTTTGCCAATCCTAGACTTCTTCTCTTTCCATATGAAGTTAGCAATCCATTTTTCCATTTCTTTGAGGAATGATGCTGGAATTTGTTTTCCTATAGATATTCAATTGTTGCAATTTTGTGTATCAAAATATTTTTCTCATTAAATTATATAGGTCCCTGTGTACAATATCAGCTGCCCATATATGTGAGTGCTTATTTCTAGTTCAGGAACTCACTTGGCCAAGCTTCATGGTCTTAGTCAAAAATTATCCTGGAGGAGACTCCATTTATTTACCTGTAGAACAGATAATGATCTTTACTTTTAGGGTACCCCCCTCCAAGGAATAAATATATTTAAGAGATTCTGTTGTGAGATTGGCACACAGTAGGTCTTATATAACTATAGACTTCTGTTATTTCTATTCTTAATACTAACATCAAATATATTTATAAAGCCATCTTCCATTTGAAAAGCATTTTAAAACACAAAGGACTTTTAAAAGTTCATAGGGAAAAATGCTTTCCAAGACAATGGAATTTTCCCACAAACTTCTTGAACCCCTCGTATCTCATTTTAATCTTCCATGTCAAGCTATATGGCTCCTGAGAGAGAACAGCAAAGTAGTTGCCCTTGCACATAACACATGCTCAGTTGCGGTTTTAGGCAGAATTCTAATTTCCTGATGGGCAGACATTGGACTGTGCTCATCTTTGAATTCTTTTCCAGGACTTCACACCCAGCAGCACACAGTCAGTGTTCGGTGGGAGTGTGATTTCATTAATGGTCAAGAATTTACTCAAATTCTTCTTTAGTCACTTCTTCTTTTTTTCCCTCCAACATCCCTTTCCCTCGGCAGATTGCTCATCTCATGATCAGCCCACCTACTCTGGCTGGCTGGCTTTGCTTCCCCCTGGTGTTCCCGACACCCACAGACCCACGATGTTTAAGGCCAGACTCATCAGCAGTGTTTGCGTCAAAACCCTTTGATTGTATGAAGCAGAACCCCACTCAGATAAACTCAAAAGCAGTGTTTACTGAAAGGCTACAAAGGATATCTCATACAACCCAAGTATGTGGGAAAACAGGCAGGACTTGCAGGAACGTTTGCATATGAATTGAGTGACCAAGGAGAGCTTGGTAGAATGATAGCACTTGAAACTAAGTCTTTCTGAGTTTAAGAGTGTGAAGATGTGTCAGGTGGAACGACTTGAATAAAAAGCCAGGAGCTAGGAATGTGCAAAGTCATTCTCAAATACTGTTTGGTCCTGTGAGATTATATTACAATCCAGCTCCTACTGTCAACTGGGTTGTGCACATGAGCTTGATTTTGTATTTCCTTATACCAGAATAAAATAGTAATAAGGCTCACCACCACCACTACTACTTATGATTTTCCACTTAAGATGGATCAGGCACTGTGCTCAATTCTTTTCCATATTTTGTTTTTCTATTTGAAAGAGCAACTTGGAAATGTTACCGCGGAGGAATGACAGGCTCAGGAAAGCATGCTGCTGAGCTGCCTGAAGTGATCATTGAAAGACTGCAGGGAAGAGGCTGGCTTTCCTGGCCTCAATGTCCTTTAACCTTGAGCCCCACTCCCTCTTCAGAACGTGGCTTTAATTCTCGATTTGCTTATCAAATTGTTGGAAATTTCTCTACAGTTATCTGTAACTATCCAACCCTAGTGCAATCGTCCACTACCCATTTTTAGGGATGACTTTGTCCATCATGAAGATTTCTGGCTCTTTAAAAAAGGCAGGAAATCATTATTTGCTCTGACAAGCCTTCTTCAAACGGGATCTTAATCCTTAAACCGAGCAGGCGTATTGACATTGGGAGGAAGTCATTGCTCAGATCCAGTTACTATTGCTAATTTCAAGGCAAACTGCTCCTTTTAACTTGTTTCCTTGGCATGGCTTTTTACTTAGAGAACTTTGGTTTCAGAGACTGCCTGGGCAGGGTTTTGCTGCTGATACTGATCAATGAAGCTTCCAGAGGCAGGGAGGAAATGATGAGCTTAAGAGGTCCCAGGAGACCCTCCCTGAGCCAGATGCACTTCCAGGAGATCTACAGAACTGGCTCTTTATCTGTGTGCCCGTGGCTGTTACTATTTCTAATTTTAAATCCATGTCTCCACCCAGGGCCAAAGACTAGCTCGTCCATTTACCAGGAGCATATGGTAGTGCTGTGGAGGAAGTGTTGGGCTGCTAGTTACGAGGTCGGTAGTTTAAGCCTATCAGCTGTTCGATGGATGAAAGGTGAGTGTGTGCTCACGCACATAAAGATTTACAGTTTCGGGAAACCTAATGAGTTGTTCTACCTTGTCCTTGTCAGGTTGCTGTGAGTCAGAAGTGGTTTGATGGCAGTGAGTTTGGGTAGTTTGATTTGGTCCACTACTCCACTCTCTTTGAGACGGTCCCCTCATCTTATTGAAATCGCTCACGGTTGGTATCGGAGGATGTGGGCTATGAAGCAGGACTTCGGCGCTGGAAGTAATCTGAATCATTGAGACACAATATTCAGGGCGCCGCCCACTGCACACATTAAATTCCCTGCCTCCTCTACTCTCAGCTCACCTCCCACAGCCTGCTCTGGCCATTCAGCTCCCATTCAGGACTTCGCTCATTCCAGTTGTCATACGTGAACGAGTATAACCACTCTTATTGGGGGTTTTAAGACTGTGCCCTGTCAGAAGCAGATTGTCAGAGATTTCTTCTGAAATTCCAATGAGTGGGTTTGCACTGCCCACCTTTTGATGTGAAGTCTTGCATGTAACCATCGGCACCACTCTGAAACGGCTCTTGTCTAACATACAGAACACAGATGCAGCTCTGATTGGTTGCTAACAGCAATTCTTTGACTTTGTTTAGCACGTTGCAGCTTGCAAGGCTTTTTGGATTTGTTTATCTGTTCATCAGTACTGTGGGGAGCTCAACACGGAAAAAATGTCATACGAGATAGAAAATGTTGTACGAGAGGTTATCATAATAAAAGCAAAACCTCATCGTCCCTATCATCACAGATTGGCAGTCGGGCTGTTCGTTATGATCAATTAGAGGGGCATAAGATCAATGTCACAGGTTAAAGTGAGCATTTAAGAACTATAGTTGAGTAGAGCATTATCATAGCACATCACAATACAATAGGGTAAGTATGGTTTGATGAAACATTGTTTTCAGTTGCATTTCGGTAAAATGGGTTTCTCACTGAGGCTCTTTCTCAGAACCATGTGAAAACACTGGGTGGTGGGTGGCTCTTCTGTGGGGCCACTAGAAGCTGGGATTGACTCAATGGCTGTGTGTTTGTGTGTGTGTTCCTGGCTATTGTGAAAGAGTCCTTAGACCTGTTCTCCTCACAGTCACTGCAGCGTCCTTGGAGTCTGGGGTAGCAAACAGCAACCTTTATTACTACCATTGCTTCACTAGCGTTTGTCAGGCACTCTGTTGAGAAAGCAAAGGCAGGCAAAGCCTACCTGTACTGTCTTTCAGTCCTTCCATGCCTCCCCACCACATTCCAGATGACCACACAGCACCTTAGGCTAACAGAGGCCACTTCTGATCTGCTTTCTGGCTATTTCTTTGATTCCTTCCCATTTGGTCACCACTCCCTCCCCCCTCCCTCAAATGCTCTCCTGACCCCAGTTCCTTGGAAACATGACCTCACTTTGTAACCTTCTGTTTGAGTGCCGATTCCTCATTCAGCCTTCCTCATTTGCAGCCTTGATCCAACACTCCCTCGGGCAAAACTGACTGCTTCAAGCTTGGCCTCCCACAGCACTAAGCACATCCTTCTCGGAGCTAGCTCTGAAGTCTATCCTTTGGAGGGTGGTTTCCAGATAAAGTCCTTTCTCATTTCCCTTCCAATCATGACACCCTTTTTGCTTCAAGAAGACTTTCTACTCTCTGTGCTCCTGCCAGGTAGTGCTAATGATGCCTCATAGTCCTGGCCCAGAGCCCATGTCGTTAGGTGCCTCCAAGTCTGTTTCAACTCATTGTGACCCCAACAACAACAGAAGGAACCATGCTCCGCCTGTCCTGTGCCATCCTCACAAGCATTGGTCACTTGGAGTCCCTGGTTGCAGCAAAGATTTCAATCCATGCCGTTGACGGTCTTCCATTTTATCACTGACCCTCTACCAAGAAATGTTACCCCTTGTGATAACATTCCCAAAGTTTATGAGAAGATGGCCTCCTGCTCCATGCCCAGATTCTGATGAGCACGATGAAGTATTTTGGAATTCCCCTTCTTCTTAATGCTAGCCACAGGTTTTTGTATTTTTTATTTAGTGATCCACATAGTTGAATATCTCTGCAGTCATTTCTTTTTCCTTCTTTCTTTTAAGATCATATCATTGGGGCGCTTGCAGCTCTTACAACAGTTCACCCATCAATTGTATCAAACACATTTGTATATAAGTTGCCATCATCATTTTCTAAACATTTACTTTCTACTTGAGCCCTTGGTATCAGTTCCCCATTTTCCCCTCACATAGTCATTTCTAAGGAACATTCTCGTTGTACTTCTTCCAAAACAGATTTGTTTGTTCATCTGGCCGCCTATGCTATTTTCACTATTCTTCACCAGCACCATAGTTCAAATGCATGAATTCTCCTTCACTTTTCCTTCTTCACTGTCTTTCACATGCATGTGAAATGATTGGAAATACCATGGTGTGGGTCAAACGTACCTCAGTCCTCCAAGTGCTACCATTGCCCTTCAATACTTTAGAAGGGTCTTACGCAAAAGACTTGTCTTGTACAGAAGATCAAAGGCAATGTGCCATTTGATCTCTTGACTGCTGCTTCCATGAGCATTGGCGGTGGATCCAAGCAAGACAGATTCTTTGACGACTTCAAACAATCTTTCTCCATTTATCATGGTGTTACCTATTGGTCCAGATGTGAGGGTTTGGGTCTTCTTTATAGCAAGTTGGAATCCATAATGTAGACTCTGGTCCTTGATCTTCATCAGGAAGTGCTCCAAGTCTTCCTCATTTTAAATAAGCAAGTCTGTGTCATCCGTATGCCCCAAGTTTTTAACTAGTCTTCCTCCAACCGTGATGCCATGTTCTTCTTCAGGATACATCTTCTCAGATTATTTGCTCAACATACAGATTGAATAAATATGGTGAAAAGATACAACCTTGGTACATCCCTTTCTTGATTTTACACCACGTAATGTCCCTTTGTTCTATTCAAATGACTGCCTCTTAGACAATGACCAGGTTTTTGATGATCATGATGAAGTGTTCTGGAATTCCCATTGTTCTCAATGCTATCCACAGTTTGTCATGACCCACAGAGTCGAATGCCTTTGCACAGTCAACAAAGTACATGTACACAGCAGCTGCCATACCCTGGCTAGTCTAAAGGGCTCAAGGATCTCACATAACCCAAGCAAGGCCAGTCATAGCGTATGAGCTAGTCTTTTCCCATTTTGCATTAAGATGGTGTGAGTTGGGTTTCTAAGTAAACTGCCTCTAACTTTAAAGTATCTTTTTTGTGTACAAACTGTATCCTTCTGCCATGCTAAACATTCCTTCAAGATAAGGACTATTCTTTGAATTTAAATGTATGTGTGTGTGTATGCATTTGTGTGTTTGTGTGTACAAAAGTAATGATTTTCTTTGTAGGTCATGCCTTTGTGGGAAATTTGTTCACAATGTCTTTGTTGAAAAATTTTAAGGAAGTCACACAAAAATTGTTAAATGTCCAAATCCCCCCCTCTCTTGAACTATGGAACAATATCATTGATATCCTGCAAAATTTTGCCTACGACATCCAGCAATGGTGGCAGCAGCACATTGACTGTTGGGAAGTGCCAGAAGTTCAGGCCAGATTTGGAAGAGGATGTGGAACAAGGGATTGATTGGTGATGTCAGATGGATCTTGGTTCAAAGCAGTGAATAACAGAAAAAATGTTTACTTGTGTTCCATTGACTATGCAAAGGCGTTCAACTGTGTGGTCCATAACAAACTGTGGATGACCCCGAGAAGAATGGGGATTCCAGAAAGCTTCATTGTCCACATGAGGAACTTGTGCATGAACACAGAGGCAGTTGTGGGAACAGAACTAGGGAATATTGCATGGTTTAAAATAAGGAAAAATGTGTGCCAGGGATGTATCCTCTCATCAAACCTGTTCAATATATATGCTGAATACAAATTATCAGGGAAGCTGGATTATATGAAGAAGAATGTGGCACCAGGACTGCAAGAAGGCTTATGAACAACCTGAGATATACAGATGACACGACTTTGCTTGGTGAAAGTGAGAAGGACTTGAAACACTTGCTGATGAAGATCAAGGATTGTACCCTTCAGAATGGATTACAACTCAGTGGACAGAAGGCTAAAATCCTCACAAGTGGACCAATAGGCAACATCACGATAAACGAAGAAAAGGTTGTAGGATTTTGTCTTGCTTGACTCCGTCATTTATTCTCATGGAAGCAGAAGACAAGATCAAAAGACATATTGCATTGGGTTAATCTGCTGCACAAGACCTCCTCAGAGTATTGAAGAGCTGAGATGTTACTTTGAGGATTAAGGTGTTCCTGATCCAAGCCATGGTATTCTCCATTGCCTCATATTCATGTGAAAAAAAATTGGACATTGAATGAGGAAGACCAAGGAATAATGGATGTATTTGAATTGTGGTTCAGGAGAAGACTATTGAAAGTGCCATGGACTGCTAAAAGGATAAACTAATCTGTATTGGAAGAAGTAAGGTTGGAATGCTCCTTAGAGGCAAGGATGGCAAGAATTCATCTTACATACTTTGGACATATTGTCGGGAGAGACCTGTCCCTGGAGAAAGACAATGAGTTTGGTAAAGTGGACAGGTGGCGATAAAAAGGATGGTCCTTAAGGAGGTGGATTGACACAGTGGCTGCAAGAATGGGCTGAGGCACAGGAACAAGTGTGAGGATGGCACAGGGCCGTGCAGTGTTTCCTTCTGTTGTGCATTCAGTCACAATGGGTCAGAGCCAACTCACTGGAACATACTACCAGCAGTAACAACAACAACAAAAAAGTATCAGAGCAACCTCCAAAAACTCAGCTTTGACAAAACAAGATGTGATCAAAGAGAATGTAGTGTGATGCCAACTCACTGCCATCAAGTAGATTGTGACTCAAAGTGACCCTATAGGACAGTGCTCTGTTGGTCTCCAAGACAGTAACTCTTTATGGGAGTAGAAAGCCTCATCTTTCTCCCAGGAGCAGCTGGTAGTTTTGAACTGGTAACCTTGAAGCTATTGGTCCAACATGCATGTATCCCCTTATGCCACAAGGGCTCTAGCATGACACATTTATTATTAGAACTGTGAACTTTCTCGAACTAATAACTCACTTGATTCCCAAAAGATGTCACTCTGCTTCCCTCAAAGTTGGTCAGTGCCCACAGCACCCTGTGAGTCTTCTAGTCACTCAGGGTGACAATGTGTAGCTTGGAACTGATGGCCACATGGAAAAACCATCTTGACTACTATCTCACAGAATAAGCAGAAATTCACTTCAGATGAACTGTCGATCTAAATATCAAAGGAGAAGGTGTGCCCACCTTTGTGATCTTGGAACAGGCAAAGACTTCTTAAACAGGACTCAGAAGGTACTAACTATTCAATTCAGTTGCATAAATCTGACTTTATTAGTATTTAGAGCTTCTCTCCATAAAGAGAGTGAAGAGGCTTCCCACTAAATGGACGAGGAGCCCTCTTTACAAAGATGATGCTAAAGGCAGAGTAGGAAGCTTCTGTTCTTCCTCAAACTGAAGCCAAAGCAGAAGAGGGAAAGGTCAAGAAGGACATGATGAAAGACATCCAGAGCCACGCACACACACACACTCATCTACACGTCACCCGCCTTCCGGTGGCTCAAGGCACTGAGGCTAAGAAGAGCCATCTAAGGCGAAACACGCTTGACCATTATGGCCTTTTAAATTTCCCCCGTAACAAGTGAGTCAATCCTGAAGAAGATCAAAGATAACAACACACTTGTGTTTCCTGTGGATGCCAAGGCCCACAAGCCCTTGAAAATCAAGCTGTGAAGAAGTTCTTCGACACTGACGTAGCCACGGTCAACATCTTAATTAGGCCTGAAAGAGAGAAGGCAGATGTGTTTGTGTTCGATTGGCTCCTGAATACGATGCGTTAGATATCGCACAACAACTCATCTAAGATGAGTCCGGCTGACTAATTCTAATATGAACTTTTCCAGTACAAACTAAAAGGAAGAGGATATTTGTATTCATATTTCCACCCAAGAGCTGGTAGCCAGAATATTTAAAGAGCTTCTGCAAATCAATAAGAAAAAGGAAGGAATGTAGTTCTTTGAAAATGAGCAGCTGATATCAGGGGCTCAAGGAGAAAGCAACTGTTTTGAGACTGATGATGGCAACAAATGTACAAATGTGCTTGACACAATGGATGGATGGATGGTGATAAGAATTGTATGAGCCCCAATAAAATGATTAAAAAAAGAAAATGGGAGATATCCAATGACCAGTAAACATTGCTTTTCAATCTCATGAATCAGCAGGGAAATGCAAATTAAAACCACCAGGGTTTCTGAGACTATAAATCTTTACAAGAGCAGCCACTCCGAGGGAGAAAAATCAGACTGTCTGCTCCTGTAAAGATTTACAGTCCTTACTGGTATGGCCACTCTTTGAAACTGTGCATTAATTTGAATATATATTATACTTCAACACAAAGTTGGAAAAACAAACAAAAAAACCCAAATAACACTGTGATGAGACTCTGGGTAGATATATCTTTGTACAAATCCCTGATTTATTCTTCTGACTAAATTCCTCAGGGTGAAATTTCTGGGTCAAATAATTTGAAGGTTTTACAATTTTCCATATGTGTTGACATTTGAGCATTGTTTGTTATTGTTGTTGTGTTAGGTGCCATTGAGCCAGTTCCGACCCACAGCGACCCTCTGTGATAGGTTTCAGCCCAGCTGACAGAGACTGCTTTCACTGATTGTTGTCGCCCGTGCCTAGCACTGTGTAGCACTCAACGTGTGTGTGGAATGGATGACTACGTGAATAAAGGAATGCCTTCTCTCAGTCCTTGAATGAGCCCAGACCTTGCACGCCTGTGAGCAATTGCTGCCCAAGTAACCCTGAGCTGACAGAACACATGCCTAACAGAAGAGCCGCCCCGACCATATTGCTTAAAGTATTCTTCCTTCCTGATGATTTTTCTTTTTTGTGGGGGGTGGGGTGTGCAATCATGCTCCCCTTGTTTTTCCGACTTGTTGCTTCCTTGTTACCATGGACCCACTGCCCTTTAAAGCTTCTCTCTTTTTAAAAAACTGTTTTGTTGACATTTAGTTTGCATGAAATCATGCGACACAATGGTTTAAATATGTCAAAAAGAATCAGACAGTCACCAGCACACAGATTCTCTTTCTTAGTCCCTCTTGTGTGTGAACCTCAGTGCATTGTTGCTGTGAGGTGTTAGCGAGGCTGTGCAGACTCCCGGGGACAGAATGAAACCACGGTCCTGCACATCCTCACGGTTCCTGATAAGGTGGAGGCCATTGTTGTGGCCAATATGTCAATTCATTTTGTTTAGGGCGTTCCTCCTTTCCGCTGCCCCTCTACCTTCTCCACCTTCCTCTAACCGTGACCCTTTCAGACAGTTCCTCATGTTGTGATGACGCCCCAACCATAAAATTATTTTCGTTGCTACTTCATAACTGTTATTTTCGTTGCGACTGTTATGAATCGGGTGGTGACCTTCTCATCTCCAGATTGCTAAAGAGTGGGGGAGAGGCAATTTCAGAATCAGAAACCATCTTGTCCTGAAGACAAGACAATGACATTTTATACAATATTTCACTTTAATGCTACCACAGTCCAGAGAAAGGGAGGTGAGTCCCCCAAGGTCATGGGCAAAGCTTGAACAAGGAGCCAAGTTGGAAATCTAAAGTGCTGCGTGTGCAAGGTGCTGAGTACAGTGGCTGCCGGTGAGTTCCTGGTCTCTGACCTACCTCTGCAGACCAGTGAGAAACGTGTTCTTTGTCACTTACCTTTGTTGAGTCAACTCTGAGTTCATCAGGTTGAGGGAGGATTAGGGGACGGATGAAAACGGAAGCATTGGAGATAGACATAGAATCTTTAAACCGATCAAGGAAACTGCACCAGCAGATTCAGTTTAGGATTAGGGTTAAGAAGTAAGCAGATGTTCTGTGAACTCCACCCTAAGCTGCTTACAAAGGACAGACTTCCACCTAACTGGTAAATAAATCGCACAAGGCAAAGGCATTCAGAAACATCTACCAAATACTGCCCAATTAAAAATGGCAACCAAGGTTCAAGAGAGCACTTACTCTGAGCTGGCCGCACTTAGCTGTCAGCTGCCTGAGTTAAGTTAATGGCTGCACATACCCAGGGAAGAGAGCTGAGTCCCTGAAGCGGGTTGAGTGGTAAAATGGGGTGGTGGGTAAGCAAATAAGTAACCCAGGTGATCTTGAGCCTAAGTGTGCTTTTCTGGGTCACATGGGGACTCATTAGACTGCTAACTGCAAACTCAGCCATCCAAGCCTACAAGGGATGCCATCTGCAGTCCACAAAGATCTACAGCAGTGGTTCTCAACCGTGCTCATGCTGCGACCCTTTAATACAGGTGCTTATGTTGTGGTGACCCCCCCCCCCGAACCATAAAATTATTTTCATTGCTACATGATAACTGAAATTTTGCTACTGCTATGAATCATAATGTAAATATTGGATAACAGGATGTATTTTCATTGTTACAAATTGAACATAATTGAAGCATAGTGATATATTTATTTCTAATTACAAATAAATGAAATTTTGTCTTGAAGCATGGTGTATGTAGCAAAGGTAACAGTTTTTTTTAATCATTTTATTGGGTGCTCATACAACTGTTATCACAATCCATATATACATGCATTGTGTCAAGCACATTTGTACATTTGTTGCCATCATCATTCTCAAAATATTTTCTTTCTAATTGAGCCCTTGGTATCAGCTCCTCATTTAATCCCCACCTTCACGAACTCTTGATCATTTATAAATTTTTATTATTTTGTCATGTCTTACACTATCCAATGTCTACTTTCACCTACTATTTTGTTGTCCATCCCCCTTGGAGGGGATTATATGTAGATCCTTGTGATTACTTTCCTCTTTCTACCCCACTTTCCGCTTCCCCTCCTGGTAACACTACTCTCATTATTGGTCCCGAGGCATCCTGGATTCCCTGTGTTTCCAGTTCTTATCTCTACCAGTATATATCCTCTAGTCTAGCCAGATTTGTAAGGTGGAATTGGGATCAAAATAGTCGGCGAGAAGAAGCATTAAAGAACTAGAGGAAAGTTGTGTGTTTCATCATGGCTATACTGGACCCTGACTGGCTCATCTCCTCCCGGTGACCCTTCTGTAAGGGGATGTCCTGTTGCCTACAGATAGGCTTTGGGTCTCCACTCCGCACTCCCCCTCATTCACAATGATATGATTTTTTGTTCTTTGATGGCTGATACCTGATCCCATCGACACCTTGTGAGCACACATGCTGGTGTGCTTCTTCCATGTGGGCTTTGTTGCTTCTCAGATAGATGGCCACTTGTTTATCTTAAGCCTTTAAGGCCCAGACACTATATCTTTTGATAGCCAAGCACCATTAGCTTTCTTCACTACATTTGCTTATGCACCCACTTCGTCTTCAGTGATTGTATTGGGAAGGTGAGCGTCATAGAGTGCTAGTTTAATAGAACAAAATGTTCTTGCATTGAGGAAGTACTTGAGTAGAGGCCCAATGTCCATCTACAACCTTAATACCAAACCTATAAGTATATGCATAGATCTATTTCCCCATCATCATATGTAAATATGTTCACATATGTACATGCCCATATTTAGATCTCTGTAAATGCCCTTTGCCTCCTAGTTATTTCCTCTATTTCCTGCCTCCTAGGTCTTTCCTCTATTTCCTTTTGTCCCACTATTATGCTCAGTCTTCATTTGAGTTTCAGTAATTCTTCTAGGTTACATTGCCCTCATCAAGCCCTCTCAGGCCTCCAACACCCTCCTCACCATCAATTTGGGATCACCTATTGTTCCCTTGCCCCTGGCTTTGTCAACACCCACTTCCTTTCCCCCACCTCCCCATCTCCCATGCCACCTGAGGTAACAATCTTACTATGATCACAGTAAACTGCATTGCTTCATTTTATGCGTAAAAAAGCCAATGTCTGTGCGAAGTTTGCAATAAGATAGCTTCATTCTCACCAGATCAGCATATCTGCATGTGGGCGGACCTGCCTGGAGATGGAGAGAGGAGCAGTGACTCGGTTCATAAGACCATGGGAAATGTGTTTTCTGATGGTCATAGTCTCCCCCTGTGAAAGGGTCATTTGACTCCCAAAGATGTGGAAACCACAGGTTGAGAACTGCTCTCCATTCTCTGGATTCTGCAGCCTCAGAAACCCAAATGCAGTGGTTCTGTTTTGTCCTGGAGGGTCAGTATGAGTTGGGATTGCCTTGGTGGCAGTGGGTGGGCTATGAACTGCTGTCTTGGATGCCCAGAGCCTTGTCCAACTCAAGGGAAACACAGATTTGCTTGATCTACTGTTTACTATTCTTTGTTACTTAGGGTCCCTGGCATTTTAGTTAGATGTTAACTTGTAGAAAAACAAAAACATGCAAAGGATTCTCTTTTTTTCCATAGGGCGACAGATGATTTCTATCTGGCAGGAGATACTGGGTGACTGAGAGTTGTGAACTGTCTACTGACTAAATGTTGGAGGTTCAATTCCACCAAGAGGTGACTTGGAAGAAAGACTACTTAGTTATCTACTTTCAAAAGGTCACAGCCATGAAAACTCTGGGAAGAGGGGGCTGTCAGGAGGCTATGTCACCTTGGCGGCACTGGTTTTGGAGAGGATAACCTGAAAGAAGGGTTATTTCTTGAAGTCATTTACCAGCCTCTGGCCTAACTTCAACAGTCATAATTTTGACACCCACCCACTTGCCTGTGTCCCTTTTTTTTTTTAAAGCCCGCCTTGTCAGCCTGCTTGTTCTCTTATGATAAATAAAATTTGACAAACGCTCACCTATTTGTTTGATCATTGTCCCTTTAACATTCTGAGAGTTATTATTGTGACTAACACAGCTAAGTGAAATTATTTTCAAGCACGGAGTTGACTAATTTTGGCCCACAGTGCACACTAACTTATGACCACTGACGACGGCTGTCTGCCTGCCCTCTTAATCACAGCGGAAATGTCCTTGTCTATCCGCTTCTCATCGTCTTCACCTCATCTCCCACTGCCTCCCACTGCTCCCATGGAGATAGCTGCCTTCTCCAAACACCGGGGCACTTCCCATTTCTGCGCCTTTGCTTGTGTGGACTTCCCTACTTCAAGGCTCAGCTCGAGGCCTCTTTTTCAAGCAGTCTTCCGTAATCTGTATTTATTACCAAATATGCCCCTCTTTTTGGAACTTCCTCAGCTTCTAGCTCCCATTCCGGGAATTTTTTTTTCCCCTTCTCTTTCTTCTGTCTGCCATTTGTAAAATCAACTTTTACTTTCTCTACAATGCTTTTCAAACTTTAACTTGGACACAAACCATCTTGTTCCAAGGTAGGTTCTGGTGGAACTTGGATTCTGTATTTCTAACTCACGCTCAGGTAGTGCTGGTGCTGTTGGTCCAAAGGCCACACTTTGGCTCCTGAGCCAAAGAAGGCAGGGCCACTTGCATAGATACCTCCTTATGTTCAGTATCGGTCACGATGCTTTGCATACATCAATTGCATATTTCTGAATTCCCAGTGGCAAACACGTTACCCCTCTGGAATGGACACCACTGCCACCACCACACCTGTCCCACCCACCACAGGAGAAAACACCCACTTCAGGATTCTATCTTTATTTCTCCTCTTTTCTCTTTTCCTTGGGATTTTGTCCCAGCTGTGTGACCTTGGTGAAGTCACTTCAGAATGCCAGCTTCCTCCTCTGGGACATGGGTCACTAACATCTAGCTTTTTTTTTTTAATTAAAAAATCATTTTATTGGAGCCTCTTACAGCTCTTATAACAATCCATACATCAACTATATCAAGCATTTCTTTTTAAAAAAACATTTTATTAGGGGCTCATACAACTCTTATCATAACCCATACATATACATACATCAATTGTATAATATCTAGCTTTTTGAAAGGATCAAATAAGATACGATATGTGGAACTTCTTGGCCAAATTGCCCAGCTCTGGAAAAGGTTTGAGTAATCCCTGGATCCCAATGAGGTGTCTACAGGCTTTATCAGGACAGGAAAACAGCCCTAGTGGAGGGTGGGGAGGCTTGTAGTTGCAGAAGGGAAGCAACTGCAGGAGATTTCTGGCTTCTGTGCTGCACTTTGCACCGTTATCACTGCTCACAAAAGGTTTCTCTCCAGGTCAAGTTGGAACAAACAGGTAGAGCTGTCTCTTTACCACCTGGCTGAGGGGCACCACCTGGTGGTAAGACCAAAACATTCATCACCATTGAACCAAGTCTAAGTCATAGTGACTCTGTGGGGCAGAGTAAAACTGCCCTTTTGGATTTCCAAATTATCCATTTTTATTAAAACTTTTCTTTTTAATATATGGAGAGAAAGCCTCATCTTTCTCCAGTGGAGCAGCTGGTGAACTTGGACTGTCGCCCTTTGAGTTAGCAGCCCATCCCATAATCTATTACGCCACCAGGCAGTCAGATGCAAGTGTTTCTAAAGCCCCAAGCCCAAACCCCAACCCACTGCCATTGAGGTGACTCTGACCCACAGGAACTCTGGACAAAGACCTGCTCCAGAGGGTTTCCAAGACGAAATCTTCACAGGAACAGAGACCTTCATCGCTCTCTCATGGAAGGGCTGGTGGGTTTGAACTGCCAACCTTGCAGTTAGCTGTCCAACCCTATTCAGTTCACATTCCAGAGCTGTCGATGAAGTGGATTTGGTAGTAGGGGTGGTGATGGGTGGGTGGGGTGGCTATTTGGCTGATGGGAAGTTTGAATTTTTGCTATCCTCAAGCCCACAATCCCTTCAACTTCTGTTCATCTCTGGTAATGTCTGAGTAGCACAGTTGTTAGAGACAGTGGCTTTAGATTTCCTCACATTTCAGTTTGAATGCAGGCGTGGTCTCCTCCTATCTGGCTGCTTCCATACCAAGTGCACAAGCTGCTCTTACTCTTCCACTAGCCTCAGATGCCTCCGCAGGAAGTAAGAATCCCAGCAGTATGCCCCTTGCAGAGGGGCCAGGCATGATTTATCTTCTAAACCACACACCAAGGAACCTTGGTGGTGTTGACAGAGGGTTAGTTTGTCTGGTGTTAGCCACAAAGTTGACAGTTCACACCCAGCAGCCACTTTCTCGAGAAAGATGCAGCTGCCAGCTCCCCTAACAATCACACATCAGGAAACTTGATGACACTCTGTAATTGGTCATCTAGTTGGGTTGCCAGCTCCTATCTCTTCCTTTCTCTCAGCGCCCCTCCTCATACCCTAATTGCTATAATATAGATCTTGTCTTAGTCATCTTTGTGCTTGTAGATTCTAGAAATACCAAGCACATAATAGGTGCTCAATAAATACCTGCTGAGCAATTCCAAGGGTGTGAGGGGTTCCCGCTGGGGTCTCCAGGAGGAATTTGCTGCTTCCACGGATAGTCAGAGGTGGAATGGGAGTGGGGAACCAAAAATCAACATTAAAATGTCAAACATAATCAAGAGACTTGCGAAAAAGACTTTCTTTAGGCTTTAGTTTCTTTTCTCCAAATGGATCCTCACCTGGCTGCCTCAAGAGCAATTTGAAGAGGAAATTGTTGGAAAACGACACCTCTATTAGCCAGCTGCTGTTGGGTCCAGTCCGCTTCATGGTGATTCCACGTGTGTCTGAGTAGGACGGGGTTTCATGGCCGTGGCCTTTCGTAAGTAGGTGCCAACTTTCCTTTTGATGTGTCTCTGTGGAATTCAGCTTTGGAGTTAGCAGCCAAGCATGCACCTTCGCCACTCGCACGGATCAAATGAGCAGCCAAGGGTTCAGAGCAAGCGGAGCTCTCCAACAGCTCTGAGGGAAATGCAAACGGGCAGTCACTTGTTGCAGTGTCTTATAACGTTCAATACACACTTATCCGTAAGAAGCAGACATTCCGAACCTAACCATTGACCTTTGATGCTCCTACAAAAAGCTGTACACAGGGTTTATTCATGATTATGCAAAATTGGAAACACCAAATGTCCTTCAACTGGTGAGTGGATAAATTTACGGTGGGAAGCCTGCACAACGGACTCATTCTCAGTCTTGAAAAGTTACAAACTGTTGATGCCGCAACAACCAGGTTCAGTAGTAAATGCATATTTCCAAGCAAAAGAAACCAGGTTCAACAGGCTGCATTCTGCATAATTCCATGTATACGGCATTCTGCAAAAGACAGAATTATAGAGATAGAAAACAGATCAGTGGTTGTCAGGAATTGGGGGTGATGTTGCAAGAGCCAGGAGGAGAGATTTGGGGGTGATCTTGTTTGTGGTATGGTTATTTGACTGCCTGTGTTGGTCAAAACATGGGAAATGTTAATGTAGGTATATATATATATCTGTTTTTTTTCCCTCAAGAGTTAGTTGCTCAGAAAATTATTTACAAAGCAAAGTGGTCACTGAACCAGCATTGATTCAATAGAAGGTGCCAACTAAGATCATTTTTCAATGCTTGGTTTGGAAGTTTGTGTCCTACCAAGCCAGGTGAGATGCTGATTATTAATTATTTAATTGATAATTTATTTCCCTAAACATATATTGTGCCTTCCAACTGCTGGAGGCAGGGAGAGGTCTGGAAATGAGGAAAAAGCATTGTCCAGTTTGTGTTCTCAGGGGTTCACAATCTAGTAAGGAGGGGAAGAAAAACAAAGGATAACATAATCATTATCTTTGATAATAATTAAACAATCAATGAATAATTAGATTCTTCAAACATCACCTCATGGAAAGTATTAGCTAAGTATTATGGATCACCCATGCTGGTAGTTATTAGCAGCAGAACAAGGGAAATAATATTTATTGACTTTTATTGACTGCTTACTACGGGAGAGGTTCTATTCTAAGCACATTAAATACACATTAACCCGCTTAAGTCAAGGGAAAAACATCACAAAACAGTTCCTTAATTAAGCTAAGGTCACGTAGCTGATTAAGGTCAGAATAGAGCAAGATAGCCACATGTTGCCTTAATAACATACTGTCATGAAAGAGGAACAGTAAGGAGACCTGGTGACGCTGTCAGGTAAGTGTTGGGCTGCTAACCACAAGGTCCATGGTTCAAACCTACCAGTTGCTCCCTGCGAGAGAAGATGAGGCTGTCTCCTCCTGTAAAGATCCCGTAGCCTCAGAAACCCTATCCAGGGTCACTGTGGGTCAGAATCAGCTCGGGGGCAGTGGGTTTGGTTTTAGAGAGGAGCAAACAGTGGGACCTGCCTCACTAGAACTCCTGAATCCGAAATTGGTGCTCTAGCTCTGCCTCCATTTTTCTAACAAATCTGTCCCACATCTGGAGTGGTCAACCCTGCAGAACTGCCTAAGGCACCAGGAGAAACTATTTTTCTTTTGGGGCCCCTTGTCTATGCTTGCCACATACCCATTCTCCATTACCAAACGAATACATGATAATTGTAGAGAATGGAAGAAACAAAAACAGATCTAAAGCAGAAATCTCCACTAAAGCCTACTAAAACAACCACCACCACCAAACCTCCCTTATCCCAAATCTCACCATCCAGAGGTCACTACTGCTAACATTCTAACTCATTTCCTCTGGCCTTTTAAAAATCTTATTTACATCGCTGAGATCATACTGCAAATGTAATGTGGAACCAGGGTTTATTTTTCTTCTCCTTTCTTCCTATTTTAGAACATAAGCTCTTTTTACATATCACTTTAAACGACTGCAAAAAAAAATAATCCATCACACGGGCTCTCCATAATTGATTTAGCTGCGCCTTCACAGTTGGATATTTAGATTGTTTCCCATTTTCACTACTATAAATAACACCACTGTGGACATGCTAGTCCATAAATCTCTGAGCACACTGCAGATTTTTTTCCTCAAAATTATTTTTTAGGACAGTTTCCCAGAAATAGAATTTCTAGTTTAAATGCCATGGATTAAAAAAAAATAAGATTATGCAGAGATGTCGTATTATTCTTTGTAAATAACACATGCATTCTTTACAAACAAGTGGAAATGCTTCCAGGGTGGACCAAAAGCTGCGTCTATGTCTGTTCTTGTGTGTATGTGTAGATTAGGAGGGAATGGGTGGAGGAAACAGGTTTGGGGATTTTTTTTACTGGGGGGCTATTTGTTAATGAAATATTGATCGACTGAATGCCAGCACATGCAAGTGAATCTCAGGTAGGGAGTTTGTATGCCTTTCACAAGTAAGCTCTTTCCTAGAGTCAGTTCGATGTGTTCCCTCGGCAGCTCCGCCTTGGCGCAGCACTTGCACTGCCATTCTCCACACAGCTCCTCACAGATCCTGCTGAGATGGGGCTGGGGTAGCCATTACCCTTCCCAGTTCATTCATCAGAAACAGAGAGAAGTGGCTTAAGCCATCACAGAGCTAATTGGAAAGAATGCTGGGAGTCGAATTCTTATCTCATGGCTCCAGAACATACGACGCGATCCTTAAATACAGCAATGGCAAGAAACATATTTCCCCCTCACCACACAGGAACTCTGATGGCACTGTGGTAACTCATTGGGCTGCAATCCATGAGGTCAGCAGTTCAAGGCCCCATCTGCCCCATGAGAGAAAGATGAGGCTTTCTATTGTCTTGAAAACTCACAAAGGCAGGTCTACCCTTTTCTAGAGGGTTATTATGAGTTGGCATCTACTCAATGGCAGTGAGTTTGGGTTTTGGTATGAGTACCCAATGATTTTGACAGGTCTACCATTCTTTGGGATGCCTTGTCCTGTCAACACACATCTTTTTTATTTATTTATCATCTATCTATCTATCTATCTATTTAACACAACTCTTACTTAGTTAGGCAAATTTGAATTTGAAGAAAGAGGTTTAGTGACAGGAACAGAGAATAAGAAGTCTGGAATCTTGGGTGCCGAGACAAAGGTGTGTCAAAAATTTCTAAGGGATATGTCAAGCCGCAAGCTATTTCTCTCTGATGATCAGTTTCTCCATCTACAAGAGGTATGCTGGAGCAGCCTCTGGAGTTCTGCGAATGCGGGCTTGACTCCAGGATCGGTGCCATCTTGCGCACGTCACTTATCTGGTCTCAGCTTTAGTAGTGCAGTGGCTGTCTGCAAGGTCCACACTTGTAAACCCAGCCACTCTTTGGAGAAGCGAGATGGAGTACTGTACTCTTGCAAACAGTTCAGGCTCAGACTCAGGTAAACAGTCACTGCCATGCGTCAATCCTGACTCCCAATTGTCTCCAAAGGACAAAGTAGAACTATCTCTGAGATCCAAACGTGATTCAGTTCAGTCCATTGCCATTCAGTGGATTCTAACTCATAGTGACCCGGTAGGCAGCCTAAAGGACAAACTGCCTGTGTGAATTTCCAAGGCGATATAACTCTTTACAGGAGTGACAGAAAGCCTCATCTTTCCCCAGCGGAGCAGCTGCTGGTTTCAAAATACTGACCTCGCTGAGATGAGCATCCTCATCCACCAGGGCATCTCGATCAGTGATAGTCATCATGATTGTTTTCTGGTCCCTCTCCCTCCATTTCCTTTCGAAGGCCTCGCTCCCAGGCCTCCCAATGTTTTCCACTAACAGTCCAAGAGCTTTCACAACCAGGCGTTTGTCAGCGCCATTTCCTCTGCCTGGTGCTTGGTTCCCCTCTGGGACTCCTGGCCTTCACCAGCCCCTCCTCCCGGCTGAAGGAATGGCCCCTCCATTTGTGTCCGCCTTAAAAAAAAAAAAAAGGCAGCCCTGATATCTCTTAGCCCATTGTGCCTCACATTACAACACTGTCATTTCTGCTACCAAGGGTGGCGGCCTCTGAGAATGAGTACTGCGTCTCCCAAGGCATCTGCACCCAGTGGACAAAGTATACTGGCCCTTGTGCAGAGGGGTCCAATCGAACCCCTAGAAGGCTCAGTTCCCCGCTTCTCCCTTGGCCGCGCATAAGCAACCTACTTCCCCCACTACACCGCCCCCCACCACAGCTTTAGGGACTCAGTCTGCGTCCCCCCAGCACAGCCCCGAGCTGAACCAGCACAACTCCCTAGGAGTCTTGCTGTCCCCGCCTCTGTCCTCATCCCTTCCCCCTTTCCCTCCGCTGCGTCCGCCCTGAAGGCGGAGCCTGGCGGTCCAGGGATAGGGATCCTGGTGAAGAGGAGCTGGCCGAGGGGGGGTTCTCGGCTGGGGCCAGTCATGGTCAAGGTTGTGTGAGTGCGGAGTACGAGAGGGCTCGCTGCCAACATGTCCGGGGGCTTTGGCGCTGCCCAGTTTTGCCTACTTGCTTTGGCTTTGCCTCTGTTCCCGCCGCTGGCTGCGCACATGCAAGGATGGGCCAGAAGTAAGTGGCGGCCGCCGGGGGTGGGCAGGCGGGTGGGCTGGGTGAGGCGAGGGCTCGGGGCCCTTCCTGCGCGCCCGGCGCCCGGGGTACGGCCTGGCAACTCCGCCGGGCCTGCGTCCCCGCTGGCCCCTTTGTCCCCGCGCTTTGCGCCCCAGGAACCGGCCTCCCCCTGGTTGGCATCCCCCTCTCACTTTCCTCTGTTTTGTTGTTGTGTTTTGGTTTTAAGCCCGCTCCGTCTTCTTCTCCAGCTGCCCTTTCCAGTCTCACGGTCCCACATCACTCAGCCTCTCGGAATCGCTCGCTGTCTCTCTCCGTCTCTCCCTCCTAGCGCCTCTTTCTTTGTCTTCTTTTCTGTCTCTTCTCTTCTAGGGACGAGGTCAGACTGTTCCCCAGCGCTCCTGCCGCCAGACCCAACTGTCCTCTGAACTCTCATTCTGAAAGGGAAACTGAGGCACAGGGCGCTCCCAGCGAGTTCGTGAAAGCTCTAGCTTCCAGGGGAGCCGGGGTCGCCTTGAAAGGGCAGGGAGTCCCTGATGGCAGCGCAGGCACTTTCTCTGTGGTCCGCACTCTGGGAGACGACTCAGTGAGGTAGAGCCGCTGTGGGAAATCTGGACCGCCATGGAAAGAGTTCAATGAGATGACCCGTATCCCCCAAGTCCACATTTGCTGCTAATCTTTGTTGTTGTTGTTTGGATCCGCCTCTCTAATCTTTGCGTGTTCCTATTCATGTATATTGACACCATTGGAACCATGCCACGCATGCTGTTTAGTATTTTTGCATTTCGCATTATCTTGTGGGTATTTTTCACCTTAAATTCTCCCAAAATGTGATCTTAATGGTTTTATAAATGCCACCAGGAGTGCTCTTTTATTCTCCTATCAAATGAAAACGTGGCAAAGACATTCAGCTCATCAACGAGTCAAGGAGCAGGCTAGTTCAAGGAACAGGGTTTTACAGACAGGAAGAAAGAACTGAGATCCTACGACAAGAATACAGAAAAAGTGATAAAGGCCCAGCGAGTGTGTATGTGGGGTGGGGTGGGGTGGGGGAGCAACTCCCTCACAGCTCTCCTGCTGTTTTTCTGGTTGTTACTTTCTGTAAAGCCCCCTGAGACTCAGGAGTAGCGCTCCCTTAGGGTTCTCCAGGCTGGGGCCTGTTGGAAGAAGATTGCCAGGATGCCAAGCTGCCAATGGGTGGATTCAAACAGCGAAAGTCTCTACAAATAGTCAAGCTTTTCACGTCTTGTTTAACCAGTAAGCTCACCCAGGGCCCCTTTTATCTTTCTGCTGTTCTGACAGAAGTCCACACCAACATAGAGCTTCAAAGAGCTCTTCAGGTGTTGTAGTGGGAATGTGCTGGGCTGCTGACCACAAGGGCGGGCGGCAGGTTTAGTCTGAGAAACCCACAGGGGCACTTCTCGTTGGAAACAACTTGATAGCAGTGAGTTTGGTCTGAGTTTTGAACATGTGACTTCATGGGGACTGGGCGTTCTCAGGGACTAGTACATTCTCCATGCCTTTTGCCTTATTTGCAAGTTTGAAGATGTTTTTTCCTTACAATGTAACGTGCTTATCGCACCTTTAGATTCCTGTGAATATTTTGCACACTTAAGTATCATTAGACTTCTTTAAAAATTCTGTTAAATATAATTCCCTTTTGCCTAAAAAAATTGGCCTGCATTAGTGTCACCAGGGCAGAGACTATGCCTGTCTTCCCCCCCCCCCCCATGAATATTAAACGCCATCAGCCTGTCATACTCTTAGAGAATGTTTTGTCACCCATATTTCAGATACCAACAGGGTCACCCATGGTGAACCCATTTTGTTGGTGCTTCCAGATGACAAAGAAAGGCTTGGTAATCTGAAAATTTACCTCAAAAGAGAACATTGTTTGACTCACTCGCTCTGGATAGATCATCATCAGGAGGAATCAATTGCTAGAGGAGGATGTTGTGTTTGGTGAAATGAGACCCAGGGAGGTGGATGGGCCCAATAGTTGCCAAGATGGACTCCCCGTTGGCAATCATGGGGGTGACTTGGGACCAGGTAGTATTTCATTCTGCTGTTTTTCTGTTTCAAAATAGCTACCCACCTCTAGGGCAGTGAGCTTGGACTTCATGGGATCTACCTTTAACACAGTACTTGAAAAAAATCAGAATCCCACTACCTTCCTCTCAGGATCGTAAATATGAAGCAGAAACAGGTGTGGGCAAAGAGGAATGGGTTTGGGTTTTACTTCTTCAATGAGAGGGAGGGATGCCATTTGAGAGAGATTGCCCTGCGACAGGCAGTTTGGGACTTTATAGACATTTTTGTTCTGATGTCAGATCCTTGTTCACCAAACAGCTCACATTCTAGCTTGCATGCGTGCTACATTGACGTTAATTTATTGAAAAACTACTTAAAAATACATATCAAAGCAGTGGTTCTGGTTTTAGGGTTGTAACCAGGTTTAACCCACTCCCAGTAAACTTGACAGGACTATAGAAAGACAATTTTTTAAAAAGAGAGAGAGACATGTGTGTGGAAATTAGGAGGTAAATTAAAAAGTACTGATAAGAGGGTTCCAGTTCATTAATACATGGGTTTATTCCAAATAAAACATGTTTAAACACAACTCTGTGATAGGTGGTTGGCTGAAGACTAGCTCTCTCAGTAAAATGCTTGTCTTGGTCTGGCTAGAGTGCCTTCAGTACAAAGAGTCCTCTTTGTTGCATGGGGGAAAATACAATTTTGAGGTAAAGGGTAATATAGAATTTTTAACAAAACTCAAGTAGACATCTTCCCAAATCACCAAAAGTTTGCAACAAGTTTATGGGAATGTTTGCCCTACATACATCAGCTGTTTTAAATGGATCAAGAGTTGTAAGGAAGACCAGGCAGACCTCAGCGATGAGCCAAGAGAAGCAAGATGGGAAATTCAACGATCAAAAGAACTGGCGGAATCCAGAGGTGGGTGGAGAGTCATCGCGTTATCATTGGTGCAGTAGCTCTAAGCTGGGCTCTCCTTTTTAATTTTAAGCAAACATCTTGGCCTCAGCAAGCTCTTGGCTCAGTGGGTCCAAAAGTGCTGGCCAAAGAAAAGCCCACTCAAAGAGCTGGTCTTTTATCCATCTTTCAGCCAGGCAGAAGAGAGTGAAGGTGCCTTTATGGAATGGCTGGCAAAGGGGAGTCTTGGATTTACCAACTCAGAGAGCACAAGGCCATCACAGCATTGGCTCGGCGGGGCTATTGTGGAATAACCACATGCGAGAGGGAACGGTCATGGCAGAAGCTTATGGGAACTGTTTTTTGGATTCCAGGAGAGTAATCTTTAAAGATTCTCTCAAAGGACGCAGGATGGTCATGGAGACTGATTATGAAGAAATTTTTAAGAAAATTGAAAACTGGTGGGGAAAAGGATATGGAAGTTTCCCCCAGAATGTTTTTGTCATCACTATGCATGGTTCACTCTTAATTGTAACTTTAAAAATTACTTGAGAGTCATAAATATATTTTTACAAACCAATGGAATCACCATGATTTGAATAATACCCTTGGACATTTTTTCAGTTTTACTTCGGAGCCATGCGTACATATTGGAAGAGCCCCATATAGCTCAAGAGCTGCAGTTTGCCAACCCCCATGGTAGAGGAACAAGGAACAAGGGCCGGGCTACAAGAATTTCACTGGGAACCCTAATCTGATTGCCCTGCAGTCCTGATCTTGTCTCTGCAGAGGACTTTTTGTTTCCCATACTCAAAGGACTTTGAAAGGGAACACCATGCCCAAACTGCCATTCAACACGGCTTAAATCAAAGAGCATGGACTTTTTAAGCGGAAGAGTATAGAGATGGAAATCCTGCCTTCAAACTTTACTGCATCTAAATGGAGAATATGGAGCCTTGGTAGAGTGGTTATTGGTTGGGCTGCTAACTGTGCATCAGCAGTTCAAATCCACCAACTGCTCCTGAGAAGAAAGATAGGGCTTTACACTCCCATAAAGAATTACAGTCTCCTAGACTTAAAAGGGCAGTTCTGTCTTAGTCATTGTGGACTCGATGACACAGAGTTGGGAGATTTTGAAGATGACAGAAATGATGAGAAATAGTTGCTTCACATATGTTTGCTTCATAAAGGCTGTTATGGCTGTGCAGCGATATTTTTGACTTCTCATTGCCATTGAGTCGTGACTCATAGTGACACTAGGACAGGGTAGTGGATTTCTGAGACTGTCACTCGATGGGTGTGGAAAGCCCGTCTCTCTCCCTTTCTAATTGCTGACCTTGGGGATTGCTGCCCAGTGTACCCACAAAACCAGGAGGGCTCCTCTGCGGGGACACGTGCACACTCGCTATTTCCGTGCCTTCCAGTCATGTCATTGATGATTAACACTGTCTCCTTTTTGACACATGAAGCAGGCTCAGTGGGAACCCGGCCCATGGGCGGACCTTTAAAATCCCCCCGAGCACACCCACAGGCCTCCATGTTGCGGTCTCTGCTGTGGCCTGCAGGAATCTCACGTGGGCACTTGCAGATGTCTGGTTTGCCTTCCTGCTTCTGCTCCAAACTGCAGCGATCTTTGTAAAACCCAAGACGGAGCACACCTTTTGCTCTGTTTGCAACCTCCAGTGTCTTCCAGGTCTGTTAGGATAAAATGCAGATTCCTTTGGTGAAATACAAGGCCCCGTGTGGTATCAGGTCCTGGGTTGCCTTTCTGACCCCATCTACTAACTTGCCTCATCATTTGATTCCCAGCAGATTTCTGGTCAATGCCCCTCATGTGCTAGCACCACCCACTTGCATACTCCCCTGAGCCAAAATGATCTAACACACCAAGACCGACTAGGAACAAAGACCTGGCAATCTACTTCTGAGAATCAGCCAGTGAAAACCCATAGATCACGGGGCTGGTGCAGGACCAGGCGGAGTTTTGGTCTATCATGCTTATGGTTGTCAGGAGTTGGGGTCAACTTCATGGCAGCTAAGAGCTACCTCAGACTTGCCCTAGTTCCCTCAACAGGCCACGTCCACTTCTGTTCAGGCAGGGCCACCACATTTGTGGGCCCCCCACCTAGAGCACTCAATCCCCAGATCTCTTGTCCCTTCTGATCTTAGTTACCCACGTTTTCTCTGACTATACTTTCTAAATAGCTACCCTTCTCCCTCTATTCTCTTTATTCCATGATTCTGTTTTATTGTCCTCAAGGCACTTGGCACTATCTGAGAAAATGGGTTGATTGTTTTATTAGCCCCACCAGAAGGTAAAGTTCCTGAGTGCTGTTTACCCCCTTCTCCCTATTTGCCTCAGTATTACCCCATACCTTGGAGACTGGCCCATAATAGGTGCCACCAACCACTTAGTCTTTCCAGGCACCCAGCAGATCTTCTAGAGTCCCAGTGTGGAATCCTTCCCACTTGGTAGTGCTTGTCCTAGCAAATGCATGCTTGGCTTCGGTAGGAAGTGGACGGCTGAGATCCCAGTGCTGTGCCTTTGTGTTGGCAGGAGGAAGAGAGGAAGGTAGCCCCCAGCAGGAGCATGAAACGATAATACCGCAGTGGAAGACTACAGAGAACTTCCGGAGAGAAAAGGTAAGGCTCAAACTCTCATCTTCTGCTGTTGGGGTAGGAAGCTTGGGGCCATCGACTCACCTTTCCTGGAAGCCCAGTCAGTCTAGTAGTTATGTTTGGCCTCCTCTGTCCGCTCTGAGAATTTTTTGAGTCCCAGGTGGGATTTTCCTTCCTTATGTGACAAACTTCTAGGGCATTTTCCAGTGCTATGATCTGGGAAACATTTATTAAGGAAAATAAATCACATTGATGCTGACACAAGCAAAATGCAAATGTGATGGCGGTACACAGTCGTCTACCATCAATTGAAATGGATTAAATATTGTAATTGTTATTTTTGCTCTGCATAATGCAGGCTTCAATTTCTTGATGGGATAATGCACTTAGAGCAATGACTATTCAAACCATATTTAATTTTTTTCCTTTATCAGAGGCAGGGTAAGGAGCTGATACTGGGAAATGTAGCATGAAGTGCAATAGGCTGCTTGGACCAGGATATGAGTAGAAAGCGCAGGGTTCTTCACAGGAATCGGGAAACAGACAAAAGATTACCGAATTCTTGTAGACTGGATCTGTGCACATAGGCTATTCTTTGCAGTTTGGGCTTCTGTCCCTCAAGTGACGAATGCATAAGCTGGGGAGGAACTGTAGGATGGGGCGATGTGTACCAGTAATCACTTCTGTGACCTTTCTCCCAAGCCCCCTTTTTTCCTAGGCTTCCTCCTTTTGAACTTTCTTTTTTTTTCCATCTCTGAACCGTGGCTTACAGGGACTAAGAAGTGAGAGAGCTGGAGTGGAGGGTGGCTCCTAGTTCAAAAGCTCTGTGATTCATTAGGCAACACCTTGGAGCAAGATGGCAGGGGAAGCACAAGGTGAGAGCTGTCAGGACAGTCCTCAGCGTGGTTCTCGAGTCTGGAATGCCAAGAAAAAAATGTCTGCCATGTACATATGTAAATATATTTATGATTATGGGGGAAATAGACCTACGTGCATATATTTATAGGTTCAGCAGTAGGGTAGCAGGTGGACATTGGGCCTCCTCACGCACACTTCCTCAATACAATAGCACCTTGCCCAGCTAAACGGTCATTCCATGATATCCACCTTCCCGACATGATCACTGAAGACAGACGTGTGTATAAGCAAATGTGGTAAAGAAAGCTGATGGTGCCCGGTTAAGAAAGCTGATGGTGCCCGGTTATATAGCGTCTGGGGTCTTAAAAGCTTGAAGGCAAACAAGCGGCCATCTAGCTCGGAAGCAACAAAGCCCACAGAGAAGCACACAGCCTAAGCGAATTAAAGGTGTTGAACGGACACCAGGTAGCAGACACCAAGGAACAAAAACCATCATTGTGTGATCACCTTCCTCACATAAATGCTGAAGATGAATGTGTGCATAAGCAAGTGTGGTGAAGAAGGCTGATGGTGCCCGGCTATTGAGAGATACAGTGTCCGGGGACTTAAAGGATTGAAAGTAAACAAGCGGCCATCTAACCCAGAAGCAACAAAGCCCACATGGAAGCAGCACACCAACATGTGTGACTGTGAAGGGCAGAGGGGACCAGATCTCAAACAACAAAGGCGGGGGGGGGGGGGGGGGGGGGGGGGGGAGGGGGCGGAAATCACATCACCGTGAATGAGGGGGAGCGCGTGATGGGGACCCAATGCCCATCTGTAGACAGCTGGACATCCCTTGCAGAGGGATGATGCAGTGGGGAGGAGATGAGTCACTCAGGGGTCAGTGTAGCAACAGTGAAACTCAAAACCTGCCTTTAGTTCTTGAACGCTTCCTCCCCTCCCAATTATCATAATCCCAATTCTACCTTGAGGACCTGGTTAGACCAGAGGATGCACAGCGGTGCAGTAGGGATCTGGAAACACAGGTAATCTAGGACAGATGAACCCCTCAGGACCAGCGGTGGGAGTGGCAACACTGGAAAGGAATGGGGTTATAGAAAGGGAGAACTGATCTTGGGGATCTATGTGTAACTTCCTCTCTGGGAGATGGGCAATGGGAAGGTGGGTGAGGGGAGATCCCGGGCAGTGTAAGATAAGGTAAAATAATTATTTATAAACTATTAAGGGGGAAGGGGGAAGGGGGGAGTGGGGAGGGAGGGGGAGGGCGAGGGAAAAAAAGGAAACCGAGCTGATTCCAGGAACCCAAGTGGAAGGTGAATTTTGAGAATGACGAGGGCAACGAATGTATAAGGGTGCTTTACTCAATTGATGTATGTATGGATTGTGATAAGAGTTGTATGAGCCCCAATAAAAAGATTTATTAAATTAAAAGAAAAAGAAAAAAATGTCCGCAACTCTTGAAGATGAAGCTCGCCTCCCAGCGCTATGACCCTCGTCTCCGTCCCGCAGCGGGAGCCGCTAGTCCTGGGCGGCCGCCTTGCGCCTTTGGGCTTCCCCTCCCACGGCTACTTCGGGGCCCTGCCGCTGGTCACCACGGGCCCCGCCGCCTGTCCCCCGATCCCGGACCCCCGGGCACTGCCCCCGACCCTCTTCCCTCCCTCATTTCTACGGAGGAGATGGTCCCTGCGTCACTCCTCAGCCTCGCGCTCCAGCTTCTCTGACCACCTGCAGCCTCGCCGCGGCGGGGGGCACCCCACGGGCGGCGCCGAAGAAGCGGCGCAAGAAGAAGGTGCGGGCCAGCTCGTCGGGACAACTGCCCAGCCGCTTCCACCAGCACCAGCAGCACCGGCCGAGTCTGGAGGACGCGCGCAGCCCCGTGGGCGGCCAGGGCGGCGCGCACGAGGGCGCGGGCCCCGCCCCGGCCCCTAGGGACGGAACCTGGACTGACAGACGGAACGAGCTCTGTCCTTGGGCCGCTGCGGCCCGCAGCACCCGGCCAACCTTCGCTCAGGAAAGAGGTTTCAAAATCAAAGATGGGAAAATCGGAGAAAATTGTCCGTCCCCACGGCCAGCTTGTTCACGGCATACACTTGTATGAACAACCAAAGACAGACAGAAAAGCAAATACAACTCGCCACTAACCAAGATCACCTCTGCAAGAAGAAATGAAAATAACTTCTGGCAGAATTCTTCCGTTTCATCTGATACAACTCCGAAGCCAGAAAAAAAAGTCTTTTAAAAATACTGAGAACATTAAAAATATGCATTTGAAGAAAGCACTCCTAAGTGAAGTGAGCCAAAAGGAAAATTATGCTGGAGCAGTTTCGTGATCCACCTTCACCTAGCGTTCTCCCAAAACCTCCAAGCCACTGGATGGGAAGCACTGTTGAAAATTCCAACCCAAATAGGGAGCTGATGGCAGTACACTTGAAAACTCTCTTAAAAGTTCCAAGATATGACAAAATAACAATGTATAAATTACCAAGGGCACATGAGGGAGGGGGGAGTGGGAGGGAGGGGAAAAAAAAGAGGACCTGATGCAAAGGGCTTAAGTGGAGAGCAAATGCTTTGAGAATGATTGGGGCAGGGAATGTGCGGATGTGCTTTATGCAATTGATGTATGTATAGGTATGGATTGTGGTAAGAGTTGTATGAGCCCGTAATAAAATGTAAAAAAAGAAAATAGAAAGAAAAAAAAGAAAATGATTAGGGCAAAGAATGTACAGATGTGCTTTATACAATTGATATATGTATATGTATGGATTGTGATAAGAGTTGTATGAGCCCCTAATAAAATGTTTTAAAAAAAACTCAAAAAGAAACCCATTTGGTGCAGGGGTTTAAACATCTGGATGCTAACTGCAATTTGGTGCTAGAAACCCACCACACCACTCCCCAGGACAAAGATGAAGCTGGCTGCTCCCATAAAGATGCGCAGCCTTGGAAATCCCGGTGTGTTTTCCTACACTGTCCTGCAGAGTCACTCTGAATCAGAAGTCTCAACGAATGAGAAGGTGGCTATAGAGTAGAATCAGCAGGTTTATTGGGTAATAGGGACTGCAGGACACAGGGTACTAGCAATTTCAGAAACCTAGGGATTTGGGTGGAGACACTGGGTGAGGCCAATGTGACTTGAACCTGGCTACCACTAAACCAGCGTGAACCACTGTGAAAAAAAAAAAAAAAGATTTCCTGGGAGGCTGAGGGGGAAGGTGGGAAGGTATGGTGGAACTGATATCAAAAAGTACAAAAAGGAAGAAAATGTTTTGAGATGGATTGTGGTAGTGATTGTACACACTTCTTGATATGACTGAACTATTGAATGCTATGATGTATGAATTATGTCCTAATTGAATGGTTTGGAAAAAAGAAAAAAAAAAGTTCAAACTTAAGAGTATAAATTACCAAGGGCACATGAGGGAGAGGGGAGAGGGGAGGGAGGGGAAAAATAAAAAAGAGGACCTGATGCAAAGGGCTTAAGTGGAGAGCGAATGCTTTGAGAATGATTGAGGCGGGGAATGTATGAATGTGCTTTATACAATTGATGTATGTATATGTATGGACTGTGAAAAGAGTTGTATGAGCCCCTAATAAATTGTTTAAAAAAATCACTTGGGGGAGAAAAAAAAAAGAGTTCTGATTTAAGTATGTATCGAAAGCATTTTTTCACAAACCTGATCTGGACAGTTTCAAAGAAAATCAGTACCAAAATGGAAATATACCTTGATGCCATATACAAGTGAAAAAGATGAGTTTAAAAATTGCATAAGCTTGTATTATATTTTATACTTTATAAATATTGTATACCATGTATTATGTGTATATTGTTCATACTTGAGAGGTACATTATAGTTTTGTTATGAAAGTATGTATTTTGCCCTGCCCTAATGGGTAGATGTTTTGTATATATAAATGGAAAAATTTTAAGTGTGTGCTAAGGCACATGGAAGACCAATTTATTTGCACAAGGTACTGAGATTTTTTTTTCAAGAAACAGCTGTCTAATTTCAAGGTGAAGATCTAAATGTGAACAACTTACTAATGCACTACTGAAATTTTCAATCTGTGGCACAATCATTGTGAACATAGAACCCTATGTTTCTCTAAATTAATTTCTGCCTTCTAATCTGTAATTACTGGAACACTTACCATTTTTACCAAACTTAATTTGTTTTTATTTATATGCATTATTCAAACTTAAAATATCTTTAATTTGAATGCCAACAAAATTGGTTGTAATCAAATTTTCAAATAATAATAATTTGCCCCCCCCCCCCCTTTTAACACATTAATGGATGGCTATCTTCCTAGAGCAGGTTATTTTTGGAAAAAAAATCAGAGATCTTGTATATTTCAGCCTATCCGTTATTGCCCAAGGAATGGATCTATCTGATGTTTTTTTTATAGATGGGGGCTACTGGGCATCCTCAGGAAGGGCCTGAGAGACCAAGTGCAGCCAGTTCCTGTTTTTGTTCCTGCCCATTGTCTGCCCAGACCATGGGTTCTTGTCCTCCTGCAATTGAGAGCACCAAGTCTGGCATCCTTAATATCTGCTGAATTCAACAGACGAATGGACGCCAGAGAGTTAACAGTAGAATCTGTGTTTCATGTGGGGCTCTTCTTTGCATTTATGTGATTCATTCATTCGTTTATCAAATATTAAGTCAACATTCCCTGTATACTAGCTTTTGTATGAGATAATAAGGGAAGGCAGGCGCATTCGATCAATTTCCAGTCCCGTCGAGTCCTGAAGCAGAAGAAAGATGGAGCTGTCTGCTCCCACATAGTTTTACAGTCTTAGACACCCAAGGGGGCTCTTCTCCTCTGTCCCATAGTGCCACTATTGAGTCAGAATCGACTCAATGGCAGTGGGCGGTGGGTGGACTTATATACTGTACCTGGTGGTGCAATAAACTAAGTGCTGGGATCCAAATGTAGAGTTTAGTGGTGTGAATCTTCCAGCCACTTCTAGGGAGGAAAATGAGGCAGTCTGTTTTTATAAAGAAGTACAGCCTTGGAAGCCCTGTAGATCTGTTTCACTCTGTACTCTGTGGTCACTGAGGCAGAATTGACTCGATGGCAGTAGTAGGTAGGTTCGGAGCTGAAGATCTGCTTAATTGACCCATAAGGAGAAAGGACATTTAACCCAACCAACCAAATAAGGAACCTGGTGGTATAGTGTGTTGTGTGTTGGGCTGCTAACTGCAAGGTCAAAACTACCTGCCACTATGAGGGAGAACAATGAGGCTACCTACTCTCATAAAGATAGATAGACGCGGAATCCCAGGCGCCGGTTCTTCCCTGCTTTATCCCAGGCGCCGGTTCTTCATGTGTGTGGTCACAGTCACCCACCTACATAGGGATAAGGGACTTGCCACTGTGGCTTTGTTACCATGTTCTCTTTCTCACATGCCATGTGGGTCTGTGTCCCTGGGGCTTAACACGATTGAGCAGAGTGCCTTCTGAACACCCCATGGAAAGTACCTTCCAGAATAGGCGTTGAAGCAGGGAAGTGAATCTTTTAGTGAAACTTATTGGGCAAACAACTCTCTACCCCCTGCCCTAGGGGTTTGAAGTATTCCTTCTTAAGACGAGGTAGGAAGATGAACTAGGCAATGGCCATCATTGCCCAAGAACTGTGGTTAAGACAGTCGGGTCCTAGAGTCCTCGGTGGCTTGAAATGCTCTGCACTTCTCCTCCGAATGCTAATCAGAAGTGGGGTTTGCAGCAAGTCAGAAGGGAGATGGGTTTGGCAGAGGCAAGCCCCACTGAAAGGTAGCCAAGTAGGTAACCCACTTTCTCAGACACATCAGGCTAAGCTGTGAGGTCGGCTTGAACTGGAGGCTTTTGTGGACTAAAGGTTTTATAGTTTCTTGATCTCAAGTCATAAAACTCATACGTATAACCCGCCCCAAGTGATCGAACTTGTTTTAAATATGTTTGTGGTGCTGAGGACAATCTGGAGTTTTTCCTTTTTTAAAAGCTTAACAGTCCTAAGTTGACATCGATGAAGCTTATTAGGATAATACTTTTCTTTTTTTATTCATTTTTCTAATTTGGTTGGAATTTACTGTAATACATAGGTAAAAATGGATAAAAGCCAATTTCTAAAAACATATACTCAATTATAAAAACATGGACCAATACGAAAAAGGAAAGAAAATTAACTCATGATCCCGCTGCCTCAAGAGAACTGTGCTAACACTTTGGTGCACTTTTCCTCTGCCTTTTTCCTTTTCCCAAATTGCACCCCACCACCCCCAGCACAGAGTCAATGTCGACTCACAGCAACCTTGTGTGACAGCGCAGAATTGCTCCAAAGCGTTTCCAGACCTAGCAGACAGCCTCACTTTTCTCCCTTGGAATGGATGGTGGGTTTGAACCACCAACCTTGTGTTTACTAGCCCAATGTGTAACCCCATTGAGCCTCCGGGGCTTCTTTCCAAAAGCCTATTTATATAAAATATGTAAAATACACAGGATTATGTTTTGAAACTCTGTGCTTCGTATTTATTATATACACTTTCTCAAGAATTTTAGTTATTCAAAGTTACCCATTTTTAATGACTATTTAGAGTTCTGTCATATGGACGAATTGTTATTTATTTAACCATTCTGCTATTTTGGGATATTTAGAGTGCTTCCAAGTTTTCATTATTGTAAATAATGAGCACCCTTGTGTATACGCTTTTGCCTGAGCTTCTGCTTGTTCCCTTTGGCTTTACGTTACCGGGTCAAAGAGTGCAAACATTTTAAAGTGGTGGGTCCTTTTCCTAAGAGTTTGCACCCATTTCAGTTCTCCCTGGTTAGCTGTGGCAGCACCTGCTTTATCTGATGCTCTGCTGCATTGTGCTTTGTGGTTGTTTCTTGTTTTACAAAAGCATGACCATCTTTGTTTTTTAGAGGCAGGGAGGCAGGGGCTGGATGCACGCCATGCTTCTCCTGCCGATGGCTGCTTGGTTGACACCTCGCATAACCTATTCTGAGGATGTAGCCACTTTGGCCAGCCGGTCCTCTCTTGCATGTAAAATGTTTCTTGAGCCCTTCGTTTGAGATGTTCTGTGTTGTTTCCTCTGAAAGAGTTGGGGGTTTTCCAAGCCAGGGAGGAAATAAAATAAGGTCACGATGCAGAGACAAGAGCCTGTGATTTTATGAGACCAGAGCTAAACATGTCCAGGCAGGGAGATAAATGCTTTATGTGCATTATCCATTTACTGCTCCCGAGATCTCTAAGGTTGACCATTATCATTCTCTCGGCATTATACAGGAGAAAGACGGGGCTTTCAACTCCCGGAAACAGTATAGTCTCAGAAACTCCCTGTCGTGTAGGGTCACTGTGAGGTGGCTATGGCTCAATGGCAGTGAGTTTTCGTTGTTGTTCTGGACTATAAACCAGGAGACCAAGATGTTGGGAGTTTCCATCAGAACCTGGAGTTCCAGGAGTTCAGCCTCGGACTCCACACAACACTGATTGTCTAAGAGCATGGTTTCCCTTCATCAGACTGGCAGGCAGACAGACGGACAGACAGACAGACAGACACGCACTGTATATCATCCCTGAGCTTCTTTCCTTTGTCTTCCAGGAGAGGCCAGGTCGGGGAAAGGGGAGCTGGCTGGCTGGGCTTCATGTTTGGGCTGGAAACGCAGCTGACTCTTTCTCGCCCATTTCCTGGGGCCAGCGTCAGCACTGTGCCTTGACCCTACTGGGTGGGGACTGACCTTTTTTCCCTCTGATTTCTAGCACCCTCGTAAGGCTGAGCTCAGAGTGATGGCGGAGGGGAGAGAACTGCTCCTGGACCTGGAGAAGAATGAGTAAGTGGATTCCTCCTTTGTCTAAAATGAACAATGAACTGCTGTGGTCTCATGTCAAATGCCGGATGCAGGTGTCACTTTTGTGGAAGGAAGCAGTTTGCAGAGTGACCCTAATTTCGGTGTCCTTGGGCTTAGGGGAGGAGCATTTTGCAAAAACACTGTCTCTTGGATTGCTGGTGAAATTAGCATGTAGCATCATAAGAAATTTCCTTCAGCTGTGTTTCTAGAACCTTAGAACTTCCTCAGGCCTGCAGGGCTAATTGTGTGTGTGTGTGTGTGTGTGTGTGTGTGTGTGTGTGTGTGAGAGAGAGAGAGAGAGAGAGAGAGAGAGAGAAAGAGAGAGAGAGAGAGAGAGAGAGAGAGAGAGAGAGAGAGAGAGAGAGAGGAAATTAAGGGAGGGATGGACTGAGGCAGCTGGGCAGCTGTCTTCCTAGCTGCATGGTAGTGAAGGGGGTGAGAGGCAAATCACTCTGAAGAGAGAGACCAGGCAGAGTGTGTTGGGGTTTGGAACCCCGGACCTGGGCTGCTCCATTTGTCTTGGGTTAGCTGGCTGGGAGACTCCATCACTAAGAACATTGTCAGCAGTCTCCTGATTGCTGGGCCTGTTTCCTCCTCTTTCCTAACCGCGTTCGTCTTGGGTGGCAGCCTGGCTCCAATGTGTGCCCGCACTGATTCGCCACCAGGCACCGCTGTACCTTGATTCCCATTACTGAGCAGGTGTGCAGGCACAGCGCATGGCTACCTCGGTTTCTTGTTCTGGAGTTGCTCCCAATTTGTTTGGCCTCTGAAGGTCCCTTTGTCCTGGCCAGGGGGACTCTGAAGTCCTTTGGTATTCCCCCCCCCCCCACCCTCTCCCATGGTCCTACTTTCCTCTGGCTACACAGACATCACAGATAAGGCTTTTGTGGCTTGGAGAGCCGCCCGTCTCCTCTTGACAGCTTCGGGAACCTCTGGAAGCAGATGAGTAATAGAATACATCACTGCCAGGAAAGGGATGCATGAGAGCCTCTCCATATCCAGAAGGGATGGAATGGCTGCACGGCTGGGCTGGGAAGAGAGCATATAAATTACTCCAAATTTGGGCTTTTCAGACACTTGCAAAGGAGAGTGGGCGTGTCTTCAGTGTGTCAGGGCAACTCAAGAGTATGTACAGGAATGATCTTCATCTGTGCCTTCCCTCTGCTTCCGGTATGTGACTGCCAGATAGCTGGGGCGTGCTGTCTGTCCTCGGCTGGCTGGTCTCCTCCTGTGAGGAGCGCCAGCCCAGCAATCTACTCCACCTTCCCTGGAACAGACCTGACCAGCTGGATCCCCAGATGGTGTCGGCTGTCCTAGCCCCAATTCTCTCCGGGGGCTGCCTTTCTCTCATCCGAAGAGGGGCTGTTTTTGACAGCTGCCCAGGGCCTCCTTCCGTTTCTCCTGGCCCCAGCCCTGTCCTATGTGCAGCCAATGACCCTTAAATTTCCTTAGGTTTCCTAAGTGGTGGTGCTGATAAAACCAAGCAACCAACCAACCAATTGCCATCAAGTTGACTCTGACTCATAAAGACTCTATAGAACTGTCTGAGGCTGTACATCTTCACTGGAGTAGAAACACTCATCTTTTTCCTGCCGAGAGGAACAAGAGTGGGGTTGAACTGCTGACCTTGTGATTAGCAGGCCAGCACATAACAACCCTTTTGCATCCCCAGGGCCCCAGTGTTGATACTGTGGGCAAATCCTGCAGGAATTGGGCAGACCAGATAGCATGCCTCAGACTTGAGTTGTGATCCCTGCCTCTTAGTTTGGAAACTTTGTAAGCATTTCTCAGGAGTTAAACTGAAGATCGCTCACATCGGAGGCATCTCTCATGTGAAGATGTAGATAGACATTGTGACTCAGAGGGGCAAACAGCTCAGGCATCACTGTGGGTGAGAGACTTGAGTTGGAGATTCCAGACGGACTTTGAAAGAAAGGCCTGTGGCGGCTTTAAAGAGGCAGCCATTGGGAACCCAGTGGAGTACAGGTCTTGTCAGAGCTGAAGCCACAAGTGGTGTAAGGCCACCCAGCACGTCTGTCACAGAGCTGGGACCAAGATCCTCTGTGCTTGTGACCGGGTATGAGATCACAGAGACCCACAATAGCTGTGGGGCGTTGAGCAGCTAGAGGAATCTTCTGGAATTTGGCCGATCTGCAGGGAAAAGGTGTGCTGATTCGTAAACGAAAGGTGTGCTTTCATAAAGGAAAGGTCTGCTTCGTACGGATTCACAGCCCTGGGAGCCGTATACTGCTCCTTCCTAGAGCGTCAGAATAGCATCGCAATGAGTCAGAATGGGTTTGGTTCGGCGTTCTGTCTGTAAAGGGAGGTTAGCAGCGCTAACCTCTTGGGTGGCATGGGGTGGGTGCACGCTGAGAGCGGGCGCTGTGGAGATGCGGAGGTTTCTGACAAGAACGGTGGGTGCGGATCTGTTGTCTGCAGCTCTGCATGGCGAGCAGTGCGGAGCTGGAAGTGGCTCCTGGCCTTGCTCTCCGGGTTGTCAGGAGGCAGGAGGCTTCACAGAAATGGAAGCGGCAGAGCCAAGCAAGATGACCTCATCAGGTATCCCCTGGGGGATGGCTTCCTGCTATTTTCATCCAAATTGGGCTTTTTGTTTTTGGACATGTGTTACCAAGCGGAACTCCAACTGCACACGACTTCCTAGTGTGTTTATTTCCCAAAGCCTCTCATTCATGATACGTGGGAGACCAGATGCCAAACAGCGTGGGGGAGGGAAGATCCTTTCTTGAGTTTTCAGATGGTTGTGTTCAAGTTGTAATACTCCCATGGTACTTGGGGGAGGGAGCTAGGCTCAGCTCTGAGTGATTTTCCAGGCTCTGGTTGTCATCTCCTGGATGGGTTCGTGGACCCTTCTTTCATCTAGGGTACTGCACCAGGGAGGACAGAGCTGCCAGTCAAACAGTTCTGGCTTTGTAGAAGGGGTCCTGGAGGCACAGTAGGTTAGGTGTAGGGTTACTAGGCACAAGATCAGAGGTTCAAACCTGCCAGCTGCTACTTGAGAGAAGTGAGGCCGTCTCCCACTGTAAAGATTTACCAGCTTGAAAATTCTAAGGAGCCGTTCTGTAGGGTCACTCTGAGTTGGAATTGCCTTGTTGGCAGCAAACCTTGCTAGGGCTTCTACTGTGGAGTGGGGAGGTGCAGACAGTAAATAAACAAAGGGCATGGTGTGTCAGATGACAAAGGTGGTGGAAGTGAGGCAGGGAGGGATGCTAGGAACCCAGAGGAAATCATCCAGAGGAAAACTGCAAGCAAGCAGTGTGCCTAAAAACCACACCGAACTGCTAAACCCACGTCTTGGAAGGAAGGGGCAGGTTGAGCGCACTACCCTCGATTTACAGGTGTATTCCAGCAAACCTAGGTGCCAAGCATGCTCGGTCAAAATGCCCACAGGTCAGGCAGAGAAGAGGGGCTGCCCGCCAAAGACCACTGCAAGCGTTTGAGACATCTGCTTAGAAATCCTGCCCTCTGGTCCCAGAGGCCCTAGCACGCAGAAGCTATCTTGGAGAACAACTGCTGTGTCCCCTTTTAACACAGCCCCACCTACTCCAGGGACCCTCCCCCCCATTTTAACCAATGTGTATCCATTCGCTTCCACCTTTTGGGAAGCTAAAACATCCTGAACCCTCCCCCCACCCCCTAATTCTGAAGCGATGTGGGCAGGGACATTGTCAGGCCCTTCTTGGCGCCACCAGCTGGCTCTCCTCTCCAGCCACAAGTCGCTCACGTGGAGACTCCGTGCCTGTGCTGGTCTTTCTTGGGCGGTAGAAGCCAAGAACCCTCCTTTGTAGGGTTGGCTGGGCTTCCCCCAGCGACAGAAGATACAGAGGGTGTGGGGGAAGTGCCCTTTTGGAAAGGTAGTTAGGGAAGGCTTTGGGGGTGGGTGGCAACCTGAAGGAGATGAAGGAGGGAGGTATGAGGCGCCTCTGGAGATGGCAATTCCAAGGAGAGCGAACAGCCCCGTGCAAAGACCCTAGTAGCTTAGGAAGGGTCCTGCCTTCCATCCGATTCTCAGGCCTCCCAGGAGCTGTGGGGGAGGGCTTCGAGACTCTGAGGGCCGGGAGAGGACAACTCTCATTTCTCTTTCAGCATCCTGAGGTGTCTGGCCTTCTCCTTATCAAATCAAAGTCTGTGTGCTAATGCACAGCCCAGAATAGCAGTGAGCAGGCCCTTAATGGAATTCACACATGGAGAGATTGCCAAGAATGGCCAGGACGGAGCAGCACAGGGGACGGGCAAGCTGAGCTTCGGCTCCTCCTGCAGCGATGCCTCCTCCCTCCCCGCCCCCCGCTCCCCCACACACTGTGTCTTAGTTTTGTAGCAGGGCAGCCTTTTTTTTTCTTGTTTTTCCCTCCTGCTGTGAAGCTACTTGCAATGAGCGGACAACATTTTCTTGAGACATTGAGTAACATCGTAGGGAGAATCTGAGCACAGTGTTCATGTCGTACAGTCCTGAGTTCCAGTCCTGACTGCCCCTTGCTCGCTGCTTGCCTTCTTCACTTCTCAGTTTTCTCCTCGGGGCCAATCACGATGGTCATTTGGAGGATGCACTGAGAGCGGAGGCATACAAAGCGCCTCGCATTGTGCCTGGTTTGTATACTATTCTCAGTGGATGGCAACAATAATTTCTCATTCGTCATGTTTTAATTACACAAGCAATCCGGGCTTATTGTAAGACATGTAACAGCCCCAAGGAGAATATGCTCTGAATTGGTAGCCACACCTGGACTTGTTTATGTGTAGAGAACACACACAAGAGCATTCACTCTCCTTTTTAAAAATTTTTATTACTGATCATTTCATTGGGGGTTCTTACAGATTTTTTAAATCGTTGTATTAGGGGCTCATACAACTCTGATCACAATCCATACATACATCAGTTGTGTAAAGCACATCTGTACATTCATTGCCCTCGTCATTCTCAAAACATTTGCTCTCCACTTAAGCCCCTGGCATCAGCTCCTCATTTTCCCCCTCCCTCCCCGATCCCCTCTCCCTCATGAACCCTTGATAATTTATAAATTATTATTTTGTCATATCTTCCCCTGTCCGACGTCTCCCTTCACCCACTTTTCTGTTGTCCGCCCTCCAGGGAGAGGTCACATGTAGATCCTTGTAATTGGTTCCCCCTTTCCAACCCACTCACCCTCTACCCTCCCGGTATCGCCACTCTCACCACTGGTCCTGAAGGGATCATCCGTGCTGGATTCCCTGCGTTTCTAGTTCCTATCTGTACCAGTGTACATCCTCTGGTTTAGCCATATTTGTAAGGTAGAATTGGGATCATGATAGTGGGGAAGGAGGAAGCATTTAGGAACTAGAGGAAAGTTGTATGTTTCATCGTTGCTACATCGCACCCTGACTGGCCCGTCTCCTCCCTGAGACTCTTCTATAAGGGGATGTCCTATGGCCTACAAATGGGCTTTGGGTCTCCACTCTGCACTCCCCCCCTCATTCACTATGATATGATTTTGTTCTGATGATGCCTGATACCTGATCCCTTCAACACCTCGTGATCACACAGGTTGGTGTGCTTGCTTCTTCCATGTGGGCTTTGGGGGCTTTGTTGCTTCTGTGCTAGATGGCTGCTTGTTTACCTTCAAGCCTTTAGATCCCGGATACTATATCTTTTGATAGCCGGGCACCATCAGCTTTCTTCGCCACATTTGCTTATGCACCCACTTGTCTTCAGCAATTGTATCATGGAGGTGAGCACACCATGATATGATTTTTTGTTCTTTGATGCCTGATAACTGATCCCTTCGGTACCTTGTGATCACACAGGCTGGTGTGCTTCTTCCATGTGGGCTTTGTTGCTTCTGAGCTGGATGGCCGCTTGTTTACCTTCAAGCCTTTAAGACCCCAGATGCTATATCTTTTGATAGCCGGGCACCATCAGCTTTCTTTACCATATTTGCTTATTCACCTGCTTTGTCTTCAGTGGTTGTGTCAGGAAGGTGAGCATCATAGAGTGCCAATTTAATAGAAGAAAGTATTCTTGCATTGAGGGAGTACTTGAGTCGAGGCCCAATGTCCTTCTGGTACCTTAATACTAAACCTATATTATATACACATAGATCTATTTCCCCATCCTCATATATAAATATATTTGCATAGGTACATGCTTTTATCTAGACCTCTATAAAAGCCCTTTGCCTCCTAGCGCTTTCCTCTATTTCCTTTGACTTTCCTCTTGTCCCATTATCATGCTCAGTCTTAATTTGGGTTTCAGTAATTCCTCTTGGTTACATTACCCTTGATCATGCCCTACCAGGCCTCCTACACCCTCCTCACCACCAATTTGGATCACTTGTTGTTCCCTTGTCCCTGGGTTTATTAGCATCACTACCTTTCCCCCAACCACCCCCTCTCCCATGTCCTCCCGGAACTGTTGGTCCCATTGTTTTCTCTTCCAGATTGTTAATCCAGCATATTTTATTTAGACAGACCTGGGCTCTTACAGCTCTTATAACAATTCATAAATCAATTTTATCAAGCACCCTTGTATATATGTTGCCATCATCATTTTAAAAACTTTTTCTTTCTACTTTAGTCCTTGGTATCAGCTCCTCTTTTTTCCACTCTCTCTCCCACCCTCCCACCCTTTAGAATACTTGAACAATTATATATTATTGTTATTTTTGTAACTTATGTCATCCGCCGTCTCCCTCACTCACATTTCTGTTATGAGTCCCCCTGGGTGGGTGTTATATATCTATCACTGTAATCAGTTCCCTGTTTCTCACCCCCCCAACCTCCTCCTACCTTCATGGCGTCCCTACTCCTACTACTGTTCCTGAGGGAGTGATCTTTCCTTGACTCCGTGTGTTGAGAGCAGAGCATTCTCTTCTTGTTGTTTTTTTTTTCCTTCAAATCATTTTATTGGAGGCTCATACAACTCTTATCACAATCCATACATCCATCCATTGTTTCAAGCACATCTGTACATTTGTTGCCATCATCATTCTCAAAACATTTGCTTTCTCCTTGAGCCCTTGGTATCAGCTCCTTATTTCCCCCCTCCCTCCTCATCTCCCCCTTCCTCATGAACACTTGATAATTTAGAAATTATTGTTATTTTGTCATATCTTACACTTTCTGATGCCTCCCTTCACCTATTTTTTTGGTTGTCTGACCCCTAGGGAGGGGGTTACATGTAGATCCTTGTAGTCAGTTTCCTCTTTCTACCCCACCTTCCCTTGTCCCTCCCGGTTTTACCAGTGGTCCTAAGGGGTTCATTTGTCCAGGATTCCCTGTGTTTCCACTACCTATCTGTACCAGTGTACATCCTCTGGTTTAGCCGGATTTGTAAGGTAGAACTGGGATCATGATAGTGGTGGGGGAGAAAGCATTTAAGAACTAGAGGAAAGTTGTATGCTTTATCGTTGCTACACTGCACCCTGACTGACTCTTCTCCTCCCCATGACCCTTCCGTAAGGGGATGCCCAGTTGTCTACAGATGGGTTTTGGGTCCTCTCCACACTCCCCCTCATTCACAATGATAGGATTTTTGGTTCTTTGATGAGCATTCTCTTTATTCGCATTCATATATACACTAATTTGTAGGCACTGGGCCGTAGCTCATGTTGGTAACAACATAGTTGATAAACACTGATTAACTGCACCTTTTCACTGTATTTGGCAGTGGCAGAGGGGAGCCTGTGCTTTTGATTGAGGCAGTGTGATACAGTGAGGAGGGCACTGAGCTCGGAGGCAAACCGTATGGAGTTCATAAACAAGCCACTCGCTTCTCCTGGACCAAAATGTTCTTATCTGTCCAATGGGGATTTTGACCCAGTTGGACTCTAAGAGCCCTTTCTCTGTTATTTATAGAACTCTGTGTAGGCAGAAAAATGGAATAAAACAAAACAAAAAGTCCTTACTGAGTTGTCTTATTTAAAGTTATCAACTTTATCTCTTTATAGTCCTATTTATCCTTCAGAATGGTGACACAGAACCCACAGAGAAAATTCATGACTAAAGGGTTTATTAAGGAAGTGACTAAATTGTAATGGCATTGGACTGGGCCATCAGGATGTGCCGCAAAGTTCTTCCAGGTCTGCTAATAAAGGTCCTAATGGACACCCTCCTCCAGTAAGCCTCCGCCCGAAGGCACTCAGCTCACTTCTGTGGCTCAGCAAGCCCAGTTTCCCCAATTAAGTGCTCAGAGGCACCTCACTCAGTAACCAACCTTCTGCACAAAAGCACTCAGTTTTATTAGTTCTGTGCGTTGGGAAGTCCATCACTCGGTACCACGCTCTGGCTCCTGGCTCTTCTGCCTCTCCTCTGGGTCTAGGGAGGTTCCCTGCACAAGGATCCCAGGTACACAGCATGCCTTCCACTTCTGGCTCTTGCTGATAGTAAGAATCCCTCCTTCTGCTTCTCTGAGGTCTCATGTTCTACAAAGCAGTGAATCCTACTACAATTACTCACAGGCAAATCCTATTAGTATCTTCACACACCTTCTTACCAGACCCAGGCAGGGCAAGGTCATTTGATGGGCCTTGGAAACGTTGGCTAGAAGAACCACTTTACATAATTCCCTGCTCCTGCAGATGCCTGATGCTCTCCTCCCTGGAGATTCAGGGAAATGGCTGCCGGCACAAGGAATGCTGTGAGCTGCTAGCTCTGGACACACTGGCTCAGACAACATAACACCGGAGATGGGAGATGACAGGGCAGAAATTGTAGGTTGCTATTTCTACCACCCCAGTTTTGTGGAGGCATAACTCCACCGTCATTTTCCCCTCTATGTAATTTGCTGCATGCTTTGAGGACTGCCTCTTTAGCTCATGAGTCACACATGACCATAAACCGTTTGCTGTAATCAACTGAAATCTGCCTTAACGATGGATATCGAGGGAGATGGCATCTCTGAGTGCCCTGGCTCCCTCTCCTTCCCCTTCTTCACTCATGCCTAAGAGCTGATGACCCAGCACCCAGGAGTCTCTGGGGACTGCGTGGTAGAACACAGGATGCCTGGCTACTCAAAAGGCACCTTCAACAGCAAAGGAGAAGCTGTACGGGCACTCTGCCCAGAGGACCTTTGGCCGCATGCTTTTCTCTGCTAGTCCCTTAAGCAGCCCTGGTGCCCTCATCTCCTCACCATCCCATCTTTCCTCAAGTCCAAAGAATGATAAGATTTAGACTTTGACTCGAGAAAGGACAAGGAGCCCCTTGGTCTTGGCCCCAGTCATTGTACTCCCTCCCGGGGAGCTAAAGATAGATCCTGTTTGAGAGATATTTTTTTTTTGTAGAAAAGTAATTCATAAGAATGGGTATTTGTTTTGTTTTCTGTGTATTATATTTGCTTCAGAACCTCCTGGGACGTAGTCATTGTCAAGGAAGAATTTGAGTATTTCGAGGTTGACTGGTTATCATATCACTACTTTTGACTGTAATCTCTTCATATAGAGTAGAACCCTGCTCCACTAAGTTTTCAGAAGCTGATATTTTGGCCATCCATGGCCAGGATGTCCCCCGAGGAACTCCCGACCCTTTGATTGGCAGCTGAGCACACTGTTTGGACCGTGCGGGGAATCCACCCCAGAGAAAGGGCTTTGCTGTGGTTGCCCTAGAAGTTAGTCTGCTACCTGGAAAATTTGCAGTGGTTGTTTGCTCGTGGAACTGCTTCCTCCTGACAATACGTCCGCCTGATGTGAGACCCCTCACGTCTAAGGAGCATTCTTACTTCACTTGTTCTAAGACAGATTGGTTCGTGCCACTGTCAGCCTCCGATCCAGGGAATGTTCTTTATCAACATCCTAACGCCAAGGCATCACCGGGCCATCCAGCAGCCTTCTTGGTCCTTGTCCCACTTTCACTCGCATGGGAAGCCAGGGAAAGCACCTGGCACAAGTTGGGGGCACCGTAGATTTTTTACGTGACAGCTTTGCTCATTAACACTTTAAAAAGGGAGTTTACAGCATGCTTCTCCAATGCATGTGCTGTTTGACTTTAACGCCATGGGCAGGGATCGTGGATCCAAGCAGGCTGGAATCCGTGACATTCTCACCACCTCTTATTCTGTTCTGGTGCAAATAGAGACTGTGATGCCCTGTTGCAAGATGTGGTCAGCCGAACGGTGAGATTTCCGGAGAATGTATGATCACATGCTTAACACAGGGTTTACAACCTGGTGAAACCAAACCCCAAATCACAAAACACTTTCATCGGTTGGCTCGGGCTCATAGTGACTCTGTGCAGGGTTGCTGAGTAGGTACACCATCGGCAGCAATGCTTTCTACCAGGATGTGTATGTGGTTCTTGTGGCTTCCTGAAGGGTTAGGGTAACAAGAGAGAGCCACACACTGAGAAATAGGCTGCACAAGGACTGCCTTTCGAGCATCTCCTCATTTCACCATCTGTTCCCTGCTGCTCGTCTCCCCTCAGGAACCTTCTGGTAGAGGCGCACTAGGCATGATAGATATCAGTCATAATGTCAGAAGCCAATAATCGTGACAATAGTATGCACACAGCAGCGGCTTGGTATATTCCACACTTCCATGGTCTTGACATCGTCCACAACAGCTTGTGTGGTGTGGGTACCCGCAATCCCCCTACTTGGACATGAGGGTCCTGAGGCAGACTGTGGCTTGGTCCAGGGAAGATCCCCACTTGACTGCAGAGCCCCCAGGCTCTTTGTTTCCCGCCAACAACGTTTCCCCGAGAGATTCAGTGACACCGACTAGGCCCACAGGATGTGCAGCCGTTGGTATGGACTGTTTGTTGCTCAGGGACACTCCCCACGGCAGGCTCACAGTGTGCCAGAGGATGCTCGCACTCCGCTGTGCTCCCCGCGGGGACAGATGAACAGGTCTTTCTATCGTGGAGCATCTACAAGGGTCCCAACCACCAGCCTTTCAGTCAGCGGTCTCGCAACCACGGCCACTATCCTTCCCTGAACAGGAACTCAGTGCCTTCTTAGGGAATGACTTCCCCACAGTCTTCCGTCCCACTTAAGTGACTCCGTACCAAGGCTCAGAAATAAGGGGTCCTTCTTCATGCACCAGTTGGGTTTGGGGATGGGCACGGAGTGGGAAATGTCCCATCTTTGGGAGTGTGATGGGGAAGCAAGGAGCCCTGGGAGTGCCGCCATGATACACAGAGCTGCTCACGGAAGGGCAGTGCTTAGGGCCCACCAGCCAAAGGGCCAGGTTCATGGCCACAGCAGAGGCTTGCCTCTCACATGCCCTATTCTTAGCTAGTATGCTTTGAACTCTGCTTTTAAAAAAGAATAATTTTTTTATTGCGATTGGGGTGAAAGCTTAAAAAGCAAAGTGGCTTCCACTGGACAGTTCAGACACATTTTGAGACTGGTTGCAGTGCCCGCAATGTGTCAGCACTCTTCCGGCTCCGCTTTGTCTTTCCTGTTTCCCTTCCTCTCCTTTCCTGTCCCTTCCTGCCTTGTGAGCTCGATCCCTGGACAAAGGCTGCCCTTTGGATGTTATATGGTTGGCTGTCCCAGGGAGTGTGGACCGCTCTGATGTGACTGGTCACCTTATAGACCATCCGTTGTTTGGCTGAAAGGTAAGCTCTGGGGACAAGGTAGATTCCAGGCTTGGAAGAAGTCTGAGGAACATGGTCTTAGGAGTTCTGCCAGTCTCGGACAGACAAATGAGCTTTGTGTAGTCTTTGAAGTGTGGTTCCACATGTTTCGCCCACTCATCCAGAATCATATGTTGTGCTCCCTTTCAGGAGCGGTCAGTAGGGATAGCCAGGCACCATCCACTTCTTCTGGTCTCAGGTTTGGAGCTGGGGTTTGCATCATCCATTAGGCCATTGGACTAATTGTTTTCTTGTGCCTTCCATTTTCATCACCCCTCACCCTCGTGGTACCTTAGATCACCGCTCAGGAGCTTTGAAGACTCCTGTTGGATTTCTTCTTAGATGGATTTGGGCATTGTTTTGGCAGTTCATGCCACAGTCACTAATTCTTCACCAGTGCCATGGTTCAGATGTGTCAGTTCTTCAGCTTACCTGTTTTTGACCAGCTTTTCTGTGCATGTGAGACCACTGAAGAGACCACATCCCCAGTCAGCCAGGCACATCTTTGTCACCAAAGTGAGATCATTGCTTTTTAAAACTTCTTACCTGCTGCAGTGATAGGTGGATGGTGGGGCCTGTAGGTTCTGGCACTTGGGGTCGCATTGGCGTCATGACTCTATAGGGCAGAGTAGAACTGCCCACTCAGGTTCCAAAAGCTGACATCCTTTTGGAAGCAGACTACTGCCACATGGCTCTCTTGTGGAGCAGCTGAAGGGTTTGAACTGCTGGTTTTTCAGTCAGCAGTCAGGTGTTGACCTCCTGTGCCACCAGGCCTTCATCCCGATGACTCTACTCTGCCTCGGGTACTGCTTAGAATTTCATCTCAGTGTCGCGTAGTGTAGGTGTGTAGTGTGATTTGAAATTCAGGGTACGCCAGAGAGGCGCACCCTGGCAGTGTGAGTTTAGGCACGTCACTTTGACTTTGGGACCCTTGTTTGCCTCTTCTACATGACGGGTTAATAATAGGAATGAGCTCCGGATATTGTGTGGACTCAGTGTATGTAAAGGACTCAGGACCAGCACCCAGTGCGAGCGCTATCAACAGCTGCTATTATTTGATTTTTGCTGGGTCTAGAAAACACATTTAGGAATGAAGTAAGAGGGAATTCCCCTGAGTTGGTTTCCAAATATAATTAAGAAACGCTGACCTTCCAAACCATTGGCCAGGCAGGAAGTTCACTTCTGGCCTCCCGTGATGCCCAGTTTGACCTAACTGTATCTCATGAATACAGCTTTGCCGCCTGTTCCAGTTGGCCAAACTGGAACTCTTTTCTGTGGCTGTGAAATCAGGCCCTGGTCACTCCCTGGCAAGGCCCTGAACTCTCTGATAAGGAGGGTCGGGAATTTATTCACCGGTTCCTGCTCTATCTCCTTCCACGGTCCCACTGCCAGGCTGCCTGCTCAGCAGGAAGGATGTATATGGCTTCTTTTGTTTCAAGTTTATTTCTCCTGACTGCCCTTCGGCAGGGTGCCCAGGCTAGAATGAATGGGAGGAAGCTGTCAACTGCCAGGCTGGCCTTGAATGGACCCTGGTGGATTTGGAAAAGGCAGGCGCTGATTCTTGAGTTTGAAGACTGGTCTATTACTATCTTGAGCTTGTTTCTATCAGGCTGTTTACCTAAAGAATCAATAGCTTTAGCTAGCATCCCATTAGCATTTGCCACAAATTGAAACTTTTACATACTTTTTTTAAACCTCACGTAGAGGAGCAGAGAAACTGAGGAAGGCCCTCAACAAGGTGGATTGGCATGGTGGCTGTTGCCATGGGCTCCAACATAGGAACAATTGTGGGGATGATGCAGGAGTGGGCAGTGTTTCCTTCTGTTTGTTGTACATGTGAATCAAAACCAACTCGATGACACCTAACAACAACAATATTTGCCAAGGGAGGTGTGTTAGTCTGGGTAGACTAGAGAAACAAATCCATAGAAACACATATATGAACAAGAAAAAGCTTTATATGTAAGAGCAACTGAATATTGAGAAAATATCCCAGCCCAGTCCAGATCAAGTCTCTAAGTCCAATATTAGCACATATACCCGATACCAATCTATAAATTCCTCTTCAGATTCATGAAACACATGCAATGATGTCAAATGCAGGAATGACACAGGCTAGTGGGTGTAAAGTCTTGTGGATCCAGTGATGTTGTAAGCATCTGGCGCTGGCAGGGGTCTCCACGTGGCTCCTCCAGCTTAGAGCACTAGTGTAGTTTCATGTGTCTTGTCAGCTGCAGTGTCTCCCAGGGAGTGAGCAGAGAGAGAGATTGTCTCCCACCTCCAAGGAGGAATATCGGAGTTCCCAGAATCCTCAGGAGAAGGCCATGCCCACACAGAGGCCTTTTTGACTATGACCTGGTTGACAGCCTAGACCCCAACCCCTTCACTCTGAATCCTCAAATTGACACCAGATTATGTAACTACCACAGTAGGTGAAAAGGATCAAGTGTTCAACTAGTAGCCAAAAGGTTGAAGGTTCATATCTACTCAGGGACCCCTCAGAAGGAAGACTGGGCGATCTGCTCCTGAAATGCCACAGCCTTGGAAACTCTCTGTAGCAGTTCTACCCAGACATTCAGGGGTTAACCTAAGTTAGAATCGACTTGACAGTAGCAATTTTTGTTATTGTTTGTTTCTTATATTTATTTTCCCAAGTGGGGCCCTACCATACCCTCTGTGTTATAAATAACCTGTTTATCACTGGGAATCATCAAAACATTTTTAAAATTTACATAAGAACTTCATACAGTGCTTGGAAGTTTTCATAATAAATGTTAGAAAAAATATGAGTCATCATTTGAAAATAAGTAAGATCATACTACATATTCTCTAATTCATCTTTGATCTTCTAAATTAGAACATTCATCAACCTACTTTATTTTTAAAAAAAGAAGGCTTAGGAGTTCATTGAATGGATGAACCATAGTTTGTTTATTTAATCTCCTCATTGATGGCCATTTAGGTTTCCAGTTTCTTACATCACAGATAATGTTGGGGGCATCACCTTGCACATAATCTTCAAGCACATCAAGAAGCCTTTTTGTAGGATTTTTGCTTAGATGTAGAGCTGCAAGGACACGGTTTTCTGATTTTGACCTTCCCCAGAGGCTGCCCCAGTTTGCCCCTGTACAGCAGAGGGGCTTTATTATGGTGACACATCCGTGTAAATCTTTATTGTTATTATTTAATGGCCGTATGAGGTTAACTTGGATGTGTTGGTCATAATTAAGTATTAAATTTTCTTATGGTGAAAAATTAGCAAGCTTGTGCTGAAGAAGAGAGAATAAAATAATGAATCATCAGGTAACCACCATTAAGATTCAATAATCAGGTTTGCAGTGTCTACCCTGATATACTTGGGTAGGTGGTTATCAAAGATCATCCCCTAGATGGGAGTCACTGGGCCAAGGCGAACTGGCATGTAGCTGGGGATATGTAAAGGCAAATTGTCCTTGGCGTCTCTAGAGTTTTCCCTTCCAGCAATCCGGGTGGACGACTGTCTTTGCACACTCTCACCAATTAGTTAATTTCTGAATTTGGACTGCCTTTTCACACCCAAACTCTTGATTTTCAGCTTTAACCACACACCCCACAAACAAACAAACAAACTCACTGCCATCCAGTGAATTCCAACTTATAGTAACCTTACAGAGAAGGTAGAACTGTCCCTGTGAGTATCTAAAACTATTATTCTTGATTAGAATAGAAAGCCTCATCGTTCTCTGATGAAGTGGTTGGTGGTTTCCAACCGCTGACCTTGTGGGTAGCAGCCCAATGTGTAACCACTACACCACATAATCAGTCTGTCTCTATAGACTTAGCTGTTCTAGATGTTCACAGAAATGGGATTGTGCTCCTGCAATTTGTGCTCTTTTGTGACCGACTGGCATCTTTCACCAACTGGCATATTCGAGGTTCCTTCATGTTGGAGCAAGTGCATTGTCCGCACTGTCCTTTTCCCTTGCTGTATTGACACAGTGACTGTCGTATTTACCCCATTGTATGGCTACGCCCTGTTGTATTGACCCATGCTTCAGCTGATGAGCTAACTGCCTTCTAAGCCAGAGCGGACTAGTCTGTTTCATAAATTCATTTTCAAAGGCTAGTGCTTGAGCACCTCTATAGCTCTGTGGTAAGTGCTGTCAGAGGCAGGTGTGGAAACCTAATGTGTTAGCTGCCCAACACAGTCAATGAGAGAGAAGTCGCACAAACAGCATAACCCAAGGCAGAATTTAAAATGGGCCCCATCGGGTTGAAAGTAAAATGTGGGAGTTGGGACTGGAGAGAGAGCAGAGAGATGAGAGAGTTTCTGATGGGGATGCAGGGAAGGGTGCCCCGGGGAGGGTTAAGTAGAACTCCATCATGTAGGATGAGGGGAAGCTTTTGAGGAGGGAGTAGATGGGAGATGGGAGAATGAGGAAGGAATTCAGACTGAGAAAATAATATATAGCCATTTGGTCTGGACCAAGGAGAACCAAAAGTGTGGTGTTAATCAACTCTGTGGATTTCCGAATTCCATGCTAGCCAAGTCATTTGATTTCAGAAACCGGATGCATGGCGATAGAGGGAGGGATTACTCATCTCTTCACAACTGCACTGCCAGAGAATTTGGGGGGTGTATGTGTGGAAGGGTGTGTGTGTCAGAGCTCAACTTCAATGCTCCATGTTGACTTTCAGTTGAACTTTCTCTTGCTTCAGGCGAAACCACGTGGTTGGGGAGGTAGGTGGTGGTACTTCTAGGGAAGAGTAGAGGGTACTTTCTATGCCTTGGATGAGAACAAGCTCTTCCTCCTGGCTTTCCCCAAATGAAGAAATGTTCAAGAAGAGCTGAGTAGATGGAACCTGGGGACGGCCAGAGACAGCACCAGGCAGAGATGGTTTCTTCCAGCTTTGGCAGGAGAGACCAAGGTCTCCTGAGGAGCTGGGCAGGGGCTGGGGTGGGGGGAATGTGGAATGGGAGGGAAGGGACTAGTAGGCTCTTGAATTTGGTAAACCCCTGCAAGTTCCACTTCTGTACTCAGCAGACACCTGGCATCCATTGTCTTTTCAGTGTAGCTCAGAGGAGGTGATTGGGTTCTTCAGCCTGGCTTCTTAGAACGTGGAGCACGTTTCCTATGACAGCCAACCTTTTTGCCTTGGCAATGAAGCATGACTGTTGTAGGGGGAAATCTCTGGGAGAAAGCGGCCAATTCAGGGGCCTATGGGCAGGCTTTGACCTGAGAACAAAGCCACTTTTACACTTGGCTGGATATATTTTGATGTTAAGGAAATCAGATTTACTCTTTCTCTGTTTATAACTTGAGTAACACCTAAAGCTATTTGGCTGAACCTTTGGGTCCTAGTGGAGTGGAATTCTGGGCAACTGGAGCAGAGGGTAGGCTCTGAAGGAGCAGGCAGAAGGGGCCTCCTGTGTGTGAGACTTGATGCTGGGCGGCCAACTGAGGTGTCTCATCTTTCTTTCCTTCTCTTCCCTCTTCCGACAAACATTGAGGCTACCAACTATGTGATAGGCACTGGACTAGGTCTTACGTGTTCCCAGGTGGGCACCGTGGACCCAAACAGATGTGCCGTCTCTCATCAAAGTTTAGCAGAGGAGACAACGGCACAGGAAAATGTGGGGCAAGCAGGCTGGACCTAGGTCAAACCCTGGAGTGGGTGGAGGAGGCAGCCCAGGTTGGGGTTCTGTGACAGCCTTTAGGAGGAAGTCAAGTCACTCATGATGGAGGGAGCAGTTGGTGGAAAGGAGAAGGTACACAATGTGCTTCCCCTCTGCCCTCCACAAAAGGAGGAACACACACTTTGTCCCAAGTAGAAGGGCCAAAGGCCGAATTGCCAGCCTCGTTTGTAAATGAAAATAACCCCTCATGTTCTGAGGGTGTGTGAGGAAGGAAAGGCTGAGGGAGGAGGCTGGAGAGGTAGCTGAGTCCTTGAAGAGGCTTGGTGGCCTCCTTCCCACGTGTGAGCGCTTGCTTTTAGGGCAACGGGGAGTTAATGAAGGGTATTTGAAAAGCCAGGCAGTGGCATTCAAAGTGCGTTGGAGAAGGATCATTGGACAGAAATGGCCCTTGTTTCTTGGTGTCACAAACAAAACACCTTTCAAAAAGCTCGATTAGAAGCTGGGTGAGATGGCGTGATCTAATTCAGGAAGAGGCAGATGAGGGGAAGGGAGCGGCATTCAGAGAAACTGATGGGCTAGCATCTCCAAGACGGGAGATGGGTTGAACATGAGGCAGGGGAAGAGGATGGAATCAAAGGCCAACCTGGGGCTCTGGGCTCCAGCACTAACTCGCAAGTGGGTTCATCCTTAGCTTGTGGCCAGGCCTGTTCCAGCCTTGGCACTTCTCTTCTCCGGTGGTTAGTTTCTTGGTTGCATGGAGATAACCCTCTTGTGCTCTAACTTTGCAGGATCCTGGTGGGGCCTGCTGATGGAATCCATGTGTCCCGTACTCTTCCTATCGTCCTCCCGGCCCTGCCAGAAGAAAAACCTGTCTGTATTCTGTCTCTCTCTGATTTGGGCCGCTTACATGGTCTTTCCTCCTTATCTGAAATTCTGAACACTTGACCTCTCCAGAACTGGGGAAACCTCTGTCCATTCCTACAGCTGAGGCCTCCTGGGGCCACTGAGGGGGTGGGGTGGGGCGGGTAGAGTTGTGGGGAGGGTTGAGTTCTCAAGCTGGCTTTTATTGAAAACAATGATATTATTGAATGGGCGGAGCTGACCCAGACCTTCCTCAGCCCGTTGAAGGAGAAACAGGGTCGGAATGACATCAGTCCACTGTGGCTCTTGGCCAGCCTTTTCTGAAGTTCCCATGTACTTCACCAGCTTCTTCTCCCTGCCGTCTCGGGGTTTCTCCCCCCGAGGTGTCAAGTTTTCGGAGAACTGGCAGCCTCCACGTTTTCTCCTCTTGCATCAGCCTCCCGGACAGAGGTCCAGATGGGCCAAGGGTCTACAATGGCTGCATTGTGTGAGAGTGGGATTCTTTTTCCAAGGCTCCCTGTCCAGGGATGAGAGGGGGCAAGTTGTGGAAAAGGATTCCTTTGGTTAAAGGTCAACCTGCTAGGGAAGGGGGTGACCTGTGTGTTCTAGACGTTCTTGGTCTGTTCAATGACCGAGTCTGGATTTCGGATGTGGGTAAGTAAGTAGATAAAGGTAAACTGGTCTCTCAGACTTGTGGTGGTTGGAGACTAGCTTTGGAAAGGGGATCAGCAACATTAAGGACGTCCCCTTCGTTCTGGAGTCCTTGGGAGTCCCTCTTAGTTAATATCAAAACGTTGGATGTTCAAGACCCAGAGGTGTTTCAGAAAATAGGCCTGGCCATCTCTTTCAGAAAAACCAGCTTCTGACATAGGTGGGATTGACATGGGTCAGAATTAATTATTGGGCAACTAGTACTGACACCGCAATCCTTGTTTCCTCATGGCCCCTCCTCTTAGTGCATGTGCACTCTCACACACATGCCTCCTGTGCAGCCCCGTGTAGGCAGTTTGCTGCCGGGAAATGAGTACCATTTCTAATATGCCACAGCTCCAGCTAGGAAAAGGAGGAAGGTGGACTGTAAGATGGTGACTTGCCTTCCAGGGAGTGGGCGACGCACCTGCCACCTGTGTGGTTTGTTAGCATTTGCAAAATGCTCTCATGGCAGGCAGTGTGGTCGATCTCAGAACACTGGCTCATCTCCGAGCACAGGGTTTAGCACCTGCTTGGCCTCAGTAAACATCTGTGGAGTGAGAGCGTGGGCTTGCAGCTGCAGAGCTGTGGCTCAGAGGAGGCACTTACAGTACCCTGAGCAAGGACTCTGTGCTGATAGATGATGAAATCACGGAGCAGGAACTTGGGCTCTCTGATGCCCGAAATTCGTGTCATGTAGTGCTGTTGCGGTCACACTTCCCAATGAAAATGTGCCAATGTCCTTCCCCTTTGTCTTCTTGTGGTGTCTGAATGGTGCAACACTCTCTGCCACTGGTGTCCCGTTTACTTAAATGGGTACCGAGTGAAGTGTAGCTGCCCAAGTGTGCGTAAATCGTTTTTCTGCTTGGGCCACTGTTCTTTCTCTGCACAAGTCAAGGGGGCTGGTGAGCAGAACCAGTTGTTCTCAATTCCAAGGGGGCCTCACGTGGGTCAGATGCAAAATTGTTGCAGGATAGCTGGTCTAATCGCCCGCATTACCGACCCTTTCTGCCCCACCCCCCCACCAACCACCGTGCTCCCCAGGCTCTTATTCTGGTTATTGTCTCTGTAGATTCACCAAGCTTGGGTTTCATGTGCTGAAAACACAGCAAGGTACATATCAGAGAGTCAAGAACACTACCAACCATAACAAAATCCAACAGAGATAAGCCTCAATCAGTGGGATTCTAGCAGGAGAGGGAGAGTGCTGGCTGGGAGACAGTATCTGACTGCCATTGTCCTCACTGTGCCGTCTATGATAGTTGATCTCCACACTATGGCTATTTCTTCACGTCTCTTCCCAAGGGCACTTCTCCTCAGATGGCTATCTGTTCATCTGGTAAGCCCCACAGTCAAGTCATTTATATGATTATTGGAGCAGCTGTGGTCAGGCACTATTTTCTCTTTTTTATTTTTCTTGTTAAGAGTGAAGATAAATAAATAAATAAATAAGATTTTTTTTTTTAAGTGAAGATAATGCCCTACTTCCTTGAACTGTTCTTACCAAACATAGTCAATGCCCATAATGAGTTAGTCAAGACACTGCAAGAGAAGTCCATGAACTCTTCTTGAGGTCTGAGAGCCCCTCACATCCTTTCCCTTAGCCAGTGCATCTTCCATACAGCCACCATCCCGTCCACCAGTGGAGCCGGTGTGTGAGTGCCACTGTGACGTGGAACAGGCTTCGGCGTGGCTTCTAGGCGAAGGCAGATTGGGAAGGCAGTGCTGGTGGCCTGCTTCTGAAAATCAGCCTGTGAAAAGCCGTAGGATCGTGACCGTCCATTCTGCAGTGGATTGTGGGGACGGCGCCGGAATGGGCAGCATTCAGTTCCTTAACATGTCTCTTCCACCTAGGCTGCCTGGGCCCAAGAAGAAGACCTTATTTGTGTAAGAGATTACTCATCTCTGTAGAGACAGCCAAGAGGGAGCCACAAAGAGGATTAAATAAAGAGCCCACTGGTCCAAGGAATAAACAGCCCTCATCCAAACATCCTCTGGTATATAACGCAAAAGCCAAACACAGAACCAGGAGCAGGCGAGAGGGATGCCAGGTCTTTGAAGGTCTGGGAGATGAGGTACTGGTGAAAATGAGTGTTGACTTAATGCATTGTTCAAACACTTCCTTAATAGAAGGTTAAAGAAAACATACAAAGTGGATCGGGCTGTTTGCCAGGCTCATGCGTGGCACCATCTTGTTTGTAATGCACCTTCTGAAGCTGGCTTTCTGGCACGAAGAATGCTTTCTCAAGAGGATCTTTGGGGAGAAAGCCCCAGTTCTTTACATCAGGAAGGACCTTTACATTCTCCCTCCCTTGGTCTCCCTGGTCGCCCAGAAGGGAATACCTCTGCTTCTGTGTTCTGGATATATCTATCCCGAATTTGGTGGTCAGGCCACGCCTTTGGTATGTTGGTGGTTTGTTTCCATTCCTCTGGAGTTAATGAGCTCTGGTGTGGAAATCGTGAAACAGCTCAATTCTCCCCCTTCCTTTCTTTTTCTTTGAAAACAGAGGAGAAGAACAGCAAAAACAAACAAAACAAAACAACGACAAACAAACAGCCTCACCCAGTTCTTACTGACTTTATTATGTGGCCCCAAACGTGGGCCAGCAAGGGCCATTGCCTTACAACAGCGTTGTTGCTTTTCAAAAACACTTTTTAATGCTTGCCGATTGGTCCTAGGCACCAGTAACCACTTCTATTAGCTAGAAAGGAGCACAGGCTGAGTAACTTGTGGCTTGCACAGTCCCACCCTGGTCATTAAATATTATTAATATAGACATTTCCCAATATACAAAAAAGGAGAGAAAGCAGAAGTTTGAGCTCTGGTGCCCATTATGCAGATCTAACATGTATAAAGATGAATGTTGTCAAGGATTTCAGTTTACTTGGATCCACAATCAATGCTCATGGAGACAGCAGTCATGAAATCAAACAACGTAGTGCACTGGGCAAATCCATTGCACGAGACACCTTTACAGTGTTGAAAAGCAAAGGTGTCACTTATGACTAAGGTGAAAATACCAAACTGTGGCATTTTCTATTGCCTCATATGCATGTGCAAATTGGATATGGGATAAGACAGACCCCAGAAGGAGTGGCGCATTTGAATTATGAGGTTGGATATTTGAAGTATGGTGGACTTCCAGCAGAACAAACAAATCCACCTCTGAGGAAGTGCAACCAGAATGCTCGTTTGGAGCGAGGATATTGAGACTGCATCTCCTATACTTTGAACATGTTCTCAGGAGAGACCAAGCCCTAGAGAAAGAGCATCATGCTTAGCAAAGTAGAGGGACAGAAGGAAAGAGGAAGCCGCTCCATAAGATGGATTGATGCAGTGGGCATAGCAATGGGCTCAAACATACCAACCATTGTGAAAATGGGGGAGGACTTGGCAGGGTTTTGTTCTGTTGTGAATAAGATTCCCATGAGCAAGAACTAACTACCCAGTGAATTAATGGATTTGTAAAATAACCAGTGGCAAAAATAAATGTTGAGATGATTGCTAGAGTAGATAGCACCTGGCTAATGATATCCTAAGAAAATCCTCCGAAAACCAATAAGACTCCGACTCCTGGTGAACGCATGTGTACGCATAGTCCTCATGCAAACTGCTCCCTGGAGTTTTCAGCGTACGATTTTTTAGAAATACATCAATGGGATTCTCTTCCAAGGTGCCTTGGGTCAACTCATACCACTAACCTATCACTAACCTATTGATTGGTTAACGGTGATTGGGGATAATCTTTTCTGTTGGACCAACAATAATTTGAATATCTCTTGTAGCTCGCTAGTTTTCATAAGCTCACACCTAATTCTTACTGTGTTGTATAAGTGTTGCCCTCATGAATGAAAAACTGCAAGTCTCACAAAGTTACGTTGCTCCCTAGAGCCTGAAGAACCTTACACAGGCTTCTTAGAAGCTAAGAGGTTGACAAGTTCCCTTGTTTGACATTAAAAAGAGCCATGATGACCTTTTGCCCTATTTCCAGTATATGCAAGGTCAGTTACGTAGACAGCAATGGAGCTGGTACTCAAAAGCAAACCATTCTGAGTCTAATCGTTCCCTAAGTGCTAGGCTCATGTCATTTTTTAGAATTTTAGGGGGTGATTATCCAGAAATGGTATAATAAATAGATAAACGAATGAATGAATAAATAAATAAAATTGTGTTAGAGTTGATGGAGCCTGACAAGTATAACCTGGAAAAACAATTAAAAATACAGATTTCTGAGTCCTTCCCAAGAGAATAAGATTCTCAGTAGGGCTTGGGAAGGGACCTGGGATTTCATGTTTTCCTAGGCTTTCCGGGCGTTCTGTTAAGTGTCAGAGGTGGGAGCGGAGTTGCCAACACCATGAAGGATGTGAGCAAGAAATGAAAGATGTTGAGTTGTTGTGGGATGGAGAGCTTCCAGGTAACAAACATAAGAGGGAGCAGCAAAATTATGGACCCCCAGTCCCCATATGCCACCAGGTACACATGCCTGAGGACTCTTAAAAGTGAATCTCAGGATGAGTCAACAGTGAATGTATCAGCTGCACACAGAATCTACCCAGAGGCTCCTTGAAGAAATGCCTGGCGGCGTGATTCTGAAGGAGGAGCCTGTGGAGCACAGTTCTATGAGCCTCAAGATCCATATGACGCCCGAGGGAGTGCAGTTCTATTCTGACACCGTGGGGTCTCCATGAGTCAGAATCCACACGATGACAACCGATCAGCACTTTTTGAAGAACAAGATGGAGTGAGATTAGGGCAGTGGGGGCAGCAGGGTGGGGGTCAGTAATGTAACTATCGGGATGAGGTCCCTAATGCTTGCTCATGCTGGGCAGTCTGAATAAGGTAATGTCCACATATTTTGGAAATTATTGGCAGCCTCTCTCTACTACCTATTTATTTGAAGCAGGAGAAGAAGGGTTGAGTTCAGGGGATTGAAACGGTCAAGGATTTCCTTTTACTTGGATCCACAATCAATGCTCCTGGAAGCAGCAGTCAAGAAAACAAAGAAAGTATCGCATTGGGCAAATCTGCTGCAAAAGACCTCTATGCAATGTTGACAAACAAAGATGTCACCGTGAGGACTGAAGTGCCCTGACTCAAGCCACAATACTTTCAGCCACCTCATGTGCATGTGAGAGTGGGGCAATGAATAAGGAAGTCCGCAGAAGACTTGGTGCAACCGCATTCTGGCATTGGTGAAGAAAACGGAAACTTCCACATATTGCGCGAAGAACGTAGGAGCCCTGCGTTGCTGTGGGTGAGGTGTTGTTCCTATAAAGAGTTACAGTCTCTGAAACCTTTTACAGGGTCACCGTGAGTTGAAATTGACTTGATGACAGAGCGTTTTCAGGCCAGAAGAACAAATAAATCTGTTTTGAGAGAAGTAAAGTCAGGAGGTTCCTTGACAGTGAAAATGGTGAAATTTCATCACCACTACGTTGGACAAGTTATGAGGCGGGACCAGTTTCTGGAGAAGATTGTTCAAACAGATCTTTGGGCCCAGTCCCTCGTTTCAGCCTGATTTAATAGGTCTAGGGTGGGGACCTGACAATTTACATTTTAAGCTAGATCCTAGGCCATGGGTAAGGAGCCCTGGCGGCTCCGTGAGTTTGGTGGTGGTTGGAGTGCTAGCCCTTGGTAAAATTGGCAGTCCAAACCCACCAGCTGCTTTTAGGAGAAAGATAAGGCTGTTTCCTCCCATACAGATTTACAGTCCAGGAAACCTATAAAGCAGTGATTCTCACCCATCCTAACGCCATGAGACCCTTTAATAGAGCTCCTCATGTGGTGGCCCCCCAACCATACAATTCTTTTTGTTGCTATTTCATAACTGTACTTTTGCTACTGTTATGAATCTGGTGACCCCTGTGATAGGGTTGACTCCCAGAGGGGTCGCGACCCACAGGTTGAGAACCACTGCTGTAGCGCGTCACCCGTAAGTTGGAATCGGTTTGATGGCAGTGGATTTGGCTTGGGCTGAGGAAGGAGTCCTGGTGACACAGCAGTGAAGTACTTGTTTGAAAATAGGTTGACAGTTTGAACATGCCAGTTCTGCGGAGAAAAGACCTGGTGGGTTCAAACTGTTGTAGGAAGGTTCAGAGGGCAGAGTGAGCCTAGTGGGTGTGATAGGCAGTTTGGGGTTCAAAGTAAGAGTAGCTGGACTCAGGAACTCTGTCCCTGGCAGTGTTCAAGCAAATGCTGAATGCCCACAGGGCAGATTCCTGTACTAGGCAGAAAGTTTGTTCACTCATTCTTACTTTTTTTTTTCATTTACTCTCTCACGTGCACTGCTTGTTGCTAGAATCTCCGGATGGTGCAAAGAGTTAATGCACCTTTGTGGTAGTTATAGAATCTGTTGTCAATTTAAGAGGATTAAGAGTGAAGGGGCAGGGTTTAGCCTGTCAATCAGGTGGCAGCTTGACTTTATTTGGAGGTGCTGAGGAGAAAAAGAGCTCGCTGGAGGTGGGAGACACACACACTCCCTGGGTGACATCCCTGTTGACAAGCCACATGGAGACAGGCTGATGGCAGCCAGAGTCTGGAGCTGGAGAAGCCACGTGGAGACTCCTGCCAGTGCTGAGATGCTTCCAATGCCACTGGATCCACAAGATTTCCCATCCACTGGCCTGTGATCTTCCTGCATTCAGCATCATCGAATGTGTTTTGTGAGTCTGAAGAGGACTTTTTGGATTGGTATTGGACAGTTTGGGGTTTGAGCTAATATCGAACTTACAGACTTGATCTGGACTGGGCTGAGATGTTTTCTCAATATTCAATTGCTCTTGTATATACAACTCTTTCCTATACATAAATGAGACTCCCTGGGTTTGTTTCTCTAGTCTGCCTGGAATAACACAATCTTGTTCACAAAAAAGGTTGGAGGTTTTCCACCAACTCCTATTGTTTATGTAGATAGTGTCCTCCAGTCACTTAAGAGTTAATCTGTATGAGTCAACATTTCATGTTTTACTGTCAGAAAAGCTGGCCTATACATGTATAGTTTCCTTTTCTCAGAAGTGTTTTAAATTATATACTGTTGGTTCAATTAATCACATTATCAATAGAATTACCTTATGCCCCAGGGAGATGGTTTATAATCTTTTCTGTCATAAATTGATAATGATATCTCTAAAGTGAACCCGAAACATATGTAATGGTAGATATGTGAAGGGATTTGGGGCTCGGACTTAATTTTAGCCTCAGTCCAAGAACTTGAGTTCATATGACATGGCTCTACTTGATGTTCACCCACTTGAAGAGATCACTGAAGTTAAGGGTGCATAGCAAAGTTCAGTCAATAAACCAGATGGTGCCTGGCTGTAAGAAAGAATTGTATCTGGGATCTTACAAGCTTGTCTTATTACAAGCAGCCATCTGAGTGAGGTGTTAACTAAGTCCACATGAAAGAAGCCTGTGTGATCCAAGGATTGTAAATAATAAAATCAAGATCCGAAAGAGGGAATGGTATCAGAGCTTAAATTATGAACACCCAGTTTGCAGAAGACTGTGGATGCCAGGGAAAATCCATTTTCAAGGGCCTCATGCGGATTAAGCCTCCAGATGATGTCTCTGACCTTAGTTGAGGGTTCTGAATAGCCTTGCTGTCAGATAGAGAGCACTGTGAGGTCGATAATAGCAGATGGAGCCAGGTAAAATGAAATACCTTATCGCTTGATCTCTCGTTTGACCCATTTTAAAGTTGTTTCAGGTTTTAAAATTTTCTGCTTTCTTTTTGATTGAAGTTTTTTTCTCTTTTGTCTAGTCATTGTTCTTGGGGGAGGAGGTGTTTGTTTGTTCATTTCCTCCAATCTTGATGCCACAATCTTCTTCATACAATACAGCTTCTCTGATGATTTGTTCTGCATACAGATTAAGAAAGAATGGTGAGAAGATACACCCCTGACGTACCCTTTAGCTCATTTTAAACCATGCAGAATTCTCTTGTTCTGTTTGCGCGGCTACCTCCTGTGCCTGAAGCTCCACATCCATACAATGAAGTGTTATGGGATTCCCATTGTTCCCGTGCTTATCTATTGTTTGCTATGATTCTCACAGTCAAATGCCTTGACATAGTCAATAAAACATAAGTATGCTTATTTCTGGCATTCTCTGCTCTGAGTCAAGATCCATCTAACATGAGCAATGATAACCCTTGTTCGACATCCTCTTCTGAATTCATTCTAAATCTCTGGAAGCTCCCTGACAGTGTACTGCTGTAACAGCTGTTGGATGGTCTTCAGCAAAATTTTACTTGCATGTGATATTGTTTTATAGTTTGAGCATTCTGTCGAGTCACCTTTCTTTGGAATAGGAACAGATAGCCAGTCCATTAGCCCAGTACCTGTACTGGAAATTTTCTTGTATAGATGAGGAAGTCCGTCTAGTGCGTCATTAGTTTGTTGAAACATTTCAGTTGGAGTCAATCAATTCCTGGAGTCCTGTTTTTGGCTCATACTTTCAGTGTAGCTTGAACGTCTTCCTTCTGAGCCATTGGTTCTTCTGCATGGACTTCCTCCTGAAACGATGAAGTGTAGACCAGTTCTTTTCTGATACAATGATTTTGTGTATTGTTTTCATCTTCTTTTTAAAAATTGTTTTATTAGGGGTTCATTCTTTTGATGCTTCTTGCATCATTCAATATTTTGTCCATAACATTTTTGGCATTTCAACTCAATGTTTGATTTTTTTCTCAAGTTCTTTCAGTTTCAGAATGAGGTGGGGAGTGCAGAGTGGAGACCCAAAGCCCATTTGTAGGCCATAGGACATTCCCTTACAGAAGGGTCTCAAGCCTATTTGTAGGCCATTGGACATCCCCTTACAGAAGAGTCTCAGGGAGGAGACGGGCCAGTCAGGGTGTGATGTAGCCACAATGAAACATACAACTTTCTTCTAGTTCCTAACTGCTTCCTCCTCCCCCACTATCATGATCCCAATTCTACCTTACAAATCTGGCTACACCAGAGGATGTACACTGGTACAAATAGGAACTGGAAACACAAAGAATCCAGGACAGATGATCACTTCAGGACCACTGGTGGGAGTGGCGATACGGGAGGGTAGAAGAAGAGTGGGTTGGAAAGGGGGTCCGATTACAAGGATCTACATGTAACCCTCTCCCTGGGGGACGGACATCAGAAAAGTGGATGAAGGGAGATGTCGGAAAGGCAAGATATGACAAAATAATAATTTCTAAATTATCAAGGGTTCATAAGGGAGGGGGTAGCAGCAAGGGAGGGGAAAATGAGGAGCTGATGGCAGGGGCTTAGGTGGAGAGCAAATGTTTTGAGAATGATGAGGGCAATGAATGTACAGATGTGCTTTACACAATTGATGTATGTCTGGTTTGTGATAAGAGTTGCATGAGCCCCTAATAAAATGATAAAAAAGAAAACAGATGTTCAGCCCTGGAGACCCTGTGTAGTGAGGGTCTGTGAGTCAGAGTTAACGTCCTGGCGGTTAGTGAGAGAGTTTTCTGTGAAGGAGCCCTGGGGCACAGTAGGGTATGCGTTGAGCTGCTCACTGAAAGGCCAGCAGTTGGAACCCACGGTCACTCCAGTCACGATGGCGAGGCTCTCTGTCCACCTAGAAAGTCAAAGTCTCGGAAACCCTCAGGGCTGGTTCGACTCTGTCTTATCAGGTTGCTTTGGGGTCTCTGTGAATCACAGTTGATTTGATGGCAGTGGGTGGAGTTTGGTTTGATTTCAGAACGGAGACTGGGAATTCTGTAACAATAAGGGTCTGAATGAGAAGCTATAGCGTTCTTATCCTTTTGAGGACATCTGAGTGAGAGCTGACAAGGAGATAGACCACCCATGGCTATATTTGGATTGTCTCTTTGTAGTGTCGCAATGTAACAGGGGGCATATTTTCCCTCTAAGGCTCAGAAGTGTCTGAGAATGTATTCTCCAGTAGTGCAGTTCCTTTTGGGAAATTCACTGTTTTCCACAGGCACATTCACAGGCTGAACTGCTAAATTTTATTCCTGATCAGTCGTCTATCACATAGTCCAAGCAGAAGAAAGCAGATTGTAGGAAGTGGGTGGCAGGATTAAATTAAATTGCTTTTTATTATCCCTCTCAAATGACTCACTGGACAATGGATGACTGGAGAGAGTTAAAAGGAACAGATACATTTCATATGCTTTTCTGTGTTCTTCCATCAATACTTGGTAGAGTCAAAAATGATAATCATTCACTGTATTGAGCTCCACCTTCAATGTATTGTGTAAAAACAATAAGCCTGTCAAATCGGTGTATGAGGGGGTACACCCCCCAAAAAAAATGGAAAAAAAAAGCTCCTCTGGGCAGAGCTTTTATTTTTTATTTATTTAAAAAAACCATTTTATTAAGGACTCATACAACTCTTAACACAATCCATACATACATCAATTGTGTAAAGCACATCTATACATTCTTTGCCCTCATCATTGTCAAAGCATTTGCTCTCCACTTAAGCCCTTTGCATCAGGTCCTCTTTTTTCCCCCTCCCTCCCCGCTCCCCACTCCCTCATGAGCCCTTGCAATTATACATTATTATTTTGTCATATCTTGCCCTGTCCAACACCTCCCTTCACCCCCTTTTCTGTTGTCAGTCCCCCAGGAGGAGGTCACAATTAGATCCTTGTAATCGGTTCCCTCTTTCCAACCCACTCACCCTCTACCCTCCCAGTATCGCCCCTCACACCCCTGGTCCTGAAGGGATCATCTTCCCTAGATTGCCTGTGCCTCCAGCTCCTATCTACACCAGTGTACATTCTTGGGCAGAGCTTTTAAAGTACACATTTCTCCCACTAGGCAAGTATCTACCTCCGCTCTGAGTTAGTGCACCCAGTGGTGTCACCTGGGAAGGTTCTCTCTGGTCAAGCAGTTTCGCTTGAATTTTTTTGTGATGGCTGATTTAAGAGAGAAGTGTACAGCTGTGAAATTTTGTTTCCTGCTCGGGAAAAGTGCCACAGAAATGGTTGTGATGTTGAACACAGCTTACAAGGACAGCGCTATGGGAAAACTCTCAAGTGTACAAGTGTTTTTCTCATTTAAAAAAAGGTGAAATGTCCATTGATGACAAACCTTGTCCTGGACATCTGTCAATTTCCTGAACAGATGAAATTGTCACTCGTAGTGCATTTGGAGTTTGTTCCATCAGGTTAGACTGTTAACCAAGCTTTCTGTTTAGAGGTTCTGAAAAGATGGCATAACAATGTGTGACAAAAAGGCCTGATTTTTTTTTAAATCCCTGATTTGTGGCAGATGGGGGACTGGTTTTGCCACCACAACAGTGTACCTGTTCATGCAGCCATCTCAGTGTGCCAGTTTTTGGCAAAAAACAGCATGCCTCTTTTGCCCCATAGACCTTACTCACCTAACCTCACTCAGTGCGACTTCTTTTTGTTTCCTCTGATGAAGAGGGACATGAAAGGACAGCAATTTGACAAGGTAGAAGAGTGAAGAAAATAAATGAGGGAGGTGTTGTCGGCCATCCAAACAGATGAGTTTGAAAAATGTTTCCAAGGATGGAATCACAGATTTAACAGATGTATTCACACTGTTCTGGAGAGTACTTTGAAGGTGATAAGGTTGTTTTGTTTAAAAAAATTAAAAACATAGCTTTGGGGAAAAATCCAGTTTTGCGGGGGGAGGGTACCCCCTCGTATTTCTCTCTCTCTCTCTTTTTTCCCCAAACTAGGAAACAGAGGTTCAGAGAGGTAACTTGCTCATGGCCAGAGATAGCAAATGTCAGAGCTGAAATTAATGCCTCCGTCTCTCTGACTCCAGACCACACTTAAGCTTTTAGTATGCTGAACTACTCATTAACTCATCCATCCAGTGATTAGTCAATTGGTTCTTGCACGCAACCAATGTCAAGCCTCTTTCTCTGGTGATGCTCACCAACAAACGGGCGTGTCCTTCCTCAGATCCTCATTAGATGCTAAAGAGAGATAAAAGGGCCGGAAGATCAAATCAGGTCCCTTAGCCACTGACACACATTTTCCTCATGATTGAGAACCGCTTTACACAAGCTGCGTTTTATGCTTTGCTTTATTTCCACAGTTTCCAGCTGGGTTTCCTTTCTTTTTTTGTTGAAGGCTTGACAGATTACACGAGATGATTCCTGTGGCCTGTTTCTTCTGGCTGCACTCCGGGTTGGGGGTCAGGAATCTAAGAGTCAGGATCCCTGAGCCAAGAGCTGAGGGCTGCTAGAAGGAGGGTCTCTTTCAACTGACCCGCTCTTCCTGGGACATGGCTTCTCTTCCAAAACCTGGCCTCCATTTTCTTTTTCAGATCAGTTGTAAATTAGTTTTTAAGCTTTCAAATTAAATTCATGATCATTAGGGAAAAATTCGAGTGATTCCATGAAATGGACATTTTCTTTAATCCCTGAGAGAAACACCGTTATGGATGAGCATTTGTTACTCTGATGGTTTTTAATGCATGTTTTCTTGTATGCCATTATTATGTTTTCATCAGAATGGACTTTTATCACGTAAACTGTACTGTCTGTATCTGATTCCATTTAATTAATTTATTTATTTTATTTTTTCTGATTCCATTTAGACACCTTTCCACATCAGTACAAGCACACCCACACTCTTCTTTGACATCAAAGCTGGCTTTTAATGGTGCCTTCCATTAGAACCCTCTTGCCCCCTTGACTGACTTTCTCTAGGTCTGTTTTGTTTTTAATGTGGCGGAGTTGTTTGGGGCATTGTTTTATTAATTTCTTTTGTCGTTTTACTGTCAAGAGAAATTATAGGAACCTTATTTTGTATTGCCTTGTCTTTGGTGAGGGATTCTTAATTCAACTAAAAAGGTTCTTGGGAAAGAGAGAAAGCAGTGTTCTGCTTTAACAGCGGGGGTTTTACGGAGAGAGTAATGTACAGAATGATCACTTACAGGCAACCTGAACTCCCAAGTCTCTGAAAGAACAGGCAAAGGCAGTTCTAGGAGGCCGTGTGGCAGGGACAGAGGAGCAAACGAATCTGTTTCATCTGCTCAGCCCTTGCTACGTTAATTCATTGACTTGACTTAGATCATGGGCCCCCCTTGGCCAGGACCAGATAGAATACCTTGATTGACAGTCCTACCACACTAATTGTAACAAGGAATGGTTTCTCCCTTTAAAAAAATTAGTGGGGTGTACTAAGAATTGGTGTACTGACTCTATGCTGATAAATCACTTAAGGTATGCAATGGAGTTCGTGAATCTGGAACATTATGCACAGGTTTGCATCTGTTTCTCCCCAGGACGAAGAACGTGTTAGGAACCATTACTTTAGTCCTGACTACTTCATCTGGTCATTGCCTGAACTAAAGGATGCTATCAATGGATACCCAACTAATAACAAATGCCTCCCTCTTGTTCTATTTGGTCCTCGGCCCGGTTTCTGGGTGGGTTTGTCTGGTTCAGTTAAAGTCACTGACTGCTGTTAGGGGAGGTTTGGGGTCACCAACCAAAGATACAAATGTCACCTTTGTTCTTTGCAGGGACCTGTTTGCTTCAACCTACACAGAAACCCACTATAGCCCAAGTGGAATCCCTCAAACTACCAGGCTGAAGTCTGAGGTAAGTTCAATCTCTGTTCAACACCTGCCCTATCCAGTTGTCATTTGACAAGGGATGACTCTGGTGAAGCCAGGAGTCCTTGCTTCCCCTAATGATACAAGGTTCATGTTCCTCACTTTATGTTAATTAATTAAAAAACAAAAAAGCAGCTGTCACCAAGTCCATGCTGACTCGTGGTGATCCCAGGTGTGTCAGAGTGGGATTTTGTCCTGTAGGGTTGTCAATGGCTGGTCCTCAGAAATAGGTTGCCAGGTATTTCTTCTGAGGTGCCTCTGGCCATGCAAGTGAACTCTTTGGACCATCTAGGAACACCTAATGTTACTTATCCACATTAAAAAAATCATTTTATTCAGGCTCATACAACTCTTACCACAATCCACACATACATCAGTTGTGTAAAGCACACCTATACATTCGCCGCCCCCATCATTCTCAAAACACTTGCTTTCCTCTTGGGCTCCTGTAATCAGCTCCTCATTTTTTCTTTTTCTTTTTGCTTACCCACATTTTAACAAAATCTTAAGTGAAAGAAATGATTTCCCCAAAACCCTGTCACCCCACTTGATCACATGTCTTTATCTCCTCTCTGTGGGTGAGCTTTCCATAGTTATAGCCCTTGCACATACACTTTGTTGTCTGCCTTTCAAATGTTAAAAGTTTCTTATTGTAGTATACTATTGTATCCTGTACTTCCATTTTCCATGAGCTTTTGAAAGCCTCTTCATGTACATAAAATTCACTATTTTAGCCATTTTTAAGCAGCAACATTATTACCCTTTATACTCGAGTATAAGCCGACCCGAGTATCAGCCAAGGCACATAGTTTTACCACAAATACTGCATCAAAAATGTTCTGAAAAACTCAGCTTATATATGAGTATATACGGCACATTCATAACATTGTACGAGCACCATTTCCAGAATTTCTCATTACCCCAAACAGATGCTTAGTACCTATTAAGCAATAACTCCCCACTTCGCCCTGCCTCTGGTAACTGCTAATTGTAGCTTGATTTTTAAAAGTGATGGTAAGTTATCAAGTTTGTTTGTTTGCGTTTCTGTTTTACTGCTGTCTTCATTCCCTCCCCCACAGTGGTTTTGAGGAGAGACGTTTGCACAAATATCCCTCCTTAAGAAAAGGACTTTTCAATTGGTTTTTCAGTTTGTCTTTGCCACACGCCCCTAATGGGCATTTAAAGGCGTGAATCATCCATATTTCATGGTTTGCTAGCTTTTCGTGTGGAGTTTGTAGGTAGGATCAGAGCAGTGATTCTCAACCAGGAGTGATATTACACACACACACACACACACACACACACACACACACAGCACGTAGCTTTGTCTAAAGACATTTTCGATGGTCACAAAGGGGGGTGGGAGCATTACTGGCATCTAGAGGGCAGAGAGCAAGGGTGCTGTGGGACTCTCACAGAGGATCACGCAGCCCAGAGTGGCCTTCATAGAGCATCTCAGCTGCTAAGGAAGGGGAAGGAGAAGGAAATAAAAGCTGGACTCTGGAGAGAACAGCAGTAGCCTTGTGCCTCTGGGGCCAAGCATTATGGACTTTAGTGACATGGGGACCTGGACAATGTGATGTGGAGGACAGCAGTGGGCTCTCTGTCCCCATGTTCACTCAGAATCAGACTCCCCCATGGCCCCTTGTGTAAAATACCGCTGCAGGAGTGCAAGAATGTCTAGCGAGACAGAGCCGGTGACAACCATTATCATTCATTAGGAGTCCCCAGTGAAGCAGGTAATTGAGCATTCCATCACCAGCTGAAAGGCGGGAGGTTTGAACGCACCCAGGGGTTCCTCTGAAGGCCCAGAGATTTGCTGCTGAAAGGTCCACAGCCTTTCAGAAATCTCTGGTCAACGGCTCAACCCTGAAAAAGCAGAGTCTCCACTTTCCTGAATCTACTCAGTGGCAACTAATGACAATGACAACTGTCAGTTTATCAGATCACTCCTGAGGGAGGCAAAGCACCCAGGACAGTTACCTGTTGATGGGAGTGGCCTGGGCAAGCAGTGATCCTGCTGCTCTGCAGGAGAAAGGTGAGGCGGTCAGCTCCCTGAAAGATTTAAAGTCTGGGAAGCCCTATGTAGGGTCACTATGAATCACAGTGGACCCAATGGCAGTAAGTTTTTAAGAAATGCTAGCGCGGTGACTAGGTGACTGGGGGGCTATTCTGGATAGTTGGAGGGATCAAGTATTGAAGGGCGAGAGGAATAGAGAAATGAGGACGATTTGCTGTGAAGACTGCCCTTGATGAGGTCCAGCTAAGGATAAGGAGTTGGCAGTGTGGGCAGCAGGCACGTTAGTAATTCCTTCTCCCCAGCCTCTGGAAATCTACAGTTCCCACAATGCCCTGTTCCCTGGGGGATGGGCACAGTCATGCTTAGAAAGCTCCTAGCCTCGAAGACATCAAAATTGCTCTCTTCTGAGTATGGCTCCTGCCCCTTCTGTACCCCAGAGCTCAAGAATGGGTCTCAGTCCACCAGTTTGCCATGAGCTCATGCTTCCTGCTGTGAAGCGCCCGGGGTGGCACCCTCAGGCCCAGGGAGCTGAGATGGAATGTTGTGACCTCAGGACTCAGATAATTTCCTTTTTCTTTGTGTTTTTGCCCCAGGCAGGCCTTTAAGAAGCAGGAATATGAGAAAGAGCTTCCCCTCCTCACTAGCATCCTCTTCCTTCTGGAAGGCCCTGCTGACTGAAGCCCATAGAGCCAAAATCAAAAGTCCGAATTCTGTTGGGTCACTTGCATTTCACAACAGCTGGCCCCATCTGTGCCAGAGAAGAACTGTGCTCCATAAAGTTTTCAAGGCTGCTCCCATTTTGAGTTAGATGGCCAGGTCTTTCGCACCTCTGAGAGACTTTGATCTGTTAGTCTTACCACTAGTCATCAAGCGCGTCATTGTCTGTACCACCCAAAACCTTGAACCATGAGACAACTCATCATTTCCTTTTCCCCTTTCTTAGCTATCTGGTGCCACTATAATAGGTATGCCACAGTGAGAGCCTCCACGAGCAGACCTTTATTCCTCGTGGTTTAGGCGGAGAGATGTCGGGACTCCGAGCATGGGCTCTTGGGGAATGCTTGCTTGATTGGCACTGGAGGAAGGTCCAGAGAGCTTCAACTTCTGCTTCCATGGTTCTTGGAGAGCTTCGCGTGTTTTAGCATTTTCTGACCCCACCTCCACCTCTCCCCACTTGTTTCATCTCTTTTTATATCTCAAGAGTTGCAAAATATAGCTTACACCAGCCCTGCCTTACTAATATAACAAAGGCAACCTATTCCCAAATGGGATTAATCCCTAGGCATAGTGGTTAGGATGCTCAACACATATTTCGGGGGAGCATAATGCAGCCCTCAGGAGCCCTGGTGGCATTAGTGGGTGACATGTTGCTCTGCTACCTGCAAAGCCAGCAGCTGGAGCCCTCCAGCTGCTCCTTGGGAGAAAGATGAGATTCTCGGCTCCTGTACAGATTTACAGCCTTGGAAACCAACAAAAGCAGTTTCCCTCTGTCTTACATGGCCACTGTGAGTCAGAATTGACTTCAGGGCAATGAGTTTTATGTTTCTAATTCAAAGCCTAAGAGTCCGTTACTGGATTCTTGTGATCTCTCCACCCAGTCCCATGTGACTCCCAGACAGCGCTCTTCTCTGGAAACTAACTTGAAGAGAAATGGGAATGCAATAAACCATTGAGCTGTGCTGGACCCAAGCTTTGAGGCCTGCACTCTCTTCCCAAACGTGGCCTGGGTCATCGGACATTCTGGGAACCTTATCAAGCCCCATCAGCCAGTCCTTTAGGCTGTAGCCTAATCGGGGTCAGGACATTGGGGGAATGGGCTGTGAATGAGGTCCAATAAAAAGAGTTACAGGGCTTGGGGTCTGAAGACCAGGTCTGTAGTCTTGGCTTGTCCCAGCTATGTGACCTGAAGCAACTCTTTTGACCACACTGGTATTGGATAACTTTTCTGATAATTGGATATGCTAATATTTGGCTCTCAGGGCCCTGGAAGGATAAGATGAATTATTCATTTTTATGGGAATTTGAATTATGAGCTTGTCCAACCTCACATTTTACAGATGAGGAAACTGAGAGGAGCAGAAGAAAAGCAGCCCCTGGGGGAGGGAGCATTAGGACTGAGTGCGATGATATACTTATAGCTCTTTTAAAAAATGGCTTAACTATCTAAGCGTTTGATATGTGAATACTCTATTAAGAAAACTGAGGCGGGGAAAAGAAAGAAAGAAACAAACAAACCAACCAGACTTGATCAATGGTGACCATGGGTGAAGGAAGAAGAGAGCTTGCTTAGGGGGCATTGAGTTTATGTTAATGGTGGCGAAATAATTTGGAAATAATGGTCATACAACACAAAGGGTATATAATCAGTGGCACTGAATTATACACGTATAAGTTGTTGAATTTGAGAATATTTTATGGTGTCTATTTTTTCCACAAATAAAAAAATTATTTACAAATAACAGTGAATACAAGGAAGTAGAAGATGTTTTCAATCTGATTGTGGTCATGATTGTACAACTCTTCTGGATATGGTTTAACTAATGAAGTGTATGATATGTGGATGAAGTGCCAAGAAAACTGTGAAAGAAAGAAAGACAAGCAGCCTGCGTAAATTCAGATTGCCCATCGGTGGCCAAGCTCAGACTGGAGTTGACTAAAGTCTCAGATACTTTGGTGGTACTGTGTGGAGGAGAGCAGCACAGCGGGATGTAGAAACAAGGAAAGGGAGGTGAGATGTGGGTTCAAGTCCTATCAGTGTTTGCATCTGCCCACCCCCTTTCCGTGAGCCTCAATTTATTCATCGTAAGTTAGATTGATATTGCTTCCTGTCCTGAGGGACTCCTGGTGCATCAACATTGACCTGCTAACTGCAAGGTCAGCAGTTCAAATGCACCAACTACTCTGAGGGAGAAAAATGAAGCAATCTACTCCCATAAAGATTTATAACCTTGAAAATTCTATATAGGGTCGCTATGAGTTGGAATCGACTCAGTGGCGGGGAGGGAGGTATTTTTGGTTACTGGAGACCATTGAGGGGTCACAAATGGTTTGTTGTCAGCTACTGGCTAAAAGGTTGGGGGTTCACAACCACCCAGTGGCACTGCAGGAATAGGCCTAGAGATCAATTTCCATAGATTGTAGTCCAGACAATGCTGTCCTACAGTGAAGCCCAAAGGGATCCCTTGAGTTGGGACCCACTCACAGCAGCAGAGGATTGGAACCCATCGCCCTGGAGTCCCAGCACAATGCTGGCCCGCTGAGAGTAGTGCAGAGCCTGGAGTCTGGAGTTGAAGTGTGGCATGAACTCGCGCATGATAGAAAACTGCAATTATTGAACTTCTCCTTTGAAAAATGGCAATGGTAATATCTACCTCATAAGACTGTGGTCGGATTATAAAAATATCATCCGTGCATGCTTTGAACAAGTCAACCGAGCTGCACAGACCTCATAACAGTGAATGGCCGGTCATCAAATGTGATAATGTACATGGGAGTTCTTTGCAAAGCATGTTGTGGAAACCAGTTGCTGTGCTATTTTGGAGAGCGCCAGGCTTTGATGAACGTTAGCAGCATTCCAAAGACAGAAGTGTACAGGGGTTCCTCATACCTGATATAGTTAAAGTTTATTGTGCCAACCTGGCCGATAAACACATGTGGGATTAATTTAAGGGCAGAGAGATTAATGGCTCGGTGAGCCTCACCTTTCCAGTGCTCGGGTCTCTTGCTTTGTGATGATCGGACCAGGGTGCAGCTGCCTAAGCCAGTTCCCTGCTTCAAGTGGCAAGGCTCACTTCCTGCAAGACGTCCCCAAAGAGAAGCTTCATGGACCTACCTCGATGCAGCCCTGATTGCTGGAGCAGCCGTGTGGAGACTCCTGCCAACGCTTAGATGCTTACATGTTCACTGATTCGACTTTCTTCCTGAAGTTGGCATCATAGTGTGTGTTTTGTGTAATGAAGGAGGACTTTGTGGATTGGTGTCAGACAAATGGGTTAATGTTGGTCTTGTGGATTTGGGCAGCACTGGGTTGGGATGTTTTCTTGATGTGCACTTAACCTTTATATAAAACTCTCTCTTAAACCTATGAGTTTCTATGGGTTTGTTTCTCTAAAGTACCCAGACTAATGCAATACCTATGCTTGGATTTGATTTCTGTGCATCTGTGAGGTTGTAGGATTTTCCTAACCCTTCATTCTCCCAACTTCTTTGAGCACTATTTACCCTATGTTATCCTGTCTTCCCTCCTCAGGAGAACTGGCCTCCTCTTCACCTCTGAATGGCTTTGGAGTTCCTGCCCCCCAACCCCCAGCTGAGTTCCAGGGACCAGATTCGTAACTTCAGGTCCCAGAGCCCAGCAGTGAGTGGAGAAGCCAGGTGCTGGCTGGCCCTGACAGCAGGGCACTCCTGGCTGGTTGACACATTTGGTCTGCTCACCTTTTGTCATAGGTGCTGGGTGTAAAGGTGAAACTGAGGTTCAGGGAGACAGACAGGATAAGGGAGAGCAGAAACAAAAATAGCTTTACTGGGGGAGCTCCCAGATGAGGTTCTGTGACCTAGGCCAACAGATCATGGAAGTCTTGCACAGTAGCCAGGGACTCAAGGTTTTTAAAGGGTGGTGAGGAATATATGGCAATTTTGGCAATTAGCATATGGGGTCTGGAAATTCCAAGAATTGCTTGTCAACTCCGTGCTGCTTTCTTCAAACCTGGAACATCTGTTTTCACTGGTATCTTATCTGATGCCGTCTGCTGGTGAATCCTGGGGACGTGCAGGGAAGCACATGCAGGGCCCTGACCTGCTTCTGCTTAGTCCAAACATTCCAGCCTTTGTAGTGATAAAGGGGCATCAATATCTGATCTGACTACTTCCTGCCAATATGGGGCACCAGGGAGAGGGTTATGGGCGGGAGAGGGTTATAGACCAGCATTAGAATGTAGGGAGCTGTAAGGATGTAACAAGACTTGGTTAGCAGTTAGATTGGGTGTCTTTCATTCGCTCTTGAAGGAACTTAAAAGGACAAGGAGTTAAAAGTAACAGCAAGCAAATTATTACCAGGGGTCCTACCCAGAGGCATGACCCAGGACATAATGGGGTTTGGAATTAGTAGGTGGTTACTGTGTTGCCCCCGTGATGACTTTTGATTTCTTTGGCCATGGTGTTTAACACTTTAACATTTTCCTCGACCCCTCCTGACTAATATAATAACAACACTTCTTCCTGGAAACATGCATGTACTTTCTTTTTCAGTTGTTAACAGATCTAATGCATGGCGGTTCTGAAGGGTTACCTGTTCCAGGGATGTAAGCTGTCACTTTAAGGAGGTGAGAGACTCTGAGGTGGAGTTCATGACCAGCTGTGGTTGTTTTGTTAAAGTTTTGTGTTTGGAACATGCTGCACTCTAATGTTCTACTAGAAATGTTTGTTGCTGCCAGGGAGGAGGTAAAACTAAGGTTTACTAGGACAGGTAGGAATACAGGTATGCTTTGCCTTAATAGCCCCAATTTATTATCATGATAACAGCGCTCTTGAGCTTGTTGCTGCAGGGAGGCTAGAGACTGGGATGGATGAGGAATGCTACTCTTCTCGACCTTTGGGTGGGAAAAACTATGCTGTTCAGCTGAAGTTGGTGGTTGGAGGGCTTTTATGACCCGGCTTCTATCTAAAGCAGACCCTGAGTGGTGGGGGTGAGGCATAGGTCTAAAAAGATAGCCGAGGAACGAGATAACTGTGCTTTTGAGGGAGAGAGAAATTAAGGAGTTGGGAATTACTGTGTGTATGGGGAAAACAGTTTAGTTAATGAGGCACAGGTCCTGGACCAAGCAATAAGTACTTTTTGGTTTCTTTACTTGAAGCAACGCGGTCAGGTGAAAGAAGGGAAAGGAGCAGAGGTGCTATGAGACCAGAAGTAAGGTGTAAGGAGGCCCTTAACTTGTTTAAAGTATCTCTTCCTAACAGAGGGACCGTGTACAAAGGGATTAAAAGGGAGGAATGAGTAAAGGACCAGTACAGCGGGGCAGGTAGACTTGCCATCACTGTCCATGACTGAGATTGAGGAAGGACTGCTTAGCCCTGAAAATGAGGGTCGCTCAGAAAAGGCAGCTTCTGTGTAAGAAGGAAATATGCTCACCTGATACCTTGAGCAATACCCTGGGCTTGGCGAGGGTGATGGGGTCCAATCAGGGTCTCCTCAGCCTTTGGCCAATCCCAGTAGGGCCAATGGTGGGTCAGGAATTGGAAGGACAGTCTCCCTGCGAGGAGACGCAAAGGCCTGTCGCTTTTCAAAGGACAGTCAGACTTCTAGTGTCCCCTTGGACTGCACGCTGGACAGGGTTTGGTTGGAGCTGTAGGTCTGGGGGCACTTTTGAAACTATTATCCTTCTCCGCACTTGAAGCAGACGCCAGGTGACGGTTGTTGTTCCCATACAATCTTTGCGCCACGCTGCCCCTCTGGGGCCTCGGGGGATCTCTGGCTGCAGGGCTGCTACTAAGGTTTGGGTTTGAAAATTTACTTTCTGCCAGAACCAGGCTTAACGGGTTTGACTCTGCCTGCTTCTCACGGCTGTTAAACACCTTGAATACCATATTCACTAAATCTCGGACCGGGGTTTGAGGGCCTTTCAGGTTAAAGCATTAGTTAAGCGGCTTAAAAGGGCAGCTGGACTTTTGTCAGGCTTTTGAGTGATCTTAAGTTTATTAAAATTGATTCCTATATGGGAAATGGCCTGAAGCCCAGCCAGGACACACTGAAGCATTTTTATCACAGTGGGCACGTCTGTCCCTACCTGCTTGATTGTTAATTTGATAACTCTAACCAGGTTTTTCTCTGGGAACCGCTTAGATCAAGATTGGTTAAATGAACCCGGTCGGAGTGCTGTTAAGAAAAATGCATCCCCTATTATTTGCAATTAGGGTAGAGGAAAGGATGACAAAACTATCTTGCCAGCACAAATTACAAGCTTGTGTATGGGTTGTGATAAAAATTGTATGAGCCCTTAATAAAATGATTAAAAAATTATAAGCTTGAGTTAAATATCAAAACTCCTTAATAAAAGTGGTGGGATCATTAGAAAGGAGCCTAAATGCTTTTCAATCTGAGATAAATCCGAGAGAGAAAGGAACATGAATCGGGCCACTCTCTCTGTCCCGGCCACTTTCTGGATCAGACAGAGCAGAGGGGGGTGAATTCTGTGATTGCCGTGTGCTTGCTAACTGACAAGGTGAGTGCAGACTCAGGTTCTTCCAGCCAGGCAGGTAGATCGGGTGAAGAGGATGTGGGGGGATCCGGGTGGCCAGAATAGGGAGAGCGATGAGTAGGAGGGGAGACAAGGTGTTCAGACAGGCCTAAAACGGTAGACACCAGAGGGGGATTCAGAATCAGGAAGAGAGGAGGAATTTTCTTTAGTCTATAGGACTTGGGAGGGGAGCAGGAAATACAGAGAAAGGGATGGGAGTGCAGAGAAAAGGTGCCCTGGACGTACAGAACCTCAGACTATTTGTGAGTTCACTGGCAGAAATTGTCGCGCTTTCAGAGGATATAGGACATTGAAATCAAAAGTGCGGCAGGCAATGCGCTACTTCCCTATCTGGGAGAGGTCTATCAGAGACTGTGGGTGTTGGCTCAGAGGAGGATGAGCAGGGAGGGAGCCCAGAAGGGGAGAGATAGAGATAGAGAGAAAGAGAGAGACTGACTCCAGGGAGTCTGAAAGGTCTGCTTCGGGGAGGGGAGGGGTGTCGGGGGTACAGTCTCCTCAGCCTTGGGGAGTTGAGGGGATAGTGGAGGGAGGTGATGGTGAGGGGTACCCAGAATATGGAGGAGGCCTTACTGGGAGTGCAGACAAGAAGTCAGGGGGTTTGGAGAAAGATGAGAAGGGAGTAAGTACTGTCAGAGGCCTGATTAAGAAAGTGTTTATCTAAGAGAATTTGAGCAGGGTGACAGGTAGTAGAGAGGGACGGGAGCAAAGAAAGAAAAAGGCGTGAACTTATGGGACTTCTGACCACTTGTGAGTTTGCTGACAAAAATTGTTGAGGTCATGGAGGATGTTAAAATCGAGAGGTCCATTTTCTGGCTAGCATGACTCATTGTCCGATTGGTATTGAGGCCAAACCTGGTTATAGAAAAAGACCAGGCATTTAAGGCAGCGATCAAGAGCTAAACTCAATTCTGTAAGGTTGGCCAGTAGGCACCCCAAAGGACTGTTCTTAGTGGGCTAGGACAGAAGACTTCCCATTGTGTCTCAATCTTTAGGGGGACGGACAGAAGGGAAGGGCGTCCCCTGGTTCCCATTCTCATCCATCAGTCAGAAAGTGATCCAGTAACCCTGAGGGTGTCCCGATCAGAGTTAGGGAATCAAGGGAGAGTCCTGGATTCCCGGCACAGGAAGGTTCCCTGACACCGATCTGCGGCTTTGTCCAGCAGACAGGGACCTTGGATCAGAGCGAGACACAATGGAAGCCGAGGAGGAGGAGGAGGAGGAGGAGGAGGAGTGGGGCCTGGTTTTATGGCCAGTAAAATGGAGGTTGGTCAGGCCTTTGTTCAGAGTGAGAGGAAGGAGAAGCAGAACAGTTTAGAGAAAGCACTGCAGAGCTGCAAATACAAAACACACAAACAGGTAGAAAAGGCTCAGACACACCCTCTGCATTCCAGTCCAGGCAGAAGGTACAGTGACTGGTTGGCCTAATGCTAGGAGTCTTGTTATCTGCAGGAATCCAAGGAGATAAACACAAAAGGCTGGAGGCCACATGAAAGAAGATAGACACAGAGAAAAGATGGATATGAGAAACTGACCTTATCGTTGCACCCCTTTCATGGAAAGGCAGTTATTTCCAGCTCCTCTTAGTACTAGAGTAGCAGAATAAACCCTGCAGCGGCACCCTGGAAAAACAGGGACCCTAAGTTCCCATATGAGTTTGCTGGTCTTCAATGTCCAGAAAGACAAACAAGACAGAATGAACACACACAGAGAGATACCGACTAGAAGTTGCTCATTCAGACAGGATCCAGAGGCTTGATAGGAAAGGAGGGGTGGGCTACGTCCCAGCTGAAGCAGGGCTGGGACCGCAGAGAGCCCTTGTCCATACTTCTCCTGGGTTTGGGGCACCAAGTGTAAAGGTGAAGCTGAGGTACAGGGAGATGTACAGACGTAACTGACAGGACAAGGGAGAGCAGAAACAGAAATAGCTTGATTAGGAGGAGCTCCTGGATGAGGTTCCGTGACCTAGGCCAGCAGGTCAGGGAAATCGTGCTCAGCAGCCGGGGCTCGGGGCTCGGGTTTTTAACGGGTGGTGAGGAATATATGGCAATTATGGAAATGAGCATATGGGATCTGGAAACTCTGAGAATTGCTTGTCAACTCCATGCTACTTTCTTCAAACCTGGAACATCTTATCTGATGTTTCACAGGTTATCTTATCTGATTCCGGCTGCTGCTGAAATCCAGGACCTCGACCTGCTTCAGCTTAGTCCAAACACTGGGGATGTGCCCTGGCCTGGGCAGAGTGGGAGAAACTTCCTATATTTTGCTCTGAAGGTTCGAGTGTGACTTAAGTGAAGTCCTGGAGCAGTTGATGCAGAGGGACACACACGGTAGTGTCCCTCTGATCCGTGCGCTAGGCTGGACTGAAGAGCTGCTCACCAGAAGATGAAAGGCCACCGGTGGTCCATAGAATGGCTGTGAGCTGAGTGCCAGCCTGGCCTGGATGGCTCAGATGGGCAGGATGTAGAATTGATGTAGCCAGGGCCACCTTGCGACTCCAGACTACCTTTGACGATGGAGCCTCAAATCTTGGTTAGATCACCTCTCATGTGTATTGCCTGCTGCTTTGGGCCTGGCACACCCACTAGCTCCTTTTTGTATAGGCGGCTTACAACTGTCCTGCCAGGTAGGGGCTGTAGAGCCAGAAGGTCAAAGAGGCTGGGAAACTGTTACACAGCGCGCAGGCAACGGGAGCTTGGCTGTAAACCCAAGCCTGGCCGGTGCCAAAATGCAGGGATTTAATTATTTGGCTGTATTGATGCAGAGAGCTGGGAATGAGTGGAGCCAGAGAAGATAGAGAACAGGGTTAGTGGTCTCCTGGGTCACATCCCTGCTGCTGGGGACAGAGCACAGCAGGCCAGCATGGCTCGCTTGGACTGTCCCGTAGGCAAAGGCAGGAACATTTAGAACGGACCTTTTTCAGGCGTGAGGGGGCAAAGAGGAAGTGTCTGTATCTGCAATTATATTGTTTGTATTCTTCTTAAGACCTTTCCAGAACCCGACTCCCCTGGAAGGCAGAGGGGGGCAGGGGCGGTCAGGCAAGCTAATGGGAGATTGCCTCTCTCTGTCAGACCAGCTTGCTTCTCGTGGCCTATTTGGGAAGAAGCTTGTAGCAATGTGTCTCTTGTTGTTACATGTCAGTTTGCCTGGGACAGTCCTGGGTTCCCTATTTGCCTGAGGCAGCATTTTAACACTCTCAACAGTGTCCTGGTTTGTATCAGAAAGTGCTTTGGTTGCTCTATTTATAACACTCAGCCCACACCTCAACTTTGATTTCAAGTCTCTCTTGACGGTGTTTAATTATATCTTTTCATTACTGACTGGCTTTCACAGCCACAAGCCGCCTGGGTAAGCTGCTCCTTGTGGCATCTCCAGGGCCTGGCACATTGTGCTTTTCAACAGAGGTCTACTGGGATGCAGGAAGCCAGCCTGAGAAGAGCAGAGGGCCGCGAGGCAGGGGCTAGAGAGCAGCTGTCAGGCCTGGACTTCGCTACTGAATTAAGTGTGTCCAGGTGTGGAGGGTTTAGGGGAGGAAGATCATGGGCTGGCCAAGAGGTGGGGTTAGCTATTAGAGTGTCTGTACAAATGACCACAACACTTGTAGTCCAAACAAACACAAAAAAACCACACAAATGAAATGTGTTTGCTCACAGTTCTGGAGACTAGAAGTCCAAAATCAAGATGTTGACAGGGTCATGCTCCCTCTTGCCTCTTGCTAGCATGTGGTGTCTGTCAGCAATTCTTGGCCAGTGACAGCAGCATGTCTCTGCCTCTATCTTCCCCTTGCCTTTTCTTTGTGAGTGTCTTTCTATGTCTCCTCCTTTCCTGATGAGGACTAGCCAGTAGAGTTAGAGTTCTTCATTCCGATCCAGTATGACCTCATCTTCACTTAATGACATCTACAAAGGCCTTGGTCCCAAATAAGTTCACTTTGTGATGTTCTGGGTGGACATGAATTTGGGGAGAGACATTATTTTACGGGGCTCCGCAGAAGAGGTGGGGTGTCTTTGGGGAGCCGTCGAGCCTCACGATCAGCCCTGGGCCACGAAAGGAGCTCTGAATGAGAATCTGAGAAGCCTGTTGCAGTGAGAACAGTTGACTGCTCCCTTTGCGTCTTTGCATCTCACCTCTGCCTCCCATCTGCCCAGGGGGATGCTGGCCACTGCCCTGGCCGGCCCACCCTGCAGGATCAGTGTGAGAATCAAAATGCTGGCCTGGAAACCTCTTTGCAGATTGTGACATGATGTCAGGTTCAGGAAGATGTGAAATGAATCATCTAAGGAGCCCTGGTGGCTCAGTGGTTAAGCATTCAAACTGCTGACAGAATTTGGTGGCTCGAATCTGCGTGAGAAAGATGTGACCATCTACGTCCGTAGTTATTTCCCCCTCTCGGGCAGTTCTGGAGCCCAAGGGGCACCATCTGGTAAGCACTGGATTGGTACCAAAGTTGGTGGTTCAAACCTACCAGCTGCTGCACTGAAGAAAGATGAGACTTTCTCCTCCCATATTTAGGGTTCTGTGTATTCCTGGAGAGCCCTGTCTGGGGTTCTTTTGAGTCAAAAGCAACTAAATGGCAATAGTTTGATTGGTTAGGTTTCGTTGGTTTGTTTTTGGTCTGAATCACGTGTGCATTTCAGAAGAGGTCAACGTCACCTTGCTCATTACTGCTTGTCACCCTGACCACCCCTTTCTCCTTGCTAGGACCACTGCTTTTACCACGGGACAGTGAGGAAGGCGGAAGCATCCAGCGTCACGCTCAGCTCCTGCCGCGGGATTAGGTAAGAGAGCGCCGCGGAAGAGTGCCTGGCACTGCCCCCCAGAAACGTCTGGGACAAGTAGGTTGGCCGTGGGCATGAGCCTTGGGAAGGAGGCTGCAGCTTGTGCATGCACACCAGCTCTGGAAAGGGCTGGGGCTGGGAGGAACTGGGGGTGGTGGGGAGCATAGATATCCCACACATTCACAGGGGCTGAGCTTTCAGTTTATTGAGGAACTTGAGCTTGATGAGCTTGACCTTTCTCATGTCCCCTTCTCTCTTCTGTGGTGGACTCCCAGCCCCTGAAGTCCGAGAAACAGGAGAGGCAGAATATCCATTACCCAAACAGAAGGTCAATGAGATGGCTTTTGGGGTGACTGTTCATTCTTTCTCATTGCCATCGAGTCAATTCTCACCCATGTTGGTGAAGTGGTTACTCATTGGGCTGCTACCCAAAAGGCCGGTAGTTCAAAACTACAAGCCGCTCCATAGAAGCCTAGGCTTTCTACTTGTGTAAAGAGTTACAGCCTCAGAAGCCCACGGGAGCAGTTCTGCTTGGCCCTGGAGGGTCACTGTAGGTCACGACTGACTCAACGGCAGTGAGTTTTAGATGTTTCTTGATCCAGAGTACTTTGAGGGTTGACTTTGTAGTTTACCAGTTAGGTGACCTCCCCATCCCCCCATGCTCAAATGTGGATTACAAATAAGGAAGGAGCCCTGGGGGTGCAGTGGTGACGTGCTCAGTCACTAGTCAGGAAGTGAGCAGTGCAAAGCCACTGGCTGCTCTGTGAGAGAACGATGAGGCCAGCTGCTTCTGTACAGGTTTGCAGCCTGGGAAACACTAGGGGCAGGTCCACACCGCCCTGTATGGTCTGGTGGCTCTGCATCGGCATGGACTCCGTGGCAGTGGAGGGGTGTAAGGACTCCGTGTGTTGATAGACACAGCACGTTCAGGACTGTGCTGGTGCAGGGCCAGCCTCCAGACTCTGGTGTCTCGAGGTTTGGGCTGCGCGTGGGCAGCATTGGAATCCTGGGGCTTGTTCTGGATGAGGAACCTCAGGGTCCCTCCCAGACCCAGACCAAGCCGCCAGATGGTTCCAGGTGCATGCTCAAGATCCTATTGAGGATATGGACACTCCTTGAGAACATAAGTGACATCTCAAATATGTGTTTCTTGCCCCCAACTTTCCCCCACTGCCTTGCTTATATAGGATCTTGTACTGCATGCTGAATTAATTGGCATTCTTCATTGATACGCCTTCCCATTTCTCCTCCTTTTTTTTTTAAACCAGTTGTTGTCAAGTCAATTCTTGACCATTGATCACAACCCTCCATGTGTCCCAGGAGCACTGTGCTCCATAGAACTGTCAGCAGCTGGTTTTTAGAAGTAGATTACGGGGCCTACCTTCCAACGCACTTCTAGGTGGACCTGAACCACCAACGTTCCAGCGAGGAGCCAAGCAATTGACTGTTTGACCACCCAGAATGTTATCCAGTGCGCTGGAAAACCTGGCTCTCTGGGAACAATCAAACAAACTTGGTTTGTGATATCTACCAAGATGCTGGTAGAAATAGTCCTACACTGACCAATTGTCAGTAACCAACGTGACACAATGCTTGGGTAGCAAAGGAGCCGCAGATCCTCAACAAGAAGGACTGACACTGCGGCTGCAGCACTGGACTCACACACAGGAACAGCTGTGAGCATGGGGCGGGCCTGGGTGGCGTTTCGTTCTGCTGTACACACGGTCCCCAGGAGTCAGAACCGACTTGGCATCTAACAGCATCTAGTAGAGATCATGTGACATCACTCAAGGAGAAGGTGATATGCATGAGTGGTGCTGTGAAGCGACTCTATACCCTTGTCATTATCAGTGGATGGATGCATTCGGTAATTCCATTCACTCAACAAAATAACACGACGAGTCTCTGATATATAAAGGAGCTCTGGTGGCCCTGTGGGTTAGGCGTTGCACTGCTAACCACAGTGTTGGCAGTTCAAAACCACTAACTGCTTTGAGAGAGAAAGATGAGGTTGGCTTCACCCACCAATTACAGAGTGGTAATCCTATCAGCTACATTGAGTTGGAATTAAATTGCTGGCAGTGTTTTGTTTTTTAAAGTGTAGACCCAATCCTTTCTAAGGTGGAGGAAAGACACATTGAGAAGCTACTGAACCCTCAGCTTTCATGTCTGTGAAATAGCTGCCCATAATAGGGCTGGTAGAGATGATTGCTTACATGTTTTGTGAACATGACCATGCTCTGCAAACATAAGGGATTGGAAGCGAAGCCCTGCCTTGGAAGGCACTTACCCAGGCTGCAGTGGGAGGGTTTCTGATGTGGCAGGCCCCACGTGTCTGTTTATAAATTGAGCCACGTCTCTTCTGTAAAGTTTCTGTGGTGAGTCGACCGGGGGGATTAGGCAGGAAGCAGGCTTTGGCAGGAAGTGATAACAGAGTGATCCCAAATCCCTTGCTCAGATGACCTGATTGAGCCAAGTCAACTGCTCTTCCAGTGACATTTTCAGACCCAGCCACCACCACCTGCAGTCTGCGAATAAACAATGCCCGTACATTCCACCGAGAAGGAACTGGAACACACAGGTGTGACCTGCTTCTGTCCGCCTCTCCCCTGTCCCCATGGTCTGGGGAAGTGTGGACTTGGCTCGGCCTCTTGTAAATCACTCCAGCAACTGGGCTGACCAGGAGCCAGCCATGTGTTTCTCTTTTGCATGCTTTGCTCTGGGGCAGTGGGGTGGGTCCCCTGCTTACTTTCCCAGCCTTCTCACTGCACACCTTAAAAAACCAAGGATGTCTGTCGGCCGGGCTGATTTAGGAGCTGAAGGTGCCTGCCAGATGGCTCTGTTCCGACCCTGGAGAAGTAGCAGCTGCGGCAGCAGCAGTCTTGAAACCCACATACCCCCAAGTTGCCTCCCAAGCCTCGTAAGCCGATGCTGCAATGGAAAATCTCCATAGCAATTGTTCGCATGTTGGACGTGATTGGAGGAAATAGATACTGTATACAAGTGGGACCTTCAGGCTAATGATACCAATACAGAAGAATGCAGCTTGAGCCTCTCGATGGCTCCGGGCTCCCTCTTCTCTCCGCTATTTGGGCTAGTTTCACAGGATGTTGTGCGCAGAACTTACATGCACACAGGACCGCAGTGTACAAGGAAGCCCCACTCCCTTTCTCATCTCACATTCCCCCTTCCCCACAGGCAAACACCGTTACCGGTTTCTTCTGTATGTTTCTAGAAATATGCTTTGCAGAAAGAGAGAGAGAAAGAGAACATAATTATGCCACATGGTGGTTTTAATTCTTTTTCAGGCCACAGACTCCTTTGAAAATTCGGTAGAAGCTAGGAAGGCTAATCGATACTGTGGCATGCCACTTCATTGAGGAGGGCACATGTCCAGCTCCCCTGTCTGCCACCCCCACCTGCCTGAGCTTACTTACATTAAGAACTTCTTCCTCTAAATGATTACGCAATTTCTTAGGTGCACAAATAATTGTAAACTAACACAGGGTCACTGTGAATCAGAATAGACTCACCCATGACTAACAACAACAACAACGCACTGCACAGATGTAAGGAGCAATTTTTTGTGGCGTCATCTTGACAGAACTGGGTTGCAGTGTCCTTGATTAAACCTGGGGATTCTGAGAAACTCTGTGTGTGTGTGTGTGTGTGTGTGTGTGTGTGTGTGTGTGCCGAAGAGTAGAAAGAATGTTGTGCTAAAAGTCACTGCTGTAAACTTCATTCGTATCTTTTATTTTTAGAGAAAACATTTATTTGAAAAATATCGTGACATAATGATATTTTTCACACAAAATACTGAATACAGGTTTGTGATTGCACATGCAGATAGTGTTGGTACAAAATTAAAAAGTGAAAGATCTTTATCGTGTCCTCATCCTTCCAACCAGACCTTCTCTCCATCTGGACTCCCACTTGCATGTCTATGTGTGATGTGTGTGTGTGTGTGTGATGTGTGTGTGTGTGTAGGGGGTGTTACCTGATTGAAAGATGGAATTGTGTTGTGACTTTTTTTCAAATGAGATTAACTTATATATACTGTTCTGTAACCATTTTCTCACTTAATATCATGTCTTAGCTGCACGTAGATCTATCTCATTCTTTTAATAGCTTTATGGTCTATCTTATGGATGAGCATCTGTCAAGCTTGATTCTATAGAAAGTCTTTCAAAGCTATATAGTAAATCATGCATGATGATATATTTGATAGATCACCTTGGTAGTTTAGCGACTCCGTCCTTGAGAAACACAAGCTGACACCCACTGTGGTCAATCCCTGGACTCAGATTCTGCGAGGTAAAAAAGGGGACTGTGCAAGTGAGACAAAGCAGGAGAGAGAGGGAGGAAGCATGGTGGTCTGGGATGAGATTCTGCTCCACACCTCCTGGTTGTGTGAGCTCAAAGTTGTCCTCTCCTCAGCCAGGGGGTCCCTTGTCTTTGCTTTGACCAGACAGTGCCCCCATGGACTCTAGCAGCCCCTGGGGTGGGGTGAGGACTGGAGTCGGGACTCCATCCTGGAATGACAAGCTTGGATGGACAGTAGGGGACCTAGGACCTGCTCCCGGCTCTGATGGCCGGTTCCAGGAGGAGGCTCCTTTCCTTCTGCGCATACTGAATGCTGCCTGTGTGTCAGGCACTGCGTGGGTGAAGCCTTAGGAGGAAAGCATGAACAGTTAAAATCGAGATTCTAAAGTCAGACAAAGCCTGACAGTTTACTTTACCTCCCCCGATCCAGTTTTTTCACTTGTAAAATAGGAACACCAATATTAGCATGGCTGGTGGATTTCAAAGGAGCTCTGGTGGGGATGTGGGTTAGGTATTGGGCTGTTAGTCTTGAGGCCAGTGGTTCAAACCCGAGAGAAAAATGAGACCGTCTGCTCTCATGAACATGTACAGTTTGGGGAACCTTTTAGAGGTCCACTAAGTGTTGGACTCAACTTGATGGTCATGGGCTGGCTTGGATTGCCTTGGGTGGATTTAAAGTAGGTGATGAGGGAGACTCTGTTGGAGCAGGGACTTGACTTGGATCGTATGTCCTGTTATTGGCACACAGTAGGTTCTCAATAAATACTTGTTAAATAGCTACTGAATGTAAACCTTGGCACTGCACTTGAGGTATAATGCACAACCAATATCGTTGTTGTTGTTAGGTGCCGTGAGGTTGATTTTTGAGCTGCCCCATGGGGTTTTCTAGGCTGCAAGCTTCCTGAGAGCAGATGGCTGGGGTTTCTCCCATGAGCTGCTGACTGGGTCGGAACCACCATCCTTTTCGTTAGCAGTGGCTTGTTGCACTGCTCCACCAGCAGGTCCATGTGGCCACTACTGTTATTTTACAGGGTCCCTCTGATTCTTAGTAAGCATGAGCCATGGCTCATGTTTTGTTTAGTTTTCCCCGAGTCAGCCAGTGATCCCAGTGCTCATAGCAACTCTGCGGGGGGTGGGCACATGACCTGTGCTTCATGCAGGAGACAAGTACGTTAACTTACCACACAGCCGGGAAGCAGCAGAAACACCGTGTGCATCCACATGTGGATCTTCATTGTGGGAGCCTGTGCTTTACCACTGTACCCCGGGGCCCCATTGGGCATGTACCCCACCCCGCCACCCCTGCAGCGCACTGCCTGTATGCCTCTTTTCTGTCAAGTTTACTGACACCTTTTTTTATGTGGCTGCAGGTGGGTGGGAGGGAAGGAGTGTAACCGGGCAATTGCCTCCTAGAGCAGCTCTGAGGTAGGGATCCTGTATGACTTTTCCAGGGTTTAGCTCAGAATTGGCAAATTTCCACGAAGCAGTTCTTGCTTGTTTCCTTGGAGGCCAAGGCCACCGGGTGAGTCCTTCAGTCATTCAGAGGTTAACCAGGCATCACCTGCTATTGTCCTGGCTTGCCAGCTTGCTTCTGTACAATTTCACTTGTATGCCACTCATAATGATGAGGACTAGGCATGTACAATCCCGGGTTCCTGCCTGTGCCCTGGGCTGAGTTCTGCCTCTGCCAGGGCTCGTGCTTAGCAAACTAGATCAGCTGAGGCTCTGAGAAGGAGAAAGTACGGTAGGTGCTCAGTGGAGGGGAGGAATGGGTGGGTGGTGGTGATGGCGGTGGGAGTCTCAGATTCTACCACCATGCAAGCTGGGGTTCATGGTCAAGTGCTGGGGCTTGCACTCTCACGCAGGGTGTGAGATCACAGTTGGTCCAGACAGGGAATTACAAGGGGCCCTGGGAATAGGAGTGGTAGGGTGAATACAGAATTCCAGAAGGCCTTCAGTGTCCCACACTTGTGTCCATCAAATTGCAATCTACCAACTCCCTGACAATTGCAGGAACATATGAAGAGGCAAGAAGCCTGGTTACCCAGTGAGTTAAATGGTGGAATGCTAACCTAAAGGCCAGCAGTTCAAATCCACCAACTGCTTCAATGGGAAAATGATGAGGCCATATGCTTCCATAGAGATTTTCCGACTCAGAAACGATGAAGCAGTTCTGCTCTGTCTTATAAGATCGATTTCAGTTGGAATTGTTTTCATGACAATTGTTTCAAGAGGCAGGGCTGCTGCCAACCTCAGGCTCCAAGTCCCTGTCCCCGGTCGTGGCTGTGCGGTGTGGCACTTATTAACAACGTAGAACCCAAGTGTCCTGAGCGGGGCCTGGGGATGTGTGTTGTTAATGCATTCTGTAGAGTATTCTTGTAGGTTAGCTATCCCTGGGAGCTGGGATCTTAGAGGTGGCTGACCCATAGGTTTAGGACTGCCTGATTGGTTTTCTCGGGCTGTCATAACACAATATGATACCACAAATTGGGTGGGTTAGCAGTAAACCTTTATTGTCATACAGTTCTGAAGGCCGGGGATTGGAGACCAGGGCATCCGCCATGTCGAGCCCTTCCTCTGCGCCCCATCTCTCTCTGTGTGTCCACTGACGGCACCGATAGCACAGGATGTAACACGGCGGTGCCCACAGTCTTGCAGACTTTCCACCTTTGGCCCCAGATTACCTGTGAGATCTTGTTAGTAAGAAGCTTAGGTGATGTGACCGTTTTTGATCAGCCTCTAAATTAAAGGTTAACAGTTTGAACCCATCCAGTGACTCTGTGGGAAAACAAGGCCTGGAAAATTACTTCCATAAAGATTGCAGCCCTTGGTAATTTATACATCGTTGTTTTGTCATATCTTGCCCTATCCGGAGTCTCCCTTCCCCCCTTCTCTGCTGTCCCTCTCCCAGGGAAGAGGTCACATGTGGATCCTTCTAATCAGTTCCCCCTTTCCAACCCACTCACCCTCCACTCTCCCAGCATCGTCCCTCACACCCTTGGTCCTGAAGGTATCATCCACCCTGGATTCCCTGTACCTCCAACCCTCATATGCACCAGTGTACAGCCTCTGTCCTATCCAGCCCTGCAAGGTAGAATTCGGATCATGGTAGTTGCGGGGAGGAAGCATCCAGGATCCGGGGGAAAGCTGTGTTCTTCATCGATACTACCTCACACCCTAATTAACCCATCTCCTCTCCTAAACCCCTCTATGAGGGGATCTCCATTGGTCGACACTTGGGCCTTGGGTCTCCACTTAAATTACCAAGGGCATATGAGGGAGGGGGGAATGGGGAGGGAGGGGGGGGAAAAAAAGAGGACCTGATGCAAGGGGCTTAAGTGGAGAGCAAATGCCTTGAGAATGATTGGGGCAGGGAATGTATGGATGTGCTTTATACAATTGATGTATGTATATGTATGGATTGTGGTAAGAGTTGTATGAGTCCCTAATAAAATGTAAAAGAAGAAAAGAGAAAAAAATGATTAGGGCAAAGACTGTACAGATGTGCTTTATACAATTGATGTATGTATATGTATGAACTGTGAAAAGAATTATATGAGCCCCAATAAATTGTTAAAATAAAAAAAATAAATAAAAATTGAAAACATGAAAAAAAAAAAAGATCGCAGCCAAGAGAACCCTATGGAGTCATTCTCCAAAGTAACCCGGATGTCACTATCCATGAGTCAGGGACCAATGTGAGGGCAGAATGAATAACGTGATGTTCACTATTTGCTGTGCGACAGACTTGGGCCTTTTTGTCCTATTTGACCACAGAGGTTGTTTAAGTGAACCCTAATCAACTACACCCTTTGGCACTAAACTGGAACTCTCGCGACTTCACTCCGGAACTTTCCACTCGCTGGGTGTTTTCTCTAGAACCTCAGCTGGAGCACCCAGAACCATTGGCTGCTTTGTGGTCAAGCCCTGTTTCCAACCTTGCTAGCCATCAGGGGAAACTGGCATGATGGGAGGGGACTTGGTCAGCTGAGAGGAGAATATAGCGTGGAACAGGATGCCCACCTCTCTGCTCCTTTCTGTCTGAACCAGGGAGTGGATGTGACCCTTGGCTTCTGTCCCACTCCCACCCGCAGCTGCACGGCAGCAGCTTGGGCATCTGCCATGGGGCTGGACAGGGACTGCTGCGTCAGCCGGGATGAGGCAGCCGGGAAGCCGGCGGGTTCCTGGCATCCAAATGAGATTAGCCAGGGAAGGACTGCTGCTGCTGAGAGCTGGCGCTGTCTTTCCTGAGAGCAATGCAGGCCATTCCCATAGAGCAGAGCCTGGGCGGAGGGGTCCCCAGGGCCTGGAGTCGGGGTGGAAGCTAAACCCAGCCAACCTCATAAGAGCGAGGTCCTGGCACTGAGGGGGATGAAGACTGGATGAGAGATGCTTTTGCTTATGAACTTCCTAAGGGGGTGCCCGCTGAGGGTGTGGTGCCCAAAGAATGCTGCTAGGATGTATCCTCCCTCCGAGCCTTGAGTCCACTTTCTTGCCGAAGCATTCATCTTTTAGTGGACCCAAGAGGGCAGATACTTGCTCCAGGACCTCGGCTCACCCTCCCATCGATTATTTATGCTAGTGATGAATAATGAACTAGTACGTGCTTCTTGCCAAGCCCAGAGAAGTCGTCAGAATCTTTGCCTCCTACCCATCAGGGTGGTGCGACCCTGCTGCTCTAAGCAGGCCTGGTGACCTGCCTCCTTACAGATGAAAGAGCAGTTCTACTCTTTAACGTGCATGCATTAGAATCAACTTGAGGGAAAGGTTTCTTTCGTTTTGTTGGTAAACAGTAGGATGATTTATTCCCATGTTTGGATTCTAAGCAAGCTGGGAGCAGCTCCTTTGACCATCTGAAGCAGGAGTCTACCCCGACCAGCAGCAGGGGTTCAGTGAATGTTTGTGGAGAGAATGGCTGCCCTGGCCTGGCTGTGAATTCCCTGAGGGCAGTAATTGCTTCTAACACAGTCAGGGTTCAGTGAATGAATGAATAAAATGAACAACAACCACCTCGTTCCTGAGCCCTGCACGGGGATCTTAACCAGGGGGACATGCAGTCACGCATGCCTGGTTGTGCATGGCACTTCACCCAAGCGCTGCCTGATTGTCTTGGTGAAGTTGGGACTGGCAGAAATGCACCAGGCTAGCTCTGACTTCTGGGCCCAAGGTTTTAGAGTGAATCATTCCAAGAGTCCTGTTAAATTAGCAACTTATCCTTTCGCTTACGCAGATGAAGACACTGAGGCAGGGGGATTTAAGAGGTTTGTTGAGCACATGAGAGTTTCGTGCTGGAGCTAAGATAGGAATGTCGGTCTTATTGTTCCCAGACAGTCACTGTTTGTACTTGGTTGCTGTGCTGCCTGTCGAGTCTGAGTCTACGCTTTAACCAGACCAGCCACGCTTGGGTCTGGGAAGCTTTTTGTCACACAGACTCAAGCAAACTGTACACGTGTGAGCTGTTCCGGTGCACCCTGTGTAGGGTCTTTGAGTTTCTCTAGTCCAGAGGTCCCTATACCGGACTCCAGGGAGGAGCTTACCAAAAATACTAACCCATTTTCCCATGGTGTCCGAGAGCACTGTGCTCCACAAGGGTTCCAAGGACGATTTTTCCAAGGGACCTGTGCGCGTACTCCAGCTGCAAGCCCTTTGGTTCGCAGGTGTGTTCCCCGTTCCCACCGTCTGGGATGTCTGTGGTTATCTGTGTTGCTGTGTGCTGCCAAGTGGGAGTTAGACTCAGGGACAGAGTAGAACTGCCCCATAGAGACCTCTTCTTGCTGGAAGAGGACATCCTGCTTGGAAAAGGTCAGGGGACAATAGGGAGACCTTCAGGGAGATGGAGGGACCCCGCGGTTGCAACATTAAGCTCCGATACAGCAACCATAGGGAGGCTGGCACAGGGCCAGGCAGTGTTTGGTTCTGTTGTGCACAGTGGCTATGAGTCAGTGCTGCGTGCTTGCCTCTGGTGGAGAGGATCACTGAGTGAGAACCCATTTGACGGCACCTAGCCATCACAGCAGCCTTTGGGGGAACAGCTCACCAGGTCGTCTCCTGCAGAGCTGCTGAGTGGGTTTGAACTGCCAGCCAGCTGAGCACTTCACGGTGGCCTACCAGGGCTCCTTTAATGTGAAGCACCAATCATTGAAGCCTATGATGTCATTTTGCATATGGGGAGCTAAGATCCATGGAAGGGCTTTTCCCGGGCCATCATCTCTGACCAGAGATGTTCTGCTTCCCATCAACAGAGGACTGATTATGGTGAACAGAAACCTCAGCTACGTCATTGAGCCTGTCCCTGACAGCGACGAGTGGCACCTTATTTACAGATCCGAACACCTCAAGCTGCCCTCAGGGAACTGTGGTTTTCAGCATTCCTTGCCCACTGCCGGAGACCGGGTTCTTCCGTGTACAAACCAGACCAAGAAGCAGCCACGCAGGGTGAGTTTCAGGGCGCTCAGTGCAAGCGACAACCTGGGAAGAGGCTTGTCCCCTCCAAGGACTCTTACTTTGGAGCCGAGAGATTTCACAAATGAAAGAACGCAGTTAAGAAGGAAGTAATTCTTTTCTCTTCCTCTAAAGTGGTTCTCAACCTTCCTAAAGCCACTACCCTTTCATACAGTTCCTCATGTTGTGGTTACCCCCCCAACCATAAAATTATTTTCGTTGCTACTTCGTCGCTGTAATTTTGCTACTGTTATGCATTGGGCGACCCCTGTGAAAGGGTCATTTGACAAGGGTCATTTGACCCACAGGTTGAGAACCGCTGCTCTAAATGATTATGGAGTGTGAGATTCACTAGTTAATAGAATGCATGTATTTTGGAAACACCGCCACATTGAACGGGCGCAGAGGTGCTGATTTCAGAAGATGAAGGTGTGAGGAAGTGGGTATGCTGCTTCTTTGGCAATAGCCACTTAGCCACATGCACCAGCACGGTTCATTTGTTGTACTGAAAAGAGACGTGTGCGGTTTAAATCGTCTTTGGGAACTTGATTGTCAAAATGCTCCCTCAAATTATGATGGCCTTTGGTTGGCTCGAATGAGCCAGCCCTGGGCTTATTGTGTTTTGAGAACAAAGGTGTGGGTCCAGCGGTAGTAATCCAGATGCCCTCTGAAGGTCCGGAGAGGGTCGGTGGTGACGGCAGCCAGGGCTGCCCTTCGTGAGCATGTGCAAAGTGTGAAAGCAAGTCCACTGCTCACTCACGAGCGCCCGGGTTGTGGAATTGTGCTACGTTCACCATTTCTACTGTTCTGATCTCTGATATTTTTCCCTTAGATGAAAAGGGAAGATTTACACTCCACGAAGTATGTGGAACTTTACCTGGTGGCGGATTTTGCAGAGGTAAGGGGGAGGAATGGGCTTCAGCAGAAAGCGTGCTCTCTTGGTAGCTCCCGTTACAGGCTTTCAACTCCTTTCAACAAAAATGACTTTGTACGCATCCTTCTAGGGCTCCTCATTAATTTTGACCTGATATCTGATCCAGGACTCGTTCTGCCACTTTGAACGTGGGGGCTGGGTGGAAGGGCGGGTCAGAGTGCAGTTATCTGAATTAATATGTCTCACACTGGATTTGAAGACCTTTAGTTTCAGGGATTCTAGTTAGGGGCGGTTGGGGGGTGTCTATGAATTCTCTATAGAAACTTCCACATGTTGTGTTTTCACGGCAAAGACGATTGAATCTGAATTCCGTTTTCTTGCCCACATGTGGGTCCATGTTTATATTCATGTCGATGCCAAATGAGGAGCTAAAGCAGTAGTTTCTCAAAATGGGCCGCAAATGGAAGTCAGCATCAGAATTTGGAAACTTGGGGAAAATGCAAATTCTGAATCCAGGAGAGGGGTCCAACAAGCAGTGCTCGAATGAGTCCTTTGGGTGATGGCAATGCAAGGTCAAGTTTGAGAACTCTCAGCGTACAGGACTAGTGTTGCAACCTTGAATTCCATATTCTTCCAATTAGACAGCCCTTGAGGGGATTTGCATTCTAAGATTTTGTGAAGTCACCTCATCACTCATTTTTTCAGTTCACTCATGCACCAGCGGGTTCTTGGTCTTCTGTTACACTTCAAGCATGGAGCTAGAGCTCTGACTCAGACTGATGAGGCCTGACATCATAGAGTTTATAGTAGCTGCAAGAAACCATAGTCCCCAGTGTGATGACAGCATGTGACGGTGCATGTCATTTGGGGGTAGGGGGCACTAAGATTTGGGACACCAGAGGAACAGAATATGAGGCAGAGCTGTTTAAGTTGACATAAAGATTGGCTTCAGCCCCACACCCCCCAGCCCTGGATGCCCCACATTTCCCCTCCAATTCTCACTGCATGCAGCCCCTTGGCTAAGCTCACCTTCTGCCACTGTGGTGGCATGGAGAGCTGAGTCCTCTTGGGGTTCTAAGCTGGTGCCTGCTTGCCCAGGGCTCCCTTTAGGAAACAACCCACCAGCAGCCAGCCTTGTCTTGTATCCATCCAAATAAGGTCCCGTATGGACTCGAGTATAAGCAGACCCGGATATCAGCCGAGGCACCTAATTTTACCACAAAAACTGCATAAAAATGTGCAAAAAGCAGCTTATACACAACTATATATGGTAGTTACCAGCTACCTTCCCCCACCAAAAAAAAAAAAAACCAAAACAAACCCACTGCCATCCAGTCGGTTCTGACTCTTAGCAACTCGATGTGGGGCATCAAAGGCTGTAAATCTTTCTCCTGAAGTGGGTTTGAACTGCTTGCCACATGATTAGCAGCACAGTGCCTAACCGACAACACCACCAGGGATCTCATTCTAAGGGCCCTGCTTTGTCTGGGAAGAGCACTGTTGGCTAAGGGTTCCACGTGAACCAAAAGGTTGACTGCTGGAACTTGCTCAGTGCCTGTGCAGGGGGAAAGAGCTAGTGGTGTACTTCCTTGGAGACCACAACCTAGACACAGCTGGGAGACAGTTCCTCTCTGTCACACGACATTGCTATGAATCAGGAATCGTTTGCACGACACCCAACTACCTCAACCCAGTCTGCAAGCACAAGGCACCAGTCCTGGGTAGCAAGCAGTGCCCAAGCTCATGTCAGAGGCCTGCCTTGCACACTGACGGCAGGAAATAGTTCTCAGCTGACTTCCAGGACAAGGAGCAATAAGTGGGCACAGAAGTGGAGGTGAAGGGCATTCCAGAAGAGAAGAGTTTAGCATTTCAATTGATATCAGGACTGGTTTTTCCAGCAACCTTGTGCTCCCCTCTCCCCAGTTTTTTCTTTCTTTCTTCCTTTCTCCTCTCCAAAGACTGCTGGGTGGAAAGCATAGGGGAGTGGTCCAGAGAGCAAAACCCTAGCTCGCAAGCAAAGGCTCCCCAGCTTTGGGAAAAGGTCCCCCCAGCCGTGTGTCCAGCCTGTGACCCTGTGTGACATGACCACCTCTGTGAGAAGGTGGCTGGACAAAAGCTGAGTCTCTCTGGCTCTGAGACACTTTGCAGTTTCCGTTTTGTATGAAAGATGATCTGCCACAGCCTCTTGTTTCCAGCCCCCACAAGCCCATGTCAAAAGAAAGCTCCTGTGAGCCCCCCTTGGTCAGCAGAGAGCCCTACAGCTGCTGGAGTGAGGTGGGGCTCTCCACGCCTTTGGCCCAGTGGGGTCTTGGAGCAGGGCATAAGCCCACGGGGTGTGCGTCCCCAGTAGCTGGAGAAGCGAGGGCAGGCCAGAAGTTCAGCGTTCTATCTCTTGATCTCCAGGGTCATGGCAACCTACCATAAAGAACAGTGTCCACACAAGGTGTTTTCAGCCCTGTGCTGTTGCCGACAGCCCAGTGGCTCCTGGCCTGCCCTGGCTGGTGTGGAGCCCAGCACTGGAGCTCTTGCCTCCCAGGCATTGCCAGTGTGGGTCCCACCAGACACCATGCAGCCCCAGTGAACCCCCTCAGACGGGCTGGCTTATCTGGCTCTGGCACTCCTTTGCCAAAGGCGGTGAGTGATTCATTTGAGGGGTTCTAAGAGGCCAGGCTGAGCTCTGGGGCTCAGGGAAGTCTCCACACACCCTCTCCCACACACCCTCTCCCACACACCCTCAATGTCTGCCTGACAAGGAGTTAATCTCCGAGGAGGGGCATGCTGGGAAGGGAGGCTTATCTGTGATTTACAACCTGGTGCTGAGGCAGGCCAGGCTTGTCCTGGGCTCTGCCCTCAGAGCAGGGAATAGAACAGAGAGGGAAGGAGGCCCAGCGTGTTGCCTGGAGTGAGTTGTCCCAGTTGAGAAAGCTCCTCACTGCTGGCCTCCAGTGGGAGCTTCTGATTGGCTCGCAGCCTGGGGTCCCTTCCGTGCCCCTGCGTCTCCTGGGGAAAGCGAGCTCGTGGGGATGGCACCGGATACCTTAGTCTCTCTCGTGGGTTTCAGAATACCCATGCGAGAGCTCGCGTACGAGAAATGCCTTGGTCCTGCCAAAGCCTGGCATGTGATCCAAGTGAGTTTTATAAAGGTTAGAAACGGCACAAATGTGCGGGGCTGTGGCCCTGGCCCCTCAGCCTGCAGCCTGGCCCTGCTGAACTGTGTGTCAGCCGCGGGGAGAGAGTCCCCATGAGAGAAAACTTCTGACTTTTCAGAAGCCCGCTGGCAGGCGTGGCTGGCACTACTGCTGAATTAAGCCCACCTGGCCTAGATGGAGTCCCACCCAGGTTTACCAGCTTCCTGTCTCAAAGACCTGATCTTGTGCAAGCCCTCCAGCCGTCAACAGCTTTCAGCTTCCTGTAATGGGGGAGGGAGGCTTTGGCATGTAGAGGACAACTCTTAGTTCTGCCTCTAGCTACCTCACGGATAGCTAGCTGTACAGACAGCAAGCAGAAGACTTTCAGAACACCCCCAGAATGGGAGGGACTCGGAGCCTCACCTTTCTACTCCCATGCGTCAGACCAGTTGGACAAATAGTGACTACTAGCCAGATCCAGCCTACATTCTGTTTTCATAAATAAAGTTTTATTAGAACAAGCCATGTCCATTGGTTTATGTGTTGCCCAGGGCAAGGTTTCCAACATATTCGGTGCTGACTCCCCCTGTAGGTGGTCCTGGACAAACAAGACAGTATGTCCCTTAAACAATGGCCGGCATTACCGGACAGTTGTTGGAATATAAGGCTCGTCTACGAGGGAGCTTCACAAAGTTCATGGGGGAAGTTCCATTTGTTTTGTTCCCTTGTTTTATGAACTTTTTGATGCTTTTTCCTATTTTGAAGATGTGGACCTCTCACCCTGATATTACAATATTTCCTATGTGAATGGAAATGCTGGGACACTTTCTGTGAAGGGAGATCGATTTAGAAATGGGATGGGCCTATGACGAGACACTTCAGGGCTAACCCCTTGGGGGGACTGAAGTCACCGGGCTCTGCATTTAATTTAACTTGGTAGAAAGCAAGAGTGAAGGTGAGATTCTTTTCAAACTCAGGATGGTGTTTCCAGGAAGCCTAGGAAAATCCCAAAGCAGGGAGAGAATGGGGAAACTGTGTCTATCTTCCCAGGCAGGGCTGGGACACAGCCCATCTAAACAAATATCCCAGGGTGTTTTAGTTGGCTGTCCTTGTGTTTGGCCTGGATATTCTTGTAGGATGGGGCGAGGAAGGAAGCGTGAAGGGTTCTGATTGAAGTGGCCTGTGCAGTATGGATGCAACCTAAGTGGGTTCACAGATTCCCTATAACAATGGTCATCGGTGTGCGTTGACATGTCAGTTGTAACATATGTTACCTTTCCACTGTGGTGCTAATGACTGGATCGTTGTAGAGGGAAGAGATCGCAGTCCTTTGAGGCTGCATTGACCAGCATGAGACATTCAAACGGAAATGACCTTTCACTGTTACACTGCCAGTAGACCTCTTAATCAAACCTTAATCAAGTCTCAGAATTCTCACCGCAGAAGCACAAGCAGGCAAGGCCAGTTGATCTGTGTGCCATGCGAAGCTGAAGCCTCCCAGCCGTTGTCGCCAAGATCTTTGCCGGCACCCGTTGTGTCATTTCCACGCTGCCCGTTGTGGTTGTTTCTGTGCGTGTTTTCTCAACAGGGTTTCCTAGCCCATCTGAAATTGCATACTCTTTAATTACAGGATCCATCCGTTGTTGTTTCTGGTCCTCTCTCTGTTTTCATTGCAGTCCAAGATCTCTCAAAATTTGTTATCCTACCTAGTGCCAAGCACAATGCTTTGCACACAGCAGGGGTCAGCAACTCTTTGACCAGTATTGATTGTCCTGCACAATGAGATCTATACGTGACTTCCTGTGGGAGTGATGACCAAGACAAAGATCAGGGAGTCCCTCTTCTAAGCCCGGAAGGAGTTTGTGAGAGACTTAACACATTAGAAGATAAGAGAACAAAATGTACTTCAAGGGGATGAGAAAGATATTTCAATTCATGCACAATTGTTGCATGCCTACTTTGGGCTCAAACTGAGTCCTGGTGGTTTAGTGGCTAAGGGTTGAGTTGCTAACCACAAGATCAGCAGTTCAAAACCACCAGCTGCTCCACAAGAGAAAGATGAAGTTTTCTACTCCCGTAAAGAGTTACCACTTCAGAAATCCACAGGGAATAGTTCTATTCTGCCCGAGAGGATCATTAGGAGTTGGTGTTGACTTGAATGCAGTGAGTTCCTTCCATGTAGTTTACTGTGTCTCTACTGAGTGAGGAGCTGGGAATCTTGAGATGCAAGAGACCCAGGCTTTGCCCTTCCAGAGTGGAAACTGTTGCCTGGAAGATCGTTGTATAAAATGTCTGATTTCAGAAGCTAAAAGAAATGAATTATTCAAAGATGGAGCACATATGGGGCACAGGAAAGGTTGGTGGGAGAGGTTCTGGGATCTCACCAGGCTTTGCTTGTTCCCTTTAGTTTCAGAAGAACCGACTAGACCATGAAGCCACCAAACACAAACTCATAGAGATCGCCAATTATGTTGATAAGGTAAGACCAGATCTGTATTTGTGGGAGAGATGCCAGCCCCTCAGAGAGGCTACAGAACAGGAGATTGCGTGACCCCTGAGCTACTCTCCGCCAGACTAACCTCCGCAGCCAGTTTCTGAACGAGAATGAGGGATGACACGAAGGAGGCTCTGGAAGAACCTTCACAACGCTCTGGACTGTGCTGCTCTGAGGCAAGGACCTCGTCTTTGGGTTGCAAAGTTTTTGTTGGCTTTGTTAGGTAACTTGTGAGATTGAGTTGGCCTCAACCAGTCGCTTTCTATATATTTTTTTCTGATGGACTCCTTTTTTAAGATGAAATCTTATGCTAGTGGCTGATAGAGAGATGAGACCCCAGAGCGCTGGCCTTCCGACTCCTTCCCCTCACCCCTGAGGTGGCTCCTGAAGGAACTAGGACATGGTGGAGCCCATTTTTAAAAAATCATGACTTTTAAAATTCTTTACGGTCCCTTCTAGGGATAAAGTTCAAGAATGCTGGGATTCGGGAGGGAATTGAGATAGGTCAGGGGTGGGTAGGTCATCATGCTTGGTAAAGTACTGGGCCAGTGAAAAAGAGGAAGACCTTCGACAAGATGGGTGAAAACAGTGGCTGCAGGCATGGGTTCAAACGTATGACCCATTGAGAGGGTGGCACAGGACTGGCACCCTGTTTCATTCTGTTGTACCCAGGGTCAGAGCTGACTCAACAGCACCTAACAAGACCAATGGGATGGAAGAGGTCTGCCGCCGCAGAGTAAAGAAGTGGTTGAGGCCAGCCTGCATGGTCTCTATCTGTGAAACAGCTCTGAAATGATTTACTTCCTCTTAGGAAGCTGGATGATAACATTTTTCATCCAGGCTCTTGTCCAACACGCTCTTAGGAAATAGCCAAGTACTTCAGTTTTACTAGAGCAGGCTGGTTTAGGACTTGGAGATATTGGTGTTGTAGTGCAGAATGCAGACAAACAGGTAGCCTAGAATGAAAATGATCTCTTGACATCGTCAGGGTGTAGTGTAAAATAGTGGGTTTTCACATTCATGGAATTGTAAGTGTCTCTAAGGATTTGATACAATTACTGTGCAATTTCAGAGCATTTCTAGAACTCCCTGAGTCTGGGCCTGCTAGGGAGATGCCTGGATTCCAAGTCTAAAGGGGAAGTCATGTTTTCCGAGAGACGAAATGAATGGGTCTAAAGATTCTTGGGTGAAGTCTCTGAAGCTATTGGTTGGGAGACTCAGTGCTTTAGCTGGTTTTGGAAACGCAGCTCAGTGTCAAGTGACAGTCAGACACTGACATTTTCAGTAAGAAAAGACTCTTGGGACACAGTCCCTTGGGGACCTTATTCTCGCTTCTCTGTCTAGCTTTCAACTTATTCAACAACAGCATTGGTGTGACACTATAACCCAAACATTCTCAGCATCTGGGAAAACACGAAAGCTTGTTTCCCTGGTGACTGTCCAGGGGGAAAATCCTGCTGCCAGCAAAATAGCACCTATTGTTCTCGAGATCCAACAGGTGTGAGACTTGGCCGGGGTCTCCCCTTTGTGAACTTTCCAGCTGGTCTGGGTGACAGACTCAAGGATGCTGATGAAACATGGAGGGAGAAGAGAGGCACCCCTTGCATGGAGCCACCTGCCTTGCTGGGAAGCAGTCTTGGTTTTCGCTCCAGCTGCTAGTTTCTCCCCTTTAGAGCAAAGGAATCGGGAGAAAGAGGAGGGTTTCTCTTCCTGTTAAGTGTTCCAGTCTCGGAAACCCACAGGCTCAGTGCTCCCTTGCTTGTCGGGTTGCTAGGAGTCAGAATGAACTTGATGGCAGTGAGTTTGCCCCAGAAGTTTGTGGAGAGTGCAGGAGACACACCTGTTTCTCTCAGAGTTGTGATCCCGCAACTCGAGTGGAATTATTATTGAACTAAAACTGGAATGAACTACACTAATTTCATGACTCAATCAAAAATATTTTTCCTGAACTGTTTCCTAGTGAAGCAAGTTCAAGTTGGGATCTGAACCCTTTTATCTAGAACGATTGACCTGAAATGAAACAGGAACCCAACAATCGCCTGTGACATGAACTGGTTCTCTGCCTCCCTAAGTCTGGGGCCCATCTTTGACCATAACTTCTCAGAGCAAGTTGATTTGGGCTGGGGGGATCAATACCTCCGCCCTTAAATTGTGTAGTGTCATGAGTGGGCTTTGAGTTCATGTAATCTGGACCTTTATCTTGGCTCCACTAACTTCGTGCTGAGATTTTGGGCACCTTATTGAGCTTCTCTGTACCTCTGTGCTTAGCGCCCTGGAAGTGCTTGATAAACATTGGTGTTGTGCTTATTATTCTTAACTGGGCAGCAGGTGCCCATTTTGGATTAAAATAGTAGTATCTCTGTTCACGTGACCTGTTGCCATGGTTAGCATCTCACCGTAAGCTAGTCAAAGGATCCCTTGTGGTTGTAGCTTCATGCTCTATGGCTTAGCTTTAAAGAGAACCCTGTTCCTGTTTATCAGCATATGAGATGAAAGGCCCCCTGTCATAAGGCTTGACTATAGCTCGAGTCTTAACGAGCCAGGCAGTTAGATCGCACAGATAGCACTTCAGCATCTCTGGGCTGGAAAGAACCCAGATGACTGTCCAGGACCTTTGTCACTCTGATGCTTGAAACTCCCTTCTGGTATTCTTGGCCAAATCTGAATATCTCTAATGGTGGGGAAGGAACGTTTTGAGAGGAAGCATGTCCTCTCACTTGTATCTGTATACCATTGCTCCCGAAATGAATGGGAGACTCTCTGCAATAAAACATTCGCATGTATTTGGGTATACTGGTTCAATGCATACTAGTCAGCAATTTAGCAACGTCTCTTCAGTGGCATCGGTTACACTTGCCACGGTATGGCAGTGTCCTCATTATGTCTGTCTGGTTGTTCTCTTTCCATTATTCTAGCTTCCCTGCATTTTCTGCCCTTTTCATTTTTGCTTTAGGGTTGACTGGTCTCACAGAGATGCTTTTGCTCTTTTCAAGGGGTACAGTACTCATAGGTGAAACTCTATGTTATGAGCTAGTCTGTTATTGACCTGCAAGATGATCACTGGGAGTTGAGTCAGTTCAAACTTTAGAGGGTCCCTCAGGGTGATAGTCTCCGAGTTCCTCTAGCCTCTCCTGGTCCACTAAGTCTCTGCGTTGTTGTTTTTTTTAATTGTTTAAGAATTTGAGCTTTGCTCTACAATGATCTCCCATTCTACCTGGGACCACCTATTGTGCTCCTGGCTAGAATGGTCAGTCGTGGGCTCTGCTCTTTTGCAAGGACAAGTAGTGGATCAGGACCTGCTCTACTCCAGCAGTATCATGTTACCCTAACTGGTAACATCTTCAAAGACCCCATTTACCAATGAGATCACAGCCACAGATGCCAGGGCTTAAGGCACAGGTCTATCTGTAACACTCCAAGGGCCTGGAGGTTCATGGGAAAGAGAAATCTCGATCTGTGCTCCAAGCTCTGGGGCTCAAAGGAGGCTCAAGAATTCCAGGTGGTGCTGACAGATCATGTGTCTTTTCTCTCGGTGCTTTCAGTTCTACCGTACCTTCAACATCCGGATTGCCCTCGTAGGCTTGGAAGTATGGACCCATGGAAATATGTGTGAAGTTTCCGCGAATCCATATTCCACCCTCTGGTCATTTTTGAGCTGGAGACGCAAGCTATTCATCCAGAAGAAACATGACAACGCCCAGTTAATCACGTAGGTAGCCCTTGCCCTAGGTGTTGTGGTGGTGAGTGGTGCACAGCAAATCGCTAATCTCTGTCTGCAGTACAGGTGTTCAACATTGCCTTCCTCATTCCCTGAGGATAAGGATTGGTGCCTGACCATCTTGATACTGTGTTCCAGACATTCAGTGTTTGTCATACCTGTGCTCTGTGTCTAGCCTACCCTGGAAAAGGCTTTTAAAACCTAACAGATAACAAGCCCAAGAAGTGTTCACAACCTAGATGGGTAGATTAGCCTGGGGTGTGTTCAGAGGATCTGAAACCATTGAGTACGTGTTTTGAAATGGGCTGCTTTGATACAGACTTTGTGAGAGACTGGTTTTGATCTTTGTGGCTCTCTGATCTGGAACACGAGCAGCCATCCCCAACACAAGCTCAAGAAAGAGGCCTCCTTATGTCGTCCAGGAGCTCAGGGCGGAGTGTCTTAGAGAGTTCTAGTAGGAGGTTGTGCCAGAGCTCTCTGTTGGCTGCGCGGAAGACACCGGTAAGGGGTTGTATTAGATGTTCTTCTCTCTGGAGGGGGTTAGTGGAGAGAACAGCCCTTGATAGGGGCCCTAGGGGGACATGAAGTTTTCCTGAGGGCGATCATTTGCTATTTATTAGTGTTGTTGCCACGGGTATTTTGAAAGAGTTAAACAAAAGGCACATATGATATAAAATCATTTTTCTTCTGTTCCTGAAATATATTGCCAAATAGTCACAGTTTGTCTTTGTTCACCATTGAAGAGGAGCCGAGGAAAGTAGCAGGCAGAAACCTGGACGATGTGCCGTTACCTCATGTGATACATGAACCTAGGAAGAGACTTGGGGTACCAACACATTTGACATGAGCTCCCAGAAGTACATGGCGCCCTGTTTGGGGCAAGAGTAGGACCACAAAACAGGTTCATAAAAGAGCCAGTAGGGCTTCAAATAGACTTGCATGTCGGTTGCAAATGCCTTCGCAGCATGTTCTTCTAAAGGGCAGTTGCCTTGAATTCAGGAGACGTGGATTAATCACCCATTGTGTCTCATTGTATGCTAGTCTCAGTCCCCTCAAAGCACACAGACTCGACTCTCAAAGATTCCTAGATAAGAAGACAAACATGAAAACACAAGAATATCACATAATGAATGTTCACATGGATCCTTAAGTTAAATCGCATATTTGTGGCAGCCAGGAAAACACCAGTATTTTAATTATCCCGCCCTCCCAACCCTGGCTACTTACAGCTGAGAGAGGGATGTTTTCAGTAAGTGGGGTAGGAGAGGAGGTTTGTTGGCAGTTGGCAGATTAGGGTTGCAATAGAAAAACAGAAGCAGAAATATCTCATTCTTGCCCACAGCTGCACTTTGTGAGGTTCCTGATGGGACACATCTGTTTCCTTGGGTCTAGCATTATGTGGGGATGAGGCATCTCTCTCTCACACACACACGCACACACAACCGGGGACACTGGCATGGAACGTGGCAGCTGCTGGAAGTGACCATGATTCACTTCAGATTGTGAGCTGTGTGCCCCCCACCAGCTCCTCCGTCTGACCTTTTCCTGTTTCACAGGAATGGGAGGCAGGTTTGCCGGCCCTTCCCATTTCCTGCCAGGCTTTGGGAACACTCGCGAGAAAATGGCTCTTTCCCCCTCTCTCTGCTTCCCTGCAAGAGTGTGGAGGCGGTGAGCGGTGTGGTGATCTGGATGTTGTCAAGGTCACCTGGGTGGCAGGGTCTCCTCACGTGGGAATGTTCTGGAAGGCCTGTAGGACTGAGGAGCACCAGCTGCCCACTTGCTCTGAGGCACAAAGAACAGCCCTGTCAGCCTCCAGTAGGGTCACTCCCTCTCCTCTCCCCTCCTTCCGCAGGGGCGTGCCCTTCCACGGCACCACCATCGGGCTGGCCCCGCTCCTGGCCATGTGCTCTGTGTACCAGTCGGGAGGTATCAACATGGTGAGTCTCAGCCAGCATGCTACTGTGGCACAAGGTGACAAAATGCCCTCACAAGGCAGATCATCTTGCATAAAGCCAGTCAATACTTATTAATACGGGGGGGGGGGGGGTAAAAATCTTGGACACAAAGCCAGCCAGTTTCTTGAAATGGAACCATTAAGAGTCTAAGGGCTGCCATTCCCCAGGAGAGAGTTTTCATTCATTATAGTTTATCCTCGATTTTCAAGCTCAGATAAGCACCCTGAAGCCATTAGATGAAGACATCGATAAATCTCTCCTATGTACCAAACCAGAGGCTGGGGAATCGCAGGATAATAGAGATGACAGTGTTTTTGTTTCAAATATTAAAGTCATGCTTAGGAGTTACTGTCTTCTTCTGAGATTCCCTCTGCCTTGAGGGGATGCTATGAGTCTTCATTTCTAGCCTATAAGTCACTGTCAAGGTGGCCTGGTTTCCATCTGTTGGTCCATCCCTCCACCTAGCTAGTGTTTACTATCAAATGAGTAGTTAGTGACAAGTGTAGCTTAGGCGTCGCAAGCACAGGTTCAAGAGTCAGAATCCAGTAGATTCTGATAGCAAATATGGTTTGGGGGCAAGTGAATGTATTTCCTCCATTGTAAAATAGAAACAGGAATTTAACAATTTATCATTTGAGGGTTAGAATGAGAATTATCATGTAAGAAACACATCAAGGTGTTTAGGAAATCTATTCTTGCTGCTTCCATTCTATGCTGCTCTGTTCTACCTTTTTCTTCCTCCAATTTCTGAACTTTTGTTTGTTTTTGTTAAGCACCAGGCACCGTGCTAGGTGCTGGGCCTGGCCTGCATCTTCTATCACAGGCTCTCTGAGAAAGCCCTGGGCCAGAAGCATTGGCTGTTTGGCTTGTGTGGTATTTCCAGGGCCCGCTCTCTTATATCCTGAAGAGCTCCATGTTAAGAAGAAGAGAGGGACAATCACACTCCATCATGCATTCAGAACATATTCATCGATTAGGGACTCTGTGGGTGGGTTAGATGTGTCTCCAGCCTCCAGGAACTCAGGCCTTTGGCTTCCTAATTAACACTCCTGGTGGATTAGATCCTCCTGCGCACAGCTGGTGTGGAATGCCTCCTTGCTGGGCCTCCCATGGAGCCTGTGGCCCGCAGCAGTGCTTGGAGAAGGAACCAGCCAGGAGGTGGATGGTGGGGGTCACTCCCTTGTCATGCACTTTCTCTCTGAGCAGGACCACTCTGAGAATGCCATTGGCGTGGCTTCCACCGTGGCCCATGAGATGGGCCACAACTTTGGCATGAGCCACGACACTGAGGAGTGCTGCTCGACCAGCGCAGCCGATGGTGGTTGCATCATGGCCGCTGCCACCGGGTGAGTCAAGCCGAAGACGCCCAGAGGATGGGGACGGGCGGATGGGCAGGCCGGCAGACGGGCGGATGGGCGCAGTCTAACCAATATGACTCAGGGTTCCTCCCAGCTGGAGTCACTCGTATTCTTTTGATGGGGCCTTGGGAACGAAATGTGGTTTTTACAACAAAGAAATTGGATGAGGACTGAGGAGTCAGGTGTGAGGACCAGGCACTGGGCCCTTAAGATATTTTATTTCGGTCTAAAAACCTTTGGCTGTAAAATTAGCTTGAATGCATGTAAAATTAGCTTATTTTCTTATATTTTTTCATAAATATTTAATGAGGACCCTTAACATTTTTTACAGGAAAAATATTGATAAAAAAGCATGTCCACTCCACGTTTTCTACATGTTCAGTTTAACGAGCGTGGGCACCTTCTTTGCACTGTCTCGCCCTTCCAGCTCTCCCATATTTCAGCCCCGTCACTTTGCCTTTCTGCCCCCTAGATGCCTCCTGGGTTTCGGAGTCACTGCTGCCCATTTGATCTCAGGTGCCCTCAAAGGGGCAGGGTTGACAGCCCCTTTGATGACTTGCTGTCCAGATTCCTAATGAATTCCAAATCCCACTGCTCCCAGGAGGCAAACATTCCTTGCTAGTTGAGATAAAGGGTTGTTTAGTTCACAGATGACTTCAAAGCTGAAGGATTAGCTCTGGGTTACCTCAGTCTCAATGGTTCCAGTAAGTCTAGTTTCTGTTAGAAGCTCTGGTCCACTGCTCTCCTCCTTTTTTTAAAAAAAAATCAAGATCCATCTATTGGACCAGATGAGGCATCTTTTTGATAACAGCCACCTTGATGCTGATGGAGCCCAGACTTGGTGGGAAGCCTGATGGGCCTCCAGAACAAAGAGAAGGGAGGAGGGCATCCTTACACCCCCACACTGCCTTCGTCCTGAGGAAGGACAAGGCAGATGCATCATCTCTTCTATGACCATGAGGAATTTTTTAAAACCAGAATATTGAAAGACAAATTCTGGCCTTTGTTCTAAAGACTTATATCCTCGTACAGAGTACTCGGTTCTTCAAGATTTGAGGGGGAGATTTCCCGGGGGGAGTGTATGTTCTCCCTACCCCAAACCCTTCTTAACTGACTGCCACTGAGTCAGGTCTGACTCACGGCCACCTTATAGGACAGGGTAGACCCATCCCAGTGAGCTTCCACTGTTTGGGGGAGTAGAGAGCCCTGTCTGTCTCCCATGGAGCAGCTGGTGGTTTAAACGACTGAGCGCAGCCCAGCTCATAATGACTACACCACCACGGTTTGTTAAAGCCTGCCAATGGCTTTTAGAGAATGCATTTCCCCGTCTCCAAGAGGAAGTGCAGCTTTATTGGAAACCCAGTGCTTTTCCATCCCTTCTTGTCCGGGACACACCAAGAATGACGTTATCCACGCAAGCTCCATGGGCCATTTCTGTACCAACACATAGTTAATCTGAGCTTGTGGTGACTCCGAGCTCACCCCTTTTACTTCCAATCCAAAAATATATCTGAAGACAAATGATTGAGTGTTCTCTTAATTACAATTTCAATTGGTTTCTAATGTAAGTAATTTAGGGGTCAGGTCACCAGCCTGTGACTTTGGCTTTTTGTCTTGGTGCTGTCTCCTATGAAAATGGCCACCTAATAGCACCTTCAGGAAAGATTCAAGCTGATTTGAGAACAAGTATTTTATTCATTAGTTTAAGCCTTAAGAGACCTTTTGAAATACACTTGTAACACTTTTCTTATTGCAGTTTTTTCATACAAAGAGTAGAATTGGCTACTTTTAATCCTCAAATATTGCTCCTCCATGCAGAGTGAGGGGGCAGGAAGCATCTAGCTGGTGAATAGTTTCTCATTAAGGATGAAGGCGTTCTAAGCTAGCGTGTCGGTGATCGTTCTAATGGGGTGCAATGTCCGGCATGGACTGTGGGGCTGCAGTCCAGGAAGAAATATCGCCTTCCCAGGGAGCAGGATTGATAGTGATCCAGACTCCCAACGAATGAATTCCAAACCTCGTTCCCTTCCAGGCATCCCTTTCCCAGAGTGTTCAATTGGTGCAACAGGAAGGAACTGGAAAGGTATCTGCAGTCAGGTGGTGGGATGTGTCTCTCCAACATGCCAGACACCAGGACGCTGTACGGAGGTCGGAGGTGTGGAAATGGCTACCTGGAAGAAGGGGAGGAATGTGACTGTGGGGAGGAAGAGGTAAGCCAGCATGGTGGGGTAGTGGGAGGGGAAGGGCAGTCCTCTCAGAACTCAAGATCGAGAGAAAGCAGCAGTTTAGAGGTTCCTTAAAAAGTTGACCCTGGGTGCCCGGCTATCAAAAGAGATAGTGACTGGGGTCTTAAAGACTTTAAGATAAATAAGCGGCCATCTAACAGATGGCTCAGAAGCAACAAAGCCCACATGGAAGAACACACCAGCCTGGGTGATCGAGTGGTCCTGAAGAGATCAGTTACCAGGCATCAAAGAACAAAAAATCATATCATTGGCTGCACACCTCCATGATACGATCGCCGAAGACAAATGGGTGCATAAGCAAAGAAAGCTGATGGTGCCCGGCTATCAAAAGAGATAATGTCTGGGGTCTTAAAGGCTTGAAGGTGAACAAGTGGCCATCTAGCTCAGAAGCAATAAAGCCCACATGGAAGAAGCACACCAGCCGGTGCGATCACGAGGTGCCAAAGGGACCAAGTATAAGGCATCATGCAAAAAATAAAAAAGAATATATGTGTGTGTGTGTCTATACCATAGTGAATGAAGGGGGAAGTGCAGAGTGGAGACCCAAGGCCCAAGTGTCGAGCACTGGAGATCCCCTCACAGAGGGGTTTAGGAGAGGAGACGGGTCAGTCAGGGTGCGATGTAGTACCGATGAAGAACACAGCTTTCCCCCAGATCCTGGATGCTTCCTCCCCCCAACTACCATGATCCGAATTCTACCTTGCAGGACTGGATAGAGCAAAGGTTGTACACTGGTGCATATAGGAGCTGGAGGCACAGGGAATCCAGGGTGGATGATACCTTCAGGACCAGGGATGTGAGGGGCGAGGCTGGGAGAGTGGAGGGTGAGTAGGTTGGAAAGGGGGAACTGATTACAAGGATCCACATGTGACCTCCTCCCTGGGAGATGGACGGCAGAGAAGGGGGGGAAGGGAGACTCCAGATAGGGCAAGATATGACAAAAATAACAATCTGTGGATTATCAAGGGCTCTTGAGGGAGGGGGGAGCAGGGAGGGAGGGGAAAAAAAAAGAGGACCTGATGCAGAGGGCTTAAGTGGAGAGCAAATGCTTTGAGAGTGATTTTAGGGCAAAGAATGTACGGATGTGCTTTATACAATTGATGTATGTATATGTGTGGATTGTGATAAGAGTTGTATGAGCCCCTAATAAAATGTTTAAAAAACAAGTTAACCCTGGGACTGCCGACTGACCCCCAATTCCATCTTCAGTATACTACTCAGGACGCCTGAAAGCAGCTGCGTGCACAGCCATATGCACATGGTGTTTACTGCAGCACGAAGGGTGGGAATAACCTGAGTGCCATCGGTGGATGAGTGAAAGAACACACTGGGATGAGTACACATAACGGAGTCCTATTCTGTGACCAAGGGAAATGAAGGCTCACGCATGCACCAGGATGCAGGAACCCCGAACACCTCACATTCAATGAAATACGTCCGTCACGAAGGACAGCTATTATGTGATCTCACGTATATGAAATAACAAGAGCAGACAGGTGCATCGAGGCCAGAGTTTATTAGTTGTCCCCGGGGTGGGAGAGGGCAGCCAGGAGTTAAGAAGCAGTGAGTTTCTGGGTGTGGTGATGGGGCCTTTGGCAGTGGTTATGAGTGATGGTTATACAACATGATTAATGTGCTTGATACCACTAACCTGTACATTCAGAAAAGGTGGAGTCATAAGACAGTTGAAAAATGCCAAGATAAAAATTAAAAATGGAGAAAATACTAACCGGAGAGGGAGGAGGAAAGAGGCACACAGACACGCAAGAGCTATGGGAAGATTCTCAATCACAGGTGTTCGTTCCTTCCTCATGGTTGTCCAAGACTCCCTCACAAGTGGGATGTGAAGAGGCCGCCTGAGGCATGGGCCATTCCCTGTCGGGGCCTGGCACCGTTTGTGTCCACAGTCAGAATGGAGTTCTCTCTGGAGTGCCTGGGTCTCACCAGGAATGCCAATCGTGGCGGCATGTTGGCGGCCTCTTCCAAAGTGGAGCTATCGACAGACTCCTGGCCCGCTTCCCCCCACCCCCCACCCCGACTGCCCTGACTTGTTCTGGTGGCCGCAACGCTGGATAGAGGGACTTAACCCTGGGCCCAAAATAACGAGCTTGGACTTTGAAGCCAGGGGAAGAGATGCTTGAAAGAGGCTGTTGGAAATGCTGTCACATCTGGAAAGGACTCCAATGCGGAAGAAGGAGTGGGCCTGTTCCTGTCTAAGCACTTTCCTTCTGACCTCCCTGCAATGCTTAACAGTAGCTCGGGACAGTCGTTTTGAGTAGAGGCACATTTTTGGAAGAAAGCAGAACTGCATAGTTTCATTACTTTGGTTTGAAAGACGAGAACATATATTTTAATATGTGGATAGCAATTTGGGGAAGAATACAGAAGTATCACTTAACTAGGGGGTGCAATTTAAAGTCCTTATTTGTGGAAAAAAAGATGGTTTGATTTTATAAGGGTAGTTGATAACTAGTTGTATAACTCTGTTTTGATTTTTTTAACCCCGTCCTGTAACTTGCATAATATAAAAGAATCAGTAGAAGACACTACTACCCACCACCATGAGTGCTGGTAGGCCCTTCAGAGAGGAGGGACTGTATGAGCATGGAGGGGTATGTTGAATGGAGGAGAAGTCTGAAAGTGGGCTCAGCAAGGTGACTTCTCCTGGGAGCAGTTATGCAAATAGTCAAACCATCTTTGAAAGCTAAAACCTGTATAAGGCAGACACCTGTCAGTGCAGGGAAGTCCAGATATGTTCCACAAAAGGAAAGTGAGGCCAGTGACAAGACTGCAAGCAGTAAACAGGTGAGACCTGGAAAACCAGGTAGCCCTGTCAAGTTCTGGCTCTCACAGATTCACTGTGTGCCGGGCGTAGTGTGCTGTCTTGGGTACCAGGGGCGAGTGTGTGTGTGTGTGTGTGTGTGTGTGTGTGTGTGTGTGTTTTTCCTGGGCTTTAGGGATGTTTGGGGCAGGGGTGGTGAAATGTAGGAGGTGGATGAAGGCTCACCCCTCTGCCTCCCTGTCTGGCACACCACCACGCCTCCCCCCCGGCCCTGCTCACACCCCAACTTTGCTGCCTCCCACAGGAATGTAACAACCCCTGCTGCAATGCTTCCAACTGCACCCTGAGGGACGGGGCGGAGTGTGCCCACGGCGCTTGCTGTCACCAGTGTAAGGTAAGGCATTTCCCTCCTTGCCCTGATTTCTGACCTGACGGCAGACTGCTCTGCTGGGATAAAGGGGTGGGGGCGGGGTTTCAATGTCTGGTCTCAGGGTAGGACGGTACTACGTGTTAGAAACTGGAGCTAGGCAGCCCCTTTGGACAAAGTCCATTATTGTCTATACTGAGCCTCAGGAGTCCCTGGGTGATGCAGTCACCCTGCTCTGCTGCTAACCACAAGGCTGAAGGTTCAAGTCTATCAGAAGTACCTTGGAAGCAAGGCCTGGTGATCTATTTCTGAAAACCACCCATTAGAAGCATAGTTCTACTGTGGCATACCTGGGTCACCAGGAGTCACAATCGATTCAACAGCAGCTGCTTTGGCTGGTGGTGTCTCAGGGGCCTCACTGGGTTTAAACCACCTGCTGGAGATGGGAGAGTGTTTCAGAGTATGTGTCCTGGGAGCGTAGGCTCGATTTAATTTGGAGCTAATAAATATCGTTACCATAGTTTTGATTGATATCAATGGACCTCTAGTTACTGTGATGAATATTTTATATATATTTCTAATCACCACAGAAGCACCATGAAATATGTATTATTATCCTCACTTTAAGATGAGAAAATTCTGACTGAGAGAGGATACTTGACTTATCCAGGATTACCCAATCCAGAAGGGTTACAGAGTCCAACTTTCTGAACCAGAAAACAAGCCAACAAACAAATGAAACAAAAACAAACAAACTAAAGGCAGGAAAACACAAACCCACAAAAACAAAAAGGTAACACATTGTCAATCATCCCCCTGGAGTATGAGGCCATTGCACTGACAGCATTATCAGTTTCTCCCGAGCCCCAGCACTTGGGACACGGTTGACATGAGGAGTCTGTGCAGGTGCAAATCCACCATGAAGCACAGCTCATGAGTCATTGTCTTGCACAGTTCAACCTCCACTCCTTTGAGCTCTGCTTGCCCTAAGCCTGGGGACTGAGGCTGGTGGGAAGGGGGGGTGGGGGCGAGAGGGCAGACTGCTTGCATTCATTTTTCTAAGTGCAGATTCCTGCCCCACAGATCAAAGTCTGTCATGTCACTGCGAGGGGGGCATCAAGGTACTAACTGTATGGTGATTCTGGGTCCCTTTCCACTGGACACCCACCAAGCTAGGGTCGCATGGACCTCCCCAACGTCCAATGACCGCCATTTCCACAGCCCTGATGTGGCCGCTCTCTGCTTTCTCTCCCATCTGAGTATCTCAGTCCTCAGCCCAAGCGTGCAGGAAACTTTGAGGTAGGGTCCAGGTCATTCAGCCAGGCCTCTGTTAAGTCATTCTGATGCAGACCTTGCAGAACCCAGGTTTCTCTGAATGGAGAGCCCACACCCTTAAATGGAGCCAGAAGACATAGTATATTCTGACTAAAATGACTATAGGCTCCCAGTCTCAGAAGCTTCAGAAATGCTGAAGAAGACAAAGTAATGGAGAGACTCTGTCCAGTGTTTTTAGAATGAGCCATTTAAGCTACAATTATTAGTCTTTCTCTGTCTAGAAGAAAGAAGAGTGAAGAAATTGAATAGGCAATGTATTGATGAGCACATCAACATCAGTCTCTATGACCCCGAAGCCAGAAGAACTAGATGATGCCCGGCTACCTTTACGAACTGCTCTTCAAGGGATCGCATTCCAAGATCCCAGATAGAGTGGGAGAATAACGTGAAAGAAAATTCAAAACCCACTCTCTCTCTCTCTCTCACTCTCACTCTCACTCACTCTCTCACACTCTCATACTCTCACTCACTCTCTCTCGCTCTCTCGCTCTCTCACTCTCTCACTCTCTCTCTCTCTCATTCCTTGATCATCAGATCAAGGAACACCTCCATTTGCAAGCTACATCACCTGTGGGACACCTAACCTGTGGACTGTGTAACTGTAACTTAAAAAAAAAAAAAAGAAAGAAAACTCAAAACCCTAAGAAAAGACCAAGCCTTACTTATTGGACAGAGACTAGTGGGATGCCCCACACCACCACCCAGAGACCGTGGCCCGTAGTCACCCTCCAGGTCTGGCAATAAATTCACCCCATTTTCAGCAAAGCCACATAGACAGGTCGGTAAGAAAAGCAATAGTAAGTAGGTACACACACCTTAGAATACCCACCCGTTTGAGATCAAAAGGGTGCAATTCTGTGGGTTCTGAGGGTTCTAAGAGGGTTCTAATAGAAGGAGCCGTAGAAACAGGAAACAGAGAAGCGGGTTAAGCCCTGTTACATCTTGAGGCTTGCAATCAGTGGTGTGAACAGGTTGTCTAAATTGTTACGTGGAAAACTCATCTACTCTGTAAACCTCCACCCAATTCACAATAAAAATATTTTTTAAAATAAAAAAATACAACAATCAGATATCACACCCCAGTATTAACAGCAAAACTTAAAGAAAAGAACACATAAAAGCAGAATGGCCGGGGAGCAGAGAGACGCAGCCCTGCTACCATGCTGCTGGGAGTAGACAAGGGCGCAGCCACTGTGCAGGGACAGTCCAGTGAAAGGACTGACCGAAGCCTTTTCTAAATGAAATCAGGCCTTCAGTTGCTTAAACCATGGGCCCAAAGGCTGATTTCTCTGGTAAAGATGATAGATTTGGGAAACAGTAAGATGGTAGTAAAACATATGAAGAAAAGAACCAGTCAGACAACTCTCACTTCTTTTCCGAGTAGAAACACCAGCCCCAATTTTCAGTGATAATCCAGAACCTTCCATAATAGAGTTATCACTGCAATAGCAAAGTGCCCATCTCATCCTGCTCATCTTTATTTTCAGAATGCATTTGTATGCTTTGTGTATTTTTAAATATATGTAGTAAAATATACCTGTAAACTTTTATGTAATGCTTCCAACTCCTAAAGCCAAATAAGGGACAGGTTCATAAAGAGAGATAACAGAAGGCTATAGGAGAACTAAACCAAATCAAACAGCACCCCTCTTATCCTCCCCCACCCCTCTCATCCTCCCCACCCCTCTTATCCTCCCCCACCCCTCTTATCCTCCCCCACCCCTCTCATCCTCCCCCACCCCTCTCATCCTCCCCCACCCCTCTCATCCTCCCCCACCCCTCTCATCCTCCCCCACCCCTCTCATCCTCCCCCACCCCTCTCATCCTCCCCCACCCCTCTTATTCTCCCCCACCCCTCTTATCCTCCCCCACCCCCAAGGTATTCTAGGTAGGCCTGAGTTGTCCGCAGCGAACCCCACTGTAAGTCGGGAACAACTTGTGCTTATGTAATATGCCATGTGATAGGATAGACTGTGTGCGTATAGAGAGGTATATAGTTGTATGTACATATCTGGGTATGGTGTCTGCTTTCTAAAATCTAAAACGACTGAAACCCACTTGGCTCCAAAGTCTTGGTGAAAGGGCTGCAGACCCATGCTTCACCTCCCATTTCCCGAGCATGCCTATGTGCCAAGTACTCTCTGAGGGTGTTGGTCCAACTCGCTTTTGCCTTGGGAAAAAGAACCCGAGAGAGCAGCATTGCTCTGCTTAGCAGATGAGGACACTGAGGCCCACCGAGGTTAAAGGAGCTGCCTAGGCCCCACCACTGGCTACGACTGGCTCCAGGCTGGCTCTTCTTCCCTTCACCCTGCACCTGGGTGGTGGCTTTGCTTCCTGCCATTTCCGCTAACACACACCACTCGTTCCCACGTGCACGGTTCATCAGGCTGAACCGCAGATGTCCTCTCTGCTGGGAGGCCCCGCAGGGGGCCAGGGGAGGGGCTCTGCTCTTGAGGTGGTCTTTCTTGCCGGGGTTAGGGAACTCCTTTGACTCAGGCTGGGCCTGGGGTTTGCCCAGGGAGGTTGTGTTGGTTGGGTCATCTTGTCTCCAACCAAGGCCTCAGAGTGAGCATGGAGATCCCCTGTCTTCCTCGGCCCCAGAGGCTCTAGTTAAGTCTCAGAATGGGTTTCCTAGAGAGAAGAATGTAGAAACCCTTAGGGCCTGAGCGCTTCCAGTCCAACTTTAGTGATGTGACTTTGGGCAACTTGCTCACCATTCATAGCCTAAATGCTTCAGCTGTCACATAAGACTGTGAATGAGATGGAGGCCTAGTGGTACAAGGGTTAAGCACCTGGCTGCTTGGTTTCTTAGTTTGAAAGAAAGACCTGGTGGTCTGCTTCCCAAAGATCCCTGACTGGAAACCCCCCCTGCCATGAAGGGTCACTGTGAGCCAGAATTAATTCAATGGCAGATGGCAACCACTGTTTAAACCAGTAGGAGAAAGATGAGGCTTCCTTCTCCCGTAAAGAATGACGGGCTCAGAAACCCACAGGAGCAGCTCTACGCTGCCTCCCAGGGTCACCATGAGTCAGCAGGGACTCTGTGGTGGGGCGTTTTATTGCTGGTCAAGTGCTTGGTAAAATACAAGCGTATGCACGCTAACTAATGGGTGCCTCTGGATATATTTGTAGACGAAGTCCAAAGGTGAATGTGGATGTGGAACTGCATGTGTGGATGGCCCTGTGTGTTTGCATGTGGGCATTTACATATGCTCGCGTGTACGGAGTAGTGAGCCTGATTCTGCCACTCTACTAACCGTGAGCCTCAGGTTGCCTCATCTGTAAAACAGGAATGATTGTGTTCATAACATGTTTTGCAAACTAATTAAGTGATATTGTGCTGGTCACTTCGTAAAATAGCTTTTATTACCAAAACACATAGAAAACTACGTGTTTTCTATCTCCTCTATGATTGATGGGAAGAGGAAATTAGTTATCATTTGTGCAAACACCTGGAACACTAGTCGTTACTATAAACATGAGAAAATTGAATGCTGGAGCTAATGGGTCTTGTGAAAAGCGCTATGAACTCATGCTGATGGGGACTGCTGATCCACAACAGTGCTGTCATCATGAGCCCTTTGCTGGGGATTGACTGTACTTCGAGGGATTGACCATATTTCTCCCCCCTCCTGCCCACCCTCAGCTGGTAGCCCCCGGTACCCTGTGTCGACAGCAGGAACGGCAGTGCGACCTTCCGGAGTTCTGCACGGGCAAGTCACCCCACTGCCCCACCAACTTCTATCAGATGGATGGTACGCCTTGTGAGGGCGGCCAGGCCTACTGCTACAATGGCATGTGCCTCACCTACCAGGATCAGTGCCAGCAGCTGTGGGGCCCTGGTAAGGAAGTCTCCCCTGGGATCTACACTTCCTCCCATCCCAGGACTTCCCGATGCACCTCTTCTCTTCATGTGTGCAGGGTAGCTCCGAATGTGGTCTTCAACATGGCACTCCCAAGATGCCACCCTTGTCGTCCCTTTGACTCAGGCTAGGTGTTCAGTGAGGGCCAGTGGGCAGTGTGTTTTCCAATTCCCTGATGCTTTAAATTCTCGACGTGGATCAATGGAGAAGGCTAGTCCAACCAGAAAATGGACAGGGAGTGGAGATAGAAAAGGAAATCCCAATGTCCCACAGACTGTGAAAATATATTTAACCTTACTCATTTTAAGGGATAGGAGCTGTCATCTATCAGATTGGCAAAGACTGAAACATTGGATGTTGTTTGATAATCTAATGTTGAAGTGGTGTGGGAAAACACACAGGTGCAACTCCTATGGAAAGCCACCTGGGGTATCAGAATTTCAAGGACATGTATCATTAGCCCTATCAACCCCACTCCTTAGGATACTGTACTTTCATATATACCTGTACATGAAGATATGGCCTTCGGAACGTTCATTGCAGTGTTGCTGATATTGGCAGTACCAACTATACTTCCTTTGGTAGGGGACCAATGAGATTAACTGTGGTACATCTACGCAGTGGAGCACTAGACAGCTGAGTAAAAGGAGGCTGCTCTATGGGTGCTGAATTAAATCAGCACTCATCAAAGTGTTGATTGAAAACTGCGTGGCAGAGAGTATGGCTATGTTCTCAGTCTTTGTTAGGCAGGTTTTCTCTAGAAGATGCACAAGAAATGGCTATTGCTGGTGACTTCTTCAGGATGTAGAGGAATAGAAACTGGATGCCTCGGAAGTGAAATTGAAGATAGCTGTTTTATGCCTTTGAGAGTGTGTGCATGTATTACTTATTTATCAAAGTCCTGAAATGGAGTCACGACCTGTGTTCTCCTGGTGGCTTTGTTATGAGGGCAATGTTAGCCTCAGAGAATGAATGCAGAAGGAAGTGCTTGCTGCCTCCCCTTCGCTGTTTCGGAAAAGCTTGAGAAGGATTGAAGTCACCTGCTCTGTACATCCCCGGTTGACTTTCTTGGGAAGCCAGCCAGCCTGGGACTTTTCTTTTGTTGAGGTGTTTGATTCCTGAGTCGATCTCTTCTTTCATGTCATTCCTTCTTACTCTTTCTTCGTAAGTCCACGGAGGAAGGAAGTTCATGTGTTTCTAGCAGCATGTCCATTTCCTTTCCTGATCTAATGTGGTGCCATGGGATTGTTCATGATCTTGTCGTATGGTCCTTTTCATCCTTGTAGGCGATTGTGATGTCCAAATGATCTCCAGTAGAGAATAGGCTTAGCCTAAAACGCGCACAGACAGGAACCCTCAACAAAGTAGTGTGCCGTGCTGATGGGAGCTGGTGGCTCTCAGGAGGCTTGGGTGAGGAGGTGGGAGTGGAGTCATCTGATAGGCTTTCATGAAGAAGTGGCTGAGTATTCTCCCCTGCCCCTCCCCCCCAAGCCTTCTAAACTTCCAAGATTTTACTAATAACATAAGGGTAAGTAAAAAAAATTGCTATATAATCATAGAAACTTTCATTAAGGAAAAACATCAAAATAGGAAGCTCTTCTTTCCGAACATGCCCTTCATCTGGGTCTGTACGCGTCTGAAGGTACTGCTTCCAGCTCTCCAGCCTTTTCTTGAAGAACTCTGATCTACGCCACATCACACCGGCTTAAGAATTCTTGAGGGACTAAAATTGTATTTCTTTACAATATTCGCTGAGGTTGTGGAACACACACACAAAAAAGTCTTCAGGGTCAAGATCAGGGCTGTAGGGCGGGCTGGGGTGAGGTTCCCCAAGCTGTCCTAGGACAGCCCTTGCTACCCTCAGAACATAGCCAATGCACTGTCACGATGGAAAGAAGCTTGTTGGCATGATTTCCCTGCCTTTATCCTCACCGCGGCAGCTTTCAGTTTACATGAAACTTCTTCATAATAAGCTCCCATGGTTGTGTCATGTCTCCGAAGAAAATTTATCCATATTAGCCCTTTGGAGTCCCCCGAACGGGCACCATAACCTTCTGTCCTGAATTCTCTACTTTGAATGTCCCCTGGCGCAGCAGATCCTCTTGAAAGCCGCTGTTTTGATTGGACTTTTTGCTGAAGGCACTGTAGCGATACCAAGATAAGTGAGGACTCACCTCACGGTAACGAGCCCAGGACAGCTGAGAGGACGTGTCTGCAGCTGTTCATTGCTCACAGGATGTGTTTAAACGTGGTTTGCTTGGAATAATTCCATGACATATGAACTGGGACCCTAGTCGCCCTATGTTTTACTTCTCAGAGCTTGCCCTGAAGTTGGCCGATCTACTTGATAAATGTGTCTCCTTCCTCCTCAGGAGCCCGGCCTGCCCCTGACCTCTGCTTCGAGAAGGTGAACGTGGCAGGAGATACTTTTGGGAACTGTGGGAAGGACAGGCATGGCGAATACAGGAAGTGCAGCGAGAGGTGAGGAGCACAGCGCGGAGCCTGCGCCAGGAGGCATCCCCGAAGAGTCTCTGATCCGACCGTCCCACTTCTGCCCGTTTCAGTAGCTAGGCTGGCCCAGTGCTGGCCTGGAAGTTCTGAAGTCCCTTTTCCAGGCCTCGGGCTTGACAATGCACCATTTGGTCCTCGGGACATACGGGGGGAAGACGTGGATGGCAATGCTTAGAAAGCTGGCTGACTTCCCTTGGAGACTTGTGTACAGTAAAGGATTGGCCCTCAGTTTTTCAGGTTGCTAATTATACCTTCATCTGACTAGCCCAAGTCATTTACTCATTTGTTGAATTAGCCATGCATCTACCCCCCCAGTATCTATTGAGGGCTTCTTTGGGGCCAGATCACGCGCTGTGCAGAGATGAGGGAGATCAAGACGCGCCTCTGCTTTCTTGGAGCATTTCACTGTCCACATGGCATGTCCGTGGTAAAAGAGAGCTACAATCTCCTCGGGCTGCCTGAACAAGCCACTTCCACTCACAGGGTGGCTTAAAGCAACGGACATTTACTCTGCCCTCACACTTACGGAAGGTGGGAGTCTAAATTTAGAGAACAACAGGAAAACTCTAGGAGGAGAAAAAATCTTTTCTTATCTCGTCTAGCTTTTGGTTAATCCCAGACTCCTGGAAGTGCAACTGCAATCTCTGCCCTGCTTTCCTACGGCTATCATCCTTCTCTGTCTGTCTGCCTCTCTGCCCCTTTTCGCCTCTGTTGATAAGGATACCAGTCCTTTTGGATCAGGGCCCACCCAGCCCGTGTATGTCCTTTGTGTACTAATTATATCTACAAAGATTCTGTTTCCAAATAAGGTCGCCTTCACAGATACCGGGGGTGAGGTATTTATTTAAGATATCTTTTAGGGGGAACAAAAAGGAACCCATAACAGCCACTTAACCCAGGCGCTCTGAGTCAGGGATCTTTTCCCAAAGGAGATTATGCCTAAGAGGTGATCTGGAGAAATGCAGATGGCTAGGGTGGGAAGGGTGTGCATGCATGGGAGAGTGTTGCAGGCAGAGATGTGCACACGGATGTGCATGAGAACAACTGGCAGAGGAGGAACTGATAGCAGCTGGATACAGTTCCATCACAGTGCTGGGCTGCAGTAGCGAGGGGCCTGCTGAGGAATGAGCCTGGGAATTAAACAGGGACCAGATCATGAGAATCCTTAGATGCATGAACATAGGAATGTGGGCTTTGTCTTGAGAACAGTGTGGACATGAGATGCTAGTGGGGCAAGAGGGCATCCCTGTGTTGTCATGAGCAAGTGTGTGCTCAACTATTAAGTTCGGATGGGTGGTTTGAACCTTCTTGGCAGTGCTGCATAGTAAACGCGTGGTGATTTTCTTCCATGAAGATTACCAGCAAGAAAGCCGAGGGAGCAAGTCTACTCCTTGAGTCAGAACTGGCTCGATGGCAGTGGTTCACTATTGTTGGTGTTTAGGGGCAGGCGTGGAAGATCAGTTACCTGTGAAGCAGGTAATAAAGGAGAGTTTAGGGAATTAGAGTTGATGTCTATGAGGGAGAATTGCAGGCCTTGAATGGCTTTGAAGCCAAAGATGAGGTGGAAGAGGGAGTTGGGGATGGGGCTTTTGTCTGGAGCACCTGGCTGAGTGGCACCTCGCTCAGGTGGGGTGGCTTTCTCTGGTGAAGGGAGGACTCTCTAAGGCTCGGTTCTGGCCTCGGTCTGCTTGAGGACAGGAGCCCTGAACCCTCCCCTGATCTTGTCCCATGGGATCCACTATCCTGACTTTTGCTGTTCTAGTCAGGGGCACTGAAGCTCTTTTGTGCCCCAGCACTCCCTGCCGGCTGCTAATTCTACGCTGATGCCATTGCCCGCCCTCCCTTATCTTGACCCAGGGATTCCAAGTGTGGCAAGATTCAGTGCCAGAGTCCGGAAACCCGACCCCTGAAGTCCAACGCAGTACCCATTGACACTACCATCACTATCAACGGGAGGCAGATCTATTGCCGGGGCACCCACGTCTACCGAAGACCTGAGGAGGAGGGTGACATGCTGGACCCTGGCCTGGTGATGACTGGGACCAAGTGCGGCAACAACCACGTGAGTGCCACCTTTGGCTACTTCCCTCAGGCCTGGGCCCCCTAGTGGAGGGGCTCAGAGTGTGGGCTCTGAAGGGAGGGGGCCAGGGTTCAAATCCACCTCTCAGAGCCTTAGTGATAGGCACCCACTCCATGACCAAAAATGGGGGGAAAGCCCAGTTGCTGTCCAGTTGATGCCAACTCATGGCAGTGCCACTGTGCCAGAGCCGAACTGAGCTCTAGTGTTCCCATGGCCTTTCGTCCACTGGATCTCTGAGGGGGTGGATCTGTCCAGGCATCTCAGAGGGGGTGGGGGCGGGGTGGGCCGAGGGGGGATTCCAATGGCCAACTTTGCGGTTATCAAGTGAATATGTTACCTGTTTGTACTAGTCAGGGACTGCACTCCCTAGAGTTCTTACAAGTACTGAGCAATGTAATCCATAAAGCACACAGAGGGACTAGCTCTTGTCAATTTCATCCTCATCATTAAGTGGGCGTCCGGGAACCGTGGGCAAAGGATGACACCCGTCCACGCATTGAGGGGAGCCACCACACAGTCAGCAGCTCAAACCCACCAGCTGTTCCTCGGGCGCTCCTACAAAGAATGACAGCCTCAGAGACACCCAGGGAACAATCAGCCCTGTCCTATAGGGCCTCTGTGGGTCAGAATTGCCTTGATGGCAGCCAGTGGTTGCCCTTTTCTTATGTAGACATGAGCTGCTGGCCAAACAGTTGGTGGCTTGAAACCACCAGCCACTCCATGGGAGAAAGGTAAGGCTGTCTGCTCCTGTCGGAAACTCTAAGGAGCAGTTCTGTTCCACCCCATAGGACCAACGCAGAGCTGGCTTCCCCTCGACGGCCGTGGGTTTGATCTCATGGGGTTGACTGTGAAGATAGTATCATACCCAGCATAGAGCCTGCTGTTGGCATCCACATCATTGTTCATCTAATAGTAACATCCAGTTCACTGCCATCAGCCAATTTTGACTTAGGACCCCTATAGGACAGAGTATAACTGCCCTTTGGGTTTCCGAGGCTGCAAATCTTTATGGGAGCAGAGAGCCTCCATCTCTCCAGGGCTGGTAGGTTAGAACCGGCAACCTCGTGGTTAACATTAGTATATATTCAGCTTATAAATAATACTGTATAACATAATGACACATAGGAGCCCTGGTGGCTTAGTGGGCTACATTTTGGGCTGCTGACTGCAAGGTCAGCAGTTTAAAACCACCAGCCACTCCAGAGGGAAAGAGGAGACTTTCTAATCCTACAGCGATTTCTAGTCTCAGAAACCCCCAGGCACAGCAAGACTCTGCCCCAGGGGGTGGCTCAAAGTTGCAATCAGCTCTGTGGCACAGTTTGTTTTATTGTTTGTTATATGACAGGTACTGTTTTTAAAATGCATGAGTTGTGCCCCTCCCCATTCCCTCATCTCCTTGCTAGCTACCAAAGTAAAGCCAGAATTTAGATAGCTGCTGCCCTGTCCTTAGATTTGTAGGTTGTTTTCAGTTTTCCTTGCTGGGAACTTACCTTGACGTGGCTGCCTTTCCTGTGTCTCCTTCCTGTGGTCTAAGTTTTAGACCCAGGGCGTCTGGTGCCCAACCAGAGTCCCTTACTTGCACTGATGGCTCGGCTTCTCTTGCTGCAGATTTGCTTTGAGGGGCAGTGCATGAACACCTCCTTCTTTGAAACCGAAGGCTGCGGGAAGAAGTGCAACGGCCATGGGGTAGGTGTGGCCAGCTGGCTCCTCCGGCGGTGGACTGGCAGTGGGCCATGGAGAAGGCCCAGGGAGTGGGTGGGGATTCTCAGAAGTGTGAGGCTTTGCTGACCTTGACTCAGCCCTGTCCTCGCCCTAGGTCTGCAACAACAACCAGAACTGCCACTGCGCTCATGGCTGGTCCCCGCCCTTCTGTGACACCCCAGGCATGGGGGGCAGCATCGACAGTGGGCCCATGCCCCCCAAGGGTGAGTGCTGGCCTGCTGCGGAGTGCCCATGCTGAGGCTGGCTTACTGTCCTGATGATGGAAACCAAGGGACAGAGAGGCAGAGTGAGAGGGAGGGAGGGAGGACTGGGGACGCCGAGGCCAGTAGCCTGGAGTGCGGGCTCTGAGCTCAGCTGCTCTCCTGCCCTTCCCTCTGCAGGGGGGTGGGGAGGGAGGGAGCCTGTGGGTAGAGTGAAAGATAGGAGAACCTGTAGGATGTTGGGAAAGCCCATTACTTTGGGGGGGCTTATCCTCTGAGTCTTCAAGCTCATCATGAATCTGGGGCACATTGTGGTGACTTAGGTTCCCTGGGGTGAGGATCTAGAGATGCAGAAGAAAAGGTTCAGAGGTTTTTAATGGAAACCTCAGAGGGTCCAGCCCATGGTTTCATATATATATATAATGCATATGTATTAATAGTAGCAAAAACATTTAATAAATATAAACTATTTCTAGCAATAACCACCTCTCCTACACATCACCATATGTAACAGGTAAAAGTAGTGTTTCACTGGGAGAAATCTATTTTTCATTCTGAAATTTGCAGTTTGAGAGCAGTCAGGTGCTTGTGATGACGAAGGTAGAAATGTGGGTTGTCTGCCAGCAGTTCTAGTCGGAGAGCTGTGTTATGCGTATGTGCTTCCTGATGTACACTTAGGCTGAAAATGAGTGGCAACCGATAATGGTTTACCCGACAGGCATCCTCTTCAGTGAGGGGGACGTGGCTGGAGAAGCGATGGTCATGGTTCTGTACAAAGCAAGCCACCTTGTTTATTTATGCCTGCACTACTGGTTTCCCACTGGTCCCTACTGTGTGTGTATGTGTGTTGCTACTATTTTAAAGTTAAAAATAAACAACACAAATTCAATGCAAATCAAGCCTTTGCAGAGGAATCAGGGATGCCTAGTTTGAGCTCCATTGCTCTGGCTCGGGGAGTTTCTGAATCCAGGGGAATTTCTGACCTCGTTTCGGGTTGTTCCCGGTAGGTGTTGGCTCTGTGATAGCGGGAGTGTTGGCAGCCAGCTTGGTGCTGGTGTTCCTGATCGTGATGTACTACTGCTGCCGCAAGCAGAACAGCAAGCTGGGACAGCTCAAGCTGTCGGCCCTACCATTCAAGTTGAGACAACACTTCAGGTAGGCAGAGTATGGTGAAGGGCTCGGGGGCCACTGGTGGGCCATAAAGCCCTCTGTGATGCATTCAAAGATAGCTGCATGTGGGTCTCATGCCGGGAAGGCAAATGGAAGGTGGGCACTGCCTCCTTTCTGCCAGCTTCAGGTCCGGGACAGGAGCCCTGCTGGCGGGGTAGGTGGAGCGCTGGGTTGCCGACCTCAAGTGCGACACTGCAGCAGTTTCTCCGCAGGAGAAAGAGGAGGCTGTTTGCTCCCATGAAGATTACAGTCTAGAAAACCCAAGGAGGGCAGTTTACGCCTGCCCTCCCAGGTCACTGTGAGTTGGAGTCAACTTAATGGCAGTGGGTTTAGTTTTTTATTTTATTTGTTGGGGTCATGACCATGGCAGACATTACTAGTTGTTGTTGTTTAATGTTATTGTTGAGGCTATACACAGCAAAACACTTACCACTGCAACGGTTCCTACATGTACAATGTACATGCTCAGGGATACCATACATGAGTTTTATAAATTCATACAGACCCCAAATCTGTTCTACATTTTCCCCTTTTAGATCAGGATTCTTCTAGAGAATCCTCCATTGATGAAGTGTTCATAACAGTAACTGGACAGGAAGATACCCCTCTCAGTCATTGAGTCCGTTTTGATTCGAAGTGGCCCTCTCGCACACGATGGAGCTGCCCCTTTGCATTTCTGAAACCATAGCTCTGTAGGGGTGTAGAAAGCCTCATCTTCTCCCTTAGAGCAGCTCGTGGTTTTTGAACTGCTGGCTTTGCAATTAGCAGCTCAGTGGGTAGCCCACTACATCACGGGACCTGGTAACTTCAGAATCTCCCTCAGCTGAATACTTCCAACTACTTCAAGATGGCATTTGATGAATCTCTTTGCCATCCGCTTCCTATTTGCTCCCAATTTTCAAGATCCTGGGAAACCAGGGCAGTCTGCCATGTTGTCTAATTTAGTTCATAATGGTGGTTGGACCTCACTGAAGAAAAGGCTAACCTGAAAAACCACGTTCATTTCTTTGGCTGTTAAGGCTGGATACTCTCCAAGTCTCCAATAACCCGTGTTTTGGAGAGAAGGTTAAACCCTAGGCCTTTGGAGATTTATTCCTGAGTGGCCTGAGTAATGACTGCCTCAGTGGTATTGATGGTTGGTATATCCTGAGAAGAGAAGGGTCTTAAATGGTGGCGAGAAAATGCTGCAGAAAGCTCTGCTTTGCTTGGGCCACATTTCCTCTTTGGGAGTTCTCAATTGGCCACTCAGGTCTCCATACCTAAGAAGCTGGGTGTCGAGGAGACCAATTCCCATCCCTTCTAGAATTGGGCAGTGCCATTTTCTGGGGAGAAATCCAGCTGCTTGTTGCTATACTCGGATCAGAATGAACTCAGCCACCAACACTTTGTAACCATCCTCCACACCCCCAATTCTTATTTCTAGTTGCCCCTTCAGGGGGTCTCAGAGCAGCGGAAGTGGCCATGCCAACCCAACCTTCAAGTTGCAGACCCCCCAGAGTAAGCGAAAGGTAAGGCTCATGCCCCGTGGCACTTGGTTCCCTGCCCCTCGGCCTCCAGGATCTGCGGGGTTTTCCTCACAGCCCTTACTCCGCTCTTGGCTTGGTAGCCACAGCTATTTCACAGGAGAGGAAACTGTCCCGTGGTTCTGATATCTCTTAGTGACTTTGAAGGTTGGTCTGACCTTGGAAATATTGTAGGGATTTAACAGGCCACCCTGCCTTCTGACCATCCTGGTCACCTCAAGGGTGGGGGGAACCCCTGCTTTTTTTAAGGTCATTGAGGAATCCTGTTTTGGTTGTTCCTTGTCTTATGCTTACAGGTGACCTACACCCCCGAGATCCCAAGGCAAGTCCTCCAGCCTCCTCCTCCGAGACCTCCTCCAGACTACCTGCTGGGGGGGTCTCCACCTGCATCCCTGCCGGCATACCTCAGCAGGACTGTTAGGAGCAGCCCAGGAGCCAGGCCTCAAATCGAGAAGAAGGAGTCATTTCGGAGGCTTCCCCCGAGCCGGCCAGCACCTCCCGCACCCAATCACCTCCTCTCCCAGGTGTGGGCTCTCAGTAGTGTGACTGTGAAGGGCACTGGCCGATGGAATATCACTGGCTGGGAAAACAAAACTTGTCTTTCCTTCATTCTGGTGGATCTAAGGACACACAGTGCCATGGCCATGGAGGGAAATGTGCGCACACACACTCACCCCCTGGCACCCTCTTCCAAACCTTGGTGGGATCTCTCCCTGCTTGGCCTGTTTTAGGACAAGCAGTTCCCCACCTTCCACCCCTAGGTAATCTGCAGTGCCCTGTGCTCTCCTTCCCCCCACCCCTTGGTGTTCGCTAATGCGGCTGCATGTGCCTGAGACACCCTCCCCTCTGCATGGCCTGCTCCAGTTCACCTTCATAGCTCCTTCCTCCGAGGAGCCCTCTGTGACCCAAGCCTGAGTTTGGCATCCCTAACCTTTCACTAAGGAGCCTTTGTGGCACCGTGGGTGGAGTGTTGGGCCCATCCCTGCAAAAGGCAATTGGCTCAAATCCACCAGACATTCGGCAGGAAGGCTCTGTGCTCTGGTGAATCTCCAGAAGTCCTCGTGGCAGTTCTAACCTGCTCGGTTTGGAATAGACTTGATGGCGGTGGGGGTGAGGGGGGGGTGTTATACTTCAGAGAAGTCATCTGTCACAGTGGCACTTGCTGCTCTCCACAAGTTCAAAAGTCTTCTGGAGGAAGGCACCCTTGCTGCTCTGTTCTGAGGAGGTGTGAGAGAGGCCCAGGCTGCGCCCCCACCTCTCTGCCTACGGGTACCAGAGCCACCCTCCCCAGCAGCCTGCTCACTCAGCATGCATATGCTCTGCCAGCACCACCTGTATCCTCTGGTGGAAGTCCCCCAAGGCAGACACAGGTGTTTCTAGGATGTGACTGGGTGGGGCCTTCCTGAGCTGAACCTGGGTGTTGGATTGGGCCCCTCAGAGTCCTCGTGGGGTTTCTCTTCTGGGACTTGGTTCCCAGGTGCTCCTGGGTTTCTAGGTGTCTTGGATGCTAAGCACTGAGGGTTCGGTTCCCTGGGTCCGCGCACCTGGGGGTGGGTAGCTGGGAAACTCAATGAGGAAAGAGAGCAGGATGAGTGAGAAGCAAGGGAGAGAGAAAGGGAAAAGAGGAGGGAGGAGGAGGAAGAGGGAAGAGAAGATGGAGAGGGATGGGAGAAAGCAAGGGTGCAGGAGGATCACAGGTGCAGCAGGAGGGAGAATGCCCGAGTGGGGGAGGGAAGGAACGCTGTCTGCCCAGATCCTGATTCCTAAAAGTAAAACACATTGGAGGCTTATTCAAAGAAGGTGGGGCCAGATTCACCCTGGCTAGTCCCGAGATCCCGAGCCCTGATGGGGTTGGCAGGGAAAGCCAGAATCCAGCTGGTACGGGAGACCCGGCAGGTGCCATACCTGACCCTCTCCCACTCTCTCGGGTTGCTGGCAGGAGTCCAGCACGCAGGAGGACTTCCTTTGACCAGTGACAGTGTCTCAAAACAGATGCCAATCTTGGCCTTTCTGGATTCTGGGGCTCAGACAGGGGTGTATCCATGCCGGGCAATGGGAAGCAAATGTCCCGAATGGAGATTCCTTTTTGAAAGCCCTTTCACAAAATGAATTATTGTTTTCATTCTCTCTCTTTTTACCGTTTTATTGACATAATTCACATACTATACATTTCAGTGATTGAAACATATTAAAAAGAGTGTATAATCATCACCATGGTCAATTTTAGAACATTTCTTCATTCATGTACACATTATTAGCACCCCATTTCCCCCAGTGATCACTTCATGAGAGTCAGTGCTGAGTAGGGCCATGACACAAGAACAAATTGTCCCTAGATTAGGGCTTACAATTAAGTGTGAGTTCAAAAGTCCTTTCATATAGCTATAGTTGATATATGTCCCTGGACCACTTTAGAGATATCACTACCTTTATATTGGGGAATATTGTAAATCAGCCTCCCGTGGCATATGACAATTCTATTGATAGGATCACTTATTTGGCCTATGGTATAGAATGTAAGAGACTGTTTTGAAAAGGAAAGTTCCAGGGCAGCTTTGTACATGAAAACACATGGATTGTTGACTTGTATAGATTAAAAACTCAAGTGACTAGACATTATCTACCCAAACAAGGAGGGGTGGGCCACATTCATTTTATTGACAAAAAGTAACCCAGAACTCACCCAAGATCACCTAGGTTGTAAGCAAGGGGGCCCAGACTTGACCTCAAAACCGACACCAACTTCCTAGCCAGTTCCAGGGTACAGTCAAGTGAGAGCACCCCACCCTGGAGGCATTCACAATTGAGAACAATCTAGACAGCCAACCAGACCTGGGTTCCCCTCACAGCTGGGTGACATGGGTCATCCTGGAACTTAGCAACTTAGCAAGTCCTTTAGTTCTTCCCGTAAGCACACACTGAGCACCTACTATGGACAGGCAATGGCGTGTGAAAGAACTGGGTCTCCACCTCCTGGTGCTTCACCCTACCAGAGGAGACACTCAGATACATGCGGTGATGGCGGCAGTAAGGACCATGTTGGTGAGCATAATGAGGGGACTTGGCCTAACCTGGAAAACCCAAGAAGCCATCCCCAAGGAAGTGGGCTCTGCTGTGACTTGCTGGTTGAGCAGGAGGTAGCCAAGTCCTAGCCCAGGGGGCCTGCAAGTTGAGGCTCCGGAATGGGAGGGCAAAGAAACGTAAAGGTTAGCTTAGCAAGAACCGAAGGAACTATGGGATGAACCTGGAGAGCCACAACTGCTTCACTCGGGGCCCAGGTTGGGAATTCGGTCTGCACGCATGGGAAAGGGGAGTGGTGGGCAGTGGTGACTGATCAGATTTGCCATTTACTAGGGTTTGGCTACGTTTTGGGCTACGTAAGGGAGGAAGGAGGCGTAGTGCTTGGGAGGGACCCTAAGTGTTCTGGGGCTGCTAACCTTGTATTTTTTTGACTTGGGTGAGGGTTAAATAAGTATATTCCCCTTGTGATAATTTCTGTAGTTGTATATTTGTGAGTTGTTCACCTTTCTATATGTATATTATACCTTTATTTTATTTTTTTCGTTTTCTCTTGATGTTAAAACAAAATGAAAGGCTCGCTCTATATGCGTTCCTGGTTACAGGGTGCGCCTCTACACTCGTTAGATCAGAGTAGGGCTGGCAGAGGTGATGGAGGGAAACAGGAGAGAGATCTGCTCCAGAGAAAGTAGACATGACTTGGAAACAATTGGGAGTCCTTAGCTGGTTTAAAGGAGCCTTGCTGGTGTAGTGGTTACAAGTTGGTATGTGATCCACCGTGTCAGCAGTGTGAAACCATCAGCAGCTCCGTAGAAGAAAGACTGGGCTCTCTGCTCCCAGAAACAGTTGTGTAGTCACACAGAAGGTCACTATGAGTCAGCATTGAATGGGTGACAGTGAGTTTGGTTTGGTTCTGGTTAGATCAGTGGTTCTCAACCTTCCTAATGCCACGACCCTTTAATACAGTTGTGATGACACAGCCCTCCCCCCCACCATAAAATTGTTTTCGTTGCTACTTTATCACTATCATTTTGCTACTGTTATGAATCAGGTGACCCCTGTGAAAGGGGCGTTTGACCGCCAAAGGGGTTGAGACCCACAGGTTGAGAACCGCTGGGTTAGATGGTTCAAATATTTCACTACTAACTAGTAGGTTGGAGGTTTGAGTCTATCCAGAGGCACTTGGAAGAAAGGCCTGGCAGTCTGCCTCCACAAAACCAGCTGCTGAAAATTGTATGGAGCACACAGTGTTGCTTGGACACTTGGCGTTGACTCCATGGCCACTGGTTTGGGGGCGGCCCGTTAAAACTGGGTTGTCAAGGAGTGGCTCTGGTGTCTGACTGCAATCCGAATGGTGAAGGGGGTGGAGGGGCAGCTCCCTGAGGAAGGGAGTCCTGGGGTGGGCGAGAGCGGATCTCTGGAGACTGGTGCCTGTGTGGTCCCTGGCCAGATGAGACAGGGCTATGCTAGGACACTTCTTTGGGGGGCCAAGTGTTCTCCCAGCTGCTTAGGCACCAATGCCCAGATGACACCCCCGTCCCGATTGCTCATTTCGCTCATCAGCAGTGGAGAGAGCACAGCATTTCCAGCTGCACTCTGACATCTGTGCCCAGCTGCTTCTCCCCGAAGGTCTCTGTCCTGCCTCTGATCCCTCTGATTTGGAGGTTGTCCTGAACTGCCCTGCAGGGAGCGGGTGGAGCAGCACAACAACGCTTTTGTCACAGGATTTGCTGCTCTGCTCTGTGCCTTGGTGTCTGCATTCAGTTTCTGAAGACCCAGAAGCTTCTGGTGGAAAATCCAGCTTCCCTGACTCTCCCCTGCCCTTTCTGCAGACTTGCTTGTTAGACTTTTTTTTTTCTTTTAAACATTTTATTAGGGGCTCATACAACTCTTATCACAATCCATACATATATCAATTGTATAAAGCACATCTGTACATTCTTTGCCCTCATCATTTTCAAAGCATTTGCTCTCCACTTAAGCCCTTTGCATCAGGTCCTCTTTTTCCCTTCCCTCCCCACTCCCCCTCCCTCATGAGGCCTTGATAATTTATAGATTATTATTTTGTCGTATCTTGCCCTGTCTGACGTCTCCCTTCTCCCCTTTCTCTGTTGTCCATCTCCCAGGGAGGAGGTCACATGTGGATCCTTGTAATCGGTTCCCTCTTTCCAACCCACTCACCCTCCACTCTCCTAGTATCGCCCCTCACCCCCCTGGATGCTTGTTAGTGACCTGCTTGGAAAGGAGAACAAGCTCAAGGGGAGCAGGCACTGGAGCTCCCACCTGAGGGATTGGCTTTGCGCCCAAAGCCAACCAGTTTGTGGATTTATGGGGAGGATCATCCATTCTGTCCTATCTCATTCTTTTTCTTCTTCTTCTTCTTTGTTTTTGTTTTTTTTTTGGTCAGCCACAAAAAGAAAAGCATTCGCATTCTATGAAATCTAGCTAGCTCAGAAACTCATCTGTCTGTCTGTCTGTAATGCTAATCTCAATACTAATTTGTATGATGGCATAGTAGTTATGAGTTGGGGTGCTAACTGCGAGGTCAGCAGTTTGAAGCCATCAGCCATCCACGGGAGAAAGGGCTTCCTACTCCTGTAAGGAGTTAGAATCGACCCAGGGTCAGTTCTGCCCTGTCCTATAGGGTTGCTATGTGCCGGCATTGACCTGACAGCTGTGTTTTGTTTGCTTGTATCTTGGAGGCTTTGCTGGGGAAGCTTGAGATGTACAAGGAGGCTGTATTTGTCTGGGTACTTTTGAGAAACAAACCTACAGAAACTCATGTATAAGAGAGAGTATATAAAGATTAAGTGCACATCAAGAAAACATCCCAACCCAGTGCTGCCCAAGCCCACAAGTCTAACATTAACCCATTAACCCATATGTCCAACACCAATCCACAATGTCCTCCTCCAGCTCACAAAACAGACAAAAAGACGCCGACTGCAGGAGGAAAGCCGAGTCAGTGAGTGTGCAAGCATCTCAGTGCTGGCAGGGGTCTCCACATGGCTTCTCCAACACCTAGGGTTGCATCGGGATAGGCCCATGTGGCTTCTCCTCAGGAATGTCTTGCAGAAAGTGAGCCTTGTCAACTAAAGCAGGGAATTGACAAAGGCAGCTAGCTGCACCCTGGTCTGACCATCAGAAAGCAAGCAACCCAAGAACTAGAAAGGTGAGGCTCACTCAGCCATTTATCCCTCCACCCTTCAATTAACCCTAAATGTGTTTATTGGCCAGGTTGGCACAATAAACTAACTACCTCAGAGGCCTTGGGAAGTGCATGGAAAATTGGGATGAAAAGATAATGGAACTTTTGGAAGCTCTATCATATTAGTGACCTGTCCTTAAACAGTTAACTTCATAAATAAGTAGGTTTTATAGAATGTGGGAAGGAGAGTGTCATCGTAGGGGGTAGCGTGGAGCAGAATGAATGGGGCTGGGACTGGCCCATGTCACGCTGGCAGTGGTTGTCATTGTGAGGGCGGTAGTCAAGGAAGGCTGCATGGAGAAGGCAACACAGTTTGTGAAGGTGGGAAGGAGAGTACCCTGTTAATTGTGCCTCTTGTAGGGGGTCTCTGAAGAGTGGAAATCTGTGTCTTTGGGTTTTATTTGTTTTCTATCTTTGCACAGGTAGCACACAAATGGCTTTTGCTAAAATATTGAATGTTTACCTAGTTGAGCCCCTTCCCACTCATACCCTCTTCCTGTCCCCTCTCCAGAAGTCACCTCAGTTATCAATTTGGTCTTAGCCTTCCTGACATTCTTGTATTTAGTGTGTGTGCATGTGTGTTGTGACCTGTTTTACATAAACTGGCTTCCCTCACAGCCTGTGATCTAGCTTGCTCTGTGCACCTAACAACCCATCTCGAACCTTCCTCCAATGTCAATCTACCTTGTTCCTTTTTATATCCTTCCCCACAGTTCCCTGATGTCTCAGTAGGTGGAAAACGTGGATGTTTATACTACTTAGTGCTGTAAGGAACGCCTTCATATTGTTATTTCTGTGCACATGTGCCGACTCCTCCAGTGCAGACAGTAGGAAGTGAAGTTATTCAAAGAAACATCATTCCTAATTTGAATAAATCCTGCTAAGTTGCTCTCCCCTCTTCGGAGTATTTACACACATCACACACACACACACACACACACACACACACACACACGTTTTAATGGGAACCGATGGGCATCACTGTGTGGAACAGGTGATTATGTGCTTGGATGCTAACTCAAAATATGGAGTTAATAAAGTCCACCCAGGGGAGCCTCAGAAGAAAGGCCTGGTGGTCTTCCTCCACCAAAGCAGCCATTACAAAGTCTGCAGCAGAACGTGATGTATTATTCACAACCACAAAGTAGAGCGACTGCTGAGATTGCTTCCGCATAGCCAAACACCTCTGCTTGGGCTCTTTGGCTGGGATGATTCGGGTTACGTTTTTGAGGCATCCCAGTTAACTGGCCTCGGCAGTTCAGTGCTTCTGCTCGCCCTCCGGAGTTTCCGGATATGTGGTCACTGTGTGGTTCCTGAGCCCTTAAGAGTTTGTTAGCTACTTGCCAAGGCACTAGGACCCCTGGTGGCATAGTGTTACTCAATGGGCTGCGAACCACGAGCCAGAAGTTGCAAGCGACCAGCCGCTCTGTGGGAGAAAGACAAGAGCACAGTCTCAGAAACCCACAGGGGTAGTTTGCCCTATCCTGTAGCGTCACTATGAGTCAGCACAGACCTGATGGCAAGGAACTGATCCATAGCACCAGCACTGGTCTCCGCTTCCCTGCAGCCACAGAGGAGGAAGCAGGGTCGGACCTGGCCCTGTGACTGATAGCTTCCGGGAGCAACTGCTCCCTTCGCCATGACTCCAGAAGAATTCCCTGGTGCCCAGCTACCGTGATGTAACATTCTGATCAGCGGTTCTGTAGAAGATCCTGATGAAAAGGGGAGGGGGTGTAGAAAAGAAGCCAGGGGGCCTGGATGAACTCCTGAGATGTACACTTGCAAACTTCAATCAAAAACATATCTCCTGGAGTCTCCTAGAACCAAACCATGGTTTAGCTTAAGCAGTTTAAAAATGTCCCTGTTGGCATTATGCCCTTTTAAGAACGACCTATGGGGATCGACGTGACAGCCCACCCACTGCTATGCAGTGATTCCAACTCATAGTCACTCGAAAGATGAGGTCATAATCCCAGGGGCCAGTCAGCGACCGAGAGTAAGAATGGTTGCGTACCTCTCAAGCATGTAGTCACTGATGCCACGGAATTATACATGTGGAAACGGTTGAGCTGGCGTCTGTTTTTCTGCACACATTCTCAGCAACAGCACAAGAACCTTTGAATAAAAAAATCCTCTGATACACGCACATGCGGTCACCGAGTTTCCTCAGGGACAATTGGTAATGGTATATCATTGGTAGATCGAGAACATTTTCTTTGGCATGGGCCCCCCTGGGCTCCGAGTAAGGCCTGTTCCTTTCTCTGCAGAGTCTCGCTCGACCTCAGCCGCCCCAGAAGGCCCTGCCGGCTAACCCAGTGCCAGGCCGCAAGGCCTTCCCAAGGCAAGGCGATACCTGCATTCTGCAACCCCCTACTGCTGGCCCTCATCTGCTCAGGCCGCTGGCAACACCGCCCCCAAAGGTGAGTACCCGGGAAAGCCTGCTGCGTCCCAGGGTCTCCGTGCGGGGAGGATGTGGTTGAGGGTGCACTACCACGTGCCTAGCATGCCCGGAAACCCAATTGGCTTGCCCTTCAATTAGTCCAGGCACTTCTGGTTTCATGAGGAGCCTAAGCTCTGGAGATGGACATATGGGGCTTCCAACCTCAGCCTGCACCTGACCAGCTGAGTGACCCCAAGCCAGTCACACTAAAGCAGGGGTCCTCAAACTTTTTAAACAGGGGGCCAGTTCACTGTCCCTCAGACCCGTTGGAAGGCTTGACTCGTTTTTTTTTTTAAATACTATAAACAAATACCTATGCACACTGGGCATATCTTATTTTGAAGTAAAAAAACAAATGGGGCAAAAACACTCAGCGGGCTGGATAAAGGTCCTTGGTGGGCCGCATGATGCCCGGGGGCCATAGTTTGAGGACGCCTGCTCTAAAGACTCCTCAACTGTAAAAGTGCCATAAGGGACAGCAGTAACCAGTCCCTTAAGGTTGCTTTGAAGGCGTAGTCAGTTCACGTACATAACTGCCAGGCACATGGGCAGAGCAAATGGCCACTCTTCGTACTTCTTCTCTAACTGGCTTCTTGTCAGGTTGCCAGTCCTGCGGGGAGGGTAGAAAGGGGATGAGGTGGGTAGGAACGGGATGCGGTGAGGAAGCTGGTTGACTGACCTGTCTTACCATAAGGCACCAGGAAATAACCGTGGCAGGAGGGAGGCAGGATTCTTCTGCTGCTGGTGAGAATGCCACCACCTCTCACTAAAGACCTGCCACGATCGTCCGTCTCTCTTCGGGACGGATGTGCCCATCCATCCTCCTCCCAACCCACTGAAAGTGCGGGCTCAGGAGCCCAAGTGCACTTGACTGATGTTTCTTTCCCTCCCCCTCTTCTTCCTGCAGTTTCCGGAATACAGGTCACAGAGGGTTGGAGAAATGACGCCCTCCCAAGTCTAGACCTGGGCAGGGGCTCTCCCCTTTCCTCCAGGAGTCCCCAGGGCCCACGGCATCTGGAAGAAGCCTGCCCAGCCATCCCTGCACTCTTCCCCCCTCCTCCTGGAACTGCCCCTCTCTGAAAGCTCCTGGATTCAGCTCCTCCCAAAGCCCCGCGGGACCACTGCCGATGGAATCGAAGGGTGGTTTTGTGCAATATACAGTACCGGTTGAAAGGGGGACGCACAGGGCAACGAATGGCATTGTCTCCCTTCAGCTGTCCCCTCGACCCAGAGGTGATGTGTCCAGGATGTTCCTGGGAGAAACCAGGTCCCATGGGGAGGGCTTCCATGAGAGCTTTCTGTCGCTTCTGTTTTCCTGAAGGTCTCAGGCAGGACAGAAGCTGGATACATGTCCACTCCAAGAATGGAGGAAAGGGTCAGAGCAGCCACTGCTGGGGGCCCTACCCAGGTCTTGCTGGATGATCTGAGGCAACTGCTCCTGGCCACGTGGCTGCACGTGGACAGTCCACTCCCCAACCCCCCCCTCCCCCACCCCCCTGCCTTCCCTATATTCACACGGGTCACTCTGACTCAGACAGGTACTGTTTTATAAGGCGATGCAGACAGCAGGGGGAGCACCAGGCTTGGGCCTCCTCTGAGCCATTATGCCAAAGGTCGCAACTCTGTGATTCTCGTTTGCTCTGTGATTTTACTTCTGTGCTTCCATATCAAGTGCGCCGTGCTTTTGATTTCTTCCTTGTTCGCTAGACCGCTCTGATGTGTGCTGCTTTAGGGAAGAGACCCTCAGCCGTCCTAACTTACTGGTGACCTGGTGCTTGTGACCTCAAAGGGTCCCGCCTCAAGGCTTGGCCACCTGGACGTCCTGCATAGGATCCCGAGATTATTTGACTAGACTAGACTTCAGGCATGAGCATGGGGTTAGAGCTTTCTTTTTCAGTGTGTCTTGTGAGGGTGTGGGTCTTTCTCCCAACTCTGGAACCTAACTCTAGGTAGAGCCCACCAAGAAAGACAGCGGTGTAGTACAGAGAGCAGATGTCCTGGGAACCCCACCTATGAGAAGTCTCCCTAGTGGTCTGGTCCCTGACTTGAGGAGGGAACGGTGCCCTGGGAGGAGAGAGCAGAAAGCAGAGGGGTTGGGGGTGTTGGGGAGCCCTGAGGGAAAAACAGGAGTCAACATGGCCTCTGTCTTTTCTAGCAGAGCCTGACAAGGACTACCTACTGCCCCCTGCCCCGTCTCCCTTTTTGTCTTCCTTCTTCCCACTGTGAAATGAACCTCGCAGACAGGTCAGTGGGCTGGGAAAGAAGGTGTTTGCGTTGTGGAGGTTCTGCTGGGTAGAACAATTTCCACAAAGTAGCTGGTGGCGACGTGCCTTCACTGAGCACCTCTTCCATTCTCTGACATGGCAGGTGGCCCTGCACAGGGCTGCTGGCCTGAGAGCCTTCAGGAGCCTCCTCACCTGCGAGGAATTGCCTGCTCTGGGGACGTCAATGCAGGGGAGAAACTGAGCCTTTGGCTCCCTGGGCCCCACCCCTGGGCCTCTTTACCATTCCCTGTGCACAAGTGGTGCTTCTTAGGGGTTCTTGGGTTCACAGACAAGTGGGCATATGAGACATGCTCTGGGGACCCACATGAGGTACCTGAGGAAGATCCCAGGGCAGAGTTTCTCTGGAGACTTCCAGGTGCCTCTCTCCCTAACAAGGGCTGTGCCCTCCTCTCTGTACCCAATTTGCCCCATCTTTGCTGCCAGATGAAGCCGAGACACAGCCTCCCATGTAAACGGCCCCCCAGATGCCTCCAGGCTGGGGCCAGAGGCCTGTGGGTGCTTCTCCCTCAGCTCAGGGATGGCCATCTGCCAGGAACGGGGAACCACCACTGTGTGCTGCAGAGCTTTTGGAACCCCGAACCCCCTCTCCTGGAGCCGCACGGAAGAGCAACCAGAGTTGGCTTTTTGTCGTCTTCACGCACCTTCATTCCATAAAATTGTAATGTGAACTGGAAGATGGTAGGATTTTTTTAACCTCTTTTAGTTTGATAGAGATGGGAGCTTTGACATGCAGTTCTCCTGGCATGCCGTGTCCCTCCTGGCTCCGCCCAGGGAGCTGGGAATGGACAGTGTGGCGATTTTTACAGGAGCTTCCTGAGAGGGAGACCGGCTGTTCGATCACGCTCCTCCTTTCCCTCTTGTGCCCACTGGACTTTGTTTGACGTGTCAAATAAAACCATTCCGACTAGGTGAAAGGGAGGCTTTTCCAGAAAGTGTTATGACTTGGAGGAGAAAGGGAATATTATAACAGGGGTCGTCAGGGAGCCGGTTGCCACACGGAGGCACCTCACATCACAAGCTCTGCAAACTTCTCAATGCTCAGGCAGAAAATGGTTTTTTGTTTATAGGCAGGTAGCAAGGCTAGAGACAGCTGGGTCCAGGGAATTTTTGTGCTCAGAATTTGGTGAGGGAGGATGGTGGTGAGGCGGTGCTGTTGAAGACCGGATGGAACAATTTCACACAGACACACAGGGGGCACTATAAGACAGAATCGACCCAACTGTTGTTGACTTTTTAAGGGGGCCCTGGGGTCCTGGAGGTGTCGTGGTTACGTGCCTGACTACTAACCCTAAGGTCGGCAGCTCGAAACCACCAGCCACTCCTCTGGAGAAAGATGGGGCTGTCTACTCCCGTAAACGGTCCCAGAGTCTCCCAGGGGCAGCTCTGTTCTGTCCCAAAAGGTCGCTAACAGTTGGCATCAACGCAATGACTGTGAGTTGGGTTTGGGTGGTTTTGGTGTTATGCATCAGGCTGCAAGGTCAGCACATTGAACCCAAGATGCGCTGTCTGCGCCAGTAAAGAGCTACAGCTTCGGTACCCTGACCTGTAGCCTCGCTACGAGTCAGTGACTGGGCAGCAGTGAGTGAGTGAGACGCGGAGGGTGTTGGGGTTGAGGTTGGGTTTGGGTTTGCTGTCCGAACTCCTGGGCTCTGCAGGGAGGAGGGGAGCTTAACTAAAGTTAAGTCTGTTAACAAGCAGTTTGTGCTGATAGAGATGTTGTAAAACTTAAAAAAAAAAAAAAACAGTTTTGTGGCCCAGGGATGTATTCTTTAGGCGTCTTGGAGCCACGTTTCTGAAATGTCGAGCTCGGGTTGGATCACCTCTCTCCTGCCCAGTCTCCGAGAGTTCTAGCGGAGGCACACTGGCCTGCTTGCCATGGAGTCTGTCTTACTGTGAACGAGCACACCACCCTGATGGTCCAGTACTATTCTCTCTGCTGCGAACCTGAAAGGTTGCCAGGGTTAAGCCCACCTCGGGGCTCCTCAGGAGGAAGACCTGGCTATCTTTCCTAAAAATTTAAACCTAGGAAACCCTGTAGGGCAGGTCTAGTTGGTCACGCGGGACCTGGGAGCAAAAATCAACTCAGCAGTCCCCAACACCACCAAAGAAAAGCAACCACATCAAATCACCTCCCTGCCCAGGTGACGAGAGACCTGCGGGGGTGGAGCATTCGCCCTGCTTCACTGGTCCCCTCCCTGTTTGCCAAGCTCCTTCTTCTCCCAGGAATCCTCTGTGAACGGGAGGAAGTCTCCTTCCTTAGGTCTGCATTTGATTTTTTGTTTTTTCAAAGAGCGGGGTACATGACTTGTGTTTTTAAATTTGGGGGCTTTTAGTTCTAAAGGCGGTGATTGTGCACATGTGTACATGACAGCCTGCTGGGCACCAGGAAACCGGGGAAGGGGTGTGACAACTGGAAAGGTGCCCCCACCCCTAGGGAAGCCGGGGAGGGAGAGGGCTTGCCGAACTCAAGCCCACACCACCCAAGTAACTCCTGTGTCCCCTACCCCCACCTTGCATACATCTGTCTGGGATCCAGGGCATTGTGCATTTGTCTTGATCTGGGAGATTCTTCACAGAAAACAGCTTCTTCTCTCTCGTCCACTTATTAATTGTTTACAATGATCTTTGTACATCTATGCAAAATACTTGAATGGGCCATTGTGCCTTCCCCCGCCTCCCTCAGTTTGTATTTAATTAAAATAAATTGTCATTTGAGATATTACCTAGTTTGGCTCTTGCTCTCTTTAATGCTCCACCATTGAGGCTGGTGGACCCTTGACATGTAGCCTCCTCTTTAGAAGGAAGACATTCCCACCGAGCCCATCTGTCCAGTATCTAAGGACGGATCTTTGGAAGGTGTGCCTGGGTGAGGCACATAGTTCATGTACTCAACTGCTACCTGAAACGTTGGAGGTTCAAGTCCACCCAGACACATTTCAGAAGAAAGAGCTGGTGTGCAGCCATCGCAAGTCCTACAGCACACAGGTCTACTCTCTCCCATGTGGGGTCTACATCCTACATGAGAGAGAGTCCTCTGCAGCTTGACCCCTGAGTCCTCTGCAGCTTGACCCCACCGGGACTGGGCGTTGGTGTCAGTGCTGTGGAGATGGCTGTGTACAACAAACAAAAAAACCCTGCGTACAGCAAAATGAAGCACCACCTGGTCCTGGGCCATCCTCACAATTGTTCTTAATGTGTGGGTCCTTGTTGCAGCTACAAGGTCATGCCATCTTCTGGAGGGCCTTCCTTTCTTTTCGCTGCCCCTCTACCAACCATGATTCCATTCTCCAGGAACTGGTCTCTCCTGTCAGCAGGTCCAAAGTACCTAAGACAAAGTCTTGCCATCCTTGCCTCTAAGAAGAATTCTGGCTGTACTTCTTCCAAGACAGATAGTTTTGTCCTTTTAGCAATGGTATTTTCAATATGATTCTCCAGCACTATAATTCAAATGCATAGACTTTTTTTCAACCTTCCTTATTCAATGCCCACCTTTCATATGCATGTGAGGCAATTAAAAATACCATGGCTTGACTCAGGCACACCTTAGTGCTGAAAGTAAACTCACTTTTCAACACTTTAAAGAGTTCTTCTGCAGAAGATTTACCCAATGTAACACATCATTTGATTTTCACTGCTGCTTCTGTACACATTGATTGTGGATCCTAGCAAGATGAAATTCTTCACAATTTCAATGTATTCTCCATTTATCATGATGTCTGTGTTAGTCTAGGTTGCCTAGAGAAAAAAAATTAATAGACATGTGTGTATAAGAAAGAGCTTTATATATGAGAACAATTGAATATTGAGAAAACATCCCATCCCAGTCCAGATCAAGTCGATAAGTCTGATATTAGCCCATATGTCCGATGCCAATCTATAAATTCCTCTTCAGACTCACACAACACATGCAATGACACCAAATACAGGAAGATCACAGATCAGTGAGTGGAAAGTCTTGCGGATCCAGGGGTGATGGAAGTATATCAGAGCTGTCATGGGTCTCCATGTAGCTCCTCCAGTTCCAGGACTCTAGCATAGCTCCATGTGTCTTGTCATCAGGAAGACAAAGCAGAGAGTCTGTGTGTCCCACCTCCAGCGAGCTATTTATCTCCAAAGCGCCTCCAAAACAAGCTGAGACCCGATTACCAGGCTAAACTCCACCCTTTCCTTGCATTGAGTTGGTATTCCCATGGACGATCGCAATCCTTGGTCTTCACCAGTAATTGCTTCAAGTTTGTTCATCTGCACATCGCAGGTTGTTAATGAGCCTTCCTCCAATCCTGATGCCATGTTCTTCATATGGTTTGTTTTCTCTGATTATTTGCTCAGTACAGAGATTGAATAAGTATGGCGAGAGGATACAACCCTGACACACAAATTTCTTGGGAAGCCATAAGAAAAAACGAAACTAAGCCCATCATTATAGTGACCCTGTAGACTAGAGTGGAGTAGTCCCTTAGGTTCTCCATGACTGTAAACTTCATCAGAGCAGATGGCCGTATGGAGTGGCTGGTGGGTTCGAATCAACAATCTTTCAGGAGCTACATGGCGAAGCGCTAGGCACCGGATTCTCTGAAGTCCTAGAAAAGCCCCATGGCTTTTCCATCACCAGTAGAGGGGGCTCTTTCTCTTTGTACCTGAACACAGGTGAGTCCTCATTTAAATAGACCTTAGCTTTTTAAAGGCACAGTGATCATGGCAGTTACTGGTGAGTTTTCTAACCCTGCATGATTGGGTTGACCAGCAATCTGATACCCTCTGTTCACCTTTTCCTCTTAATGATGGGGATCATGGACCTGTGCTGTAAAAAAAAAAAAAAAAGACTTCTTACTGTTTGGGGGACTGGGTGCAGGTCAGGGATCACTGAAGTTTCTGACAAAAGAACCCCCAGGTAATAACACAGCTTTCACTTATTTCATACGTGGCAGTTAAAAAGCATGCCACCCTGTTATCCTTGTTTGATGCTGTTTGGGGGTACAAAAGAGACCCCCCAATCTCAAATATAATAAGTCTAAAGCAAAACAAGATCAAGACATATCACCCAGATGAGGGAGACCATTAGCATGAGGTCATAATGGCACCCAAACGACTTACAGCCACACTGCTGGGTTAACAAGTCGTGGGACACATAGAAACTGTCACAAATTCATGATTGATGGCAGAGCAATACATAACAGTGACAGGTGGACTTAGCAGAAATGGGCACGTAACCATGCTCAGGACAGGTACATTGTGTTAGACAGAAGAGCTTACATGATTGGTCCTGGGCCTTCTCACCAAGGCACAAAGGGCACAACCAGCAGAGCATGATTCCAGACCGTGTAGGCCGCCGTCGGGGAGTGGACACACCCAGACAAGCCCCTAAAGGACACTGCCCTTTCCAGGGATTCAGTGGGGACTTACTAGATGGGAGGGCTCCGCAAATGAACTGTAGGTTTTCAGTGTCGTCCATAGATACCTGCAATGGGGTGCTTAGAATCTTATTGCCAATACGAGGCCCAGCTCAATTCAGAGGGTTTTTTTAATGGAATAATATTTAGTATACTAAATGCCACAGTACGATATTGTGGCACTGGTTTGTGTGTTGCTGGATGCTCTCTCACTGGGAGTTCAAATCCCAGCCATATGACCCAAAGTGAGCAGGTTTCGGCAGAACACCCAGATGAACAACAGACTATGAGAGAGAGATAGGCTGTCTATTCCCGAGCAGTTCGCCAATGAAAACCTTACAGACACCATCGTAGAACTGACAGACACTGACAACCTTATGAACAGAATCAGAGCCTTGTCGGAGAGAGTGCCAAAAGAGGAGCCCCTCCGGTCCAAAGGCGGTCCCAATAGGACTGAGGAAGAGCTGCTTTCTCAAAGCAGAGTCGACCAGAATGACGCACATGGAGTAAAACCTGCAGGAGCACAACCTTCAAGGTCTCCATTTACTGGTGGGTCACAACTCCAAATGTGCAAGGCAAAAAGGCGGAGAGCATCAGTTAATGATTAGAATATAGAATGTCTGGGGTATGAATCTAGGAAAGTTGTAAAAAAAAATGGAATGGAACGTAATGCCTAGGATTGACATTCTAGGCATACTCATATGTGAGCTGAGATGGACCGTTGTTGGCCATTGTGAATTTTAAAAATCGTATTGTTTACTACACCAGGAATGACAGATTCAAGAGAAATAATGTCACCCTCATCATCAAAAGGGACATTTCAATGTCTATCTTGAGGAACCATGCTGCCTGTGATAGGATATCTAGCCCCAAATCTATAGTCAATACAATATACCTGTACTTCAAATTTATGCACCAACCACCACAGCCAGTGATGCAGAAATTGAAGGATTCTACCAACATCTTCAGTCTGAAATGACCAAACACGGAATCAAGATGCATTGATAATTACTGGTGATTAGAAAATGCAAATGGTGGAAACAAACAGTAAGGAACAATGGTTGGTGTTGGGAGCCGATAGCCATTAAGGCCCTAGTTTCAGCCACGTAGCCGAAACTTGGCTACTTTGTTTCCTGCCTAACCTGCTCCATGCTATGTGCGCAGCACGGGCAGTTGCAAGAGTCGACCTTCGTTGCCATTGGTTAAAATACCGAACACCCATTGGACTACAGACATACCATATTAGGAACATAACGAAATTGATGGTTCATCTGGTAAGCCTTAATTAGCATGCGAACGTCATCACGGACGTCTTTGAGAACTGTTGCACGCCCTTTTTACCTTATTAGGAACATGTAGCCGATTGGTTGTTACACAGTATGCTTCATTAGAATATGTGCCTCCCACTTCCTACCTGCAGCTGATTGGCTAACGTTATGCTTCATTGTAATACACATATTGTATTGGATGCTATGCAGTATGCCTCATTAGAATATACACCTCCTAGTTCCTCTTTAATGTAAATATATATCCCGAGTTTTGATGAAATAAACAGGCTTGATCAGCACTTGTCTTGCTCCATGTCTCTGGGTCTTTCTTCCATCCAGGTTTGCCGTCCCTTCGGGTCACCGCGTGAGGGTCTCGCTGGACGAGACCCCCACAGGTTGGAAAATATGATCTTGGCAATAAAAACTAAGTGGGAGATCTCATGACAGAATTTTGCAAGACCAAAACAGCTTGTTCATAACAAATACCTTTTATTCGATAACACAAAAGGTGTACTATACACATGGGATTCTCCAGATGGAATACCCAGAAATAAGTTTGACTATATCTGTGGGAAGAGGTGGTAGAGAAGCTCAATATTAAGATCTAAAATCAGACCAGGAGATGGCTGTGAATTTTCTCACATATTACTTGAGGTTGAAGTTGAAGAAAATGAAAACCAATCAACTAGAGCAAAGGCATGACCTTGAGAATATTCCACCTGAATTTTGAGAACATCTCAAGAACAGATGTGATACATTGAACACTAATGACAGAAGACCTGTTGAGCTGTGGAATGGCATTAAGAACATCACAAGTGAAGAAAAAGGTCATTAGAGACCAAAAAAAAGATCAAATTGGATGTCAGAAGAGACTGAAACGTTTAAAAATCAAGACTAGCTAAGGCACATGGAAGAAATAATGAAGTCGACTAGCTGAATAGAAAATTTCAAAGGCAACTTGAAAAGACAAAACATTAGAGTATAATGTGAAAAGATATAGTTAGAAAACCAAAAAGGAACATGTTCAGCATACCTTATTCTGAAATCACCCAGGAAATATTCAAACATCCAGGTACAAATGAAAAAATTCTCTGTGCAAAATATTGAATGCTACAGGAAGCCTCAAAAGAATATGGAAAGATACACAGAGACATTGTATCAAAAAGAAAGCGGGCGGGGGTGGGGGTGGGAGTGGGGGGGAACTGATTACAGGAATCTACATATAGCCTCCTCCCTGGGGGAGGGACAGCAGAGAAGAGGGCAAGGGGAGACTCAGACAGTGTAATAGATGACAAAATAATAATAATATATGAATGATGAAGGGTTCACGAGGTGGGGGGAGTGGGGAGGGAGGGGGAACATGAGCAGCAGATATTAAGGGCTCAAGTAGAAGGCAAATGTTTTGAGAATGATGATGGCAACAAATGTACATATGTTCTTGACACAATGGATGGATGAATTGTGATAAGAATTGTACGAACCCCCAATAAAATGATTAAAAGAAAAAATAAGAACTAGTCTCCAGAGGGAGTGAAGATGGCGTCCAGGTAGAATCACCTGGCCCGCATGCCTGTTGCTCAACTAGAAAATTAAGAGGTAAGGAGGCCAATACTTGGAGGCTGGGTGCTAAAAATAGATTCCGTGTACTAGGGTCTGGTTCAGACCTCACCCTGTGATTTTTACCCATGAAGCAACTCGAGAACTCACTGGATCACTGCGTCTGTCCGCAGGCTCTGTTAAACCTCTGCCAGGTCCAGCAGGATAGCGTCTGCCTTCCCTTCCTGCGCCCAAAATACGAGACCTGCAGTGAGCAGTAATTTCCCCAGGCTGCTGTCTAAAAATGGTCATAATCCCAGGCCCCCAGAGAGCCTCTGAGAAGTAGCTAGAAAACCTCACACCAGAGTTCCCCTCTCTGTTTTCCTCCCTGCTCCTGCAGTCCAGGAATGGAGGGAGTATATCGGTCACCCCCCTCCCCTCTCTCCCCAGATCCACACCTGCCAATGTGGGTAATGATAGATAATTCGGTAACAATTTGCAGCAATTGGAGAGCTGCTGGGATATTTTCTGTGTCAGAACCCAGTTCCCCAGAGCACACTGGTAGGTGTGCAGGATACAGACAAGAGAGACACGGGAGTGCAGCCGGAGTTGGAATTGATTGCAGGGTAGTAGGTGGGTACATAGGTAGGTGGGCTTCTGCTACTTTTGTTGTATGGTTATCTTATTCACTTTCACAAAAACCCTGGAAGCTGGCTCTGATTGTTTTTTTCTTGAGGGCTGGGGCAAGGCTAAGAATACTAAGAACATCAAAATACAAATATGTTGGCAACTGAAAGATTTCTTTATTAAATCAGTCCCCACTCAGACACCTCTGCCTACTTAACACTCTTATCTCCCTCTGCCACTTTGTGCCCTCTGTTGGCATGCTTCTGGCCTGACCAGTTGTTCAGTAGCCTAATACACACAGTGAGCTTGGATTACCTAAGTTCAATTCCCAACTCGGCTCCATGCTATACGTGTGAGCCTGGGAAAGTTCCAGAAGTCTGTACAACTGAGGTTGCCATCTACCTCAAAAATGTTGTAATAACTCATGGGATGCTCTATGTGAAAGCACCCAATGATGTTTGACAGAGGTCCCGTGCTCAGAAACGTGACTACATTCGATTTCTAGTTGATCTGCTTAAGATGCCAAGGTTCTGTCAGGATCTGCTTTAGCCAGTTATGCATCAGCCAGTCTTTGGGAGAAAGATGAGGTTTTCCCCTTTCCATAAAGATCGACAACCTTGGAAACCCAAAGGGGCAGGTATGCTCTGTTCTACAGAGTCACTGTAATAAAGCAACTCGATGGTAGCATGTTGGTGAGTTTGGATTGAGGTCTGGTCCCGAAGAGAGTATGAAAATGGAACGACCATTTGGAACAATATTGATCCTTCTTCAATAGCTACCTTCAAAAGGTCATCTTTGTCCTCGACACAGATGGTAAGCAGTAAATAAAAACCAACTCTCTGGAGCCTATATACAGACAGGGGAAACACAGGTCAAAAGAAAATGAATATGCACTATTTATTGTATTAAGATATGTATTATTCTGGCAGACTTGGGTCTGACACTGTCAGCGACCATTATTTTAAGTTTACCTGATCGCCAACTCCCATTGTTGGTGCCAATAGCTTCCAGCCAAATAAGGATTTATTCTTTACAGGCGACTAATCCATGTTTTGTATTTTTTAGTCTACACTTGTTCAATCTCCAATAAGTGTTTTAAAGTTACTACTATGAGTTAGTCAATGACACCATAAACAGACGGTCCTTATACTCCATGGAGATGATCAATAAGAATTTCTACCATAAATTAATAAGGATGTTTCTACGGTGAACCAGAGGCAGATAAAAAACATGGAAGAAGCACACCTGCCTGTGTGACCACGAGGTGTAGAAGGGACCAGGTATCAGGCATTAAAGAACAAAAAATCCTATCAGTGTGTTCCCATCTTCCCAATATGATCACTGAAGACAAATGTGTGCATAAGAACATGTGGTGAAGAAAGCTGATGGTGCCCGGCTATCAAAAGATATAGCGTTTGGGGTCTTAAAGGTTTGAAGATAAACAAGCAGCCATCTAGCTCAGAAGCAACAAAGCCCACATGGAAGAAGCACACCAGCATGTGTGCCCATGAGGTGTCGAAGGGATCAAGTATTAGGCTTCAAAGAACAAAAAATCATATCATTGTAAATGAGGGGGAATGCAGAGTGGAAACCCAAAGCCCATCTGTAGGCAACTGGACATCCCCTTACAGAAGGGTCATGGGGAGGAGACGAGCCAGTCAGGGTGCATGGTAGCAACGATGGAACATACAACTTTCCTCTAGTTCTTAAAATCTTCCTCTCCCCCACTATCATGATCCCAATTGTACCTTACAAATCTGGCTAGACCAGAGGATGTACACTGGTACAGATAGGAACTGGAAACACAGGGAATCCAGGACAATGATCCCTTCATGACCAGTGGTGAGAGTGGTGATACATGGAGGGTGGAGGGAAGGTGAGGTAGAAAGGGGGAAACCAATTACAAGGATCTACATATAGCCCCCTCTCTGGGGGATGGGCAACAGAAAAGTGGGTGAAGGGAGGCATGTAGGATATGACAAAATAATAATTTATAAATTATCAAGGGTTCATGAGGGAGGGGGAGCTAAAAGTGAGGAGCTGATGCCAGGAGCTTAGGTGGAGAATAAATGTTTTGAGAATGATGATGGCAACAAATGTACAAATGTGCTTGACACAATGGATGGATGTATGGATTGTGATAAGAGTTGTACAAGCCCCCAATAAAATGACTTAAAAAACAAACAAAGATTCAGGAATGGATTTTGGGTTCATACGAAATCCTAGTTCCAAACTAAGAACAATTAGTTTTTATGATATGGACCTGCTGGACATTCACCCTCATGAAAGAAATATGAGTGCTATAGCAAAGTGTGGTGAAGAAATTAGATGGTGCCCAGCTATCAGAAGGATTACCGTCTGAGATCTTAAAGGCTTGTTTTCAAACAAGCAGCCATCTAAATGAGATGTCAATTAAGCCCACATGGAAGAAACACACCAATATCCATGATCCAAGGATTGTAAATTATATAATGCAAATTCGAAGGAGAGAATAGTGTCCGAACGAATACTGTGATAATCTGATGTGCAGAAGGCTATGGATGCCAGACGAAGCCCAGAATTCATTTGCAGGATCTACACAGGGAATAAGCCTCCTATGATTTCCCTCTTACCACGATTGAGGGATGGGAATAACCTGGTTATCAGATAGAAAGTATTGGAGAGAAGACTATGGAGGATTAAAATAATAAATCAGACTTGAATGGTTAAATTCCAAATGTAGCCCTTCGAATACACTTTGTGCTTGAACTAGATCATATGATTTCCTGTACTTTTTTTTCATATTGGAGTTTATCTTTTGTATTCCGTCATTGTGGGTGGCCTTCTTGACTCTGTTATAAGTTTTTCTATGGTTTTCAGTATCTGAGTAGGTAAATCTATAGAGACAACAACTAGAATAAAGATTTCTCGGGGATATGGCAGTGGAGCTGGTGGGGTTAGGGAGCGCGCTGATATCCAGTTGAAGAAGGAAGGAAATGTTTTGGAACTGATGGTGGTAGTGTTGGACAGCACTGCTTGGTATGATTGAACCATGGAATGGTATGATGTCTGGCTTAGCTCTTAATAAAATGATTTTGGGGAAAAAATAAATTAACAAAGTAATACTAGATCACGCACTCGGCGACCAGCTTGGGCTTCTGGAGAGGCTCAGTGTGACCTGGTGGTTGAGAAAGTGGAAACGGCGCTTGGTGTGACTTTGAAGTTTCTGTCTGGGTGACATGGGGCAAACCACTTGACCTCTCTTTCCCTCAGGTATAAAAGTGTGTGGTGACACTCTCGAGTGAGAAGTCACGTGAAACACTAATGTTGTGCCTGGCACCTAGTGAGGACTTAGGGAGATGAAGGTTTTAATAGGGAATTAAGGTTTTCAACACACTTCATTCTAAAGAGAGCTCTCTCCGTTCTAGGAAGAAGCACTGCAGGACCCTTCCTGTAGCCAGGCTCCTTCAGGAAGTCCAGGGGAGGTGCAGTCTGTTGACATGGTTGACATCTAACTGAATGAGTGGACCCAGAGATGCCTGAAAAGGAAGGCCTGGCCACCTACTTCCAAAACACCAGCCATTGAAACCCCTATAGAGTACAGTTCTAACACGCACACAGAGGAACTCAATGGTAACTGGTTAACTGGTACACCCCTTCAGGGACCAAGGGACAAGTCGGTCAGCACCACACTACTATCTAATCACTGTGCTAGGCTGGGTTCTCTAGAGAAGCAAAGCGAGTGAAGCTTGTATGTGTTTGTAGGTAGAGAGATTTATATCAAGAAATGGCTTCCACAGTGGTAGAAATGGGTTAAATCCAGACCGGTTCAAGTTAGGCTTCTCCTGACTTGTGGAAGCTGATGCACAGGAAGCAGGAAGACGAAGCAGAGACAGCAGGGGGCACAGGCTGGTGGGTGCAGAGGTATTATGAATCCAAAGTCTGCTGAATGAATCCACTGTCTGCTGATGCCTCCTGGGAATCCATCATCTGCCGATGGCAGCAGGAGATGGAGGAACCAGATGCCAGATCCATCTTTGGCCCCAGGGGAGAGGGCCAAAGAGCATTCGGCTCTGTTCAGTCTCTCTTATACAAAAGGCCACACTTCCAAGGTGCTAACTGATTGATGTTTTGGGCATCGCCCTACCTTATCCAGGAGCGTGTAGTTGACACAATCCCCTACCCTCACAACCATTCTCTGCCTAAGGACGGCTAGGACACAGGCATCAGTAAACAGACTCTGAAGTCTTTATTCTTGATGCTGCAGACCGTACTCGGGTTCCTCGGCTTATTTCCATTCTCAAGGTCCAATGTATTGCACTGATTTTAGTTACTGACAAGAAATCCACATTGATTAAAAACTAAGGACTTTCCACTGGTGCTGCAAGGAGCCTCTCTGTTGGCTAACCCAGCCTCTGGAGCTCCAGGATCAGCAAGAGTTGGGTCTGAGCGTGGTCAAGCTTATGACAAGGGACACACAGGACACAATAAAGGGGAAACAAGTTGGGGGGGGGTGTTATGCGCCAACTAGAGAATCAAGTCTTTCCTCTTTCCAGCTAGCCTGGCTCCCTCAGTTCCCTTCCCAGTGGTCTTCACACCACCCCCACCCCCCACGCACAGCTAGAAAAAAGATGGGAAAGGAAGGGGAAATAAATAATCTCTCTCCAGCTACTTTTGCTTATTGGACGTCTCTGTCCACATGTGCAGAGACCAAAGGCTGTCCCCACAGCAGGTGGAGTTGGAGCAGTCATAGGAGGGAGCCTGGGCAGCTCATCAGTGATGATGGGGATTTGGTGGCAATCTGGCCCACAGCCAGAACACATCTTATGCCAAGCCTGCACCCCGCTTGGTCACTGAGGCTCAAAACTGATTCCATCCGCCAGACTGCTGACCAAAAAGTAGCCCAGAGCCTCGTGCCCAGATTCTTGGTTGGGCGCCAGAGCACACACAGCAGTTTGCCTTTGGTTTCCAGAGGGCCGGGGCCAGCTCACACTTCCTCTCCCCTCCCCAAATCATAGTTTGGTCTTACTGCTTGAGGGAAAAGAAGGCATATTTTGACAAATTCTAACTCAAGAGCCAAGCCATTTCTAAGAGCAGAGAAGTTCTGTTCTCTGTCCAGTGTGTGGCCAGCAGCTGGGCTGTGAAGCATCTTTTGTGGATTTGCGTCTGGGATGAAGGGCTCAGTGGCAGAGTCCTTGGGATGTCAAGAGTGAGAGAGGAGGGGTGGGGGTGGGGGGTGAGGATGAGGTGGACGGAAGCACAGATGCTGACTTGCAGGCTGGAGTCCTCGGGCAATGGGCAGCTTGGACTTTTTCCCTGAGACATCAGATGGCTTTCACAGTAAGGTCAGCTAAGGTCTTCCTCGTGTCTTGGAAGAGGATGTGGCAAAGGCAACAAGACAGTTATGAGTTGTTGCATCTCTCTCCGCTTTCGGTAGGGAGGCAAGCCACCCCCTCTCAGAGCATCTGGGTGTCATCTGCACCTCGTCCTTGGCTCCTTAGAAATCCTAAGGCACATGATTCGATCTCAACATGAGAATCGGTGTTAAGGAGTCCCCAACAACTAACATCTCAGGAAAGCGCTCAGACTGCTACATTCAACGGGTCACTTTCTGTCTTCTGCCCAACAATATAAGCCTCCAGAGATGGCACCATGGGCACGAGAAGGAAGGGAGGTCCGTAGGACCGACTGGCACCCGTGCAGAACAGGCTTATTTGGTCACTAAGGCTGTGTACCCAGACAATTTCTGGCACCCCACCTCACTGGATAGGGATTCTTCTCCTGGAAACAGTAATGAGGTATAAATAAAATTCTCAAGGGAAGATCGCCTGTTGGCAGCAGGCAATACACTCCCATTGGTAACAGGCTGAAAATTACCGGTGGTTCTGAGCTGGAAAGACCAGGCTGTATCATAGCCCCCAACCTCTCCCTCGTGTATTCCAAGTTTTAGGATTGGATTGTAAATACTTTGGGCTTCTCTTCTGGAGATGGGGTTCTGGAAAGTTCCATATTGTCCACAAGAACGTTCTTGTCTTCCAGCCTAATGACAGTGGGCTCTGGGGCAGGAACTGGGGTTGTGGTTGGGTTTTTGTGCATGTGGGGCAAGCTAGTCAAGTGGAAATCCAGATCCTTGAAAGCGTGGAGCATGAACACCCCCAGGATGATGGTGACAAAGCCAGAGAGGGTGCCTACAATGTCCACAGCCGACATGCTGTGCCACTCTTTGAAGAGGATGATGGAGGAGGTAACCACTGTAGACGTGAAGAACACGTAGTAGATAGGGAAGACCAGGGAGGTGTTGAAAATGTCCAGTGCCCTGTTGAGGAAATTGACCTGAGTGCTGAGTGAAATTGCCAGGATGAGGGACAGGATGTAGGGCAGGGGATGCCGCACAACTGGCAACCCTTGGAAGAAGTTCTTAATGGTGATGCCCAGACCCTTGACGGCAGACACAGAGAAGGCCCCGATCACAGAGCAGATAACGATGTAAACCAGGATATTCCTCTGCCCGTAACGTGGGGCCACGATGAAGATGAGGATGAGGCAGAACACCAGCATCAGCACAGCAAACACGATGTACCCTGCAGGAGAGGAGGCAGGAGACCATCTGAGTTGGGCCTACTGTGATTCTCACTCAAGCCCCAGGCTACGGCCACGAGTGGAGCATTCAGGGCATGGGCCCCAGAGTCAAACCCGGATTCCCCTTCTAACGTTATAACTTTGAAGCCAATTGGGAAGGTTTCCTCCTCCGTAAGATAGAATTAATAATTGGACCTTCCTCCCAGGGTAGTTTTTTAGAAATAAATGAGCTGTTGGGCATGAAAGATTTAAAATTGGACATAGCAAATAACCAACACTTCATAAATGGCATATCTATTGTACCACATATTATTGGTTCATCTATTATATGTTACATATTGTATAATAAATGGTACAGGCCAAGAAGCCTGTAATAAACAAAACCAAACTCACGACCATTGATTGAGTCAATGCCTACTCACAGAGACCCTATAGAATGCGGTAGAACTCTGTGACTTTCCGAGACTAGAACTCTTTATGTGACTAGAAAACCCTCTTTCTCCAGCAGAGCAGCGGGTGGTTTCTATCTGCTGACCTGGAGGATCACAGTCCAATGTATAACCACTATGTCACCAAGGTTCCTTGTAAGGTAGCCTTGTTAATACGGACCAGCCCACCAATTTTCTTTCGTGCTGCCTCTGCTCGGGAGCAGCAGAGCCCAGTCTGACCGTGCCCACGGTCCACCCAGCGCTTTGGTGCGCCCAGGTGCCTGAAGCTCACCAGTGTCTTTCATCTTGGAAGCCATCTCGATGACTGTGGTGACCTTCTCTTCCTCGGGGGCGTGTATCACCATCACGGTGCTGCCGGCGATGCAGATGACACAGCCCAGCTTCCCCAGTAGATTCAGAGTCTCCCCCAGGAAATATGAGGAGAGGACGGCACTGCAGGTGGAAATGGGGAGCGTGAGTCAACCAGGCGTGGCAGTCCCAGGGGCGGGATTCAGTACTCCCTCACGTGGAAGCTTTCCTACATCTCCATACATGTTTCACACAGAAAGTCCTGTGTGGGCCGGTTGCAGTGCGTGCTGGAGAACTAGAAATGGAGGTGGCTTTGGCCCACATTACACACTGGGAGTATCCTACAGCAGAAGACTTGGGAGAGCCTTTTTAAAGTATTTTGTCTAATTTCTCCTCTTGTCTGCTCAATGAACAGAACCTCTCTTTGACATTGCTGACAGGTTGCTTCCGCTTTACTGGGGAGGGAACTGTCCCCTTCAGAAAGCACGTTCATCGTGGTCGGATCATTATAATTAGAGACCGACAGAACTCTACTCAATGCCAGGGAGTCAACAGCGACCCCTAGCGACCACTTGCCATCACGTTGATGCCGATCCATGGTGACCCCATGCCTGTCTGAGTAGAACTGGTCTCCACAGAGTTTCCAGTGGCTGGATTTTCAGAAACAGAGCACCAGGCCTTTCTTCTGAGGCCTCTCTGCGTGGACGCAACCCTCCAACCTTCTTGTTAGCAACCACGCGTGGGCCCACCCAGGGCCTCCAGAGAAAAAAGATTCTATGTGATCATCTCTGCTCATTGTCTCCTGTGTGTTCATAAAGAACACATCGACTCCTTCCATTTGTTTATGTCGGTATGGACAACTGCACCGCCACGATGGTCATACTTCCAGGCGGGACGTCTCGAGGATCTATTATTAAGACATACTATGTTAGAAACTGGAAGACCTCTGGTGGCATAGTGGTCAAGCATTTAGATAGCTGCTGACTGGAAGGCTGGCAGTTCAAACCCAAGAGCTGCTCCACAGGAGCAAAATGAGACGATTTGCTCAAAGATTCGTCTTGGAAACTCTCTGGGACAGTTCGGCTCTATTCCGTGGGGTCATGACGCGTTGGAATGGACTCAACAGCAGAGCATTTTCAATAAGTACTACGAACTCTCATTTATTTTCTCACGAAGATCTCACGACTTTAAAGAAGTGAAAAAAACACTACCCCTATTTACTAGAAGAAAAATGGAATTTTAGAAAAGGTAAAATCAATTGGACGGGTCATACACCTGGTAAGTAGCAGGCCTTGAACTCAAGTTATATTTAGTTATAATCCCTACAGTCATTCCTCTTCACTTCACTGAAGTAGACTCTTATGATGTCCTGAATCATCTGCTTTCAGCCCACAGCCCCTTGCTGTTCCTCAGTGACAAAATGTTCTTTCCCCTCACACTCTCCAGGTGGCGGCGGCGGCGGTGGTGGGGCGGGGGGAATGCAGATAGGGAAATAGGGAATGCCAGGTATAGAAACTGGAGCATACTCTGGTTCTTTACCAAGGTGGCATTGTTTCAGGGCAAAGATCTGTGGGCTGGCCAGGGACCCAATTAAGTTGAAAAATCCTAGTTAAAGGCATAAGGAGAGATGAAATGGATGTCTAAGCTGCCTTGTCTGCGTTCCTCTAAAGCTACCAAAACCCTTTTCCCTACGATGCCTTGTTCAAGAGCATCTTGCAGCATTAACATGGGCAGAGATGATGGGCCAGAGAACTGAGTGCCTCTCCCACCTTCCCAGGGGTGGGGCCTTGTAAATTCATGAGATGTGTGATCGTGTTATCACAGCTACTTGAGATCAACTATGCCAATTGTGCAACAGTGAGTCGTGGCTTTGTTTGTCTCGCTGTGTCAGCTTTGCATGTTGAGTGGTCCTGAGATGGTAACACTAAACAGAGGATGTGGTTGGCCAGAATCCACCGGCATGCTCAGACTGGTTCCCAGGAGCTCTGGTGGTGCAGTGGGGGAGGCATGGCGCTGCTAATTGCAGCTGTGGTGGTTCAAGCACTCCAGCCATTCTGGGGAAGAATGATGAGGTTCTCTGGTTCTGTCAAGATTTTTACAGCCTCAGAACTCCTATGCATTGACCTTATGGCCGTGGGGTTCTGTGTGTGTGTGGGGGGCGGGCAGTCCCGGCTTCAACCCTCTGATAACAAGAACGAGCAGGAAAACGAGAGATGGTGATAACCTGATGAGGACACTCAACGCTCCCAGAGGTGTGACGACTGTTGCAGGAGCAAATGCATAGGCCCCAAAATTGGCGACTTCTCCAGCGGCCACTAGGAGGTGAGGGAGAAACGATGTTAGTGTGGGTCACGTGCACCAGCTTCAGCCCAGAAGGGGCTGGGTAGTGACTCCTTCATTCCATGTTTATTCCTTCACAGAACCCCAGACCCATAATCCTTACAGTCTTGGTCCCGATTCTGTCGCCCTGGGGGTCTAATCAGAGAGTCAAGCATAGCCTAATCTGCTCATATCTTTCCATTTTAGAGATGGGATCATGAAGACCCAGATTTCAATATCATGTGACAAGCCTGTAAGCAAAAGCCTTCTTGATCTTCAGGTGTCTTGGCTTCCAGTCCAGGGATATTTAAGTGTGTCTGATGGACTTGTCAGTGTTTTAGGCTGGCTCTCTCAGGTCAATTCTGGGAAATGCTAATTATCAAATAATAATAATAAGTTCAATGCATTCACACCAATTGGCCCACCAGCTCCTCTTTCCCAGGAGAACCCATGGACAGATGACTATGGTAACAGGTCTGACATTCTCAAGGTCCCAAAATCCTCTCCATTTGAGTTTCCAGTTTGAAAATCCCTTCAGGTGCTTGTTCTGTCTCTCTGCTCGGGGAGAAGTGTGGGTCTCCATTGTGACAGCAGGTGAGGGCCTGATAGCTCCCACTAACTGGATCCAAACCTGGTTTAGGGGATTACAGATGGAAAACTGGCCAATTCTTCATTTAAAAAAAATAATTGAGTTTGAAAACCAGAGAGGGAGGGTGGGAAGAGGAGAAAAACATGAGTGAGCAAATGTGGAAATAACCTTTGCTGTCAATCAGTTAGCTTCTAAATCAACCAGCCAATAGCCTGTGGGTAAGGAAGCTTTTTTAGGGGTTCCATCCTTGACCGTGTTGCTTAAAAATTCAGGAACATCCAACTAGGCCACTGCCTTGTTCATAGGATCTCTCTGGGCTCAAGGGAAATTGAGGGGAGCCAGCATGTCTATTAGCAGCTGTGTACACATTTTTCTGGGAGAGATGCTTCATACATGAAAGAAGACTGACTTTGAGTTGAGAAAGTGATCTGAGACGGGGCTCACATGTTCTGTCCACAAAGCCCCTCACGGTGGTTCCCAAGCCCGCTAAGCCTCAGCTCCACATTTTGCAGAGCAGAGACAGAGATGCCCCGTCCTTTCCTAGTTCCTCTTACTCTCCGTAAGTCACAGTCCTGAGCAGCAAAGAAGCCACTTACTGGTGAGAAAGCCAGCCCACCACATTCCATCCTTCAGGTAGCCGTAACCTCCATCCACTGAAGAAGGGAAAGGACACAGAGTTAGGATTTGGCCACACTTTCTTGGACCCCTTTCTGAACTCCACTTTCCCTCTCCAAACCCTTCAATGTGCCTTGATCTTAGACCCGAGACCTCTCTGGGGCGAGGTCATCCCTTCACCAGGTGTTCAGTTCCACCTGTATGACACTGCTGTGCTACGTCCTATCTGTGCCCCGGACCTCCCTGCTCTGCCTACATGTGTACATCCACCTGCTCCTTTGATGTCTCCTCCCAGCTCTCCTGGAGGGACCTCAAATGACACAGTCCTCGATGGAGCTCTTGATTTTAAATACCCTCCAGCTAACCCCTAGATAAAGCTGAGTAAATCTCACCGCCATGTACCTAGGTGCTTGTGCCAGATATATGAGGAAGTGACCTGTGACGCCCTCCGCTCTCCCACCCTCCACATCTAGTCCACCCTGTTGGTTCTGTCTCTCAAGGACATCCCGTGTGTGTCCTCTCTGCTGCCACCACGGTGTGCCAGCGCTCTGTCACCTCGGCCCTGCATTGAGGAGCAGTTTCTTCGTGGTGCCTCTGGCTGCTCCTGTCCTCTGAGAACCTTCCTCTGACTGCAGCTCGCGGTCTTTTGAGAATGGAGGTCCAATCATGCTGCTCTTCAGTTTACCGTTGGTGATAGCTCTTGGGATGATGACCGTCACATAGTCTCTCCTAGCCTGGACACGACTACATTTTCCTCCTCCCCTCATGCTACTCTTTCCCTTCTACTAGCACCCAGTGGCTCAGGCTTTCTTTCATTCTTCGAACATGATGAGCTCGTCTCTGCCTCAGGGCCTTTGTCCATGCCATTTCTTGGTGTGGAATACTCTTTTTCATACTTCTGCCTGAGACCTATAGTTACTTGACAGGCCTCTGCTTGAATGCTATTTCCTTTAAGATGCCCTTGTGTGGATTCTTTCCCTTTGGGGATGTCTTAATACTCAGTGCTTATTCTTCATTACACTAAAACAAAAAAAAGTTGCTCTTGAGTCAGTTCTGACCCAGGTGGCCCCACTGTCTGTCGGAAGAGAGCTGGGCCCCGTGGTGCTTTCAGTGATTGATGTTTGGAAATAGATCACTGGACCTTTCTTTCAAGGTGCCTGTGAGTGAATTTAAACCTCCACTTATAATTTGAAGTTATTTCCTGGCATTTCTCCGACAAAAATGACAGTGGCTTTGAACAGTTGACCTGGCGGTTAGCACTCCAACACATAACCAACCCACTGTGCCACCAGGGCTCCTACTGGTGATAGACAGATGGGTTTTAGATGGTCCCTGGAAAGCCCATAAATTAGAGGTCACTTGTTGAGAATGCCTTTAGAGCAAAGAGCTCTGAGAGTAAATACTTCATGACATGGAGGATGGGGAGGCCCTGGTGCTGCATGAAGTTGGTCAGACACAAAAGCCAAGGAAAGAAGCCAACTTTGATGGTTCCCCGGGGTGGGAGGGCCTGGAAGAGAAGAAGAAGCGAGAAGCTAAGGGACAGACAGGTGTTGACATGGGTTGATAATATACTGCAGGAGGGAGATGGTGGGGGGAAGAAAGCGAGGAAAGAGGACAAGCCAAGAGGCTCAATAAGCTGTTAAAGTGGCTGAACAAAAAAACAAAATGAAACAAAAAGGTGACTTGATTCACAATAAAATGTTCGAAAAAATAATAAAGAACAAACTCTGAGAGCATTTATTCTAAAGGGTGGAATGTCAGAAGCAAATTGGAGGAAGGAGTTGCTTTTCTGGCTGGAGAATCATACTTCTGTTTAGACTCCTTCTAGGGGGAGCTCGCTGAGCTCTCCCCCAGGCAGGAACAGGCATTTCCTTGGCATTTCGGAAGGTGAGGGTCTGGATTTTTGAACTCTTATCCACAAATGGGAAAGAGCAACAATAACCATTGTTATCCGACTCTGTTCTTGCCCCTCACATCTCACCACGTTAGAGAACAATTGCGTTCTAGACCTGGCTACCCAACTTTTTGCCGAGCCCTGTGCCTACATAAATATATTATTATGGAATCAATATTACTGCTGACTTTATGGCGCCTTGATGGTGTAGTGGTTATGTGTTGGGCTGAGACCTGAATGGCCGGCAGTTCAAAACCACCAGCTGCTCCATGGGAGAAAAATGGCTTTTCTACTCTCATAAACTGTTATAGTCTTAGAAACCCAGAGGGGGGTTGCCGTGAGTCAGCATTGACCGGATGGCAGCGCATGAGAGTTGAGACTGCTGACTTTGTGCCCAGTGTTTTTCTAAACAGGGTATATGTCTTCAGGACAACCCCTGGGGCTGGTACGATTCTCACGCACATTTTATGGACAAGGAAGTAGAGGAGCAGAAAGCAAACTTTCCTTGCCCAGAATCACATTACCAGGAATGGGGGAGCCAGAAAAGGCATCCCAGTAGCCTGATTCCAAAGCCTGGTATCCCACAAAAGCACATGTCTCAACTTGAATGCATGATCGTCCCTGAACCTGCTCCTCCTGCATTCTTCCTTTCAGAACAGAGCACAGTCATTTACCCAGTTGCTCAAGTCAGGGGCCTGAGTCATCCTTGGCTCCTGTATCTTCCCCTCCCCTTGCAGCCAGTCAACATCAGAGCTGCTTGGTTCTATCTTCAAACCATCTTCGGAATTCATCTCTCCTTTCCATTCCCACTGCCATTCCCCAAGTTCACCTCTGTCACCTCTGTCTCCCCATTGGTCTTCCAGTCTCCAGTCTTGTCCCTAAAACTTTTCTCTCGGCCCAGAAAACTTTTTAAAATCTGAGATTAGGTATCATCACTCCCCCGCCTAACACATTTCAATCATTTGCAATTACACTCAACCTCTGAGGTACCGTTTTTTAAGACCATTGATGATCTAGCCCCTACCTCATTTTTCACCTCTCCATGCTCCAACCATCCTGAGCAATGTTCAGTTTCTAGTATCACCCACGTTCTCACCCCTGAGCCTTGGCCCATGCTATTCCTTCTGCCTGGGTCTGCATTCACCTTGCTAGCTCCTTCCCATTTAGGTCTCAGCTTAGAGATCACCTCTTAAAGAAAACCTCCCTAATACCAAGTAAAACTTGGGCCTCACTGGCCGCACTAAGATGCACCCCTAGCATTCCTTTATTTCCCCTGTCTTAGCACTTAACTGACTAGGGAGCTCTTCTCTGTCTCTCACAGTCAACTACATGTACCACGAAGGCACCCAGCCCCCACGTCTCACATGGTACCTGGCCTCAGCTGGAACACAATACATGCTAATCGAATGAATGGGTATCTTGGACATGATTACTTTTCAAACATCGCTTCACAGATACATCTTATTTTTTAAACAACCAAGTCTCTTGTAGATAGAGAGTACAGATTCCTTCGTAGCGCCATTTGAGGAGGAGTTCACATGAGAATCTGACACTACTCTGGGTGGAGGCATGTCTCCCCTTCAAAGAAGAATGCGTGTGAAGCTGTGCCTTGCCAAAGGTGACACAGTGGGAGGAAGTAGAGCCAGGACTAGATCTGGAACTTCATATTCTTGAGCCTGGGCCCGTCCTTTGCCATCACCCCAATTAGTACTCCGTGAAATATTGGGAGCACTAAACCATTTCTCATCAAAGAATGATCGCCTGGCTTTCCGACAAGGTTGACAATGCAGCTCTGGGACCCATGTAAGGCCTGGCTTTCCAACGGCTCCCCCAGACCCCATGGAGGAAAGCTGCCTATGAGTTCAGCTGCCCGGTGTCCCATCCCTGCCCATTCTCAGGAGCTTACCAGCCCGAGTGGCTCCTGTGGCCACCAGTCGCATGAGGCCTTTCTTCTTGAGGATGACGCTACTGCCGATGAGGAAGCTGGACAGGAAGGCGAGCCCCAGGCCGATGTAGAAGCCATAGTTCTGTCTGACCCTCTCCTGCCAGCTGTGAAAGGTGACATTGCTGGGTACCTCTGGGCTGAGGTCACCCACAATCTGGCACAGGACTTGGTGGGAGGAGCAGTATGTGCTGATCAGGGAACCTGAATGGGAAGGCCAGGAGGAGGAAGTTACACCGGGGTCCTTGGCATCCCTTCAAAGGACTGTCTTGGTTAACTATGGATTTAGACCCCATGCTTGAGCTACTGCAGGGTCTCCCCGCCACTGGGCCCAACCTAAAAGAGGAGTTCACATTCTCAGAGTGTTAATCACACACCAGGGGCCTCAGATGCATAAGTATATCAAGTTCTTAGTCGCCTGCCAGGTAAGTGCCATCTTCAAGTCCTATGTGGAAGTAGAGGCATTGGGGCGTCAGTCAGGTGCTTTACCTAAGAATAAACTATGGCAGAGCCCGAACTCTAGCCTGGTGGACTCCAGAGCCCCATTGCTACACTGATGTCTAACAAGCTCTCAGGCAGCATGGGCTCCAACGACCTACCATCACAGGGCTTCCTCTCCGGCCTGAGCCTCCTTCTGGTCTTGGAGGGATCAGTATCCCTTCGACCTCCCCCCGAATTTGTCTTTGGTTTGTTCTCCGAGTCTAAGAGTCCCTAGGAGGCTCCATCCAGCCCCTTGTCCCAGAACCAGCCCACTGACTTATTCACTGACACACACCATCAGTCAGCCAGTTGCTATGGAGTTAACCCTGATTCATCACTGCCCATGGCTGTCACAGTGCTCAGTGGCTCCATGAGGTTTCCCATGGCTGCCTCTTCTGGAGCAAACCATCAGGACGCAGACCTCTAACCTTGCGCTAACAGCCGATCATGTCCATTGCTTTTACTACGCAGAGTCTCTGATACAAATACCAAGGATTTAGTCTCCAGGCAATATAGACAAACCTGGGCCCAAGGGGCTGTTTTTGTACTAGGTCACTGAATTTGTGTCGCTTCTTGAGAACACCCAATAATTCAATAATCCTCCCAGGTGGGGAAGCAGCCCACATGGTCCTCTGGTCCGACCTTTCCACGCAGATTCCTGCCCCATGTTATGAAGTAGGTGGAAGCAGCGTGGCGATGTGTTTACTTCACATAACCCGAGTTCAGTAACTTGCCTCAGCCTTCACTGATGGGGTGGTGACTCTAGAATTTGACCCCCAACTCAAATGATACCAAAGCCCATAAATTTAATCTCTTCACTCTGATAAAACAAACAGCAAGGGAGAGGGGGTGGCACTTGATCTGGTCCCCTGAGAGTTTTTCAAAAACACAAACTTGTGACCAACATTTAGAGAACTTGAGGTTTCCCATTGACATTCAGGTATGGAGCTACTACTCTTAAAAATGAAATAATCCTACTCTTAAAACGAAACAATCGGCTTCCCACCCTTTGTTTATTTGTTGGTTTGTTTTTTCAAGTCCCCCGAGTTCTGTGCTGGCTCTCTTCAAGTATTCTTGGTACATGCTCAGTCTCTGTAGGCATTAGACTTTGGGACCTCTGGTGGTGAAAGATCTTTTTCAAGCAGCGGTGTGTCTCCATGACCCATGCTCCTGTGCCGAGGATGTATGCCCAGAGTGTCAGGTCAGTCAGATTGGGCTGTGGCTCATCTGCAGGGCAGCATGGTGGCTCAGTGGGATAGAATACAGGCACTGCTGACTGGTCTCCATTACACAGGGGTACAGCCTTCAGAAAGCAGCAACTGTCAGCCTGTGATTTTCATCGGGGGAAACTGAGACTGTGGGAAGGGTGATAGTCGGACTTGAGGGTTGGGTCTAGAACACACCGGAGTGTATCCATGTGCCTTCTGCAGTGGGAGGAAATTTCCTTTCCCAAGACCATGTCACAATCCCGGGAGATGAGACAACAAGAAGTCATCTCCCTCCCTCATCAGACTTGTTTTACACTGCTCACTCCTGTTAGGCATCCTTGCCCAAGAGCTGAATCCGGGGAGTTGTCCTGCTCAGGAAATGAGCCAGTACTTTGGAAGATGTGAGCCAAGGAGGGCAGCTTTGAGAGGAAAGTCCTGTTCTCAAGCTCGGAAGGTGTGTCTCTAGCAGGTGGGCCCAAAGGCCTGCTGTAGACTTGGCTGCCACTGTGAGGCTGGGCATCCAAGGAGCTGACCACCACCCACAGTGTCAAGTTCATATCTGTGATGGGAAACAGAGCCAGGGAGGGCTAATCACAGAAGGCGATCCAATTCTAAATAGGGTGGCCATCGTCAGACTGGACCACTCTTGCTTGCTCTTCCACCATAAATCTGCTGGGTTTGGGGAGTGTGGATGGGTGAGGCTGAAAATGGCCTGTCTGGTTGGTCAGGAAACCAAAACTCCAATAAAACCAAACCCAACACCTAACAGACAGACCGGCGTTGAACGCATCATTAGAGACGGCAAGACGTTTGAGGCGGAAGGAGCTCACACTGTAATGACAAGATGCAGTGGGAACATGGCGTTCCCTCAAGGAAAAGGTTCCGCACAGAGCTAGGCACCATGCGGCGCCACCAACACCCGAACGTTTCAGAGCCTCGATTGGAGGGGCAGTGCCCAGCATGGACACAAGGAGACAGCCAGACTCGGACTGGTTCTGAAAGCTGACATAAAGGCACAAGCAGCTATGAAGAAGAGAACCCCAGCTCATCCCCCCCTCCCCCGCTCCCCCGCAGCCGGCTTGCAATGACCCAATTTCCCAGGGGTGGGAAAGGTGGGAAACCTCAGCTGGAGCCCTGGTCCTCCGGCCAGGCCTGGGAGCCAAGGAGGGGACACCTTGGGCTAACCTTCCTACGCTTCCTACGCTTCCTGGCAAGGAGCCCCCTCGGAGGGACAGGTGCCCAGGGCGGCGCGCACCGCGCCGAGGGGTCCCCGCCCGCTCCGGCTCCCGGCCGCCAGCACGCACCTTTCTCGCAGCTGGCATTGCTGGCCGACAGCTCCATGGGGCCCTGGGCGCGCGGGCCGACGTCGCCCCGGGCTCCCGCTCCGCAGCAGGTGGCAGCGACTTGTCCCCGCCGCGGCCGGCGCTCGAGAAGCCGCCTGGGTCAGAACCCCGGGGGAGGGGAGAATGACGCACCCCAGAAGGGGAGGGTCTCCGGGGAGGAGTCACTGGGCGTCTTGAGCAAATCTGGGGGACCCCGACCGGCGCTCAAGCTGGCGGTGGAAGGGCGCACGCCCTGGCCCGGCATGGAGTCTGCTGGGCTTCCCGCGACAGAGTCACGGCCCAGGACCCAGGGCAAATGGCGAGGGGGCGGGTCCCCTGGCGCCACCCCTGCCCCTCCCCAACGCCTGGACCAGCACCCAGTTCCCTCCACAGGGACAGCTCCGGGATGGCGGCAGAGGGGCCAATGTCCAAGTGAAGGGGAAAGTGGGAATGTGGGTTTGGAAGGGGGTACCCTGCTGTCATTTGGAGCTCTGTGGGACTAGAGGGTCGAGGCACCTAGCCACCCTCCCTCCTTTCTCCTCCTTCCCTCCCCCCACCTCCTTTTCTCTTCTCTTTATTCATTCCCCACAGAGCTGATCTAATGCTGGGAGACAGATAATGGAGTGACAGATACCTAAATCAAATCAAACTGCCCTGAAGTGAGGCGCGGGGACCATTGCTACTCCCATGTTACAGATGAGGGAAAACAACAGTGCATTTCAAGGCTTTAAAAAAAATCATTTTATTGGGGCTCAAACCACTCTTATCACAATCCACACATACATCAATTGTGTAAAGCACACATAAGCATTCGTTGCCCTCATCATTCTTAAAACTCACTTTCTGCTTGGGTTCCTGGAATCAGCTCATTTTCCTTTTTCCCCTCCCCCTCCCTTGCTGCTCCCCCTCCCTCAAGAACCCTTGATACTTTATAAATTATTTTATCTTATCTTAAACTGTCCGGTGTCTCCCTTCACCCACTTTTCTGTTGCCCATCCCCCAGGGAGGAGGTAATATGTAGATCCAAGGCTTTTCATTAGAAGATAAATGTAGACTCGCTGAAAGTTAAAAAATAGCACACAGAGTACCTGTACACCCTTCACTAGCTTTCCTCTAAGCCAGCATCTTCTAACACCTGTAGTTTACACACTGGGAAACTTGCCCCTAACTCCCGCAGCTAGTGCGTGAAAGAGGCAGGAGTTACCAGGGCTGTTCTGGCTCCCATGCTGGCCCTCCAAGCCAATAGCCTCCAAGGACTGTGGGTGGTCTTCTAACTCTGCCTCCAAAACCCCTCTAGGATTCTCCTAGAGAGTAGCTTCATCTAACTTGTTGGATTACATTAAACAATTCTCTTACCCTCCATCTATCGAACAAGTCCCTTCATCTGTCAATAAGATGACCCCTCCCAGCACCTTTTTTTTGTGTACGTGAGCTATCAGGAGGTCAGAGGAGAGATGTACCAGACAGAAGTTAGAATGGGAAGTCAAGAGAAGTCAAGGGCATAGTCCACAGGTCTTTAAGAGCACCTGGCATGGTCCTTGCATTGGAGGAATGTAGCACCTACGTTCTAGCGGAGGAAAGTTCTTTGAAGACTGGCATGGACTAGAACACAAAGATAAGAAAGAACTAGATGAAAAAAGGACTAGAGGATGTAGCTCAAGGAAATGATACTTCATGATGGAAAAGTGTATGCACCATGTTACTCGAGGGGAAGGATTTGACAAGATAGTTGAACTAGTCTTTCCCTCCCAAGCATGTCTATTGTTCCAGTCCACCTTCAGCTACAAAACAGTGTTGATATCAGGTACTGGCAGCTGTACAGTTTGAGAGAGCTTAGGAAAGGGGCATGACTAACTCATCTATGCCAGGAAATCTGGAAGACAGCTACTTGGCCAACTGGAAAAGATCTTTATTTGTACACATTCCAAAGAAAGGTGAACCAACAGACTGCTCAAACTATAGAAAAATATCACTGAAAAAACATGCCAGTAAAATTTTGCTGATGATTATCCAACAATGGTTGAAGCAGCATACTGACAGGGAGCTGCCAGGGGTTCAGGTTAGGTGTGGAACAAGCGATATCATCGCTGATGTCGAAGCAGAGAATACCAGAATAGTATTTACTTCGGCTTCACTGGCTATGCCCAATAGACCCTATTGGCTCTCACTGGTGGACCATAATGAACCCTGATAACCTTGACAAGAGTGGGACTTCCAGAACACTTCACTGTGCTCATTCAGAACATGTACATGGATCAAGAGGCAGTTGATTGAACAAGACAAGGGAATCCCTACTGCATGGTTTCAAATCAGGAAAGGTGTGTGTCAGGGCTGTATGCATCTATTTTCCATACCCATTCAAACTGTACACTGAGCAAATCGTCAGAGAAGTTGGATTATATGAAGAAACTGTAGCATCAGAATTGGAGGAAGACTTCTTAACAACTTTCAGTATGCAGATGACACAACCCTGCTTGTTGAAAGTGAGGATGATTTGAAGCACTTATTGATGAAGATCAAGGATGAAGATCAGTGTGGATTGCAACTCAATGTAAAGAAAACCCAAATCCTCACAACTGTACTGACTAATCGGCCACACATGATAAATGAATAAAACGTTGAAATTGTCTTGTTTGAATCCACTGTCAATGCTCATGGAAGCAGTCAAGAGATAAAAAAGATGAGTTGCTTTACGTAAATCTACTGCACCCTTTAGAATATGGAAAGGGAGCTACTTTGAGGACTAAAGTGTGCCTAACTCGAACGATGATATTTTCCATTGTCTCATAAGCATGTGAAAGTTGAACATTGAATAAGGAAGACCAAATAAGAATTGGTGCATTTGAATTGTAGTAATGAAGAGAAATATTGAAAATACCATAGAAAAGGACAAACCAATCTGTCTTGGAAGAAGTACAGCCAGAGTGCTCCTTAGAGGCAAAGATGGCAAGACTTAGACATGTTGTCAGGAGAGGCCAGTCCCGGGAGAAGAACATCATGCTTGCTAAAGTGGAGGGGCAGCGAAAAAGAGGAAGGCCCTCAAGGAGGTGGATTGGCACAGTGGCTGCCCCAATGGGCTCAGGCACAGAAACAATGTGAGGATGGAGCAGGACCGGCCATGTTTGATTCTGTTGAGCACAGAATCACTGAGGGTTGGAAGCCACTTGATGGCACCTAAGAACAATAGGAAAGAGGCTGGATACTTCCACCCCCAATCTTCAAGTTCAGATGGCTTTCAAGGATTTTATACCCCACGTCCAGTTAACATTTTAATGTGTGGAATGTTACTCATTTTTAATTTTCCTCCTCCCTGCAAGAATAATGCACTTTTCTCTCCTATAATAATAATGTGTATGTTTCTCCCCTGAAAGAATAATGTGTTGTAGTTCCACACCCTTGCTCCGCAGCATTTTCCCATTTGACCAGCTTAAACTAGTCCTAAAAGCAGGAGCAGATTAGACGCTTGGGACCGCAAGTAAACCCATGAGCGTTGAATACCAGGGTAGACTTGAACCTGAGGAATTAGCTGCCTGGAGCATGTGCATCACCCCTAATAAATGATGAGCCTACCCAGAAGCCTTTACCTTGGACTCCATTTTTGAACACCGGTTGCACATGTAACCAATTACCATAACCCCATTCATGGAGACCTGATTCCCATTACGTCCCACCTCTGTTCATGAATTTACATAATATCCTTTCCATTTAAACTCTCTTAAAAATATATCACTTTGTTCTATTAAATTGGCATTCCATGATGCACACCTTCCCCACATGATCGCTGAAGACAAAGCAGGTGCATAAGCAAATGGGGTGAAGAAAGCTAATGGTGCCTGGCTATCAAAAGTTATAGCATCTGAGTCTATAAAGGCTTGAAGGTAAACAAGCGGCCATCTAGCTCAGAAGCAACAAAGCCCACATGGAAGAAGCACACTAGCCTGTGTGACCATGAGGTGTCGAAGGGAACAGGTATCAGTCATCCAAGAATAAATAATCGTATCATTGTAAATGAGGGGAATGCAGATTGGGGACCCTAAGCCCATCTGTAGGCAACTGGACATCCCTTTACAGAAGGGTGGCAAGGAGGAGACGAGCCAGTCAGGGTGCAGTGTAGCAATGATGAAACATACAACTTCCACTAGTTCTTAAATGCTTCCTCCCCACCACTATCATGATCCTAATTCCACCTTACAAATCTGACTATACCAGAGGATTTACATTGGTACAGATAGCAACTGGAAACACATGGAATCCAAGACAGATGACCCCCTCAGGACCAGTGGTGAGAGTGGCAATAATGGAGGGTGGAGGGAAGGTGGGTAGAAAGGGGGAACTGATTATAAGGATCTACATATAACCTTCTCCCTGTGGGACGGACAACAGGGAAGTGGGTGAAAGGAGATGTTGGACAGTATAAGATATGACAAAATAATAATAATTTATAAATTATCAAGGGTTCATGAGGGACAGGGAGCGGGAAGGGAGGGGAAAATGAGGAGCTGATACCAAGGGCTCAAGTAGAAAGCACATGGTTTGAGAATGATGAGGGCACCAAATGTACAAATGTGCTTGACATACAATGGATGGATGTGTGGATTGTGATAAGAGTTGTATCAGCCCCCAATAAAATGATTAAAAAAACATCTCCTTTTCCCTTGTTTGTGTTATTTCAGGGCCCCTGCCATCTCTTCCTTTCAAGGCATTTCTGTTGCTAATGAATCATTTAGCTTGTGCAGTAAGCTGGGCACCCTGCCTCGTTATACTTGACTGGGCAAGGGGGAAAACCCGTCTGTGGGCACTCCTGCCACAGTTTCACAGACCTTCATCACACTCACACTCAGCTGCTTTTGTTCCAAAGGCTTGAGAGGCTGAGAGAGGTGGAGTGTGTTCTTGGAACCTGAGCTTTGTCAATCATAAGAGAGGATGCTTAGGATTATGTGTTGCCAGCACCAGAGCTGAGCCTGGATGCCGAGAAGCAGAAGCACATCAGACGTTTATAATACATTTTCACTTGTATGTACTTATGGTTCTCAAAGCCATTAAATTTTCAAGCCCCCCCAAAGGAGTCGCCTTTTTCCCAAGTCTAAGGACAGCCTAGTGTTTATGCTTTAGACAAGGATTTTAAGTTTCACTGAGAATTTCCTCTTTTAAGGCCGTGGGTTAAGATGAGGGGATCTGGGATGCCTATGAGACCTTCCACACCCTCTCTGGGCCTCAGGCTCCCCATCTGCTCTTGGAGGGGGAGGGGCCTCCAGGGCCCTCAGAAGCTAGTCCACAGGGCACATATAAAGAACCCCATTGAGTGGCAAGCTATTGGGCTTTGGTTCTGACAAAGCCCCATTCTCCCCAAGCTACAATAGCCCTGTCAGGCAGGTAGCAGGGCCTGGAGCATTGTCTCCCCAGAAAAGAACAGGGCTCACTGTCAGTCCCAGCCCTCCCCTGTTCAGAGAGGGTGGATAGCTTTGGAAGAGTCTGACCAGCCAGGGACTGTGAACCAGCCACCGATATTTTGGCCAGTTAGCCAGTTATTTAAGGATGAGTAAGAACGCAAACTTAACAAGCTCCACATATGAAAAATTTGACTTTTAAAAGCATGTGCTCAAATAATATCATGTTATAAAGCTGTACCGTCCAATTTGGCAGCCATCTGCCACATGTGGCTTGGATATGCCCATTAAAAAAGTCCCACCTATTTCCAAATGTTCCAAGCAATGGGCACAGAATGGCCCTCTGCTGAAAACTACTGGTATAGGTGTCATATTTCAAAGACTTAACTTTTTTTTAAAGGGATGGATCTCAGTAGGGGTTTGAGATAGTTCGGTTTTATTGTGCCAACCTGGCCCATAAACCCATGTCGAATTAATTAAAGGACAGAGAGATAATGACTCTGTGAGACTCACCTTACTTGTCCTCTGGTCTCTTGTTCTCTGATGGTCGGACCAGTGTGTGGCTGCCTTAGCTGGCAAGGCTCACTTCCTGGAAGACATCCCTGAGAAGAAGCCACATGGACCTACCCTGATGCAGCTCTGGGTCCTGGAGCAGCCATGTGGAGACCCCTGCCAGTGCTGAGATGCTTACATGCTCACTGATTCAGCTTTCCTCCCGTAGTCAGCGTCATTGCGTGTTTTGTGAGGTTGAGGAGGACTTTGTAGATCGATATCACACATATGGGCTAATGTTGAGCTTATGGGCTTGGATAGCATTGGGTTGGGATGCTTTCTTAATGTATACTTACCCTTTATATAAAACTCAGATATACATATGAGTTTCTGTGCATTTGTTTCTCTAGTCTACCCAGACTAACACAGGATTTTTGCCATATTGATAATATATGTGCAATGACAATCTCTGGGATACATCAGGAAAAATAAAATGTACACTGTAAATATACACTATTACTACAACTCACCTCACCTATTTATTTTTCTTTAATTTATTTTATTGTTTTGTTGCGAATATGTATAGCAGAACATACACCGATTCAAGAATTTCTGCAGGTACAATTCAGATGCACGGATTACCTTCTTTATAAAACAGAGGACTTGAAGAAATTGCTGATGCAGACCAAAGATTATAGTCTTCAGTGTGGGTTAAAACTCAATGTCAAGAAAACAAAACTGCCCAGCCAGACCAATAGAAACTACCAAGATAAATGGAGAAGACTTTTTGAGTGTCAAAGATTTCATTTTACTTGGATTGATAATCAACACTTAAGGAAAGACCAGTCAAGAAATCAAGTAACATAATGCACTGGGGCAAATCTCCTGCAAAAGATTGATTTAAAGTGTTAAAAACCAAAATTACCACTTTGAGGACCTTTTCCATCATCTTTGTATGTGAGAGTCAGACATTGAGTAAGAAAGGTGGGAGAAGAAGGGAGGCAGTGAAATGATGACGCTGGTGAACAATATTGAATATGCTATGAGATATCAGAGGAACAAATAAATCTATCTTGGAAAAAGCACAGCCAGAATGTTCCTTAGAAGCAAGGATGGTGAGACTTCATCTCACTGTACTTCGGACATGTTAAAAGAGGCAACTGATCTCTGGGGAAGGGTATCATTCTTGGTAGAGGGTCAGCAAAACCCAGGAAGACCCTCGGTGAGATGAACCGACACTGTGGCTGCAGTATGGGCTCAGGCATAGCAGCGATCGGGACGGCAGTGCTGACTGGTCGATGTTTCCTCATGGTCAACAGGTCATCATGAGTCGTGACCAGCTCAACAGCACCTAACAACGACAGCAAGCAATTTAAAAATTACACATATGGCTCACATCATATTTTGATTGGCTAGTGCTGTTATGGAAGAAGAAACAAGGCCCAGAGAAGGAAAATGACCACTGGAAGGACACAGAGCCACAAGGAGGCAGAATCGGAGCTCCCATCTGGGTTTCTACACTGGCACCCCAGCACAGACTCCGCTATGCGGCTGGAAATTTTTTTTTAAATCAATATATTTGATTTTGAACTCTTGGGTTTTTCCAGTGTGGTCTGGCTAAAAGAGCCCTTCGTGAGGACTAGAGAAGTCAGTAATAGTATCCACAGAAGGGCCCACTGTGTGCACGTACTTTAATGTTTGCAGCCGCCTGAGGAGCAGGTTCTGTTTTTAGCCCGTGTCTGATGAGCAATGAGGGTGCTCAAGAATCCCCAGCCTGTAAATCCAGGACCCCCAAACCAAACTCATGTCTACCCTTCGCAAGGTTACTAGTCCTAAGTCTAGTAACCCACTGTGCGAGGTACTTCCCTGTGTGGGAAAAGGATGGGCATGAGGTCATCTGGGTTCCTGCCCAGCCCTGCAGAGCCATTCTCTTGGGTGGGTGGAGGAAGGAGGGCATGGTGGTCACCTCCTTCAGGCTGACCTGGAATTGTGGGAATCTGGACAGTCAGCCTGTGGAGGCTGGTTCACCCTTTTTCTCCAGGTATGCCCTAGGCTGGCTGCTGTGCTCACACAGAGCTCTATTGTCATCAGAAAGGATACTTGAAATGGCCATTTGTATTTGCTCTGCTACTCAATTACAGGAGCACAGACTACTGGCCCCATGAGCTCCAGGCAGAGCGGTGAGATCCCTGGGCACCGGCACCCGTAAGGATATGAAACCAGCCACATGCCTTCTCGCTGTGCTCCGTGCTTCGACTACATGGATTCCTGGGGTCATCACAACCCCTTTCTCGGGGTCCCATTTATAGAGGAGGGGTGCTGAGGCACAGAGAAGTGAAATGACTTCCAAAGGGACACACAGCGTGCTGGTCGAGGCAATACTGCAGGCTGGCATTGTGCAGGGCCTCGCTCAACAAAGACACTGGTGCGGTGAGGCCCATCTCCTTTGCCTCCAGCTTCTTTGTGCTCCCCACCCCACCCCATGTACAGTGAAAATAAAGGATAGATCATGGGTTTGCAAAGCTTGCTTTTGGAGGGACAAGGAGTAGGCAGGAGAAAAAATTTTCTTCCAAACAGAAAGTTATGGAAGGGCAGCATACAAACTTGTTTAAAGAAGGGTCTCTTCATGGCTTTGGGGCAGGAGAACTCTTGCCCCTCAGCCCCCATGTTGTCCCTCGCTGCTGTTCCTTCCTCTCTCTCACTCCTGCAATATCACAGGCTGAGGGGGGCTGCCTGCTCTCTGGGCATACAACGTGCGTGCTGGCCATTCCACCTGTGAGCTGCCCCACAGAGTTGGTGTAGGGTCAGAAGATCATTAAAGACTGGGCGCGAGACTTCGTTGCCTGGGGGAACCTTAGAAGGAGGGATGCCCGCAAACTCAGAACCCTCTCAGCTCTCCTCTGGAATCCGGGGACACAGGCCCATTGTTGCCCCATGGGTAGGCAGAGCAGGCTGAGTCCTGGGAGAAAATTCTTACTCCCAGAAGTATGTGTAAAACTCCCAGGTGTTTTAGCTGCCAACCAGTGATTGACTCGCCTCCATCAAGACTTCTGAGTGCTTGAGAAATGTGACAATGTTGACCTGCTTGGAGCTGTATCTTGTACAATGGCACGGGAGAGCACAGAGCAGTCAGGCTGTAGGCAAGGATGCTCCGTGTACTTTAACCCAGAGTCTTTTTAAACCTGTGATTATGGAATTTTCTCTCCACATACTACCTACAGAACACACCTGGGAGGGAAGCAGATCCTGGTCCAGAAGAGGCCAGCTGAGGTGGGCTGTCCGATGTTCTACGGCTGTGAGTGGCTCATCCTTTGATAAATGGACCCCTACCCTCTCTTTGTTCACCGAGAGCCGGGGCAGAAAGGTGGCTAAAAGCGCTGGAGCAAGAAAAACTGGGGCACACCCCGTCTCTACCATTGTTTAGCCATGTCTCCTTGAGCAGGTTAGTTACATCCCTGGCTTTAATGTCCTCACCGTTAATGTGTGACTAGCCTCTCCATGGGAAAAAGACTGGGCTTTCGACTCTCCTAGAGTTAGTCTCAGAAACTCACAGGAGATTGCTTTGAGTCAGCATGGCCTTGATGGCAGTAAGTTTTTTGGTTAGAACACAGTATATAGTACTTATACTGTACTAATGTATAGATGAATATGCATATAGGCTAATAAATTAATATTCAATAAGCTATGATAAGCATTTGGAATAGCACCAAGTATGAAATAAGAAGGAATTCTCACTGTCCTTTGTGGAGTTTTGTTTAAAATCAGTGTCCTGTGTAATTAAAGTGAGTCTGATACAATCATTGTTCCCAGATGTTCTGCTTAGATGATAGCATGCTACCAACCAGAGCTGGAGAGAAGCCCAGGGTTGGCAGGTGACTCTCAGGAGGTCTGTTTTCTAGTCAAGGTTTCCAGAAACTTTACCTACTGACTCTGGAGTCAGGCTTCTTGGTGCTGGCAGACTAGACAACCCCTACATTCCTGCCTCCTCTCCCTGACTCTCGTCCAAGTTCTGAGGTATCTTCACAAGTCTGGACCAGTTGAGAAGGAAGAGCTAGGGTAAACTGCTAGGGTAAAGGAACATGATAGACGGGCCATCTGCTCTCGTGTCAGCCAGTCCTAGCATCAAATCCAGGCCCCGACACTTCCCTAAACCAAGCTCACTGCCATCAAGTCCCTCTTGGCACACAGCAATCAGATAGACAGGATAGCCCCTGTGGGTTTTCAAGACTGTCACACCTTACAGTAGCATACAGCCTCATCTTTCCCCCTCGAAGCAGCTAATGGCTGCGAACCACTGACCTTGTGGTTAGTAGCTCAATGTGCAGCACACTATGCCACCAGGGTACCCTTGGCAGTTCCTAGCTGGGTGAATTTTTTTCAATACCACTTAGCCTCTCTGAGCATCAGTTTCTCCATGTGTAACCAGGAGATAACGATGGTATCCACTTCACATGCTTGCCACCAGGAACCAGCCATTCCAATCACCGTTGAGTCAACCAGGACTTATGATGACTGCATGTGTGTCCATGTGGAGGTGTGCTCCATAGGATTTTCAAGGGCTTAGTTTTCAGACATAGATTGCCAGGCCTATTTTCCAAGGTGCCTCTGAGGGCCATTGAACTTTTAACCTTTTTGTAAGCAGTTGAGTGCCCCGGGGACTCCACAGTATAGTGATGTCGAATGTTTCCTGAGCGCTTAACATGTGCCAGACACCGCCCCCACCACCAGGGATAGCTGGTGTCCTAATGCACATGGTCTCCAAAATCAGAGTTAACTTTCTAGAAGAGGCACATGTGCTAATATAACAAATAACACATACATAAGCACAATGGTTAGGGAATAGACAGTGACTGAGGGATGACTTATATACAATGATTTGATGTCACTTCACTGAGGTGATGCTCTTTAAATGGAGATCTGCTTGTCAGCAAATGAAGCATGTGGCTATCGGGGGCATGTGTCTTCTAGGTAGGGGGAGTAGATAGTGTTCAGGTCCTGAGTGGAAGTAAGCTTGGACTGCTTGAGGGACAGGGAAACGTCCTTATGGTAAGAAGGGGAAAGCGGCACAAGGTAAAATCATCTACTCCGGGGTTCGTATGCAAGATAATTGAAAACACACACATACTCTAAAGTTGCACCCTGTACAAGAATATTCATATCAGCATTATTCATAATAGCCTAAAAGCAGAAACAATCAAGGTGTTCATCCACTGATGAACAAAATGTACTGCTAGGCACAGAATGGAATATTATTCAGCCAAACAAAATAAAAAAGGATTGAGGTCCTGCCACATGCAGCCACATGGCTGAACCCTGAAAACATCATACTAAATGGGTGCAGTCAGACCTCTGTTTAGAGGAAATGTCCGGGATAGGTGAGCCCAGGGAAGCAGAACATGGATTAATGATCTCCATGGGTGAAGGGGAGCCTGGGGAGGGCATGCAAGTGAGCTGAAGATTTCTTCCTGTGGGGGTAAAGGGGCTCTGGAATTAGTGGTGACAGTTTCACAATTCTGTCAGCATAATAGAAACCCCTGAATTCAACACTGTGGGGACTTTATGGTATGTAGTTATATGTCAATTAAAAAAATCAGCCATGTCTCAATATCTTTTTTCTTTTTAAAAACCATGCTGAAAAATTTGGCCAGAGGGACTACTTCTGCTGTTCCTGAGTGCAAAGGAGGGTCCCAGTTCTGGTGGTGTAGTGCTGGTGCATTGGGTTACCATATTCATGTTCGGTAGTTCAAAACCACCGGCAGCTCTGAAGGAGGAAGACTAAGCTTTCTGCTCCTGTGAACAGTTAGTCTTGGAAACTCACAGGGGGCACCAGGAGGCAGCATTTACTCCATGGCAGTGAGGCCACTGGCAGTGAGACTACACAGGGAGGAAAAGCAATTTGCCCAGAGCCACACATTCAAAGCAGCTAGGCTAGAGAGGCCATCTTTTTTTAAATTTCATACTTTTAAATTAATTTTTTTATTTTATAACATTTTATTAGGGACTCATACAACTCTTATCACAATCCATACACATACATACATCAATTGTATAAAGCACATCTGTACATTCTTTGCCCTAATCATTTTCAAAGCATTTGCTCTCCACTTAAGCCCTTTGCATCAAGTCCTCTTTTTGCCCCTTCCTCCCCGCTCCCCCCCTCCCTTATGAGCCCTTGATAATTTATAAATTTTTATTTTGTCATATCTTGCCTTATCCGGCGTCTCCCTTCACCCCCTTTTCTGTTGTCCATCCCCCAGGGAGGAGGTCACATGTAGACCTTTGTAATCGGTTCCCCCTTTCCAACCCACTCACCCTCTACCCTCCCAGTATCACCCCTCACATCCCTGGTCCTGAAGGTATCATCCACCCTGGATTCCCTGTGCCTCCAGCTCCTATCTGCACCAGTGTACAACCTCTGCTCTATCCAGGCTTGCAAGGTAGAATTTGGATCATGGTTGGGGGGGGGGGGGGGAAGGAAGCATTTAGGAACTGGAGGAAAGCTGTATTCTTCATTGGTGCTACATTGCACCCTGACTGACTCATCCCCTCCTGTAGACCCCTCTGTGAGGGGATCTCCAATGGCCGACAAATGGGTTTTGGGTCTCCACTCTGCACGTCCCCTTTCATTCACTATGGTAAGATTTTTTTTTGTTGATGCCTTATACCTGATCCCTTTGACACCTCGTGATCGCACAGGCTGGTATGCTTCTTCCATGTGGGCTTTGTTGCTTCTGAGCTAGATGGCCGCTTGTTCACCTTCAAGCCTTTAAGACCCCAGACACTTTCCCTTTTGATAGCCGGGCACCATCAGCTTTCTTTGCCACATTTGCTTATGCACCCGATTGTCCTCAGCAATCGGATCACGGAGGTGTGCACCCAATGATATGATTTTTTTGTTCTTTGATGCCTGATAACTGATTCCTTCGGAACCACGTGATCACACAGGCTGATGTGTTCTTCCATGTGGGCTTTGCTGCTTCCGAGCTAGATGGCCGCTTGTTTATCTTCAAGCCTTTAAGACCCCAGACAGTATATCTTTTGATAGCCGGGCACCATCAGCTTTCTTCACCACATTTGCTTGTTCACCTGCTTTGGCAGTTGTGTCGGGAGGGTGAGCATCATCGAAAGCCAATTTAATAGAAGAAAGTATTCATGCATTGAGGGAGCGCTTGAGTAGAGACCCAAGGTCCTTCTGCCACCTTAATACTAAACCTATAAATATAGGCACATAGATCTATTTCCCCATCCTCATATATATATTTGCATATGTACATGTCTTTGTCTAGACCTCTATAAATGCCCTTTGCCTCCTAGCTCTTTCCTATATTTCCCTTGACTTTCCTCCTGCCCCACTATCATGCTCTGTCCCCACCTGGGTTACAGCTATACCTCTTCTTTACGTTACCTTACCCTTGATCATTCCCTACCAGGCCTGCCACTCCCTCCTCACCACCAATTTGGATCCCATGTTATTCCCTTGTCCCTGAGTTTGTTAACACCACTTCCTTACCTGCCACCTCCCCCTATCCCAAGTCCCCCCAGAACTGTCAGTCCCATTGTTTTTCCTCCTGATAGTTCATCCAGCCTGTCTTATTTAGACAGACCTGTAGAGATAATAACATGCACAAAAACAAGACATAGGTATACAACAAAACAACAACAACAAACCACTGACAAAGAACACAACAAAATACATCAAGAAAGAAAAGCTTGTAGTTAGTTCAAGGACTGTTTGTTTGCCTTTAGGAGTGTTTTCCAGTCCAGTCTGTTGGGCCACCCCACCCTGGCCCCAAAGTCCACTTTCAGCATTCCCTGGGGACCTTGCCACTCCATTCCCTTGCTGTTCTGCTGCACTCCCCAGTGCTTTGCCTCGGTGTGGTGGGATCAGGTCAGGTGCAATTCCCACACTGTGTCTCCGGTGCTGTCCCCTGTAGCACCTTTGGTCACTGAGGGGTATCATTTCTCATAGTGGGGCCAGCCATGTTGTTCTCTCTGTGGACTGGCTGCTCTAATCAGGAACATCATCCTCACGGCCTGGTGGGCCAGGCTGTGCTCCACTCTCCCCTCCTCCCCCTCCATCTGCTCCCGTGTGCTCTGATCAGATATGTCCCTCTCCTGGAGCTGCAGAATCAATGTCATCTTTTGAAACAAATTCTTCTGGGGGAGGGGTAGGAATCCATTTAGCTTTTGGTACTGGGGCAAGCCCCCCAGACCTCTCCACTGGTTCCCTACTCCACGCTGGGATGTTGCATTCACACCTTGCCACACTAGGTTGAAGTCTGGTCCCTCTTTCCCTGTGGAGATATAAACAATACCCTCCCCCTGGGTGGGTTAGTGAGGCCATCTTTTTTTGTGAAGCATTCTCACAGCACAAGTAGCCCTGGTGATGTAGTCGTTGCATGGTGGGCTATGAACCGCGTGGTTAGTATTTGGAAACCACCAGCCTCTCTGTGGAGGAAAGGTGAGGCTTTCTATTCCCTTGGAGAGGTGCGGTCTTGGAACAAGCATACCATAGTTCTACACTGTCCTATAGGGTAGCCATGAGTCAGAACTGACTCGATGGCAGTGAGACATATAAAATTACATAATGTACAATAGATTTAATCTTATATGTAATATCCATCATATATAACATAATCACACGGTCTGTGATACCTACACCAGCGGCTCTCCCTCCGGAAGCGATGAATAGATCTTAGGCTTAGGGGTCTCAGTTTCCTGATTCTCTCCGCATGAGGCTTCCACTTGGTTTGCTGGCCTCCACTCCCCGAGATGTGTCCCTCTCCTCCACCTCATTGCCAGGAGCAAGACCATGCCTTGGCTGCTCATTAACTTTGGGCCAACTGTCACACTGGAAATTCTGGTCTGCAAGTCAGCTTTAGATGAGGGAGCCCAGGGGCATCCAAAACATGAGTTAAGGTTTCCACAGGGCCTGCCAGGTGCCGCAGGGGCCTATGACACCCCTCTCCCACCAGGCTTTCCACCCTGCCCGCCTGCCGAAACTACATAGCTCTGCCCACGTGGGCACTGCCATCAGCCGCCTCCGGATTGGCTGCTGGCCAAGCTGTTGGACCAATAAGAAGCCACTCCTTAATTTAGTGTACTAAAGATCAACTGGTGGTAATTATCAGCATTTTGCTCCCCGAGAAATATGCATGAGCTCTCCATTTCCAGCATTTCCAGAAAATGGCTCTTACTGCGTAATTAGACCTTTAGTCAAATTCTCAACATTATCAGGAGTGATGCTTGATGATATTTTAATGGCCTTGCAATCTAACAATTTGAGAAATTTTACAAATGATAGCCCAGGGGGCTGGGGATGGGGTGAGGTGCACACCTACCTACACACATCAGGGATTAAGTGTGGGACGATGTGGTGTGGTGGGTACTGAGCTGCCGAGGGAAAGGTGGAAGGTACGAATCCAGTGCTGTTCCCGGGAGAAAGATGAGGTTGTCTGTCTCCGTAAAGGTTCACAGACTTTAAAACTTGATGGCAGTGGGTTGGGCTGGGTTGAGTTGATGATTCTTGGTTTGGGGCCCAAGGAAGGGAGAGATAACCACTCCTACACTACTGAAGATACGTTTTTATTGGGGTGAGCCTTTATAGGAGAAAGGCACAAATGTTAAGTGTTTAGCTGTTATCAAGATAGACCATTTCCAGTGCTCAAATTACGCAAGGAAAGTTTTACCACATTTTTGAGTCATATTATATATATTACTGAGCCCTGTTTATGTGTTGAGCTGCTAGCCTCAAGGTTGGTTGTGGTCAGCAGTTCGAAGCTACAGGCTCCTCCCATAAAGAGTTACAGTCCTGGAAACACACAGGGGCTCTCCTACTCTGCCCTATGGGGTCACAGTGACAAGATTTTTGTTTGACAATATCAACTCTGAAGTGGAAGGGATGTTAGACTAGTCATTCACGTGATGACCTTTATGCAGGTTATTAGTAAAAGCAGCTTGCTGTTCGTGCTACAAACTGCACTGTAATGGAATGTGTCACCTACGCCTTCATGTGCATGTATAGCTCTGCCTACACAATTTGGGGGTTGGAATTTTGGAAGTTGACTCCCCCAAGGGGTTTTTGACAGGCTGAATCATGAAACAAACAAACAAACAAACCAATTGCTCTTACGTTGGTTCTGACTCGTGGCAACCCTGTGCAGGTCAAGAGAAGAACTATGCCCCAGAGGACTTCGAATGGCGTATTTTTTTCTTCTGAAGTGTTTCTACGTAGAGTCAAACTGCCTATGTTTTAGCCAATAGCTGAGCATTTTAATTATTTGCCCCACTAAGGAAGTTCAGGCTGAATATCAACTCTCCCAAACAGACATCTCCTAATTCCTGGGGGTGCTACTGGCACAGGGGCTAATGTGCTCAGCTGCTAACCCAGACATGTGTGGTTCTCAACTACCAGACTGTCAGGGAGAAAGGATCCTGGTAGACCACGAAGGACATTCTGCTCTATGAAGATTGTGGTAGTTACATAATCGGGTGTCAATTTGAGGATTCAGAGTGAAGGGGTGGGGTCCAGCCTGTCAATCAAACCCAATGAGGTCTTAGTGTGGGCATGACCTTCTCCTGAGGATTCTGGGAAGTCCTGAATTCTTCCTTTGAGGCGGGAGACATACTCTCTCTCATCTCCCTCCCGGAGAGACGCTTTAATGACAAGACACCTGGTGCTCTTCTCATAGTACCCGCACCCTGGGAGCTGGAGGAGCCACGTGGAGAATCCTGCCAGCACGTAGATGCTTCTACTGCCACTGGATCCACAAGACTTTGCACCCACTGGCCTGTGATCTTCCTGCATTCGGTATCATTTCATGTGTTTCATGAGTCTGAAGACTTTATACATTGGTATCAGACATATGAACTAATATTGGACTTATGGATTTAATTTGGACTGGGCTGGGATGTTTTCTCAATATTCAACTGCTCTTGTATATAAAGCTCTTTCTTATACACAAATGGGTGTCTATAAATTTGTTTCTCTAGTCTACCCGGACAAGCACACAGATGTAGAGAAGAAGCAGCAGGAAGGCAAGGAGCCCGGGAGAAGAGCCTGGCCTTGCCACCCCCAGTCCTATGAACAGTGGCCCCTTTCTCTGCAGGGCAGGAAAACAAATGGATCCGTGTCTATCTGAGGGTTGAGAAACCTAAGCCATTCAAGAGGCTAGGTGTTAAGAGCCCAGAAGATTTTCCTAAACTCCATCACCCCAAGGCAGTAGAGACTTCCAGTGGGCTTGCTGTCATCTCGGTTGGGGTAGGAAATGGGCACATGGGAGACTGTGTGTGCGCCCACACACACATGGTTATACTTGATGCACATAGGATGACAGATTGCTAACCACTCCCAGGATTAGCAAGCAATGTGGCAGGCTTCTGGTTCAAGTCCAGAGACCCAAGCTTGACAAGTCAGAGGCAGGGTCCAGACTCAGCAAAAGCAAACAATCTTTTGTCCGATGCTGATCTATATTGGAAGCAGATCACACCCTCAAGGAGACCTCATCATAGGGAATTACTAGGTCCTAACTGTCAAAATACTGAGTTCCTGGTCCAGACCATTTGACACAAGCCTTAACTCTCACAGAGACCCATTCATGGATCCCTGGTCTCAGACTTCTGCTCCTGAGAATTAATTTGGGGTTCCTCTTAGAGCTAGCATCCTCCATTTATCCGTTTGTCATACTACAATGGCTTGTGAGTTTCTGTGGTTTGGGAAGCTATGTCAATGGTATTTAAAATACCAGCAGAACCATTCGCGATGGAGCAGTTTCAGTAAAGCTTTCTGTCTAATACAAACTAGAAAGAAAGGTCTGGTTATCTGCTTCAAAACTTAGCTAATGAGACTCATAAATCACAACAGAACATGGTCCAACTCACTTCTCAGGAGAAATCACTGGAGTAGGACATCTTCTTAGGCCACCAAGGATAAGGGGGATCTTCAATGAGATGGATTTGCATAATAGTTTCAACAATGGACTTGAATATGCCAACAATAACGATGGTGACAGGGCAACATTTTGTTTTGCTTTATGAGAGTAAGTAAAAAAAGTATTGCTAATAGGATTCTGGTTCATATATGCATGAGTTTATTTATTATGTGTCTAAACATGTCTTTGACATTAATAGAGAGCCCAGGATACATTTTTCAATAATATATGTCTTAGTCTTGTTAGAGTGTGTTCAAAAAAGTCCAATCAAAGCAATGGATTATATATATCAGATATATTAATGGATTTTGAGCTCTCACTTAATCGTAACCCAAATCTAAGAGCAATTAATTCCTATGATGTGGCTCTGTTTGATAGCTGCCCTCATGAAGTGAAAAAAAAAAAAAAGCAGATGGTGCCTGACTATCAAAATGAAAAGTGGCTGGAGTCTTAAAGTTTTGTCTTATAACAAGCAGCCATCTAAGTGAGGTTCCAGCTAAGTCTACATGAAAGAAGCATGCCAGCCAGTATGATCGAAGGATTATTAATAATAAAATCCTTGATCTGGGATGGGGGACGTATTAGAGTTTAAAATGCAATCATGTGATTTGCAGAAGGCTATGGGTGACAGTGAAAGTCCCAGCTCCATTTACAGGGCCCCCATGGAGTAAGCCTCCATTGAGTTCCCTCAGTCCATTGACCAAAGATGTGAATAGTGTTGTCTTCAGACAGAGTGCGTTGGAAGGTGGATTACTGTAGATATGGTGAGGTGAAAATTGAACATCTTACCATTTGTTTCCCTTTTGCTCCATTTTAAACTAGCTCTACTTTTTATTATTTTCTGATTTCTTTTGGATTGAGGCTTTTCTGAGTTTTATTTTTTGGTTGCTGGGATTTTTTGGATCTCTTTTTCTTTACATGAAATTCAGGGTAGGTAAATATATAGAGACAGTAACTTAATACTGGTTTCTTAGGATTATGACAGGTGACTTTGGGAGGACATGGAAAGCTAATTGTAATGGATACAAGAATGAAAACAATGTTGTAAAACATATTGTGGTGATGAATGTACAACTCTTTTGAATATACATAAGCCATTGAATTGCATGGCATGCAAGTTATATGTCAATAAAACGGTTAAAGAAGCAAATAAACAAACAATTGCTTCCAAGGGGTTCTTCTGGGAAAGTTCAAGGAGAGAGGACAGCTCAGAAAGTCATGGTTTTGTTTTTTTTATATTAAGATTCCAAAGGGATCACCTCAAAGGCTAAAGGACTATCCTGGGGCCTAATTAGGAAAACATTTTAAGAAAATTGGAAATGGCATTAGTGAGAAAAAGACCATTAATGTGGTCCCGAAGAATGGTTTTCCATTATGACATTGCACCTGCTCATTTTTCAGGGTAGCCAGGACTGTCCAACAGGAATTTCCTGGAAAACTTTACCCCATCCACTCTACAATCCTGATCATGTGGCTGCAGATTTCTGTGTGTTTCCCAAATTCAAACACCATTTAAAAGAAACACAATTTTTTTTCGATGCAATTCTGATCCAAATTCCAGCACAATTTTTCAAAGAAATGGAAAAACTAATCAAATTTATATGGAAAGGAACTCAGGATAAATAATACACTACTAAGACACAAAGTAGGAGGACTTTGACTCACTTATTTAAAAAACGATTTATTATATGCCCATGGTAATCAAAACAGCTTGATATTAGTATAATGATAGATATGTCGACCACTGATTAGAACAGAGAACCCAGAAAAACAACCAAGCAACTACTGACCCTTGCTTGCTTTTTGATAAAAGATTAAAACACTTTAAGTGTGGAAGTAATAGTCTGAAAGTGAAAACTAAGTGATGTTGGAAAAATTGATCTTCCTGCAAAAGAATGACACAAAATCTATAGTTCACATCGTGTCCAAAAGTGAACTCTAGATGGATTAAGGTCCTAAATATAAACTTTAGCGCCATAAGGATCATCAATGAAAACATAGGGACAAACTTTAAGGGATCTAATGCAAGGCATAAATATACTACCAAATGGAATGCACCAAACGGTCACAAATATCCTACAAAACAGAACACACGTAACACACGTAAATTTACTACTCAACGGCATGCACATAAATATACTACCAAATGGAACGCACATAATGCACATAAATATACTACCAAATGGAACGCACCTAACGCACATAAATATAGTACCAAACGGAACACACATAATGCACATAAATATACTACAAAACGAACACACACTACAAAAGATCAAATGAGGCCAGGGCACTTCTAAAATTACAGCATTCATATACTTCAAAAAACTTCATCAAAAGAGTAAAGAGAGAACTCACAGATTGGGGAAATATTTGACAATATCAGATAAAGGGCTAATTTCAAAAAATCTATGGAAAACTATAACATCTTAAGAAAAATACAAATAACTAAATCAAAACAAGGCACAAGACGTGGATAGATAATTTACTAAAGATTACATGCAGGTGGCTGTGTTAGTCTGGGTACCTGTGTTAGACAGGGTTCTCTAGAGAGATAAAACCAGATTGCTGATAAATATATATATATAGAGAGAGAATATATATATATATATATAGAGAGAGAGAGAGAGAGAGATAAAGATAGATATATAATACACGAAATGAACAGTTAAATTATAAAGCAGTACAAATGACTCAGTGCAACTCACTCCCATGAGAGAGTTGTGAGACACTGGCAGTCCTTCAAGTCTTGAGGGCTGCCAGATAGTCCTCTGTAGAGAGAGCTAGGCTATCCCAGCACAGGCAACAAACAGCAAGGCAGGTCACCAACTGTCAGCCAGGTCACCAACAGTCAGTCCCCAGCTCAAGAAATGTAAATTCCAATCATGTGGTCTTAAAGGGACCTCAACTTACAGTGACATAGTCCACAGGCTAGGCGTCCCACAGGTAGTGTAGCCTGTAAATTGAGGCACAGAACAAGAAGGCAGCCGCACACTGGTCCAATGATCAAAGAGCGAGAGACAAGAAAGGCGAGGCTCATCCAGCCATTTATCTCTTCGCCCTTCAATTAATCCCACTTGTGTTTATTGGCCAGGCTGGCACAATAAACTAACTATCTCAGTACTTTAGAGAAACAAATCCACAGAAACTCATGTATAAGAGATAGTTTTATATAAAGGTTAAGTGTGCATCAGGAAAACATCTCAACAGTGCTGCCCAAGCCCACACATCCAAAATTAACCCATTAACTCATATGTCCAAGACCCATCCACAAAGTCCTCCTCCATTTCACAAAACAGACGCAAGTGAATGTGTAAGCATCTCAGCTCTGGCAGGGGTCTCCACATGGCTGCTGCAGCACCCAGGGCTGCATCAGGGTAGGTCCATGTAGCTTCTCCTCAGGGATGTCTTGCAGGAAGTGAGCCTTGCCAGCTAAAGCAGGGAACTGGCTAAGGCAGCTGCGCCCTGGTCCAACCATCAAAAAGCAAGAGACCCAAGAATTAGAAAGGCGAAGCTCGCTGAGCCATTTATCCCTCTGCCCTTCAATTATCCCCACTTGTGTTTATCAGCCAGGTTGGCACAATAAACTAGCTACCTCAGTGGCCAACAGTCATAGGAAAAAATTAGCCACAAGAGAAATAGAAATTAAAACAAAAATGAGACACCACCTCACATCAACACTCTTAACAAAATTAAAAAATAATGAAATGCTAGAAGGGATGTGGAGAGATTAGAGCGCTCATGCATTGTTGGTGGGACTGCAGAATTGTACAACCACTATGGTCAACAGTATGGCCCTGAAACACCTGCAAATACGCTTACCTTATGACCCTGCAATCGCTCTCTCAGTATACATCCTAAAGAAATAAACAACAAAATATGAACAGACACATGCAACTCTATGTTCATCACAGCAATTTCTATAACAGCAAAATGATGGAAACAATTAAAAACCCCAGATAAACAGATGCTGGGGCGTGCACACAATGGAATCTCACGCATTCTTACAAGACAAGGGGGATTCTCTCAAACACCTCAGAATACGGACACAATTGGACATTATGCTCAGCAAAGTTAGTCAATCACAGAAAGAGAAATATTTCATGACACCATTATTATAAAGGGAAAAAAAATTTTCACATCAAAGGAAAGACTTTGAAGACTGCCAAGGCCAAGATGAGGGAAGGGTCAGGGAGGCAAGGAGGGAGGAGGAGTGGAAAGGGGAAAACAAGAAGCAGGAAGAGGCAGAGGTGAAAAGACCACATACATGGGGCGTTTACTAGGACAGTCAGTGTTCTGATGAGCTGAGCACATATAGAATGTTTCTGAGAGGGTCATAGTCCACCAATAAAAGGGAGGAAAAGGAACACAATTTTAGTTTCTGAAGGATGATAAAACTGCCAAATGTTTTGACATGGCATAAATGAAAGACAGCAGACTTTGGGGGGGAAGTGTTAGAGAGATGGAGACACGGCCTTCAGATCTGTATAGACCTGAGTAAAGGACATACCAAGAAACAACAGCTTCATGTTTTGTTATTTTTGTTTAATAAAAATGTCTATGATTTTGTGGTAATACTTTTTAGTTTAACCTCATACCTAAGAGTCATAGGAGTAAGCATTGACTTACTAGCATATCTATGTCTATCTATTAATCAATCTATATCTATCTATCTATCTATCTATCTATCTATCTATCTATCTATCTAGTCCTAGGAGCTAAAGAGTTTACCAAGCAGTGCCTGCTGTGTAACCAGGACTTCCCTCTGGTTTTAGCAGCAACCTTTTCTGGTCTCCTGGCTTCCTATATTCTGCCATCATTGAGTTGGTTCCTTTATAGTCTAAAATTTTAGGTCCCTAAAACTTTGCAATTTTCTTAAAACTTCTTCCTAATTAGGCCCTGTGGAAGATAGTTTGGGACTGGAGAGGGTGTGTGGATGAGTAAGAGCTATAAAATAGTTGGGGAGCAGGGAGGGAGGGGAAAAAAGAGGACCTGATGCAAAGGGCTTAAGTGGAGAGCAAATGCTTTGAAAATGATGAGGGCAATGAATGTACAGATGTGCTTTACACAATTGATGTATGTATATGTATGGATTGTGGTAAGAGTTTTATGAGTCCCTAATAAAATGTTAAAAAAATAAACTTAACTGGGAAAACAAGAACAACAAAAATATATACTGTGTCTGGCCCTGGGGAGTCTTGAGTGGAAACCCAGGTGGTAGGGAAGGAAACAGGGCCCCAAGGTTTCTCCACAGAGACCAAAGGAATGGCCCCACTGGCCGTGCCCTCTTACCAGTATCAGAGCCAGTCCTTCCTCAGTGACCATAGCCAGCCGCTGTGACGTGAGATTACTTGGTAAGCACCTTCTATCCATAATCTTTGGAACTCCTTCCTACCCACGGCTTGGTGGGATCATGCATATAAAGCACTGAGGACTCCAAACTGGAGGATTGGTCAGTTCTGCCATGCTGCTGCATATAAGTGAGCCATCTCAGAAGCAAGAACAGACCAATTCAACAATCACCAAGAAAGAAGAGCTCCTAGTGGGACACGTGGGTGATCACTGCCTGAAGTGGCAGAGGCAGCAGAGGCGGCAGCACTGAGACATGAGCTAGAACAGTGGGCTTCCCAGTCCACAGAACAAGTAAAGCTCAGTCCCTTTGGGCAGAAGGCAAGCTTGCAAAGCTGGGTATCCTTTGGATATTTATCAGTGCTCAAGGAGCACGTGTTTAAGCAGGGTAGAAGCCAGAGGGCTATGTGGTTGAGAGGCGGAGGCTCAGAGAGAGATGAGCTTGCTGGCATGGCTGAGAAGTGGTGTTGCTCTAGACAAAAGGGCTGTATCCTTAGGAGACTTTCTGATGCTGACCTATGACGACTTGTTAATTTCCCGGACAAACTCCCGCAGCCATGAGCACTTTCTGTGCATTCTATGTGGCCATTGCAACAGACTATAAAATGAAGCAAAGAGGGTGAGTGCCTTAGGAGGAATGGTTGCTGCCAGCCTAGTTCAAACAACGATGGAGGGTGGAGGCACTCAGGTCTCTGACCCATAGGACTCATCCTTGGGGAGATGTGGAGATGCATTCTCCATCTCCTTTGTTTGTTAGAGGAGGTCAGAAGTGGCCCTCATGCCATTTCATCAAATCATGGAGTCCTTGCACCAGCCCCAGAAGTAGGCATGGTCATTGTTAGTATTTCTATTTTATAACTAAAGAAACAAATGGATGCTCAGAGAGATTTCAAACTTCCTGATTCGTGGGAGAGCTGAATTTCCAACAGCCCAGGTCTTACACGGTGATTCTCTTTGGCTGACACTCCTTCCTGAAGAGGGGCCTGAGATTACTAACATCAACAACAGCTGTCCCTCCAAGCCGCTCTCATCCCTACTCGATCCCTTTCCCGTGCTCGTCCCGGCTGCTCCTGCCTCCAGCTTCCTCTTTCTGCTGACCGCAGTCCTGCCTGTTGCTGTGGGTGAGAGCTGTCGGTGATTCTGACACTCATTCCGACTGGGCTCCATGAAGTTTTCAATGGCTGTGACTGCTATGGGTCGGTATCACCTCGATGGTGGTGAGTTTGGACCTTGGGGACGTAGATCACCAGGAGACGCTCGGTAGGTTTGAATCGCCGTCTTTGGGCTAGCCGTGGAGCAATCACCCATTTAGGTCATCTTATGCACATGGTTATGTATTATCGTAATCACGCTATGTATATAAGTAAATGTAACACGGTAATGATAACAATGCATTAGACTACATTATTATGCACTATAGTCCTCCCGTAACATTTAGAGTCCGCACAAGGAGCCCAGACAATGAGCCCTTCCTTTTCTCCTTACTTATCACAGCCGGTGTGTTCAGGTCGAATGTCCCAGCAGGAAGGGGCATTTTCTGTGCTATCTGAAAGCTGACAGGAAGCCTTAGTTTATGAAGACGGCAGTGGGCAGTGGTGATCAGGGAGCAGGCTGGGGCAAGTGTAAAGGTCCTGGGGGAAAGGGGAGCCTGGAAGTCTCCGAAAACTCACTGCCATCCAGTTGATGCTGACTCAGAGAGACCCTATAAGACAGGATAGAACTGCTTCATGATTTCCCGAGCCCTGTCTTTCTCCAGAGGAATGGCTGGTTTTGAACTGAAGACCTGGCAGATCACAGCCCAATGCAGAGCCAGTCCCCCACTAGGGCTCCTGGGAACTCCCAGAAGTACTGAAAAATCTTCCCTGTGCAGCACAGTTCCACTGTGACCCTATGAGGGCTCCGTGAGTCAGAGATACCCACCGGGAACTGGTCTGTGGCTGTTTTCTGAGCCCGGGTCCCTGTACAATGGGGCTGAAGCGGTGTGCATAGGAGGGACAAGAAGAGTGAATGAGGTGTGACCATGTGGTCATGGTGATGGGCTGAGTCCACACTGCACTGCCTTGAGTTCCCCCTTCCCTGATTGCAGTCGCACGTGAGCGCAACGAGCCTTCCTAGGCTCATTCCCAGGCTGGGCTCCTTCCAAAAAGTATTTTGAGAAACCCCATGCAGGGGCTCCTCGGTCTCCCGCTTTGCTGTCAGTGTGAAATGCCAGCAGGCAGAAATCTCCGTGTCTGCGTCTGACTGGTGAGAGGGGAGTGTAGAGGCCATGTATTTTTAGCCGTGAACGTCTCCCAACATATTTTCCCAGGGAAACCCTGCCCTTTCTCTATTCTGCCGGAAGCTCTGGGGCCAGTCAGCCAGGGAAGCATCTGGGATAGGGCAGGGAATTGGCCCAGAAGGGAACACAGGCAGAGGAAATCAGTAAATCAAACCAGATGGTTAAGTGGGGGCTGGTGTGAGGGCTGGGTAGTCTCATCCTTGCAAGGAGGGAGCAAATGTGTCCTCGCCCTTTCCCACTTTGGACTTTATTTTAGGGGAGCTGAGTGCAGGATCAGAGCCAGTCCCCTCCGAGACTTTGCAGGTCCTAGGGCCTGGTACCATCTACCATATGCCTCCAAATAATCTAAAGCTGTAAATTCTGCTAATGCACCTTTATAAGGTATGATCCGCTCTCCAGAATTGACAATAATGTGTTGGTAAAGTCATGGCAGTTTGGCATGAGAGTTGGCAAAAGTATCAAAGAGGAGTGAGATTAATTATCTTCGCATATTTCTGGATGTTCTATCATTGGGTGAGCGATGCTTGGGAGAATAAAATAAAGGAATTCGTGTATGTTGTTCAAAAATACACACACATTTCTTCTATGCATTTTATTTTTCTTACTTTCCTTTTACCCAAATCATTATGTGCTTGGAAAGGTTTTGGTAGGGTAAAGTGTGCTCTCAGTTAGTAAGTAATGCCATTTGTCTTCCTGATTCCAACTTACCAGTTATACTGACCCCGTTACTCCTCTCACTGTATCACCCATACAGTAATCCTCCCAGTGCAAGTCTCAGTCCCAGACACTATTCATGTCATTGTGTCTTTTTCTAAATTTTGCTTGTTGTTTTTTTTTTTTTTACTATTTTAGCATCGAATTAAAAAAATTAACTTTCAACCTAGACTGATTTTTATTTTTAAAAAAGATTGTTTTGTTAATTTTACCAAAAGCATTATTATGTTTAATTAATACCGATCTAAGTCCTGTTCAAGAAATTATGAATCAAGTTAGTCAAGATTCAGAAAGCAAACAATTGAAACTGTGTGTTCACCTGGCAGGGGGCCAGGCGGGACTGGGTGGGGTAGTGGGGGGGGGTTGCTGTGGGGGATGGGTCCGGGTCCTTCCAGGCTGGGCCTGAGGAGGTCCTCGTGGTCAGTCAGCACCCAGGTGCAAGCTGTCAAAGTTAGGTGGAGGGCTCGGTAGAAGGTTGCGCGCAGGGAGGCAACTGATGGAGCACAGGTGGGTCCCAGGGCAGGTGGGGCTGATGCCCGCTTGCAACCAGTTCCGCAGTGGAGCTCCGTCTGACCCGAGTAGCCGGATACTGTGGGTGTGGGCACACACTACTCCCGCCGAAGGGGGCTCCTGAGTGCCCCGTTGGACCTGTAAAATTCACCTGCGCCTGAGGCTGTCATACTTCAGCGCAGGGTCCTCACGGATGGGAGATTCGTGCAGCCTGAGCAGGTGATCAGGAGCCTGGTAGTGGGGCGGTGTGTGAACACAGTGCTGGCCTAGCCTCTGGCTGCCGGCAGGTAGACCCGGGCAACCCTCTGGTCAAGGGCCGAAAAATGATTTCTTCCTCCCTTTGGGCAGGTGGTTTGCAGAGCAGAGAAAGAATTCAGCTCCCAGAGGGGCTGCTTTAGAAACTTGTGGGTCTTCTGCTGCTGGGAACCAAACCACGACTTAATAAGAAAGGCAGTAGACAGTAAAAAAACAAAAAACAAACCACACTAAAATTACAGCCAGCAAGTGTAAAAATATCGGCATAGTGCATTTATGAATATCATGCATGGAGGGGCATGGTATGCAAAAACATATAGATGTGCATAAAATACTGCACAGGTCATTAAATATATTTCAAAAGAACCAATTTTAAATTCAACACTCAGCTCCATGTACTTGCCAAGGTAAAGAATTATCATCAGATGTGTGCCATTACATCCATACCTTTGTATCGAGGTCAAAAGGTATTGCTCTATAATCACAGATATCTTGATTCATCAAAACGATCAGAACGGGAAACTGGTTTCTCAACATGTACTCCATCTGGGTCTGTGCACTGCTGAAGACTGGGGTTCCATCGCTTCAGCCCTGCCCCGCGGAATCCTGCGCTTTCAAATGTCCCCCACATCAAAATGGAAGCTTGAAGAACTCACATGATGTTCCTTTGAAATGTTCTTTGGGATTGGGGAGCACAGAAGTCTGCAGGAGCAGGATGAGGGCAGTAGGATGGATGGGGCTAGGTTTCCCAGCGAAATTCTTACAGGACAGCCCTTGCTACCCTTGAGAAATGAGCAGATGAATTCTTCTGATAGGGAACACAAACCCCCCTTGACCTTTACTCACCCATGGAGTTTCCAATTTTCTTAAAACTCCTTGGTAATCATTTGATCTTCCTTGTCCTTTAAGAAAAATCTATCAAGAATACCCCTTTGGAATCTAAAAAACCTATTCATCATAGATAACCCTCTGAGCTGACCTATCTGCTTTGAAGGTCATTGGCCTAGCAGATCCCCTCAGAAACTAGTTGTGATCAGACTTTTAATTTTTTAATCAATAAGTCATTTTATTGGGGCTCTTACATATATTATAACAGCCTTTACATCAATTTTATTAAGCAGATATGTATAACTATTGCCATCAACAATGTCCACATATTCTCTTTCTTCAGCCCTTTGATCAGTTTTTCTTTTTTCCCACCCTCACTAAGCCTTAATATATTATGTATCGTTACTTATACATATCTTACACTGCCCTTCTATCCCTTCACCTATAATCCTGGTATTCATCCCCCTCGAGGGGGGTTATTTTGTCATCGCCATCAGTTCCCTCTTCCTCCTCTTCCCCGCATTCACTTCCCCTATCCTCCTGAAGTCATCACTCCCATTACTGTTTCTGGGAGATTTTTCTATCCTGAATTCTGTGAATTGAAAGTTCTCATTTATACCAATGTATGTACACCAGACTAGCTGGATTTGAGAGGCAGGACTGAGATCGTAATAGTGGGGGAAGCAAGGAATAAGGACTGTGTTATTCTGGGTAAACTAGAGAAACAAATCTCTAGAAACTGTTATAAGAGAGCGTTTTATATAAAAGGTAATTGTACATTAAGAAAGCATCCCAACCCAGTCCAGTCCAAGCCCATAAGTCCAATATTAGCCCATGTGTCTGATAATAATCTATAATGTCCTCTTCAGCTCATGAAACACATGAAATGGTGCCAAATGAAGGATGATCACAGACCAGTGGATAGAAAGTCTTTGGATCCAGTGATGGTGTAAGCATCTCAGCACTGGCAGAGGTCTCCATGTGGCTTCTCCAGCTTCCAGGGCTGTATCAGGGTAGGTCCATGTAGCTTCTCCTCAGGGATGTCTCACAAGGAGTCAGGAGAGAGAGAGAATCTCTCCCATCTCTAAGAAGGAAAATCTAGAAGTTCCCAGAATTCTCAGGAGAAGACCATGCCCCCACCGAGGTCTCATTGGCTATGACCTGATTAACAGATTAGACTCCACCCTTTCACTCTTAATCCTTTTAAGTCGCAAATTGATACCAGATTATGTAACTACCACAAGGACCTAGAGAAGTGTTGTGTGCTTCATCGGATTGGACCTTTTTGAAGGCTCCCTAACAAGATCCAGACAGTGTATTACTGAAAAGAGCTTTTCTTCAAGTACCCACTGAGACAGATTTAAATGCATTTTATTTACAATAAACCTGTGCATGCATGAACTGAAACCATAGTAGCAACACTCTTTTTTTACTTCTCTTTTATACAATTTTAATAGTAATCTGTGGAGAGCAATATTGTGCAACGCTCCCCAGCCATCGTGTGCATCTGTTGTGAACAATGCGTTAAATTATGACGGTCACCTGAATTATGACATAGAATGTGAAGAAAAGAAAGTGGATTTGGGGCTCTACTGGGAAATACTTTGCTATACTGAATGCAGTCATGAGGAGAGAAGACGTTGAAAAGCTAATTGATTTCTCTTTTTCTCACTTATGTGCCTCCCAAGCTCAATCCTCCTGATAGTCCAAGCAGTGTTTATCACTAACAGCAATGGAAACACAAGCCACAAGCTTCCATGGCATGTGGATGCAACAGTGTTTTTATCAAGAACATGATCAAGAGAAAAGGATAGAGGTTACATAGAGACCCGAATGGTTACTGGTTAGTCTGAGGCTGATGTGTGATTAGAGAATGCACTGAGCCAGCACTGAACTTCAGACCTGGAGGAACAGAAATGTCCAGGACTCTTGAATCAGTGTTTTTTGTACATTTTAACACTTAGGGCCCAGTGAAGCTTGGGGCTCAGGCAGTGGTGTCACTAGTCACCCACTACAGAATCTCATGGTGTCATCTCCCCACCCATGGGCCTCCTCTCATCCCAGACCAGGCAAATCCATAATAATGTTTATTATCAACTTTAATCATAGAATGATAAGCATTGTTATAAGACCTGTAAGAGCCCCAATAAGATGATTTATTAAAATAAATAAATAAAAAGTATAATAGTTACACATATAGTTGTAAATTGCCTACATGTATAATTATTTTGTAAAATCTTTCTATGTTGAATTACATTATTAGTGATAACATTGTTAATACCTGCATGGGTGTGTTATTTTTCTCCTTTTCCTTTAATTACTACCTCATTTTCAAAAAAAGCTATTGAAACAGGTGCACAGATGCTAATTAGTATGATTTCCTGTCTAAAGTAACATAAAGTTTGACACAGGAACAATTAAAAACATCAGCCACATTCTGTGATGCTCCTCTTCCAGACAAGATCGCTGAAGAAAAAAGGAGTGCATAAACAGAGGTGGTGAAGAAAGTTGATGGTGCCCGGCTATACAAAGACAACTTCTGGGGTCTTAAAGGCTTGAAGCTAAACAAGCGGCCATTGAGCAGGGAAGCAACAAAGCCCACATGAAAGGACACCAGCCTGTTTGATCATGAGGTGTCCACGGGATCAGGTATCAGGCATCAGAAGATCCAAAAAGAATCATATTGATGCAAACGAGGAGGGTCAGAGTGGAGACCCAAAGCCCATCTGTAGACAATTGGACATTCCCTCATAGAAGGGTCCGAAGGAAGGGAAAGCCAGCCATAGTGAAGTATAACACCGACGAAACACAACATTCCTCTAGTTCTTTAATGCTTCCCCCATCTCCCCAACTATTATGACCCCAGTTCTATCTTACAAATCTGGCTAGATCAGAGCATGTACACTGGTACAGATAAGAACGCTGGACACATACACCCCTCAGGAACAGTATCAGCAGTAGCCATACCATGAAGGTAGGGGGAAGGTAGAGTGAGAAGGGGGAGAAAGTGGTAGCCGATCACAATGATCAACATATAACCCCCACAGAAATGGGGGCAAAGGGAGACAGTGAACCATGTAAGATATGAATATAATTGTAATTTATGTGGTAGTTATATAATCATTTGTCAATTTGAGGATTGAGAATGTAGGGGTGGAGTCTAGCCTGTCAATCAGGTCATAGCCAATGAGGCCTCTGTGTGGGCGTGGCCTTCCCCTTAGGATTCTGGGGATTCTGGTATTTCCTCATTGGAGGTGGAAGATGCTCGGCTCACTCCCTGGGAGACGTTGCAGTTGACAAGACACATGGAACTACCTGAGCGGCCTGAGCCAGACAAGCCACATGGACGCAACCAGACCTCTGGAGCTTGAGAAGCCACAGAGAACCAACCCCCTGCCAGTGCTGAGATGCTTACAACGCCACTGGACCCAAAGACTTTCTACCCACTGGCTTCTGATCGTCCTGCATTTGGCTTCATTGCACGTGTTTCATGAGTCTGAAGAGGACTTTCTAGATTGGTATCAGACATATGGGCTAATCTCAGACTTATGGTCTTGGACTGGACTAGGTTGGGATGTTTTCTCAATGTTCAATTGCTCTTGCTTAGAAATCTCTTTCTTATACACATGTGTGTCCATGAATTTGCTTCTGTAGTCTACCCAGACTAACACCATTTACCAAGGGTTCACAAGGATGGCAGGGTGGGGGAGGGAAGGAACCAGGAGTTCGAGCAGAGAGAAGATGTTGATGGCAATATATGTACAAATGTGTTTGATACAATATGGTTGGTTTGTTATAAGGGCTGTAAGAACCCACAGTATGATTTATATTTAAAAAATAATCAAAGAGTGGGACTGGCATCTACTTAAAAAAACCCCCAAAAGACAAAAACAGCCGCCGCAATGTAAATAGTAGTGTGTGATTGTAGCTAGTGCAGACAAGGTCTTGCCATTGTAATGGGGTAATCGTGACGCCTGTGGCTGGAATTCATTAGCGGGTTTATAAAGTAAATTAGCATTGTTTTAGCTTTGTCACCATGCTGACATATGTAGGCTAGGATTTTTTAAAATGTTGTTATAATTAACTGCAGGCATATTTTTATAGAAGATAATATATTTCTGTCGAAGCACAAAAGAGGAATGGGCTATCTTTGTGCCACTCCCTGGCTGTCACTGGTGCCCCGCACACCTTCCTAGTGATGCCACAGGCTCGGGACAGAGGCATATTGATCCTGACGCCACGCTGGCAACGTTCAAGGCCATCTCCTGGTCAACATTTGATGTTGGCAGATTACGTCTTTTCAGTTTCTTGATCACTGTTCAGGTTTAGCACAGAAGCACCTGGAAGCTCTTGCATACAAGCCTCCGGGGTGATACCCTTCCCCTCTCCATCTTCCTCCAGCTGGACGAACTCACTCTGACCGCCACCAGAGCGCTGACCCCATACAGCACAGTGTTCCTTGCTTCGTGCTTTATGGACCCGACCCAACTTTGATTCCTTAGGAACCGGCAGCTGCACAAAGGCAGCAGTTCGAACCCACCAACTGCTTTGCGGAAGACAGGTGAAGCATTGCTCCAGGATGACAAAGGACAGCTCTCCTCTGTCCTGTGGGGTCTCTATGAGTCAGAATGGACTCAATGACAGGGAGACTTCTGGACAGTTGTTCTGAATATAGCACTTCCAGCATTGTTTCAAATGCCGACCAGGGAGCATGCTCAATAAATACTAGTGATTATTAGGTCCACGGTAGTCTTTGCTCTCTTCTTGCTCACTGTATTTATGTTTCTCTCTCCTACGGAATAAATGTTTTGGCTGCTAACAAAAGTCGCCGGTTCTAATTCACCAGACGCTCTCTGAGAGAAAGCTGGGCTAGTTTAGTCTCAGAAGTTCTATAGTGTTGGGTTGCGGACTAGATGGAGGTGGGGTTGGTTTTATTAATCCCACGAGTTCTTCTCAGTCGGTGATTACCATAAACGTTGACTCACTGCCATCAAACCCGACTCCTAGGGACCCAGTAGGACTGAGGAGAACTGTCCCATCGTGTCTCCGAGGTTGCCATCTCCACGGGAGCAGACTGCTGTCGCTTTCTCCCATGGACCAGCTGGTGCATTCAAATCACCCACCTTGCTGTTAACAGCCCAGCACTTAACTCCACGTACTACCAGTGATCCTTGATTGAAGCATAGAGTCTACAAAATCATGATTCTCAAAATCATGGCTTCCCAGTCTGCAGCCAATCCAGGTCCCCAGAGGCAGTATCTTCCCTGTGGACCCTCCTTTCTGGATACCCGATTCCCTCAACTATCAAGATGGCCCCCAGCTCCCTCAGCAGTCCTTCTGCACTTTACCAGGTACCAGGTAGATGAATCCCTGCTTCCTTACTTGTGGACAAGCGCTGTCACTGACCACGATCTCCCTGTGGGAGTTTTGGTGACATCTTACCAGGAACTTCTTTGCCCTTAGCCCAGGGATCCCATGGGAGAATGACTAGGCTGGGAAGAAGGGGTTCTGACGTCACAGACTTGGATCACGTGTGCTGACCCGAGTGACTCGGTTCCGCTGGCCTCCTCACAGGACGGTGGCTCTTTGGGACAGGGAAGAGAGTGAAGCAGCTCCCATGTGTATTTGAATGTGGGACCCCTTTTCTCTGACCACCACTCAAGGGCAATATACCCCCAGTGACACTTGCTCAGACATAGGTCCTCTCATGAGGATTCCCCGAGGTTGTGGCTGATCATTGTACTCTGGAGGCCAAGCAGTCAAGCCCCTCACATGAAACCGGTTCAAAATGACCTGGATCAGAGATGGAAGGGGCCTTGGAATATTGTGTCCACTATGATAGTTTAGGAAACCCAGGTTGAAGGTGGCCCAAGGTCACAGGACAGGGAGTTACTAATGGACTTAGGACTCCTGTCAGTAGCAGCCTTTCAGGAAGCTGGCACCATGTGCAATGCGAGGCTCCAGGCCGAGGGACTAGTTCTGCACACAGGCTTCGCATAATGCGTTTTTGATGGGTAAGAGAGCCTTTCCCCACCAGCCTCAGAACGTTAACCTTCTCCCAATCTTCACAACACTCACTGCCATGAATGGACACCAACCCCCAGCGACACGGTGGGAGAGGGGGGACTACCCCCAAGAGTTTCTACTGGAGCAGAAAGCCCCTCTCTCTCCAGGAGTGGCTGACCTCGTCGATCATCACGGCCCAATG